>NC_057395.1:31520367-32120367 GCF_019320065.1 Cervus canadensis | reverse complement strand
GTTTGGGCAGGACCAGACACTTAGTCTTCTTGTCTTGGGGAAATAAAGAATGCTGGCAAAAATCAGGCATGGGCCAGTTATGTTGCTAACATTATTGCAATTATAGCCAGTGTTACTCCTGATAATTAAGAGCCCAAACTATGCCAGCCACTGCATAGATAAATATAGTTCATATATTAAGATAAATATAGTTCATATTCCTTGGAATATTATTTCTGAATCTCTCTCCTCTGTATACCTGAGTTCAGTCTCTGGGTTGGGAAGATCCCCTGGAGAAGGAAACAGTTACGCACTCCAGTATTCTTGTCTGGAAAATCCCATGGACAGAGGAGCCTGGCAGGCTACAGTCCATGGGGTTGCAGAGAGTCAAACATGACTGAGTGACTTTCACTTTCCTACTTATATGTGTATATACATATGTGTGTGTGTACGTGTGTACACACGTATAGCAGGAGAGTACATGGAGTAAAGTTGGATGACACTACTTCTTTTGGGGAAACATCAAGCCAATATCAATACAACAATGTTAAAACTGGCAAAATGGCTGTGAAGGGGGAAGAGAAATCAGACTGTCTGGGTTCAGATTCCCATGTGTCGCTGATACACTGTGTGATAATGGACAAGTTAATTGATTTCTCTGAGCTTCCATTTCCTGGAAGTGCTCAGTCACTTGGTTGAGTCTGACTCTTTGTGACCCCATGGACTATAGTAGCCCACCAGGCTCCTCTGTCCCTGGTATTTTCCAGGCAAGAAGACTGGAGTGGGTTGCCATTTCCTTCTCCAGGGGATCTTCCTGACCAAGGGACAGAACCCGCTTCTCCTGAATTGCAGGCAGATTCTTTACCACCGTGCCACCTGGGAAGCCTCCTTATCTAGTATCATGGGGCCAATAATACCGATTTCACTGGGCTGTGTGTGCTATCACTTTCTAGGATGGGAGAGGAATTTTACAACATGTTGTAAAATGGCTTAGAGTAGGAACGATGACTCGTCTGACTATCATAAACAGAGTCAAAGCTACTGTACTTCCAGACATGTTGGACCACATAAGACGCTGAAAAACTCCATTCTAGGAATCTAGAGATGGACAGTATAGGTTTAAAACTTGATTCTGCTATCTTCTAGCTATATAAGAATAAGACAATTCCTTAACCTCTCTGAACTTGAATTTCCTTATCTGTAAACTCAAATAGTAGTATGTTGATATAAGGATGAAATGAGATCATCTATGGCAAATAGATGGGGAAACAGTGGCTGACTTTATTTTTTGGGGCTCCAAAATCACTGCAGATGGTAATTGCAGCCATGAAATTAAAAGATGCTTACTCCTTGGAAGGAAAATTATGACCAACCTAGACAGCATATTAAAAACAGAGACATTACTTTGCCAACAAAGGTCCATCTAGTCAAGGCTATGGTTTTTCCAGTAGTCATGTAGGGATGTGAGAGGTGGACTATAAAGAAAGCTGAGCACTGAAGAATTGATGCTTTTGAACTGTGGTGTTAAGAAGGCTCTTGAGAGTCCCTTGGACTGCAAGAAGATCCAACCAATCCATCCTAAAGGAGATCAATCCTGGGTTTTCATTGGAAGGACTGATGCTGAAGCTGAAATTCCATACTTTGGCCACCTGATGCGAAGGGCTGACTCATTTGAAAAGACCCTGATGCTGGGAAAGATTGAGGGCAGGAGGAGAAGGGGATGACACAGGATGAGATGGTTGGATGGCATCACCGACTCAATGGACATGAGTTTGAGTAAACTCTGGGAGTTGGTGATGGACAGGGAAGGCTGGCATGCTGTAGTCCATGGGGTTGCAAAGAGTCGGACACGACTGAGCAACTGAGCTGAACTGATGTAATATTAAATGAAGTTTAAATTACTCTGAGATTATATAGAGCACAGTTTAATAAACAGTAGCTTTCAATCATGTCTTTAAAACAAGACAATATTTTGGATATATTCTTTTTCTTTTTTTAAATTAATTTTTACTGGAATATAGTTGCTTTACAATGTTATGTTAGTTTCTGCTGTATAGCAAAGTGAATCAGTCACACGTGTACATACATCCCCCCTTTTTTGGATTTCCTTCCCATTTAGGCCACCACAGAGCACTGAGTAGGGTTCCCTGTGCCATACAGTACCTGCTCGTTCGTAATCTGTTTTATGTGTGTTAATAGTATCAGTAGTGGATAAATATCAGTCCCAATCTCCCAATTCATCCCACTCCCCTGGAGGTAGTCTTTTTCTTACACACTTTAGTTGATATTATTTTCTTTTGCTTATTCAATGTCCATGGTCCCCAGTCTTAATTTGCACTACTTCATTTGCTTCCTGTGCCCCTGACCAACAAATACGAGAATAAGAACATAGTTATTGGGACTCTGCCAAGTTGAGAACCATATATCAAATTCCTGTTACGCCAGTGTTATGTGGCAGACTGGATGGGAGGGGAGTTTGTGGGAGAATGCATACATACATATGTATGGCTGAGTCACTCTGCTGTCCACCTAAACTATTACAACATTGTTAATTGGCCGTGTGCATGCGTGCTAAGTTGCTGCTGTTGTGTCTAGCTCTGTGCGACCCTATGGACTGTAGCCTGCCAGGCTCCTCTGTCCATGGAATTCTCCAGACAAGAATACTGGAGTGGGTTGCCATGCCCTCCTCCAGGGGATCTTCCCAGCATAGGGATCAAACCCACCTCTCTTATATATCCAGCATTGGCAATATCAATTGGGGTTGAACTGGGGTGATGATAGTGGCAACTAAAAGGAAGGAACTAAGGAAATCATATAAATAGAAAATGGACAAGACTTGGTAAAGACTGGCTCTGATGGAACATAGAGGAGGTGAGGGTGAATAAGCAGTGATGTTAAAGATGATTCCAGGGACTTCCCTGCTGGTCCAGTGGCTAAGAATGTGCTCCCAAAGCAGGCGTCCTGGTTTCAATCCCTGGTTGGGGAACTAGATCCCACATGCAGCAGCTGAGTTCACGTGCTGCAACTAAAGATCCCACATGACACAAGTAAGACCCAGCACAGCCAGATAAATAAATAAATATATTTCTAAAAAGATGACTGTGGAATTTTGATCCAGTGTACCTGGGAAAAGTAGAGTGTAATAAACCAGCCTGGGGAGATTCAGCTATAGAGACATAGAAGTTCTACTCTAGAAATATTTGGAATAATCTTCCTAACATCTTGCTTAACCACACAGTATTTTTTTTAGATGTCTTCCAATAAATATTGTCATCACATACATACATAAATAGTAGTCCTAAGTGCTTTCATTTCTGGCACCTGAATTCTTTTTTTGGAAAAAGAAAATGCAAATATATTCAGGTATCTATGTTGGTGCTTTTTGGAAAACTTGAGTTGACCAGAGGAGTATCTTGTATACATTATTTGAATGATAGCATTTCAGAGAAGAAATAGCTGTGGTGGTGAAGAATCTCTAAAATTCAGTGATCTGGTCTAATCCCATTAAACTTGATTGTATAACAAGGCCATCTAGTAGATGCACAGTCCAGATGTTGTAGGGTGGAAAAGGTTTGTTGAGAAATAGAAATCTTACCGGCAATAAAAACTGAAGGTAAACGTGGGCTGAGTGCCAAGACTATCATTGTCTTGCTCTGGCCCCTAATACACATGATTATATCATGGAGCCATCTCAGACAATTATACCAAATGACATAAAATGACCTATCATATTTCATATTTTAATCAATGCTGTGTGTGTGTGCATGTGTGTGTGTATGTGAATGTGAGCAAACACCCAAGCAAGAACTTACATGCAAGAAGAAATGAAAGGGTGGCTTTAACCAAAGGGAATAATGAATTTTAATCAACCCTGAGCTCCTTGAAATTGATTTGTAGTTTGAACTAAATTCAAAGCTTACAAAGTTTATTTTTACTTCTCAAAGTGCTACTCAAGGTTTTATGAAAAGCAAAACATTGTGTTCTTCTTGAGCAAGATTTTCATAATTTCATTATAAATATATTAGACATTAGAATATTATGTTTCTTGTAAAATATCTTATGAATTTAGATTAAATTGAATTAATTAAATAAAGTGAAAGTTCTTGGATTTCAATCCAGCAGTGTCATAAAGTAGATGTAAAAATGAATAGACAGATGAAAGTCTTGAGTTCCAGAACGAAGACTTTAGTAATTCAGTGCCTCTGGGTCTTACTCTCCACACCAGAAAGTGATGTGGAACTGTGGAATGCTTATCCAAGGGTCTTTTTAAACTCTAAAATCTGATTCTGTAATCCAAGGGCTAGACTTACTGACTTCCAGATTTCTGTGTAATATTGAGTAGATTATTAAGGACCCATCTTTGAAAAAAAAATCATTTAATAAAATCATACAAGATTTTTCCTTAACTTTTTCTTGAAAATAATTTTTGATTGGCAGACAAGTTGAAAAAATAGTACAGCCTACCTTAATATTAGCATCTTCTATGACTATCAAGATGTGATCACCTAGAGCCAAACATCAAGGAGCCTTTTGGGTTACAGTCCATGGGGTCACAAAGAATTGAACACAACTGAAGTGACTTAGGACACACATAACTATAGTTGACACTTTTGAAAAGTATGACTAGACATTTTGAAGAATGTCCTTGAATTTAAGTTTGCTCATGATTAGATTGAGGTTCTGTATTTTTAGCAAATGTGTGTGTGCATGTGTGTGTGTGTGTCTGTGTGTGTGCATGCTCAGTCATGTCCTACTCTTTGCAACCCCGTGGACTGTGGTGCCTCTGTCCATGGAATTTTCTGTAAGAATACTGGAGGGGGCTGCCATTTCCTCCTCAAGGGGATCTTCCTGACCTAGAGATAGAACCCATGTCTCTTGCATTTCCTGCATTGGCAGGTGGATTCTTCACCACTGACCCACCTGGGAAGCCCATTTTTGGCAAGAATACCACAAAAATGCGATGCCCTTCCCAGTGTATCCCAGCAGAAGGCACGTGATGTCTGTTGTCCTTTTGCACTCTGATCACTTGTTTGCAGTGATGTCTATCAACCAGGTTTCCCAGTGTAAAGTTACTATTTTTCCCTTTGCATAATAATTACTTTTGGAGAAATACCATGAGACTATGCAGATATTCTATTTCTCCTCATACATTTGCCCACTAATCTTAGCATCCATTGTTGATGCTTGCCTACAACCATTACTATTATTGCATTGTGACTTTCTGTTTCCATCATACCTTCTACACTTATTAATTGAAATTCTAATATAGTAATAAGACATCTCTTTCTTTTATGTATTTATTCAATTTTTAAAAATATCTGTGTTAACTTGTATATATTTTATTTCATGGGCTATAATCCATTACTATATTTATTTTTGTTGCTTGAATTGTCCTATATCTGGCCATTGGTAATTCCGTCCAGTTGGTTCCTGTGTTTTTCACCATTTGCCATTCTTTTATGAGCATCTTCCTTACTTTCTAACATAAGATACTGCAAGCTCATTTTAATTTGCCCTGGAATCAACCATTCTTCAAAGAGCTCTAGTTCTTTTTATTGAAGAATGGTATCTAGAAACCAAGGTCTGGATACTAGGTGTTCTTATGGCTTAGGTTGTCAGGATAAGACTTGTAATGCACTGAATTCTATAGATTGCCGTATTCCCATACATTATACTAAATTTCAAACCATGAATATTAACTTGAAATCAACAACTTACATTTTTATTTTTCAGCCTGTATCTTGTAAGTTAGCATTTTTGCATTTGTCAACAACAGGTTATTTTGGCAATGTTAATATTATTCAGCTAATTTTGAGAACAGCTACTAGTTTTCTTCATTTTAAATATGATAATAGAATATTTTCTGATTATATGGTGGCTCAGAGGTAAAGAATCCATCTGCTAATACAGAGACACAAAAGCCACAGGTTTTTTCATATTGCTTTTTAGTATGTTCTGTAATTCTTTTGATAGTCAGGCATGATGTACTGGGTAAAAGGAACTGCTGTAAATAGACCTATAGTAATATGGCAGTAGGTGTTGGCTGGGAGTTGGGGCAGGTGGATGTTTTATGGTGTATGATTAGATCTCAGTCTTTTTTCCTGTATCATTTTTTACTAAAGTTTTTCAAAATAATTTGTATATGTTAGAATACTTTATTATTATTTTTATTGGGGTATAATTGTTTTAAAATGCTGTGCTAGTTTCTGCTGCCCAATGAAGTGCACCAGCTATATGTATATATACTTACATCTCATCCCTCTTGGACTTCCTCCCACCCACGCCTCATCCAGCCCCTCTAGGTCAGCACAGAGTGCTGAGCTGAGCCCCCTGCACCGTACGGCAGATTCCCACGAGCTGTCTGAGCTCTCAGTCTTTTAGTGAGCCTGTTCTTCTGGACTATGAGCTTCACACATGCTTCTGAGTTGGGACAGGATGGCTAGAGTGGGCTGAGGTTGGGTATTTTTCCTTTCTCCAGGTTAGACTCTAATAACAACCCAGTTATCTCTGGTTGACTAGCTTCTCCTGAGGGCAGACCTTGTTAGGGAGAGCAGAGTGCTCTGGTTGGTATATTTCTGACTGGTTTCTTCTCTCCTCCGGGCTGCCAGAGGCAGGAGAAAACTGTTTTCTGATGTTCACTGTGGAGATCCCAGAGGAAAAAACTCACAAACATGGCCCTGCCCCCACCCCCGAGTGACTGGATCTCTGGAGGGTTTAATTGTCAGTGTGGTCCACGCTGAGCTGCCTGCACTTCACCGATGCAGTCTGGGTTTCCGTGCCCCCTGCTCTGGTTCCCGGGGAGGCTGCTGCTCTGAGGAGTTGTGTTTCTCTGCATTTGCCTGAGAGTCTGTCCAACGTGGGGCCAGCACTGTGCCCTGCGACCTCACTGCTCTTATGGATCTAAGGAGAGTTGTTGATTTTTCAGTTTGTTCAGCATTTTACTTACTCAGATGAAACGGTGACTTCCAGGCTTTTTACATGCTAGACCAGAAACCAGAAGTCAGACAGTTTAAATCCCAACTAACTACTTTCCAAGCTTTCAACTGTAGGAGCTGGCTTCTTTCTGAAACCCAAGGCACCATTAATAAGCAGGATATCATGTATCCTTGGTCTTTGTTGTAAGTGTTTAGTTAATAAAAACTCTGTGGCCAGCCATGGCTCCTTTTTTTTTTTTTTAAGAAGGGTGGGGTGAGTGGGAGGAAGTTCTTCTGTACTCAGAATCTCTCCTTATTTCTGACCTCCCAGTGTGTGTTCTTCATATAAGTCATTTTAAAATTTGTGAATATACGATTTAAAAACTGTAGTTTAGTGTCATTCACTGAAGCATCCCTTCTATCTTTGCACGCCCTGGACATCTTCCCAGGAGTTCACGTCCCACTCAGGAACCCAGTTCAAATGTCACTTCCTCGGAAACCCTCTCCTGACCCTTGTCCTTCCTCTAAAAACACTTCGCTCAGATTGAAATGACACATTTTTTGTGGTCTTTTGATAGATGCCTCTTTTGCCCCTTGAGACTGGACACTTTATTAGTTGAGGGCAAGCCGTGGACTTAATTTTTCTCGTTATGGAAGCCTAGTGCCCCAAGCAGTGGCTGGCACTGGAGGCAGCTAGTAAATGTTTGCTGAATGAATGAATGAATAAGTGAATAAATGAATGAATAAACCCATTTCCTCACAGCCACATACGTTGGCATATAAACTCTTCCCTCATCTCTTTACCTGGCAACTATCTTACAACTCTGAGTCCAGTGAGCTGTCTTATTCTTGTGTAAGATAAGAATAGACGCGGATAGAAAGACAATTACCATATGATATCGCTTACATGTGGAATCTGAACTATGACACAAATGAAGCTATCTATGAAACAGAAACAGACTCACAGAGATAGAGAACAGAGTTGTGCTTGCCAAGGGGGAGAGGGATGGGGAAGGTATGGACTGGGAGTTTGGGATTAGCAGATGCAAATTATTATATACAGGATGGGTAAACAATAAGGGGTTTAGTGTACAACAAAGGGAATGACATTCAGTATCCTGTGATTAAACCATAATAGGAAAGAATATGAAAAAGGAATGTTTATGTCTGTACAACTAAATCTCTTTGTTGGGCTTCCCAGGTGGCTCAGTGATAAAGAATCCACCTGCCAATGCAGGAGACATGGGTTCAGTCCCTTAGTTGGGAAGATCCCCTGGAGAAGGAAATGGCAACCCACTCCAGTATTCTTGCCTGGGAAATCCCATGAACAGAGGAACCTGGTGGGCTACAACCCATGGGGTTGCAAATGAGTCTGACATGACTTAGCAACAAACAACAGAAATTAATGCAACATTGTTAATCAGCTATACTTCAATAAAGTAAGTTTTAAAAAGTAGACATGGAAGTCAAGACAGTGATGATCCTTTAAATAAACTTGGGCTTCTTCTCCTGGGACTATGGGAGGTG
The DNA here is from genome assembly GCF_019320065.1 of Cervus canadensis. Classification (NCBI taxonomy): domain Eukaryota; kingdom Metazoa; phylum Chordata; class Mammalia; order Artiodactyla; family Cervidae; genus Cervus; species Cervus canadensis. The sequence continues at coordinate 32,111,947 of NC_057395.1, read as the reverse complement.
CCACTCAAGATGGTGCACTTATTCTTGGCAAGCAGAACCCTTGACCTTAATTCTATAAGCACTGGGCATTTAAATGCCAGATTTCTAGACCAAGAGAACCAGTATCCAGATTGATAGAAATAGCACCAATAGCATATGGGACATATGGGACATAGCACATTCTCATTTCTTCACCCATCATTTTCAGCTCTGTAACCCTGCACGTAACACTTATCTCTGAACTTAGCGTCTCTGGCCATAAAAGGAGGGTCATCAGAGCAATGCCCTATGGCTCAAGATTGTTATGAAGACAACTTGCAAACCATAAAGAACTTTAGACAGTCAATATATGTTATTTCTTAACCTCACCCCCTAAAGGGAGGTGAGAGGGACCGGAAAGAAGCTCTAATGCTTTGCACCACCAGACCTATGCCTTAAGGCAGTGACTCAGGTAACATTCCCAGATGTTCCTTCCTATGAGAAGAGGGCGAGTGACTTCCAGGATAACTAACACAGCAGCAAAGTCCTCTTTAGTATTTCCAATCTGCAAGCCCTGTTCATGTGACACTCTGCTTTCTGTATATGGCCATCATCTTTTACTTTTTGCTCACATTTCCCTGGGGTGACATTAGTAATAGCCACTTGCCTAAAAATGACCAACCCTAATAAAAATTCATGAGCGCTTGAGTGTACAACAGAATGTGTGGGGTCTGGCCAGCATTCTGGCTAAACTGTGATTAGGTGAAGCTCATTTGAGGGGTGCTCAGCCCCTCCCATCTCCAGCTTTCTTTTCTTTCTATCCTTGACAGCTCCTCTACATCAGCTGCAGAAGCTGACACTATTTCCTCTTCTCAAATGTGCAGTGGAGAAGGATCTAACGTCCTTGTTCCCATCCAGATATAAATTATGGGGGTAGGGAGGGGGGTGGAGAATAGGTTGCACCCAGGGACTCTGATCCAGTGAGTGCTGGCCTGCATCTTTAACAAGCCCCCTGACTGATAGACTATCAGTGCTTGAAGGGCAGAAAATGTGTCAGTTTGCTCACTGCTGAATCCTTGGCAGCTGGGACAGGACTTGGCTCATGCTGGGAGTTCAGTCACAAGTTGCTGAATGAGGGTGTTCAGTATAGGGAACCATTGCACATATCTTTTCTTCCTCTCCTCCCTCTCTGGCAACTCTATAAATTTGTATCTTAGTATATCAGTTTTCTTGGGCTGCCATAACAAAGTACCATACACCAGATGGCTCAAACAACAAAAATGTATTTCCTTGCATTTCTGGAGGCTACCACTCCAAGTTTGAGATGTGGGCAGGATTGGTTTCTCCTGAGGCCTCTTTCTTTGGTTTGTAGACAGCATTTTATTTTTGTGTCTGCATGTTGTCATCCCTCTGTGTGTCTGTGTCCAAATTTCCTCTTACAGGACAGCAGCCAGATGAAATCAGGGTCCACTCTAATGACTTCACTTTAACTTACCTCTTTAAAGACAATTTCTGTAAATAGAGTTACATTCCAAGGTACCAGAGATTAAGACTTCAACGTCAAACTTTGGGGGTTGGGGAGATTCAATTCAGTTCATAACACTTAGCAGACTTTTAAAGTCGCACATGGTTTTTAATCATAGGATTTTCTCTGTTAGGATGGATGTGAGAGTAGTGTCTTAAGGGACAGTGAAACCAGCAGGACCTCCTGGGGCTCCTGGCCATGAAAGCATTTCTAGGTCCCCCTGTTTCTCGTTTGTAGGGAATAGACTTCCCCTTCCATGACCTATCCTGAGTTCCAAAGGGCAGGTTCAAATAGTTGTTGATCAGGGAGGGGAGGGGATCCAGAGACAAGGGAGGAGCAGCCAAGAAGCAATAATGCAGCCTTGGGGCAGGGTCCTCATTCCACCTCAAGGGATATACACAGCAGTATCTTTGAGGTCTTCAACAGAACTAAAACCCCCAACATTTAGAAAGTGTTAATTCATGAAGCATTCTTAATTTTAGAGAAGGTCACAGATTGAAAATCTCTAGAACCAGAGAAGCTCCTCAGGAGACCTGGGGCCAGATTAAAGGGATGCAGGCCCTGCATACACCTGCATCCTTATCAGCTACCCCACCCTTGAACCATTTCACCTCCCTGCACCCCCTCCCCTGCCCCGGTTGGGACACAGTCTTGAATGGCATGAGCCTCTGTGTCCCCCTTTGCCTGGCAGAGCAATAAAGTTATTCTTTCCTATTTCACCCAAAACTCTGTCTCCAAGATTCAAATCTGCTCTGGTTTTCAGAGGCTGAGTCTTCAGCATCAATACCAGACTCTTTTGGAGACTGTGAACTCATTCCTAATAGGCAGCCGCTTATAAATGAGAATGGTCCTAAAGAAATAAACTTTTCTCCAAAATGGTTTTAGCGACTGACTGGACAGTACACATATTATAAGTGTGACCACAACAAGGATAAAGTGAAATGCCTTTGATCCAGTGACATGGACCACAACTAGCAAAGCATCAATCAGTGGTGGAGAAAGGGCAATGCTTACAGCCACAGGATGCTAATACCATGTAGAAAACGATTTTCGTAAGGCAGACTCATCATTTGATAGTTCACTTTTATTTTTGTGGGGTTTTTTTAAAAAGAAAATAAAACCCTCAGTAAATTAGAATGTTGCAACCTAATACCACAGTCCAGCTCATAAATGTTTTCCTTCAGAGTTCATTTGGAAGCATTTCAGACAGATTGTTAGGATTATTACTTTCTGGGATAAAATCACGCATTTTTTTTTCAAACATTTCTTCCTCTACTCGTAACCCTCCTCTCAGTAATATTTTGCATGTTGCAATAAAAAAGCAAGAAAAAAATCTGTCTATTTTTAGATGAACACATTTGCCAAACTCAAGGAGACTTATCTAAATGCCTGCTTCCCACAGACATGGGCTGTTTTTCCAGTGCCAAACTCATAAGCCAATTTTTAACCCGCTTAAGAGTCAACAAGGCCATGTTTCCAGCCATCATTCTACACATTAAGCCCATCATTTTACACATTATCTTTAATCCCATCATTTCTCTTAAAATCATCCTGGTATGAAAGTGAGCAGATCCCAGGTGGGTCCAGGTAGACATCTTTATTTGACAATCCTCATTCATCTTTAAAATGCTGCGGGAAGGGGCTTAACAAAGATGGAGCCAAGACGGTGATGAAGAATGTCTGGAGGAGATGCTGTGGGCTGTGAGCATCAGCAGTGCCAAGACAGGAGCCAGAAGTCTATGGATGATGGGCCCAGGGAGCTGAGTCTTAGAGGTGGGCCAGTGGGATGTCCAAGTCTGGCTGAACCAGGGAGAAAGCCAAACACTGTTCCATAAAGGAAGTGAGAAGAAATACAAATTGTGCAGAGGCCCAGCTGACTCGAGAGACAAAAGACAGTCCTGGATTGTATATCAGAGCCGAGAAAGTGGTCATGTGACCCCCCAACAAATTCTACTGAGTTCTTGGCTCTCTTGTCTGGAGAACCTTGAAGACTTCACCAGACTTTTAGCAATCAAGAGTGACTTGTCCAAAGTTGATAGGAAGCCAGTGGCAAAGTGAACTGGAATTTACAATTCCTAAATTTTTACCCTCTATTCAGAAATTTTTCACTTGAAATTGAGCACTTCGTTTAAAAGAGGACTTTAAAGACATTATAGAGATTCAATAAGAGACAATTTACAAATCAAAATCAGCCTATAGGTACAAAAACCTGTACACAAATATTTACAGTGACTTTCCAAAAATCGGAAACAATGCAAGTTTTCCTTAGCCAGGGATGGATAAACAAACCATGAGTGAGTGAAATACAGCTCAGCAATAAAAATGAATGAATTACTGACACATGCAAGATCATGGATGAATCTCAAATGCACTAAGCTCAGTGAAAGAAGCCAATTCCAAGAGGCTACATACTATTGGTACAGCCACTATGGAAAACTACGGAGATTCCTCAAAAAGCTAAAAAGAGAGTTGCCATATGATCCAGCAGTCCCACTCCTGGGCATATACCCAGACAAAACTAATTCAAAAAGATACGTTCTCCCCCATGTTCATTGCAGCACTTTTTATAGTAGCCGAGACATGAAAGCAACCTAAATGTCCATCGACATGTGAATGGGTAATGAAGATGTGGTATTTGTGTGTGTGTATTATTCAGTCATAAAAAGAATAAAATAATGCTATTTGCAGCAGCATGGATGGACCTAGAGATTATCATACTTAGTGAAGTCAGAAAGACAAATACCATATGATATCACTTATATGTAGAATCTAAAATATGACACAAATGGACTTATCTATAAAACAGATATACAAACAGACTTCTAGTTGCCAAGGTCAGGGGGAAGGTGGGGGAGGGATGAATTGGGAGTTTTGGATTAACAGATGTAAACTATTGTATCAATAATGAATAAACAACAAGGTCCTACTATATAGCACAGGAACTATATTCAATAACCTGTAATAAACCATAGTGGAAAAGAATATGAAAAAGAGTGTGTGTGTGTGTGTGTGTGTATGTATATGTATATACATACATAAATGAATCACTTTGCTGTACAGTAGAAATTAATACAACATTGTAAGTTGTATTTCCATAAAATAAATTTTAAAAAATTAAAAGGCCAGATAAGATGAAAAAAAGGCTACTTGCTGTATACCTCCATCTTTGCGACATTCTGGAAAACAGAATAGAGGATACAGGAGGCTAAGAAGGGAGGGGGGGCAGGCTTGACAGCAATGTGCAGGGAAACATTTGCCGATGATAGAGTTGTTCTGTATCTTGGTTGTGTTGGTAGTTCATGACCAGATGAATTTATCAAAGCTCTGAGAGTAGTATATTTATTTTTTTAATTTATGGAGTATAGTTGATTTACAATGTTGTCTTAGTTTCAGGTGTCCAGCAAAATGGTTTAGCTATACATATATAGATGTACATATATGTATGTGTATATATGTGTGTGTGTGTGTGTGTGTGTGTGTGTGTGTGTGTGTGTGTGTGTGTGTGTGTGTGTGTGTGTGTATCTGCCCTTTTTTAAGAATCTTTTCTCATGTCTCCCTCTCACAGGGGAGACCTGGGTTCGATCTCTGGGTCAGAAGGATTCCCTGAAGAAGGGAATGGCTACCCACTCCAGTATTCTTGCCTGGAGAATTCCATGGACAGAGGAGCCTGGTGGGCTACAGTTCATGGGTTGCAAAGAGTCGGACACACACACACATACAGGCCATTGCAGAGTATTGAGTAGAGTTCCCTGTGCTATGTAGTAGTTTCTTAGTAATTATTTATATAAAGTGGTGTGTATATGTCAACCCCCATCTCCCAATTTATGCCCACTCCTCCCCTACCCTGGTAACAAAAAACAAGTTTGCTTTCTACATCTTAATTCTTATTTCTGTTTTGTAGCTGTTTCATTTGTACCTTTTTTTTTTTTAAGATTCCACATATTAGGATACTTTTTAAGGCTGACATTTACTTTATGTAAAAACATCTGAATTTTAAGATTTTTTTTTTTTTTTCAGAGAGAAAAATAGCCTGTAGCTATGTTCCTGGGAAGCACTGGGATGAAAATAGGTAACAGCCAGACTGCCTCTTTAAAACTTGGCCTGGCCATTTACTTTATTTAGCTTTTCTGAACCTTATTTTCCCTATTTTAAAATGAGGATAATTATGGTATCTACCTCACAGGATTGTTGTAACAAAGAAATGCATATAATTAAAATGTTTAGAAAGTTAGCTTTTATTTGATATGTCTCTGCACATTGTCCAGTTTATCCTCAGGATAAATTCATAGAAGTGTAAATTCTGAGTCAAACATTTGCATTGTTATAGATATATAGTGTTAATCACTCAGTTGTGTCTGATTCTTGTGACCCCGTGGACTGTAGCCCACCAGGCTCCAATGTCCATGGGATTATCCAGGCAAGAATACTGGAGTGGGTAGCCATTCCCTTCTCCGGGGGATCTTCCTGACCCAGAGATTGAACCCAGGTCTCTTGCATTGCAGGCAGATTCTTTGCCATCTGAGCCACAACTGACATAGCACCTTCTAAGAAAATTGTGCCAATTTATATTCCCTCCAACAGAGGATACATGAGTTTTTGATCCTCTATTGTGCCTAATACTAAACTTTTCAAACTTCAGAAGTCAAAAATGATATCTCATTGTTTCTTCCATTTGTAATTGTTTGATGACAAATGAGGTTGAACATCTTTCCTGTATTTATTGGTCACAGCTATTTATTTTTATGTGAATTGCATATTTGTTATCTTTTATTGGACTATTTATAGTTTTATTGGCTTCCCTGGTGGCTCAGATGGTAAAGAATCTGCCTGCCATGCAGGAGACCCAGGTTCAATCCCTGGGTTGGGAAGATCCCCTAGAGAAGGGAATAGCAACCCACTCCAGTATTCTTGCCTGGAGAATTCTGTGGACAGAGGCGCCTTGTAGGCTACAGTCTGTGGGGTTGTAAAGAGTAGGACATGACTGAGCTACTAACACATACACTCATAGTTTTATTATTAATGTGTATGAGTCTGTCATAATAGGGTTATTAATAATAATTAACATTTATATTTTCATAGGTGCCCGACATTCTTGAGAGCATTGACAAATATTCCCATCTGATCAGGGGGCTGCATTGTAAACATCTATTTCTTTCACTTCTCTTTAGAACTTGAATTTTTTAAAGTTTCAATTTTAAAATTCCTTGGTGATTTCTACATTTGGGGGGGTTCTGTTTAGGCGTGGGGGCTTCCCTTTGGAAGGGAACTTTTCATACAATTCTTAGTTTCTCGTTCCCATGTTTCTCATTCATTTGGAAGCTCTTTATGGCAGTTCTCACTGTCCAGACTTATTCTGAAATAATAAATGTCTTTTAACTCCAAAATTTAAAAGGAGGTGTTTGGTGGTATTTTAAGCAAGAGATTTCAGAATGTGTCTATTTCTTAGGAAGATGGGAGAGTTAGAAGTAGGAAGAAAGAAAGTAGCAGAGAAGGTGGCTTGCAGCTGATGATGCTCTGGGAGCCGGGGAGTCATCCCTCCATGAACCGCCTCTGGGAGATTTCCTCATCTAATCCTGTCTGCACTCTTCCTGTTGTCTTCCCCTTCCCTCTGTCCCCCATCTCGGAAGTTTCCATTCTCTCTTTCTGCCCTCTGCACACCTAGGCCCAGACTTCAAATCCACACTCAAAACAACACTGATGTTTTCCTATTGAACGTCTTCTAATTCTAAAATTTCCTTCAGAGATTAAGGAAATCAGACCCTATAGTCCCAGAACCACTTTAAAGACTTGGCTCTTTAGTGCTTTCTTGTTTAAAAACAACAATTTTGGAGAAATAAAATACAAAATAGAGGTGTAGTATGTCTCCTATGACCTCACATTTTTTAGGGTTATTTTTTCTTGCCAACTGATCCTGCATTCATACTAATGTCTCCTTTTTTATCCTTAAAAGTACTTGGTTCCATCAAAAACCAAAAGGAAAATAAACTATGTTTCTCCGGCACTGTGAGGTGATAAAGAAGGACTCTAGCATTTTTAGAACCATTTTTGATTAAGGGGAAAGAACCAATTTTAGTTGCCAAGTGTTTCTTCAGGGGGGAATAAAAGGCTAAATGTCTTTGCATAAAGAAAGGCAAAGTTTTTTGTTTGTTTGTTTTCAGAATGTGCTTTTAAGAACTTTCAATAAGAAGGGAAAATAGATAAACACTAGATAAAGGTATAAGATCTGTTGTCTCAAAGTGAGGGGAAAAAGTCCGCTGAGTTGTGACCCAGTTATTAATTGCATAATCAGTTACTGAATTATGCAAATACCAGCACCAAAATTTGTCATCACGTTATCACTGAAATTCCTTGGGATTAACATACACACACCACTATATATAAGGTAGGTAACCATCAAGAGCCTACTATATAGCACAGGGAACTCTACTCAATATTTTGTGATAACTTAGATGAGAAAAAAATCTAAAAAAAGAATGAATAGGTATATGTATAATTGAATCACTGCTGTACATCTGAAACTAACAAGACTAAATCAACTATACACCAGTAAATAAAAATTTAAAAAAAATAGTAAAAGTCCTGAAGGGAAGGAAGAAATTCCTAAGCATGACAGAATTATGCAAAAAAAATTTAATTGGGTGTCTCTCTATATATATATGTATATATATGCACATATATAAATGTGTGTATATACATATATAGATACATCCATATACACAAACATAAATATAGGTGTGTATGTATATTTTGAACATATCTATAATAGCATATGTATATTTGGAAATCACATAATACTTATCAAAACAAGTCACATATTTTGGAAGGACAGATTAGTTAGAAACGCAAATGAGCAGATCCGTTCTCCTCCCCTAGAGAAATCTGATAATTTTAAGATCCTGAGGACAGATGCTTCTGGCCTTTTCCAGCAGGCACAATACCAAGGTAGTGTCTCAGAAGACAAGCATACTTTAGAGGCATATAACTGTTTTCTCAGCCTCTGAATAACTGTGGCCGCATTCTCATGAAAAAAAAAAACAAAAACAAAACATGGCCTGTTTTGCCAGTTACTTGAGTTTTCCCGAGTAGGAAAATTCCCACCCTGAGGCCTAGGAATCAAAGTTCCCAAAGAAAAAACGCTCCTGCCCATGATGGTCAGGAGTGTGGCTCTCAGCTTCTCCTCTATAGTGACAATCTGATCATGATGCAAACTCTAAAATGTGTGTGTGTGGGGGGGGTGTCTCCCAACACTTTCAAGTGCACATGCAAAACTTCAGCAGAATTATAGTTGATATTAGCCTGTCTTAATAATTGTTCCATTTCCTTCATCTCTCTCTTTGTCAGTATATTATCTCATGATTACTTTTCCTCCCGTTTCATAGGAGGATAAAGTCCCTGCCCTGTTTCTGGCACTATGCCTGGTGCTGTGAATGCAAAGATTCTTTCTTTCTTCCTTTATTTCAGCCCTTACCATTCCATAAAATCTTTGTGATATGCAAACCCAAAGAAAGATTCCTGCCCTGGAAGAGCTTATAGTCTTTTTTCTTGGTCATTTCCAAAGAGTCAATGCTTACGATTTGTCTGTTATTTATCAAGTATCCAATCTCAAGATATAAGCATTTCACCTTATTTGGAGACAAAAACAAAGCGCATGACCCCTTGGAATCAGTTTTCATAATGGAACTTTCCTTTCTAGTGTTGTGTCAACAGACACAGATCAGACCGAGTGCAACCTGTACTACACTTGTCTAAATATTGGAGTTCAGATTACACAGGAAGAACAGAGTCCATGTTTCTTCAAATCAGTAGCTCTTTTTGCCTCTGACATAGCAAAAATGCACTGTTGTGCAGGGAGAGACGAATGTCAACAGAAAAAAATGTGAAAATCATTGAAAATGGTGAAATTCTGATAGGTTTTCAAAACTGGTAGACTTAGAAACTTTGCTTTCTGACTTCATAGATTTGAACCCTTGGAAAAGAGCATTTTATTCCATGAATCATAGATACTCAAGTTGTAGCCCTTGACTTACTGTCTTCCTTAATCTCACAGACAGAGCTCCCTTCAGTAGTCCCCAACCTTTCTGGCACCAGGGACCGGTTTCATGGAAGAAACTTTTTCCGCAGACCAGGAGTGGGGGCAGGGATGACTTGGGGATGGTTCAGGGGCCTTATATTTATTGTAAACTTTATTTCTATTATTATTACATCAGCTCCACCTCAGATCATCAGGCATTAGGTCCTGGAGGTCGGAGACCCCTACTAGATGACCTTCATTTGACTTGTTGAACATTGTTGTTGTTTAGCCACTCAGTTTTGTCCGACCATTTGAAATCCCATGGACGATAGCCTGCCAGGTTCCTCTATCATAGAGTTCTCCAAGCTAGAATATTGAAGTGGCTTGCCATTTCCTTCTCCAGTTAAACATTAGCATGCACATCTTTTTTTTTCCCCCATTTATTTTTATTAGTTGGAGGCTAATTACTTTACAATATTGTAGTGGTTTTTGTCATACACTGACATGAATCAGCCATGGATTCACATGTATTCCCCATCCCGATCCCCCCTCCCACCTCCCTCCCCACCCGATCCCTCCGGGTCTTCCCAGTGCACCAGGCCCGAGCACTTGTCTCATGCATCCAGCCTGGGCTGGCGATCCGTTTCACCCTAGATAATATACATGTTTCGAAGCTGTTCTCTCGAAACATCCCACCCTCGCCTTCTCCCACAGAGTCCAAAATTCTGTTCTGTACATCTGTGTCTCTTTTTCTGTTTTGCATATAGGGTTATCATTACACATCTTTTAAAACATGGATCTTTGGAGTCCAGTCCTGAGTCTGTCATCTGAATCTGATGCTGTGTCTATATAACAAGCAACTTCCAACTTTTAAAATTGAAGTATAGTTGATTTACAATATTGTGTTAGTTTCAGCTATATAGCCAAGTGACTCAGTTATATAGATATATATACATATATATATATATGTTCTGATTATTTTCCTTTATAGTTCATTCAAAAATGTTTAATATGGTTCCCTGTGCTATACAGTATATTCTTGTTTATCTATTTGATGTATAATGACGTATATCTGTTAATCCCACACTACAAATTTATTCCTCCCCCTTTTCTTTCCCTTTTGATAATAAGATGTTTCTTTTCTATGTCTGTAAGCCTATTTCTGTTTTGTATATACATTCATTTGTATAATTTTTTAGATATCAGTAAGATCATATAATAATTATCTTTCTCTGACTTCACTCGGTATAATGATCTCTAGGTCCATCCATGTTGCTGCAAATGGCAATATTTCATTTTTTTAATGACCAAGTCCTGTGTGTGTATGTTGTGGGTATCCATCTTCTTTACCCATTCATCTGTTGATGGACACTTACATTTCTTCCATGTAACCAGAGATATTTTGACTGATTTTAATCCTGAAGATATGAGTCTATTCTTTTAAAAAAACAAACATTTTTCACAAGAATTATTGTCTTTGGTTGGGTTCTTTAAGAGCAGACATTAAATATTAGAACACAAGTAGTTTATTTGAGGAATAATCCCCAGAAATCATTGCTAAGAAAGTAGGGGAAGAGAGTTGTAAAGAGGAAAGATTATTATCCCGAGGCTGACTGGGTGGGCAACTAGGGCTTTATCTCAGTGGGGAAGTCTGGAGACAGGAAGTACATGCCTTAGAGTCACCCTAAGAAAGAAGCCTTGCTAGCTTGTGCACCTAGCTATCCATCCAGTCCCCATCCATCATGGGCTGAGGGTAATGCCCTGGCCCAGCCAAGAGAAGCCCCTAGAGAAGAATCTTAGTTGCTTGCAGTCTGACCAGTTCCTTTGTCTGGAAAGGTGAATGCCAAGGGCATGTGGCTACAAATCATTTTCCTGTACAAACTCCATCAAACCAATTTAATTCCTTGATTGGTTTTCCATATGGCATGGCCAAAGAAGTTTCCCCATCTTTTTTTCTTTTCATTTTCACCTCAGTTCTACTGGAATTAACCAGTTATGGTTTCAGCTATTGTAAGTTTTCTTCTGTGGCTGTTAATTCTGCCAAGTCCAATTTTCCTATTTCTGCATCTAAATTTTACTTTGCAGATACAGCCATGATAATTTTCATTTGTGCTTGGTTGTACCTCCTGAGAAAAAATAAGCATCATACATGAGATTAAGAAAAATGGAGAGTTCTGCCTGTGTATTAGCCCGTCACTGAGATTGTTGTGAACATTACTCCTCAAAGAGTCTAAGACTTCTCTGTTTGCCCAGTCCTGCTGTAACCCAGCTTCACCTCTTATGTATGTGTGTGAAAATGAAATTATCTCAATCATGTCTGACTCTCTGCGACTCATCAGTGAATTTATACGTGAGTCTCCTCCCTAAGCCTCAAGTTCCTCTTCTGCCAAAACACAGATGGAGAGAACAAACGTACAGATACCAAGGGGGGAAAGTGGGGGGAGGAGTGGATTGGAAGATTGGGATTGATATGTATATACTCTGTGTATAAAATAGAAGACTAATAAGAACCTATTGTATAGCGCATGGCATTCTACTCGATACTCTGAGCGGACTTAAGTGGGAAGGGAATCCAGAAAGAGGGGATATGTGTGCATACAGCTGGCTCACTTTGTTGTGCAGCAGAAACTGGCACAACATGGTAAAACAACTCTCCTCCAACAAAATAAATAAAAACAAAAAGCAAGTTCCTCTTCTGCAACATTGTGCTAACAATAAAGACTTCTTAACTTGCTAGGAATCAGTTAAAGTAAATTCATTAAAAGGATTCCTGTCCTAGAATAAGGCTTCTTATGTGTTATTGATTATTAGCATTGTTGTTGTTGTTATTTAATATTATTATAGTTTCCCTGCTTATCCATGGGGGCACATGTTCCAGGACTCTCACTGCATGCCTGAAACCTCGGAGAGTACTGAACCCTCTAGATGCTATGTTTTTTTCCCTGTACATTAAGATGAATTTATTAATTCGGTACAGAGATTAACAACAATAAGAATAAAGTAGAACAATTATAACTATATACTATAATAAAGGTTATGTGAATCTGGTCTCTCTCTCACTCAAAACATCTTATTGTACAAATTCAATGTCTTTTCAATCTTAGCTAATTACTTCTCACCTACTGTGGTTTTTAACTTTTGCAGCTTGTGGTGTGACCACAAAACTAGCATGAGTTTTTTTTCCTTCTTCACAGTTTCACATATACAAGATTTGTTCTTACTGTAGATCTTAGCAACTTTAGTGTAGGCTTTTGTTTCTTACTAAGTGGAGAATGTTCCCCTTTTCACTTAAAGGAATCACTTAGGGCTTCTCTTTAGCACATTTTGATTGCTAGCATCACTCCTTTTAAATTTTTTTTGGTCATGCCCTGCAGCATGCAGGATCTTAGTTCCCCTGACCAGGGATTGAACCCACACCCCCTGCATTGGCAGCATGGAGTATTAACCACTGGAACACCAAGGAAGTCCCTAGCATCACTCCTCTCGCACTTTAGAGCCATTATTAAGTAAAATAAGTGTCACTTGAAGAAGCACTGAGACACCAAGTTGGCTACTAAGCGACTACAGATAGGACATGCTGGACCAAGAGGTCATTCACATCCCAGGCAGGATGGCGTGAGATTTCATCACGCTGCTCAGAACAGCGTGCAATTGAAAAGTTTGATGATGAGTTATTTCTGGAATTTTCCACTTAATATTTTCAGACTGTGGTTGACCACAGGCAACTGAAACCAAAGAAGCAAAACCATTAATAAGGAGAGACTGCCATAATGAAATGTCAGTTATTTCATATACTACCAATCACTGTGCCAAAACCATACTCGCCACCCACATGTTTGTAAGAGCAAAAGGCTGAGGTAAGATGGCAGCCAAAATGCTCCACTTCACTGGTAAAACACTTGCCTTATAGGGTTGTTGCTGATAGGGGGATGATAAAACAATATGTGTGATGAGCCTGGTACATAGTAGGCACTTAGCATATGCTTCCCTCCCCCTTTTTTTCTATTTATTTATTTAGTTGCAGCATGTGGGATCTAGTTCCCAGACCAGAGATTGAACCCAGGCCACCTGCATTGGGAGTGCAGAGTCTTAGCCACTGGACCACCAGGGAAGTCCTTTTTTCTTTTTAAATTAGTTTTCATTGGAGTATAGTTGCTTTACAATCTTATGTTAGCTTCTACTGTACAGCAAAGTGAATCAGACATACATATACATATATCCCTTCCCTTTTGGACTTCCTTCCTATTCAGGTCACTGCTATGATCTTATTTACAAAGCAGAAATAGAGACACTCCCCTTATGATTTAAGGTGTGTGCCTTGGGTCTGGAGGACATGGCATTATGACAAATATCTGAAGCATTTCTAGAAGGCTGGCTTTCCTGAGTCCAGTAGGGTTTGAGATCTATTGATTTATGTGTCATATTGAGTTACAGTGAAGTTCGTATATCCTTTCCAAAATGCCTTAAGAAAGCCGTGATTTGCTGTTCTTGTTTGTATGACTCTCATTCTGCAATCGGCATGTCAGGTTGCTCTCTGTGCTATTTATAATTAATTATGAGTTTTGATCAATTCTATAAAATTTGTGCTTGTTTTGTGTCTTTTTCTTTTGTAGATTTAATTGTGGGTGCATTTGGAACAGGAAAAGTAGCAGTTTACAGGTATGTGGTTGATGGTATGCAAATGTTCTTTTTTTAATTATAACATATTAACTTCAAGTGTATGACATTCAATATTTGTATATATTGCAAAATGATTACCATGATAAGTCTCATTAATTACATCCATCACCACACAGTTACAACTTTTTTTGGCCTGTGATAAGAACTTGTAAGATCTACCATCTTAGCAACTTTTCAACATACTGTACATATAAAAATAACACAGTATTATTAACTATAAGGACCATGCTGTATGACTTATCTTATAAATAATAAATCCCCATGACTTACTTATAACTAGACATTTGTACTTTTGACCACTTTCACTCATTTCCATCACCCCCTCTCGCTTCCATCTCTGGCAACCACCAATCTGTTCCCTGTATCTATATGTTCATCTTGTAGTTTTTGAGTTTTGTTTTTAGATTGTACATGTAAGTGAGATCGTATGATATTTGTCTTTTTCTGAATTTTTCACTTAGCATAATACTCTTAAGGTCCTTCTGTGTTGTCACAAAAGGCAAGATTTCCCTTTTTGTGGCTGAATAGTATTCTGTTGAATATGTATACCACATTTTATTTCTTCATTGATGGACACGTTCTTCCAGTTGTTTCAAATGCATTTCCTCTTTGTTTCTAGTTTTTTCTTAAAGAGTATATCCCAATTATTTATTTTGGAAAACATTTAGATGCTCTTTTTAAAGTTTGGAGGAATATTTTCCCCTCAGTATTTTTCCTTTTCTTTCAACCTTTCTGTTTTTGTTCTCATATCTCATGACCAAATTTCCAGCCTCTACTAACATAATGTCAAGTAAGATATGAATCTTAGTGGAACTTACAAAATGACACACTTTTTGGATGGCCCTCCATTTAAATACTTCTCTTTGCTTTGGAAATGCATTAAAATATGCTTATACATAAGGAAGGTGGGGTGGGGGAATGTTATTATGAACCCTGGCCTCTGTAGTCAAGTGTGGACACTAAATTAGGGAATAGAAATACTACCCACGAATCGGTAGTCTCCAAAAAGCAAGCACTGAACAATTCAAATATGACAGATCTGGATTTTAAAATACCTAACCATTTCACCTCTAATCCAATTTGACTGTTGTTCTTATAAAAAGAGTGCACTGTGAAGAGACAGACATACATAGAAGAAAAGACCATGTGAAGATTGGAGTTAGGCTGCCCCAAGTGAAGAACTGTCAGAAGCTACGAGAGATCCTGAATGAATCCTTCCTTAGAGCTTTCAGATAAAACATGCTTCTTCTGATCCCTTGGTGTCAATAAATTTGTGTTGCTTTAAAAAAAGGAAAAACCTGGCCATTCTAGACACTCACCCGTTTCTAATCTTGGGCAAGTTTCTATAACTTTCTGAGCCTCAGATTTTTTTTTCATATGTCAAATGGGCATAATACTCACATTATAAAGTTATTTTGTTAAAAAGATTGAGACTCTGCGTGTGAAGTACACAGAATAATAAGTAACCAGTAGGCAGTGATCGAAAATTTAGATTCTGTTTTCTTGTTTAAAAAAGTGTTACAGGAATGTAAGACACCAGGTTAGGATATCGAAAGGCAGAGAGCTGACCCAGGTGATCTGGGCACATAGGACAAACCTAGGTCAGCTCCCCGAGGGATTCTAAAGTTGGTTTCCTCAAGGAGGTAAGATTATCTCCATCAGTACTAAGACATCCTCAGAGGGCTGATGTATACCAGCCACTCTCCATTTCAGGGAGCGGAGAATCAGGTGACTGAAATGCTGCAAGTGCAGGAAGGCTTGGGGCTGTGTGTGTGGCCCTGAAGCAGCAGCGCTTGGAGCTGATGGAGTGCAGTCGGCTCGTGGTCCAGCCACTATGCTCTGAATCTACGTTTGCAACAAGGCCCTGTTTCCCGTAAACGGCTTCCAGCTGATTACTGGACACAGTAGTGATACAAACATAGGCCCATCTGGAGCTCCACAAACAGGCAGCTTTGGCTCAAGACCCTCCTCCCCGAGGGTCCCAGCTGGAGCTTCTTTCCCAGGTTTCCTTGTTCATTCCCAGGGATCAGACCTACATCACACTCTGACTCCTAGCCTCCTCCCTCCCCTTTTTCCTTCATAGGTATTTACCTTAATAAATGTCTTGTGTGTCTAATCCTGTCTAATCTGCTTTTCCAAGGACTGGAGCTCACACAATATTGAAAATAAAAATCACTTAACAGCATACAGATAAACAGTGTAAAGGAGTTTAGGAAAATTCCCATTAGGCGCCATTATGGTAATCATGAAATCCTTTAAAGCAGTGCCCTAAACAACACATTGCCCCATGGCACAGCCCTCCCACCTGTCAGAGGAAAACTTAAGCAATATGGCATCATCTCACATTGTCATCTGGAGATCTGGCTCCCAGCTGTCCTGTCTTGGCACCGAGCTTTAAAAATTTGCCCCGTTCCCTTTCCCAGTGCTTTACTTTCTTGTCTGGTTTATCCTCACCTGGGTGGTTGGAATTGAGTTTACTCTGTATTAGTCCCTCTCCTCCAGTTTGGCTGCATAACAGAATCACCTGGAGGGTGTGTTTGACATTTCAGTGCCTGACCTTGACCCCCAGGGGTTCTGATTCAATTGATTTGTGGTAGGCCTGGGCCTGGTTTCTGTTTTAAAGCTGTTGGCTGCTTCTGTTGTGCAATCAGGATTGAGAACCATTGCTCTGTGTGAAGCGCAGAATGAGTCCACCCACCCTCAAGGGTTTAGGTCAATCTTCGAAGCTTGGCTAGAAAATTGCCAATCAACATTTAAAATCCCCACTGGCTGTCTATTTTACATATGGTAGTGTGTATGTTTGCATATTACTCTCTCCATTTGTCCCACCTTCTCCTTCCCGCTGTGTCAAGTATATTCTCTCTGTCTGCATCTCCATTGCTACCCTGCAAATAGGTTCATCAGTACCATCTTTCTAGAGTCCATTTACATGCGTTTATATATGATACTTGTTTTTATCTGACTTACTTCACTCTGTATAATAGGCTGTAGGGAATTCGCTCTATGAGTCAGGGAGCTCAAACTGGTGCTCTGTGACAACCTAGAGGGGTGGGATGGGGTGAGAGGTGGGAGGGAGGTTCAAGAGAGAGGGGACACGTATATACCTATGGCTTGATTCATGATGATATATGGCAGAAACCAACACAATATTGTAAAGCCATTATCCTTCAATTAAAAGTAAATTTTTTTTCAAGTAAAAAAATAACAAAGCAAAAACCATTTAAAAGTCCCTATCCAGGGACTTCCCTGGTGGTCCAGTGGCTAAGACGCCACGCTACCAATGCAGGGAACCCAGGTTCAATCCCTGGTCAGGGAACTAGATCCCATATGCCACAACTAAGACCTGGCACCTCCAAATAAATAAAATAAATTCAAGTACTTACAGATGTGATGCAAGTGACTGTAGGATGATGTATTTCTTCATATTCAGATGTGAATGTGGATAGACTAGTAGATCCCAGGGGAGTATTTCATAGCCATGTCACCAAAATACCATGAGCACTCCATAGACAGAGCAGGTCCATGAATGCGGCTTTGCTCCACCGTCTCACAGCTCCATAATATTCATGAGCAACCAGAGGTGTCTGAAGATAGCTGGTTGAGTCTGGAGCCCACCTATTCACGCAGTGAGGGGAACTCTTGGCACCAGGGCTGGGAACGTTGGGAGTGGCTTCTGCCTGGTGCTCACAGGACCCTTAAAGCCGTGCATCTTCTCCCTGCAGAGCGAGGCCAGTTGTGACCGTGGGGGCCCAACTTATCCTGCAGCCAGTGATCATCAATCTGGAAAACAAAACCTGCCTGATTCCAGAATCAGTGGCACCTGTGGCCTGGTGAGTTTCTAGTGCTTCTTGCCCTCTTGTGTGAACTCAGATCACCTGGGAATCTCGTGAACCTGCACTTCAGAGGCCATAAATCTGGGGCGGGACCTGAGACTATGTTTCTGAAGATGCCCCAAGGTGGTGCTGATGCTGTGGGTCTGGGCACCATTTCCAAGTAGCCAGGAGTTAGTCTATTAAAAAAAAAAGCAATTGACACAATGCTGATCTTTCGCTGTTGATTTATGTGGAGGGTATGTCTCCATCTACAGGCGCCACATGAGATGAGAAGCAAAACTAACCTGAGAAAATTCCCAGCCAAGCAAATCTTGGAGTTCTTTTAGAATCTTGGCATACTAAAATCAACATTAAACAAACTGAAAATATAATAAAAAAAATCTTGATGCTTTTATTTGCATATGCTTATAGACACTTTCCAGACATATGTATTGTCTTTTTTTAAAAATAGTCAGACTTGGGTCAGATTATTCACTTTCTGTGCTAAAGACATATGTAAGTTTTATAACTTCACGTGTACAATGAGATGGAAGGTAAATGTTATAGAGATTTTTGTGTCCTCAGCTGTATTTTGGGGGCCATGATCTCATCATCAGAAACAGCAGTAAAATTATGGTTCCTTAGCCTGTACTGTAGGAGAACACAGCTTAGACTTCTGAGAATTTTCCTTCTGAATCTGGCCAGTCACCTGAAAGGACCAAGAAATAGAACCTGAGTGTAACACAGCTCAAGGAACTACCACTTTGCTTCTCAGTATGTTAGGTCCTCCAGGGTCAGAAGTCTGTCCTTCTGGGTAATGCTTTAGGGTGATATTCTCTGATATAGATACAAGCTTGGCACAGTGTCTCAGCCTGTGCAATTGCCCAGCTTGACCCCAGAACCACAACTTTTGGGCCTGACTATGTAGGATCCTTCTTTCTCCAGATTTTAAAAGAATGTATAGAGCTCATTCCTGGCAACTTATCAAACCCACAACCTGAGCGTGTTATAACCAATTTAACAGAGGCTATTAACATACCCCTCTGCTTTGAAAGCAGACACCCACAGGGGTATCCCATTGGTAACATCTCCACACAATTCAACCATACCATCACCCTGACTCATCCTCTGACACTAGAACAAAATTGGAACACAGCCAAAACCACTGTCCAAACTGAGATCAAGAAATACAAAAAAAGCTACTCCCTGTCCCAAGGATCATGACTTTTTGGTCTCTAAAATACAGGTACCACATAAGACCCTCTTTTCTATAGATGCCAATAGTTCCTCAGCCCCTACCATCTACACAGGGTAGGACACAATAAACATCTCCAATTGCTTCATACTTCTCACATGTGTAGTCACTAGTCTGGGGCAACAAACCCACTTTTTAAAGTTCTGTGCAACATCCAGGGCTTCCCAGGTGGCGCTAGTGGTAAAGAATCCACTTGCAATGCAGGAGATGCCAGAGACATCTTAATCCCTGGGTGGTGGTGGTTTAATCACAAAATCATGTCCGACTCTTATGACCCCATGGACTGTAGCCCACCAGGCTCCTCTGTCCGTGGGATTCTCCAGGCAAGAATACTCAAGTGGGTTGCCATTTCCTTCTCCAGGGGATCTTCCCAACCCAGGAATCGAACCTGGGTCTCCTGCATTATGGACAGATTCTTTACAGATTGAGCTACAAGGGAAGCCCCAATCTCTGGGTTGGAGAGTTCAATCCTTGGGTTGGGAAGATCCCCTTTAGGAGGAAATGGCAACCCACTCCAGT
This sequence comes from Cervus canadensis, assembly GCF_019320065.1. NCBI lineage: Eukaryota > Metazoa > Chordata > Mammalia > Artiodactyla > Cervidae > Cervus > Cervus canadensis. The sequence continues at coordinate 32,092,187 of NC_057395.1, read as the reverse complement.
ATTCTTGCCTGGAGAATCCCATGGACAGAGGAGCCTGGTGGTTTATAGTGCACAGGGTCGCAAAGAGTCGGCCACGACTGAGCACACACACACTCTGAAAAATCAACAAATATTTGGAGTGTTTGAGATTTGCCCCATTTTCTAGATGATATGGCATAACTCAGATGATATGGTCAGTTCCTGAGAAAGTCAGAATGCAGAACACAGCCTAGACCCTTAGAACAGGGGTACCCAACCTCCAGACTGTAGACCAGTACCTCCTGTCAAACCAGAGTCAGCATTAGATTAGAAGTAAAGTTCACAGTAAAGCTAAAGCACTCGAATCATCCTGAAACCATCTCCCCCAACCCCTGGTCTATGGAAAAATTGTCTTCCATGAAATCAGTCCCTTGTGCCAAAAAAGTTGGGGACCGCTGTTATAGAATGTATTCCTAGCCAGTTTCAGCATGTTGCTCATAGCCTCTGGACAGGGGTTCATACTGGAATCAGAGCCTTTAAGGGTAGAGGATAAGGGGTGTGGAGGACCCTGAAGAATTCCTTGAAGAACGTCCTTTGCTGGGACCTCTCAGTTTGGGGAGGACTGTCTTCCCCTTAACCAGCTTCTGAAAGTAACTGGGAAATGCCCTGGGCACATTTTAAAAGGGTATGAAACCATAAAATATTATAATGAAAGCCTGATCTGAGAAAATATGTGAAAAAGCCAGCATCTCTCTGAACCCTGGATGAAATGAACATGAAAGGAAGAATGAGTGCTACTTGAGCATGTGTCCCCACGTCCTCTGTTTGCATTTCATGATTGAATGGACTTCTAGACTGAGTTCTTTAAAGCATATTGTGTAGGGCACACTCTGGTGTGAAATCTTCCTATGAACTAGATTGTCTTTTCTAAGGATTTTTTGGTTTTTTAATTTTTAAGTTTTGGTGTTTTCAACGAATCATAGGATATGTTTGGTCTTGTGGAAAGAATATTACTTTTTAACAAGAATTTTTTTTTCATGAACTCTTATTGCATTAACTTAGATTACTTATTGCAATAACTCAGATTATTATTTTATAGGTAAAATACAATTTGTTTTGTGGGCAAATAACAGTTATTTATTCGATTCTGTTGCATCCATTTTCTGAAAGATGTTTCATTTTCACATGAAAAAATTTTGACTGGGTGACTCAAAGTATTAGAAGATGCGAAATTAACAGTGGGTTCAGTCTCAAATGTGTTTCTAGAATACTTTTTAAGATTTATTATAGGAATTTAGTTCAGTATTTCCAAAATGATTGAAAGGTATTTGTTGATTTTCTTTTCTGTGATTTTTGTCTGTATTTGATATAATTTTATACTGTACATATGAAAGCTATTAAGTCAAGCTCTAACTGGGAAAAGTTCTCCATTTCCCTCAATGTGAATTTCTGTGCCTTTCAAACAGCTATGTAGGCTTATAAAGTTTCTGCTACTTGTATTTCTTTTTTTTTTTTTTTAATTATTATTATTTTTTTTCCAGTGGGTTTTGTCATACATTGATTGCTACTTGTATTTCTAAGTGAGAAAACAAAATAAAGACAGCCTATAAATATTCATATAATTGTTATTGAATGAGAAAAAGTAAAATTAATAAAAAATATTTTACAGATGTAGTAGTTCATAAACTGTCCCTTTTTCAAATTTGAAAAAAACTTTTCAGTTACACCTAACTTTATGTAAAATCTATTATTAGCTATCACTGAAAGAGTATTGAATTAGCTCAACTGAAAACTGAAGTGCTTTGTATTTTTAAGTCCCATTTCACATTTATTTCATTCTTCCTCCTCCATATGTGGCTATGAACACCATTATGTCACAGAATCATTATTCCAACCATTATTGCATCAGGTTAGGGCTAGTGTTAGAGGATTTGTGATTGGTCCTGCTTTCTGACACACCAGAAATATAGCCCAACAGTTTAAAATTTTAATTCTAATAATAATTCACAGCTTTCCCTGACAACTCAAGTGTTTATTGTAATTAGATGAAGACCTGTAAGTGTACTTAATATGTTTCATAAAACATATGGTGGGGACTTCCTGGCAGTTCAGTGGTTAAGACTATACACATTTCCACTGCAGGGGATGTAAGTTCGATCCCTGTTCGGGGAACTAAGATCCTACATGCTGCGTGGCCAAAAAACAATATACATATGCTGTATACGTGTGTGTTTATAGAGAAGGGAAATATTTTTCTCAATTCAGAATGAATATTTCAGTGAGGTTTTCTTTTTCCATCAGAACAGAGTGCTGTGAAAGTTATAACTTGGCAACTCTTTTTTTTTTTTTTTTTGGCTTAAAAACATCTGTAAACAAAATGTTCAGGTTGGACTGCTGTTATCAATAATTCAGTATGAAAAAGCTAAAATCGTCCACTTAATGATATAAAGGTAACAGAGAGGGGGAACTAAGAAGTTTAGAGTAACACTGATGGAGCTTCCCAAGTGGCACCAGTGTAATGTAGGAGACACAGAGACTCAGGTTCAGTCCCTGGGTTGGGAAGATTCCCTGGAGAAGGAAATGGCAACCCGCTCCAGTACTCTTGCCTGGTAAATCCCATGGACAGAGGAACTTAGTAGACTCTGGTCCATGGGGTCGCAAAAGAGTGGGATGCGATTGAGCGCACACACACACACACACACACACACACTATTCGTAAATCAAAAGTAACCCTTCGGCTGATGACATCATTTTTCAATCAAATTCTTCTCCCAAAGAGGAGATAATGTTCACATTCATAACTTTATTTTGCAAAAGTTTTTCTGTTTCTTAATTGTGTTACACAAAATGCTGTACGTAAAATTATTTCAATCTACATATAGATCATTTTATTACAAATAGGAATTTATCTTATACACGCTAATGAGTTTTGTCTGTATGGTGTAAGGATGAACAGAGAAAAAAAAAAAGCCAATGGACAATTTTAACACATAACCAAGTACTTCCAAAAAAAGTCAGACACAGAAAAAAATTCCAGCTTTGAAAGCCAGACCTGCTACAAAATTTAAAGATGTGATTCACTATTCATCTTTCTTGAGTAATTCCAACTGAAGTAGAAGTGGGCTGGAATTTGTGATTTCTCTGGGGAAGTGGTACAAACACTTGAAATAGCAGAGACGGCTCAGGAAACGTTTGGCTTAATGGTATGTGGCAAATTATTTACCCTGAAGGGAGACATTGACTGAGGTCACGGGAGCTCGATGAATCCCAGATGTGACACATCTTCATTATATTTGACACAGGAAGCTGACACATAATTAAAGCACGACAAGGGATTATTTACTCCTTTTGGATTCTGTAGAAATGTTCAAATCATACTATAGTATTTACTAATAAAAAATCTTAAGGCTGTCATTAAATCATACTGAAGTATTTTCTTGTATTTTCACTTCCTTAGAAATGTGAAAAAGCGCCCTCATGAATGCTGGCTCTTAGAGCTTGACATTTTTCCCTAGGGAGTTTAGCACAAGCAGCAGGCAGGCAGAGACCGCTGGCCAGTCCTCATTCCCTCCATGGCCAGATCCAAGTGCAGGCCGTCCTACAAGCCACAGCAGGCCCCTCCCTGGGTTGGGTTTAAGACACGTTCAAGGAAAACTATAAAGATCTCTCTTGCATATCTATCTTCTCTTTTCTTTTGGCCATGCCAGGCAGCATGTGGGATCTTAGTTCCCCGACCAGGGATTGAACCGAGGCCCCCTGCGCTGGGCGCACAGTCTTAACCACTGGATCCCCAGGGAAGTCCCCTCCATCCTCTATTGTCCTTACACACAGTATCATTGTGCCTACAGAGCCTGAGACAGCCATTCTCCTCTCCCCATTTTCTTTCTTTTTCCCTTCCTCTTCTTGTATCTCTGTCTCAAATTATATCCCAACCCTGGCAAGTAGCTGCCGAGTCCCCATCTGCTTCCAAGGAAAGTAGATTCTGGTTCATTATACTGTGATGCTCCATGCCTCTCAGAAGTAAGTCCAAATTCTTTTTTTTTTAATTGAAGTGTAGTGGATGTATAATGTTATATAAATTACAGGTATACAGTATAGTGATTCGCAATTCATATATAGTTATTATAAAACAGTGGCTATGTTTCCCATGTTGTACAATATGTCCTTGTAGCTTGTTTTTAACCTAAAAGTTTGCACCTCTTAATCCAAATTCTTTAATGTGATTTTCAAAGTCCTGTTCCCTACTGATCGACCAAGCCTCACTTTCTTTATCTTCCTGGTCCTGCTCTAATGCACCAAACATGCCAGATTCCTTCAGATTCCTCAAATTGGGGTCACCTCCAGGCTGTATCACTAGCTGCCCTCTTACTGTTCTGCCCAATTCTTTACTTCCTGGTACATGGAAGATATTTATATGTATTTCTTGAACAAAGATAGCAAGTAATTGATTAATGAATCCACTGATTAAATTAGTTGACCTCTAGTAATATTTCCTAGTATTACCTTCCTATGTAATAATATCACCTTTCTTAATTGTATTAGACTTGTGAGATATATATATGTGTATATATAAATAAATAAATAAATATGTGAATATTTATTTGTTTAATTGTGTGTGTGCTAAGAGAAGTATAGAGGAAAAATAACAGATTTGTTTTTCTGGGGTGAGAAAAAGAAAGATTGCTGCTTCAGACTATTAAGTTTATTAACCAGAAAACTATTGACTATTATTTTCTCTAGCTTTTCTTTAAAAGTGTGTGCATCTGTGGCAGGCCAGAACATTGCAAACACAATAGGTGAGCATATTTTCATTTTCTACTCCTCTACCATATTAAGAAAATTCACTAGTAAGTGGACTTCCTCAATGGCTCAGTGGGTAAAGAATTCACCTGCAATGCAGAGGTGCAGGTCTGATTCCTGGGTCGGGAAGATCCCCTGGAGGAGGGAATTGCAACCCACTCCAGTATTCTTGCCTGGAAAATCCCATGGACAAAGGAGCCTGGCAGGCTACAGTCCATGGGGTTGCAAAGAGTCAGATGTGACGAGCAACTAAACTCAAGCACTTCACTGAATAGACCATGTGAAACTCTCAAAGAGGTCTTTATTCACACAAAAATTTCTATTATATATATGGGAACTTCTGCCTAAATATTCCTTGAATAATTGGTGTTGCCTGTAAAAACAGATACAATTATGGGGAAAAAATGACTTTTTGTGTAAAACCATCATAAAACAAGTTTTTAAGTTTGGGGAGTATTTTATCAAATCTACACAGCTCATGTATTGTTTTTGATCCCAACTATGGCAAAAATGTTTCCTGAATAAGCAAGTTGAAATAGGAATTCTCTCTGGTAAAGCATTGCATTCACTGAATACTTTTCCTTTCTGGATTATATTTGCTTTACATCTTTCTGTCCTTTAGGCCTGACCACTGAGGTGCAGTTAGACACCCTGAAACAAAAAGGAGCCGTTAAACGTACGCTCTTCCTTGATAACCATCAGTCACATCTCGTCTTCCCTCTCGTGATAAAGGGGCAGATATCCCCCCAGTGCCAGGATTTTATCGTTTACCTTCGAGTAAGTATTCCAGAATCAAACCTTTCTGGCCTCTCACATTCAAATCCAAACTCCAATCATTTTTCTCCATTTAAACCATCACAGTGGTTCTTATGGGCTTCCCTGGTGACTCAGTGGTAAAGAATCTGCCTGCAATGCAGGAGACCTGGGTTCGATCCCTGGGTAGGGAAGATCCCCTGGAGGAGGGCTTGGCAACCCACTCGAGTACTCTTGCCTAGAGAATCCCACGGACAGAGGAACCTGGCAGGCTGCAGTCCATAGGGTCACACGGAGTTGGACACGACTGAAATAGTTAAGCAGCAGCGATTCTCATAGACTCACACCTATTTTCACTTGATTGGAGGAAACTTGGGGGCCACACACTCCTATGTTGAGCCTAACTTCAGTCAACCTAATAATGTATTGCCATTACTTCCTAAGTTGCTTTTTCTTTTTCCTTTTAATTTTTATTTTTTTCCTTTTAATTTTTATTATAGTTGATTTATAATGTTGCATTAATTTCTGCTAAGCTGCTTCTTGTTTTGAATATACTCTTAGTCTTAATACTAACTCAGGTGGTTTTCATTTCTTCCTCCCCCTCCCTAAAACACGAAAGTCAGACACAATTTATTTGAACTTTTATCCTACATGAGGATGTTTGGCCAGATTTTATCAAGGTACATCTCTGAGCCAACTCAGGAAAAGGGTGAGGCAGTCAAAGGCTTTCTTAAAAGTAAGTTATAATTATATTTTTAAAGCAGTGTATTTTTTTTAAGACTTTTTATTTTGTATTGGGGTATAACAATGTTGTGATAGTCTCAGGTGAATAGCAAAGGGACTCAGGCATACCTATACACGTATCTATTCTCCCCCAAACTCTCCTCCCATCCAGGCTTCCACATAACATTGAGCAGAGCATAACATAGCATAACATTCTGCTATACAGTAGGTCCTTGTTGGTTATCCATTTTTAAATATAGCAGTGTGTACAGGCAACTATTAGTTCCTTCTCTGAGTCTGCAAGTCTCTTTCTGTTTTGTGAGTAAAGTTCATTTGCATCCTTTCTTTTCAGATTCCACCTATAAGAGGTGTCACACAGTGTTTCTCCTCTGACTTAATGTCACTCAGTGTGACCACCTCTGGGTCATCCATGTCGCTGCAGATGGCATGATTTCATTCTTTTTAATGGCTGTGCAATATTCCACTGTATAAACACACCACATTTATCCACTTCTTTATCCATTCCTCTGTCGGTGGACATTCAGATTGTAAGGCAATGTATTTTTACAATAGCTCCTAAACCTCCATGACATTAAAAAGCCAAAATGTGTATGATGATACAGTTATTTCATCTTCTTACCAGTTGTAAGGTGGTGAAGACTCTCTTCGGTTGGTCTTCTCCTTGAGGGGACATAATAACAGAAAACCCACAGAAAGCAGAGTTTACAAATAAAGTAGATAACTAACGAGAACCTACTGTATAGCTCAGGGAACCCCACTCAGTCCTCTTTGGTGACCTAAATGAGAAGGATATCCAAAAAGAAGGGGTCTATGTATACGTGTGGCTGATTCACTTTGCTATACAGCAGAGACTAACACAACATTGTAAAACAACTATACTCCGATAAAAGTTAATTTTGAAAAGCACATTCTGGAATGAAAAGCCAGCACGACCCTTGTGTCTCCTTATGACTGATGCTGGCATGCATGTGAAGGCTGGCATGCCCACTCCACAGTTTGGGAGCTTCTGTGTGCCCAGACCTTATTGCTGGAGCTACCCCCTCACTCCCAGGAAAGTTCTGGTTCTTTCCTAAGGGAACTTCAGATGTGCTGAAGGTGTTTTGAAATTCATACAAATGAGGACTTTAAAGAAATGAGGAGAAAGGAAGAGAATCAAGAGGTTTTCTTCCTCTGAGCACAAGAGGGCTTATAAATTCTGCCAACCTCATCAAAATAAAAATCCCAGTTCATGAAACTCTGCGGGACTTTTACTGTACATCTATTTTTTACGTATAGAGCTTCTGTGTTGGCTCAGTGGTAAAGAGTCCGCCTACAATGTAGGAAACCCGGGTTCCATCCTTGGGTTGGGAAGATGCCCTGGAGAAGGAAATGGCAACCCACTCCAGTATTCTTGGCTGGGAAGTCCTATGGGCAGAGGAGCTTGGCAGACTACAGTCCATGGGGTCACAAAGAGTCAGACGTGTCTGAGCACGAACATAAGCTTTTAACTATGTGATTTGACCCATTCATGTGAGTTGTTGAAGATCTGGAGAACCTAAAGATTGCCACTGGAAGCATGTATTTCATCAAAGGCACAGCTCTAAATGATTCCATCTCTGAACATAGATTCATGAAGCTGGCTCTTCTGTGCTACATCCATCAGTATGTGCCTAAGCCTGGTGGGGTGGTAATTACTTCATCATTCACTTTCATTGTGCGAAATCAAATGTTGCCTGCCTTTCACCAGCTAACATCTTGTAGCCATTTTACAGAGCTTTTCTTGAGTTTGTGATTATTTTCTCTAGGATGAGACTGAATTCCGAGACAAATTATCTCCAATCAACATCAGTATGAATTACAGTTTGGATGAATCCACTTTTCAAGAAGGTCTGGAGGTGAAACCAATATTGAACTACTACAGGGACAACGTTGTTACTGAACAGGTAGGTCCTGGCCCATCTTGGATGGCATAATCTCAGTCATGCCCTGGGCACCGCTCCCATGACCTTCAGACAAAATCCGTCCCATTTTGTTTTCATTCCTGCACACATGTTTGTAACATTTGGGAGATTTTCTGAACACGTTTCTTGAAACACTGTATCCCTGTGTTTTCGGAAGCCCTTCCCCTTGTGCAACCAAGATTTAATTTGTTCAAAATGTGACTGTAATAGAAGCAATACAGCCTCTAATCCTCAAAACACTGCCAGAGTAGCATTCTTTACAGACATTTCAGATTGAATTGGAATTGGGCTGTTAAGTAAACAAACCTATATGGGAAGGTCACTGCCAAACACAGAGTTTTCTAGCCGGGTGGACTCATGCACAGTGCAAGGAAAGCTTTGGTTTAACTTGTGGGATCATTCATAATTTTCAAGAAAAAGGATGGGATGTGGGTTTTCTCAGATTCTTTCTGATACATGTTTGCACAACTCAGGCTCACATCCTGGTCGACTGTGGAGAAGATAACATGTGCATTCCTGACTTGAAGCTGTCAGCTAGACCGTAAGTTTAAATAAATAAACTTGTCCATTTTATCTAATGGAATACAGGTGTTTATTTAAAGCTTCCCTGGAGAAAGTATACACTTCCAACTACTACCCAAAATGTGCTGCCTGAAATTCTTGAGCTTAGCTACCCTTTGGGCTAGCCTGTGGTTTGGGTCAGTTCTTTGTCATTGGTGTCAAGTGACACACCCTGAGACATTGCCTGGGCTGTTTCATCTTTCAGCAAAAGTAGGGGGAAATGTTTTTGTTCGAAGTTAACTCATCTCTGGGTGGTTCCGGTTGTATTTATTTGCCTCTGTCTTGTGGGAAAAGAATTCAGACAGGCTGGTTCCATCAATACCTTTGCTGAACCTGTTTTTGCAGCTCCCCATGACTCAGAGGCATCTTTAAAATGGTCAAAACAAAAGTAATTTTGATTTACTGGAAAAAAAAATGTTAATGTGACTTGATGAAGTAAAGCTGAAGATATCACAAATCAAATAGGAATCAAAGGGGAGTATCCTGGGACTTCCCTGGTGGTCTAGGGGTGAAGAACCCACCTTGCAATGCAGGGAACGCATTGTTAGTCACTCGCATTGTCCGACTCTATGGGCTGTAGCCCGCCAGGCTCCTCTGTCCATGGAATTCTCCAGGCAAGAATACTGGAGTGGGTTGACATTTCCTTCTCCAGGGGATCTTCCCCACCCAGGGACTGAACCTGGGTCTCCTGCATTACAGGCAGAGTCTTTACCATCTGAGCCACCAGGGAAGCCCTCCCTAAATTGGCAGGCCAAAACAAAAGCAATTTTGATTTACTGGGAAAAAAGTGTTAATGTCACTTAATTAAAGTAAAGCTGAAGATGTCCCCAAATCAAATAGGAATCAAAGGGCAGTGTCCTGGAACTTCCCTGGTGGTCCAGTAGTTAAGAATCCTCCTTGCAGTGCAGGGAACCTGGGTTCGATCCCTGGTGGGGAAACCAAGATCCCACATGCTGTGGAGCAACTAAACCCGGGCACCACAGTGAGAAAGTCCCTGTGTGGCGATGAAAAATCCTGCTCTCTACCACTCAACCCAATACAGCCAAGTAAATAGTAAATAAATGCATTTTTTAAAAATGGCCATATGCTGTTAATAGGATTCATTATAGTTTTCAAGATGTTACCTTTGGGGACAACTGAGGAAAGGGCACATGGGATCTCAGTGTTATTTCTTACAAGTGCATGTGAATCAATAATTGTCTTAAAATAAAAAGTGTTTTTTATGTCACACACACAAAAGTATGTTTTTTAATAAGGAAGTGAAATTGTTTCGATTGTGAATAAACCTTGACTATCAAAAATTCTAGCATTTTCCCCAGTTGATTCATATAATTCATCATTTAAGACTTCTTAAAGTATTTAATTAAAAGTTTATAGCTTCCCTGGTGGCTCAGTGATAAACAATCCGCCTGCCAATGCAGGAGATGTGAGTTAGATCCCTGGGTCAGAAAGAGCCCCTGGAGAAGGAAATGGAAACCCACTCCAGTATTCTTGCCTGGGAAATCCCACAGAGGAACCAGGTGGGCCACAGTCCACAGGATCACAAAGAGTTGGATATGACTTAGGGACTAAACAGCAAAGAAATAGAAACTACATTTTCACTTAGAAGTATTCAGGGGGCACATAGAAGCATTCAGGGGGCACATTACAGATAATGTGATTACTTCTTGCAGTAAAAATATCTTAATTTAATAAATTTAAATGTTATACATTCTAATAATTAAAAAGGAATGGCAATTAGAATAGACAAGGTAGTACTTTCTGAAATCTGACATTATAATACTATACCCTTTGTAAAGTCTTGTTTAATTTTCACCTTATTTAGCCATGCCCAGGGTATGTATGCAAACTAGCTTGTCACAGATATCTGCTTGTCATCAGATGGAATCTTATCTTTTTCTATGTTACGATACCATGAAAAATCTCTGTATCAAAAAGTTTAAATAAAACATTCTTATCCAAGAAATGTACTATTGGAATAGTCTAAAGAATAAATTACAAGCTATTTCATTAAAAAAAAAAAAAAAAGAATCAAAGGACTTCTCAGTGGCTTGTCGTGGAGACACAGCAGTCCAACACTGGTTCTGACTGCATTGTATTAGGGAAAGAAATAGGTCTAAGGGGTAAAATATCCTATGGCAGAAAAAGCATAGGAAGAAACTTCATTTGCCTCTGTCTTGTGGACGAAAGATTCAGACAAGCCGGTTCCATCCACATCTTTGCCGAACCCATTTCTGCAGCACCCTGTGACTTAGAGGCATGTTTAAGACGGTCAAAACAAAAGCAGTTTTGATTTGCTGGAGAAAAAAATGTTAATGGCACTGGGTGAAGTAAAGCTGAAGATGTCACAGAATCAAATAGGAATCAAAGAGCACCCAGTAAAAATGTGCTCCTCCCCACCTCCTTCAACCCAGACCCACCCCAGGAACTATCTCACTGCCAGTGTGGAATCCTCTTGGTAACTGCTCATGGGGACCTTTTCCAAATTTCATAATTCAGCGAGTGTCCAAAGCAATATCTTCGATTAAGGGTCAAAAGTAGACTTTTCCAAATGCTGGTTTGATTAGAAGTTTGGAGGGAATTAAATTTCTTCAAAATACCCCCAAATCTTCCAATAGTTATTTGAGACCTTCTTTTGTCTGCCTCTCTCTTCCCTCTTAGTTTCCACTTAGTGTTACCCGTGCCTCCTCCTACTTTCTAAATCATCTTTCTCCTTCTCTTCCTGCTGTCCGTCTTCCTCCTATGGGATGTTTTCAGGGATGGGCTGAAGCTCCCTCCTTCTGGCTTGTGAGCTGAATAATTTTCAGTTTTTGCTGGTAGACTGTTAAGTATGTGGGTAGCTGAAAATTGATCACAATGGGAGGATTTATACCACTGGAACCAGCAAATGCTATAGGTCATAGTTTTGTTTAATTTTTTTTTTTTTTTTGAGAACTGGTTGTTTATTTATTATACAGGTTTTAAAGGTTACTTTCCATTTATAGTTGTTACAAGATACAGGCTATCTTGTACAATATCCCACATTGTACAATACAATCCTTGAGTGTAACTTAATAGCCAGTAGTTTGTGCCTCCCACTTCCTGACCTCAATATTGCCCTTCCCCCTGCACCAGTAACCACTAGTTTGGAGAACTGGTGGTTAATCATTTACCCTGGGGTGTTTTCCTACCCTTCCAGTCCAGACAGTTTTAATTCTTCTGATCACCCCCTCAAGACAATGAATCTTGTTTTTTTCTCAGTCTTGCATGTTCACATCTTCCTCTAAGTCCTTAAATAAAATATCCATGCATCCAGAGATATATCATACGTAATGATTCTTTTTAAACTGCCTTTTTAGAGATAAGCCCCAGGTCATCATTGGAGGTGAAAACCACCTTATGCTCATAATCAACGCGAGAAATGAAGGGGAAGGTGCCTACGAAGCCGAGCTCTTTGTGCTCATTCCAGAAGAGGCCGATTATGTTGGGATTGAACGCAGCAACAAGGTAATGCCAGGAGGTCATCTGGAGGAGGAAAGAGCTAGGTGTATTTTGAAGTCAAATCCATGTTAAGTCATCTTAGCTGAGAGTTTCTTCATTAGTAAAAGGAAACAAGATGGCACCTCATTTTGTTAAGCACGATAGCAATGGCCCAGGAAAAGTGATGGTCTTAAGCAGTATTCATATCTTTCTTGGCCACAGTGCAAAGATAAAGTGACCAAAGAGTGGGAGCTGAAATGAGGAAGACCACTGTCTGAAAGAGGCAGCCCATCAATGTGATCCATCACCCCTACCCCAGGCTGACTTCCACCCACCCCAGCTGTTTTCTGGCCTTGAACTTTAAGTTCCTTTATGCTTCAAGCCGGTCCCAGGAGGTCTGGTTTTCATTACTGCTTTTGGAGGAAGGTCCTGCCAATCCCAGCTGGGCACTGAAAAGAGCCTAGACAGGCACTGGAAACGAAATGCATTCATTTTTTCTTTTCTTTCTTCCTAGTCTACCTTTTCAGGACCAGGACCAAGAAAAAGCCAAGCTTTTGTCATTTGCCAACCCTGCAGTGCCACTATTTGTTGAACTGACCCTGACGCTCTTTATAGAATTTCCTTTCTTTATCAGAATATGAACCTTCCCATGCAGAATATCTTTGGGTTCTGGTGGAAAATCATTATAAACACACCAAAGGATAACAGAGAGAGTCCCTTGGTTTCAGAGACATACAGACTCACATCTAAGGGCAGAGGCCAAGTTTCACACTTGCATAGTCTTGCCTGCAGTTCTCATGGAAGTCTGCACAATGAGTAGTATTTAACTTCTTGCTGATGGGCGTGGTTCGTTTAACTGAAGTTTATTAAAATTCTGCTACTTTCCAAAAACTGCACCATCTTGGGAACATGCGTATTCTAATGATTATATCATCTAATGAAATATAATTCCTTTAAAGAAATACTAACAACGGTTGCGATGTGGGTATTTGAAAGACATTTACAAATGTGAGGAATACAAAATTCTGTGTGCACACCTCTAGTCTCATGATTAATGTTTTGGTTAAATTATCTTCTCAGTAAAAAAATAAACCCAGGGGAACAATAATCAAGTATATTCGACAGTCCTAAAGTCATCACAAATTTCTATTGTTTCCAGGGAACATATCATCTAGGAACACTTACAAGCAAATAATATGTAAACAAGCAAACAATGAAGCTCAAGTGTGTTATTTTAAAAGCTGTTCCAGGGCTCTTCTTATGTTTTTATTTCAATGCCCTTTCTGTCACTCCACCCCTGACTTAGTTACACAAAGCATCTATTCAAAATATTCTTCTTTTAGCAAAGCATTCAGTTTACTATCCACTTTATTGCATGGAAAACATAGGAAACATTTATCGTTTCTATCTTTGGGGCTTTAGACATTACAACAGACATTATCCATAATCTCCAATGAGTCCTTAACTGTTTTCCTCCATCCATTTCCCTTGGGCAGAATTTGAATTTGACATGACTAAGCCACATTCTAATTCCTTCTTTGTTTTTAAGCAGTTTGAGGTTTGTGTCCCTTTTTCTTTATACTCAGTTCAAGTTTGGGGCTTTTTTAAAGCAATTTTCTCTCAAGAGGAAAAATATGAGGGATTATCTGATTGTCGGTTTTGTTGTTCTTTGATTAAAATCATTTTTTTATTTGAGCATAATTGCTTTACAATGTTGTGTTAGTTTCTGCTATACAACAAAGTGAATCAGCTATATGTGTATATATGTCCCTTTCCTCTGGAGCCTCCCTCTCACCACCCCATCCCACCCCTCTAGGTCTTCATAGAATACTGAGCTGAGCTCTGTGTGCTATATGGTAGATTCCCAATAGCTACCTATTTTACACATGGTAGTGTATATGTATCAATCCTAATTATAAAAACTAAAAATAGGGATAAAAAATTAAAAATGAAGCTACCATATGACCCAGCAATCCCACCACTGGGCATTTATCCTGAGAAAACCATAATTACAAAAGGTATAGCACCCTAATGTTCATTGCGGCACTATTTACAATAGCCAGGACATGGAAGCAACCTAGATGTCCATAACAGAGGAATGGATAAAGAAGATGTGGTACATATATACAATGGAAAGCATACATCTTTTTTGAAAATGTAAATGCTGGTCATCTCCTGCTCTAGAGATCTTAATGGAGTCAGCCTTTATACTTTTTTTCAGCGACTTTCTTCTGAATGTTTCCAGAAATAAAAGCCTATATGCTTTATCTTTTTATTATTGTGGTAAAATGTATGTAACATAAAAGTTACCATTTTAACCCTTTTGAAGTGTACAGTTCAGTGACATGAAGTATAATGACATTGCTGTGTCACTACTGACCATCTCCAGAACATTTTCATCTTCCCAGACAGAAACTCTGTACTCAGGAAACACGGGCTCCCTCTTACCCCTTTCCTGGCCTCTAGGACTCAGCATTCCACATTCTGTCTCTATGAACCTGTCTATTCAAGGGACCTCATATACACTCCGCTCTTCTGTCTCCACCCACTTCACACTCGGGGTGTCCAGAATTGGATTTCATGGGACCATTATTCAGTTCATCACAGGTATGTAGTTGAATATAGCTGTCAGATTTTAACGTACCTCAATTTCCCCCCAGCTCCAATAATAAAATGTTTCTAAAGCATCCCAATACTCTGGTCCCTAAACCTATGATCTTTTTCTTTAACAGCTTTGCTGAGGTTCAATGTGTATCCTGTAAAAACCACCCATTGTAATTACATAAGTTCAATACACACACAATTCAGTTATTTTAGTAGATTTATAGAGGAATGCAACTATCACAGCAATACAGACTTAGAACATTTCCATCACCTCAAAAAGTTGCCATGTGCTTATTTGCAGTCAGTCACCACCCCTAAATCCAGCCAAGGCAGCCACTAATTCACTTCCATCTGTGTAAATTTACCTTTTCTGTACACTTCATATTAATGGGGTCATACCATAAACAGTCATTTGTGTCTAGCTTTCGCTTAGTACAATGTTTTTGAGGTTCATCTATGTCATAGTCTGTTTAAGTCATCAGTAGTTATTCCTGTATATTGCTGAGTAATATTCCATTGTAAGAACAAATCTTGTTTTGTTTATTCACACACACACACACATACAAAAAGAACTAGACTTCATCTTTCCACACTCCTCTCCATAGCCTATCTCAGGGAACCTCACTAGTCTCCGCTCAGTTTCTAAAACTTAAGTCAGCGTACGCCTGTCCAACTGAACCCTCTCTCCATCTCACTGCTTTTCTCCAGACCTACCCAGTCTTCTCCTGGGATGACTACAACAGTCTCCTAAGTCATCTCCCCATCTCCCAGCCTCTTCCCTGCACTGGAAGCCTTCTTTCTAAAATGCAAATCTGACCCTGTCACTCTCTTACTCAAAGCATATATGTGGAATCCAGAAAAATGGCACAGATGAAGCTATTTGCAGGGGCAGGAATAGAGACACAGACGTGGAGACTGGACTTGTGGACACAGGAGGGAAGGAGCATGCGGGGCAAATTGGGAGAGTAGCACCGACATACATACACCACCATGCGTAAGACAGACAGCTGGTGGGAGCTCAGCTGGGTGCTCTGTGCTGACCTAGAGGGTGGGCTGGAGGGGAGGGAGAGGGAGGTCCATTAGGGAGGGGATGTGTGTATACATACAGCTGATTCACACTGTGTACAGGGGAAATTAACACAACATTGTAAAGCAACTGTACCCCAATTAAAAAAAAAACACACAAAAAACCCTTTCTAGCTCCCCATTGCTTGTAGGGTAAAGTGCAAATCCCAAGATGACTTATGAGGCCCTTAATTACACTCCTGCTGATCTCCTCTTGGGTTTCCCAGGTTGCTCAATGATAAAGAACCTGCCTGCCAATGCAAAAGACACAGGAGACTGGGTCAGGAAGATGCCCTGGAGGAGGTAAAGGCAACCCACTCCAGTATTCTTGCCTGTAAAATCCCATGGACAGAAGAGCCTGGAGAGCTATGGTCTATGGGGTTGCCAAGAGTCATGTATATACATGCACGCTAATCTCCTCAGCCGCATCACAGGTTTTTGAGTCTTTCCTTTACCCCCACCCTAATCCTAGAGGGATGGCATTTCTTTTCAGTTTCTGTATTACCCATGAACCCTCCCACCACAGAGGGCTCAGATGTCCTTCTCCCTCAGTAACTCCACTCTCTGTCCCCTTTTTCCAGCTTACTTCTTACTGCTCACCCTTCAGGCCTCAGTCTAATAGTGATGGAGGCTTTTGACATTCATGAAGCAATTGCTGTGAGCTGTGCTCTGCTCTGAGCTCTTGGAAGTATTCAGTTTACTTAATCCTCCTAGCAGCCTGATAGAGACACAGCAAGGCTATCATAGATAAGAAGAAACAGAAATATGCCCCAAGTCACGCAGCTATTATGTAGCAGAACCAAGACTGACACCTGAGCTGGCAGGTCAGGCCTGTCCTCTTAACCTCTGAGCTGCCCTGCCCCCTGCAAACTTTAGATGTCACTTCCTCCAGGGTGTCTTCTTTGACTGCTTACTTCTTTTTCTTTTTTTTAAATATCTTTTTATTTTGTATTGAAGTATAGCCGATTAACAGACAATATTGTGATAGTTTCAGGGGAACATGAAGGAACCCAGCCATACATGTATGTGTATCTGAAAGTGAAAGTTGCTCAATCTTGTCTGACTCTTTGCAGCCCCATGGACTATACAGTCCATGGAATTCTCCAGGCCAGAATACTGGAGTG
This sequence comes from Cervus canadensis, assembly GCF_019320065.1. NCBI lineage: Eukaryota > Metazoa > Chordata > Mammalia > Artiodactyla > Cervidae > Cervus > Cervus canadensis. The sequence goes on along the minus strand of NC_057395.1, from coordinate 32,075,179 downwards.
GGTAGCCTTTCTCCTCTCCAGGGGATCTTCCCAACTCAGGGATTGAACCCAGGTCTCCCACATTGCAGATGGATTCTTTACCAGCTGAGCCACCAGGGAAGCCCGTGTACCTATTCTCCCCCAAACTCCCTTCGCATCCAGGTCGCCACATGACATTGAGCAGAGTTCTGCGTGCTATACAGTAGGTCCTTGTTGGTTATCCATTTTAAATATAGCAGTGTGTATATGTCTAACCCAAACTCCCCAACTATCTTTTCCCCGCTTCTTTCCTCCAGCAACCATAAGCTTGTTCTCCAAGTCTGTGAGTCTCTTTCTGTCTTGTAAGTCAGTTCTGATGGCTTATTTCTATGTGCATGTGCTCCTCCATCACTGTGAATTTCTCCTATCATGAAACTTAGCAAACTGTATGTCTCCATTGCTTGCTACGATTGCTTGTGATTCCTTATTACAATTCTTTTCATAATAGGAAGTTTAAGGAAGACAAGGTTTTGTTTTGTTGTTGTTGTTTTTTTATCAGTGCCTGGTAAGTGGCAGGTACACAGTAAATATTTTCCGAGAATGAATAATGATCTAAGAGCTATAAATGGATGAGAACAAGATAGTCTAGGAACAGCTGAGGAGAATAGTCTAGAAATATCTAGAAAAACAATCATTGTTTCTCCCACTCAGAGAGAGGAAATAAAGGTTAAAAAAAGAAAAAGGGTGGGATTCTGGGGAGGAAGAAAGATCTTTGATTGATATGAAAAAGCTATTTCTAGAAAGTTGGGGAAAATGTACATATGACTTTCAACCTTCAGATAAGATAAAAATATTTACTATAGAAACCAAATCCTTGAATTATGTTCAAGGGACATGTGGTATTTTGGAAAGCTTTTGCTGGGCTCTTTGTTTTTTTTTCCCTCCTGTTTTCAGGATTGAGTTAGTAATTCCAACAAAAAAAAAATCTCTTACAATTAGGGTTAGTTTTGGATCCTTCAGAACTTGAATAGATGCAAAAGCTAAATTTGAGAAGCAAAAATATTACCAACTTTTAAAAAATATGTTTCTTACTTCCTTAGGATACTAACATGTCACTCAGGTTATTTGGAAAAAGCAAGATATTAAATGCTTCCTCTGGACATCAGACATTTTGCTTCTTTCTCATGAATTGGAACAGACCTTTCAATGGCTGGCGGCAGGAAAAGGGTTTTATACTTAAGTATGTGCTTGTCCATGGGGCTTTCCTGGCACACAGCAGTAAAGAATCCACCTGCCAGTGTAGGAGACACAAGTTCGATTCCTGGTTGGGAAGATTCCCTGAAAAAGTAAATGATGACCCACTCCATTATGCTTGTCTGGAGAATCTGGAAAGAGGAGCCTGGCAGGCTACAGTCCATAGGGTCACAGAGTCGGACCCTTAGCAACTGAACAACAACATGTGTCTGTCCATTTTATTTCAGGCTCCTCGTAGGAGAGATTATGAGCTACTTACGCTCTGTATCCCCAGACACCATCTACTGCTTTGTGCTAGACCTTGTTCTAGCCTCTGGGAATAGAACAGATACAAAAACCTCTGCCCTCTTAAACTTATTTTCTTAAAATGTATGATTTACCCACGGAAATCTTGACTTAGATGTCTGAGATTTTTTTTGCCTTTTCTTTGTTTTGGTTCTTGGTTTTTCTCAGTGATGTGGGAAGAATGGAAAGGGGATGGTTTTTGAAACTTCTACTTGAAAATTCCCATGATTTTCTTAAATGAAATTTCAGTAGAGCTGACAGATGGATAAGTGCTCCTCATATTTGATCCCTTTTCCATGGTCCTTTCATGGGGTCCTTTGTCAAAGTCCTCATTTTGCAAGCTTATCTTTGGCAATGAGGCTGACAGGTAATATATCAGTGGCACTTAACAAGTTAGAGTGAAATAATGGATGAACATGTCTAGCTGCTCAAGGCAAGAGCAGGGCCATAGAGACGTTAGGTTTTGAAAGATGGAAAGCAGCTCTGGGTGTAGACCCAGCTGTGGACTTCCAGACAAATGGGAGTAGCCTGAAGACACAAGAGGAGCTATGAGCAGAGGATAGGAATCCAGTGATAAACCTCCTTTACTTTCCCCTCCATTGAGTGTAACCTTGAGACCTTCTCCAGCACATAATTCTAAGCATCTCTTTGAACTTGACTTTATATATATTCTAATCAGAATAGGATGTGGGGCACAAAGGAAGATGAAAAGCAGGGGGTAAACATAAATGTGCTCTCTTGTCATCTTAAGTATTTATAAGATTGAACTAAGATTGGGTGTGTAATCTCAACATGGAACCAATGTAGGGAGAAATGTGTGTTCAAAGCAATTCTCTTGCAAATGGTCATTGGGTTATATGATAACCTATATATCTTGCTGTCATTTCGTTTTTGGAAGAATTGGCTTAGTCATGTTTAATAATCTGTAATATTCATGCCCCGCATTAAACAGTAGTGCAAATCATTTCAAAAGTGTGCATATAAATATTCTGCACAGCATTTTCTTCCTCAGTGAAACACAAAAGATGTGTTTACCCATCCAGCACATTTCTTCTTAAAATTAAACTTTGGTCTTTTCTCACACACTTCTCTGATGGTCACACATGAATCTCTGGGCTCAGGCACTCACACAGGTGTTTGAAATCAAGAGAAGCTTCCCGGCTGCCCCGTTACTTTTGTGACAGGGTGTGTTTATTCTGCCCCCTGACTCCACACTGGTGTTCTTACTTGTTGCAGGCTTTGCGCCCACTGAGCTGTGAGTACAAGGTGGACAATGTCACCCGAATGGTGGTGTGTGACCTTGGGAACCCTATGGTGGCTGGAACAAATGTAAGAAAAAACCAGATGCCCTCAACTGATTTCTGTCTAATTGAATTGTAAAGAGAACTAGTGGAAAGCCGCCCCCCTCCCCCACCACCAATTAGCACTCAGCAACTTAGCACCTGGCAACTAAAACCAATTTGTCAGGAAATTCCCAGGATGGTGGGATTTTGCATCATAACCCATGCCAACTGGATAAACTAAGCTTAAATACACAAAATGATGAATGCTTTCACATGCCTTCTCTTTTGACGTCACTCTTACATAGCTTCAGTCTCAACAAATTTCTAAAGGCTATTTTTTTTTTTACTACAGATTTTTTTTTAATATTCTTTCTTTGAATTTCACTACAATTTTTTTCCTTTGAGTCCAAGAACTATGATGCACAGGGTTTAAGAAATAACAGAATTAAGAATTTTAGCAATGATGATTAAACTTTTATTTTAGATATACCTCCCATGTGAATATATTCACAGTATTTTCACATTAAAATATGACTATAATCCAGGTTTTAAAGCGACTTTACCAGGTCCATATTTTCCATGCACCTTACTTGATGAAGAATAATGCAGAAAATTGTAGCAAGAAAAAAGAAAGGGTTAAGATCTGTAACAGGCTTATAAAAAAATAAGGAGTCCTTTTTTTCCCCTTTGTTTCCAGATTTAGGAACTTCCCATTCAGGATTACTTGTGGGCAATAAATTCATTTTATGCCATTGCAGTTTAAGTATATACAGAGTAACTTCTTGTAATAAATATCATAGCGAATGTCATTATTTTATTGAGTCATAAATCAAGGGGGAAAAACTGAAATCTACAAATGCTGCGTAATTAAGTGTTACAAGTTGTATGTATTTCTCTGTTTTAAAATAGATGTTTATGATTCATTGATAATGAAATGACTTGTTTGGAAAAAACCCTTCCTGGAAATGTGTAAGTGTGTAGGTTTGTATTAAAACAGCTTCCCAAAGTGTCTTCCAGAGAGTGCTGTTCCTTTGAGACGAGCCTTTTAAAGGGAGTCCTGTAGTCACTGCTAAGAATCATATCCTCTGTGGGACCTTCAGGTGCCTGCATTTAAAGTGCTGAGAAGTTCTGCAGTAAGGAAGCCTTCTAGCCCAGTGTTTCTCACATTTATTTGAGTGTTTAAAACTTTCTATCAAGTGATACTTATTCCCAGCTTATACTCTAGGATACTGTGCTAGAATACTGTGTTTACTTTCTCACATTCTAAATTGATTATCCTTCCATTGATCTCGGGTATTTAAAAGATATGCCAAGCTGTAGTCTAGTAAGTTCACTTTTTGAGTCAAAAAAAGTAAATATTTAAAGATAAACATTTATAATAGATTTTTATTAACTAACATGTATTGATTGCCCTCTGTGTTGTAAACCCTTCACTGGGTGGTTTGTGTGTGTTATCTCATTTAATTTTTACAGCAACCGTCAATCCTATGAGTCAGGTGTTTCTCCTATATTACAGATGAGGAAACGGAGACTTAAAGAAATTAAATGAATTGCCCAAAGTTGCATGTAATGAAGAACAGAACCCAGATTCGAACCAGGTCTCAACAGAAAGCCTGCATTCTAGTGGGTCTACAAAAATTGGATAAAAATTAATGAATAACAGATGAGATGTTTCAAGCAAGCCATGAAAGATAGAATAGGATGTCTAAGCAGAGATAGTAGAACAGTTTTCATTAGAATCCTTTTATCTAGAAGCTTATAAATCCTTTGGCTAGTTTTCAAGAAAAATCTAACCGCCCAATTTGATAGGAAAAGGTCTACCTAAGGTCAGAGTGAAATGAATTGACATGGTATTAATGGTATTAGCTTCTATAGGTGACTGAGCACTCATCCCTTTTTTAGTATTAAAAGTGTTAAATCCAGACCAGAGATCATATAAGTTCATCAATAATTAAGAATAGTTTCAGAACAAAAACTGGACACCGGTGCTGTTCAAAGCGGAGGGTAAAAACTGGCAGTGTGGTCTTAGCCACAAATGTGTTTTTGTGAAAAGACGTCAATCCATTTTACCAGCAAATAATCTTTAGAAGTCAAGGAAGTAAATTGTTTGTATTCATTTATCTCTGAGGTCTATAGGAGAGGAAACCTAATAGCTTTCTTATCTCACCCTTGAATGCCCTTAAACACATCAAATTTTATTGCGTTCTCTTTTGTTATAAAACACTTTGATTTATTTACTTCTTCATCTTGTACTTCTAAAAGAATACTCTCAATGGGTTTTAATAAAATTCCAAATGTAAAAGCAGTCCTAAATATTAAAAAGCATCACAAACCGCTAGGATTAATTATTCCAGTCCCAGTATTTTTTAGAAAATAGTTTTCAAGTGACTTTTTAACAGAACATTCAAGGTTGTATTTAGAAGTTTCACCTCTGATTTGTAAGCTGATCATTTTTGTATATTAGCTTTAATAATATAAAAATATTTATATACCAATAAGATTTGTAAAAATTCTCAAAACCTCTCAAGTAGAATTAAAAAAAAAAAAAAATAGTTGCTCAACAAAGACTCTTTGAAATCAATGCCCAGAGATATGACTTTTGGTTCTAGTTAAGATGATATGTGTCTCTTATCAGTATGAAATTGTAACATCTTCATTGTATCTTCATCTTGTGTTGTATATAAAGACCAACATCAAACAGGCCTCACCATAATATAGTAAGCACCCACCACTGGAAGTGTGCAAACAAAAGCACACTTTTTCACCATTCTGTCAACCATTTTTAATTACACCCCTTGTATATGCCTGGTATTAAACTAGAGTCTGATAATATCAAGAAAAAATGTATAATCCCCACTTGATAAGAAACTTAAAATTGGAGGACTTCCCTAGTGGTCCAGTGGCTAAGATTCCATGCTCCCAATGCAGGGGACCCAGATTTGATCCCTGGTCAGGGAGCTAGATTCCACATGCCACAACTAAGAGTCCGCATGCCTTAACAAATGATCCCTCATGCCACAGTGAAGACCCAGTGCAACCAAATAAATAATTTTTAAAAAGAAACTTAAAATTTTTCAATACCATAGGTTGAGTCCTGGGAAAGTAACAAAGGAGACAAAGAATAAAGAGAATGTTTCTGCCTGACTTGGCCTGGAAGATTGGAGGATGTGCTGCAGGGGGATCGCGTGTCCTGAACTTTGAAGCTTTAGTAGGAGTTCTCCAAGTAGGAAGCCACAGGCAAAGACTTTAAAAGTTTCTAAAGAAGAGAGAAGAACATGTGCAAAGTCCTAGAGGTCTGATAGAAAGTTGCACATCTGGAATTTTAAAGGAATTCCTCCTGGTTGGGGCATAAGGACCCATAGGTTTGATAATTAGGCACACCTGGGTTTAAGTCCCAGTTTCTTCCGTGACAAGCAGTGATCCCTTGGGCAAGTCAGACTGAAGTGGGCGAATACCTATTGTAGGAATATTTGGAGCAATCAATGATGTGATCTAAATCCACCAGGGCAGTTAGGGCTTCCCTGGTGGCTCAGAAGGTAAAGAATCTGCCTGCAAGGCAAGAGACCCAGGCTTGATCCCTGGGTCAGGAAGATCCCCTGGAGAAGGGAATGGCAAGCCACTCCAGTATTTTTACCTTCAGAATCCCATGGACAGAGGAGCCTGGCGGGCTATGGTCCATGGGGTTGCAAAGATTTGGACACGACTGAGTGACTAACACACCAGGGCATACCTGACTTGCAGCTCATTCAGTATGGGCTAATGAAATCATGATGATTTATGATAAAAATGATTTATTATCATAACAACATGAGTTTTTATTGCTGGTTTGATTCTCACAGTGTAGTGGCTGTGAGTTTCAGGTTCTTGTAGTTGGCTTGTAGCGATTTCAGTTCCCACTCTAGAGTTCATTTGCTCTTCACCTGGAACAAGACACTTAATCTCATGAATCCTCGGATGGCTATGGACAGTAAAATGTCAACAATCAGGGTACCTATTTTGTAGTGTGGTTGCTGTGACCATGTGAGACTTTGCATGTAAGTCTTACAGACTTAGACTTTGCACCCAGAAGTGCATTGGAGAGTAAGTAATATGTGTCTTAGCTTTTATTTTTTACTTCCTTTTTATAGTATCATTGGATTCATTTTTCTTCAGGTTTTTAAAAATCTGTTTTCAAACTGTAAAAATAATAAGGACAGTTTTAAAACTTTGGAAAAGAAAGGTGGAAAATATAATCCATACACTTACAACCTTAACTGTAAGATGTTATCCTGGTATTTTCTAACAAGACACCCTCACTCCTGTACATTAATTTTTCCACTGGCAGCCTTTTAAAACTGTAGCAAAACACATGGTACATACAAGTGTGTAACTTTTTTTCTTCATTGAAAATCATTACATTAGAAGTGTTTTCTACATTGCATAGGCTTCACAGATATAAGTTCAACGATGACATGAATTTCCATCAAACAGAATCACCACAGTATTCTAAATCAATCTCCTCTCATATATTTAGGTTGTTTTAATTTAGCACATAAAGAAGGTGGCAGGAAAAGAGAGATAAGAGGCTAAATGAAAAAAGGGACAATGTATACATATAGGCACTTCCATGCTCTGGAGGGACTTCCCTGTTAGCTCAGCTGGTAAAGAATCCGCCTGCAATGCAGGAGACCCCAGTTCAGTTCCTGGGTGGGGAAGATCCCCTGGAGAAGGGATAGGTTACCTGCTCCCGTATTCTTGGACTTCCCTGGTGGCGCAGATGATAAAGAATCTGCCTGCAATGTGGGAGACTTTGGTTCGATCCCTGGGTTGGGAAGATGCCCTGGAGGAGGGCATGGCAACCCACTCCAATATTCTTGCCTGGAGAATCCCATGGACAGAGGAGCCTGGCGGGCTACAGTCCAGGGGGTCACAATGAGTGGGACATGACAGCGACTAAGCGCAGCACAGCCCTGCATGGCCTGCGCCCTGAAGTCTCAGCTACCCCAGGGTAGAAGCAACAGCAGTCTAGGATGGGGATTCGCAGGGATGACATAAAAAGATTTTTAAGCTGTATATAAGGCTCCTTTCATGTAATAAACTTAATGTCTTGTGATTTTTTTTTTTAGTTTTCTCTGGGCCTCCGATTTACAGTTCCACGTCTTGAGAAAACAAACATGAGCATTAACTTCGATCTTCAAATCAGAAGGTGAGACCTTTATATGCATAAATTATTGTCAGTGTTCAGTATTAATGAGATCCATGGTGAAATGAATGCTCCTTCACCTTAACAGGTCTTCTAAAATTAGAACCCAGATGTTCATGGGCCATTTTCCTTTGTTTCTATTATCCCAGTTCTTTCTTTCTTTACTTTTTTTTGTTTGTTTGTTTGCTTTTGAAGAAGAGATCCATTCTGCAGGCCATGGAGTGAGAGTAAAATCACTTCTTTGAATCTACATAGATGTATATTTTTCAAAAGGTTCAGGTGGTTCTAAATATTCTCATTTGGGAAACCTTCTGTTTATATTTCTAAGTTTTCGGGATGGGGGGGAAGGAAAAGATAAAGAACTGCATAAGGAAGGACCACCATCACTCCAGATAATAATATGTTTCTCACCATCATTGTCTGTGACACTGATCCTACATTAGCATGAAGCTTTGTATCACTCCAGAAAAAGATTCCTAACTTATAAAAGTTTAAAATCTGGTACAAAGATGCAAAGCAAGTTCCTGACATTTGCTTCTTACTCTTGATTGCAGTTTCGAATAATAGAATGGATGTAACTAGTAGTTCAATCAAGGAACAAAGAACACTGAATAATACTGTTAATGCCTTCCCCCAAACCGTCGTATAGATAACCATTCAAATAATGAATTCAGGGACTTCCCTGGTGGTCCAGTGGCTAAAGTTCCTTACTCCCAGTGCAGTGGGGCCCATGTTCAGTCCCTGGTCAGGGGACTAGATTCCACATGCTGCAACTAAAACTGAAGATTCTGAGTGCTGCACCTAAGACCCATTGTAGCCAAATAAATAAATATACTTTTTAATGATGAATTCAGTGAGGAAGTGCTGAATTTGATGGAAAATAGAAATGGTCACATTTTAAACATCCCTCTTCATCTAAAAGAACAATCCATGATTATATTCCATCCTTATGTGCTATAGAAACTCATGATTATTTTAACATTATTCTGAAAATGCAGAAATAACAAGAGAGGCAAGAGCTTTTAGTAGCCATCAAATTCCAAAAACATATGTTATAGAAATAAAAGTATTTGAGAATACTTTTAATACTTAAATATGCTACTATGTGAGTGGTGAGCATTTATCTGCATGCTTTGCTAGCAGACTCCAACAACATAAATAAGTGTTTAATGGATGGTTTGTATTCAGCTTAAACCAAAGATAAATTAAACCAAGTGCTCTGAAGTCTGAACTCAAACTTTTTACCATATTGACCACGGGTACCCACATTTAATACCTCTTTCCACAAATAGAACCCCAAAGAGAAGAGGGCTGTGTAAATTAATAAACTTTAAGTATTTTGTGTCACCAAATGTTTGAATTAACTGGTCTCTCCATGCCCTGGCTCTGGGTGACATGTAAACATCTTCCTCCCTGTTTAGAGCAGGTCTCAGTTTGTGATTCCCACAGGCAAACAGATCTTTATGATCATCCTTGAAGCTGATCCTGGTAATGGTGAAATGAACACTGTATTGTTTTGCCGACATTCTAGAGATCACAGAACGCATAGAGGGAATGTTAGAAAATAGAAATAGGAAACAATAAGGAAGAAGAAAATAGCATCAGAGTAATAAGTGAAAGACGTGTTTATCCTTGGTTCCTGACAATAGGTTATAGTCATGGAGAGGAAATTCATCATTCCTTGAGAAGAACTAGCACCGACACTATAAATAGTTGAACATCCAGGGCAATGATGAATTGTTTGTTTGAATGGAGCAGTGGTGTTAGTGAGGGAGGGTTCCTTCCAGGAAAGAGGTGAAAGATGCCTCTAAGTTATATATCCAGCCTGGCGTCTTTCTTACCAGGAGATTTGCTGACTCCGCTGGTTGCTGACACCACCACTGGTGCCAGCAGGCATGTGTGTGGAGGATGATTTAAATTAGCCATCCAGGTCCAGCCTCTGATTCCACCATTGCTATTGCAACTTTTCAAAACAGCCTCTGTAAGCCTTGTATTAGACTCCTGTCCCAAGACAATTTAATCTTGACATCTATTTATATTTTTAGGATGCTGCCATGAAAATTGTTTTCATTAAACTACTTGGAAGCAAAATGCAATAGAATTATAGGATAACTTAAATGAAACTTTTTTTTTTCATAATTTTAATTTCTACTGTTGTAAAGCAGTAGTGGCCTAGAAACTAGAAACAAGGTCTGTATTAAAATGTGGAACAAGCCAGACTTAAGCTTCCAAACAGCAGTGTTCCCTGTAATGCACTTGGAACCGTAAAATCTGTAACAAGTGGAATTACTTAATGACTTCTTAGTGGTAAGTCAGAATCCTGCCTTTAAAAAAACAAAAAACCTTTTTAGTTGGCTGATCCTCCCCAGATGTGACAAAAATAAAGTGGCCTGGAAATTGGGGTTCAAACTTTGGTGAACAAGTCCCTCTAGCCTCGTCACAAGCTTAGCAGTGATACCCGTTTGCAGGAAATGAGCCTGACATTTGCCTGTTTATATCTTTTATGTGTGTTTGCCATTTAAGTTGCCTTATCAGCATATACAATCGAACAGGACTTTTCAAAAGCGTTGTGGGAACAATCCTGTCTCCCGCTTTGAAAGCAGACTTTATCATATCTTTTCCAGCTCCCACATTTGGAAAGCTTCAAAAGCTAGTCAGGACATGCCCCATTACCATCGTCAGTATGAGAGCTTGTTCGTTGCATCTGTGTGAGATTTGATGATGAAAAAAGGGGAGGCTTTCTCTTCTTAATGAGACCTGAATATAAACATGACCTGTTAGCAACAGTGTCACATCCCGATTTGCTGTTTGCTAGGAGCTGCATGAGCTTTTGGGGTAATAGGGTGACTTCAATGACAGCCCAGTAAGACAATGAACACAAATGGCAACTGCATCAAAAGCCCACCTACTGGTCCAGCCTTTTAAGAGACCACGTATTTTCTTTACAGCAATGGTGGTTTAATACATGCATTTTTAAGTTAAATTTTATATCTATTTATATTTCCTTGAGAGAAAGAAACAGAAAACTTAAAAATAATTTTGCCACTGTTCAAAGAACTATTATTAAACATGGATCTTCTATCTTGAGTGTCTTGATGTACTTGGTGAACATCTATTTTGTCTCCTAACTGCCCAACTTCCTTGGGTCTTGCTTCTTCACACCATTGACCATGCTTCTAATTCACTCCTCACCTCTCATCTCAGGTAGCCAGTGAGCGTGCAGTAAAGTTCACTTATTTTAATGTTACTCAAAAAATAAACCATAAGGAAGATAAATTTGCTGCCAAAACAATGTATGGTGTGATGCATTCCAGAGCCAAACAGAAATGCTGCTGCTCTTGGATTATTCATGCCAGTTCTCCTTTCATTAGCATGGAAAATCAGGAGTTGACTGTGCTGTCCTTTCCCATTTGATGGGCAATGAACTTGGTCCATAGAGAAGTTAAGGAATGTGTTCCTCGTAGAAGCCGGACAGTGAACTCAGCTCATTGCCTTTTGAGCTTAGTCGTTGAAAGGAAGAAGTGTTGGCTTCTCTAGAAATCTGTTATGTTTTCGGATAAGGTGTCTCATCTTGGGAAGTTATGACTTTCAAAAGTTATTACTTTTGATCATAGAGGATCTTAGCATTTCCATTTACAAATGGTTATGATTTTGTAGAATGGATATGCCTTTGTTTTCTGAATGATCGTATTGGTAAAACATGGTGCTCCTTCGATATAAAAAAGGTTTTTTATGATCACCTATTGTAGTTAACACGTCTGAGAAAATATATTTAAATCATTTTGTCACTGTGTTTTAGTTCCAACAAGGACAACCCAGACAGCAATTTTGTGAGCCTGCAAATCAACATCACTGCTGTAGCGCAAGTAGAAATAAGAGGGTAAGTAATAAACAAGATATTATAGTAATTATATTTTAATAATAACTTTCTGTATATGAGTTATGATAAAATACTAGTAAAAACAATATGGAATTTTCCTAATGTATTAGAGATCACAATTCCCTTTGGTTATAAAGTTTCATTCTTTTCAACCCATCATTAGCTTTCCATTGGAAAGTGGAGTCAACCCTGAGATCACTTTACCACCATACCCCACAAACTGATAGTTCAGTATTCAAACTATAAAAGCTAGTGATAAGAAGCCAAGTAAAACAGGCAATGTGATTGCCTGGAAGTCTCACTTCTCCAGTAATTATTTTGGCATAACGAAAATTCAGCCTCACCATACCACATCTTGAGTTTAAGAAATGGCTAAGTCTTAGATGTGAGGGTTGATGGGCTCCATACTTTGTGTCTTTTTCCTCCTGTCCCACTCTTTGAAGAAGTTGCCAATAAGCAATCAGTTGAGAGACAGGAAGAAAGTGGTCAAGCAAAAGGCTTGGAATAAATACCATCTGGGAAATCTGTGCCTGGGGGGAAAAGAAATCGGAAATGGACTACATGTAGTTCTTATCTTGTATCAAGTGTGGACTTGATTGATTTTATTCTAATTCTTGTTTTATCAGAACCATCAAGGACTTGGCTACAAATGTCAACTGGTATTTTAGGCTGAACTGTCCCTGGGGCTCCAGAAATCTCAGTTCCCCTTCCTTTTCCATAGGTCCTGAGACCTAGGAGTTCACACTCCTCCATGACGCCAACTGTAGATTTCTGCACTAAAGCCATTGTCATTGTGCCTTCTTTTCCTGCTGCCCCAGGTGCTCAATGGCAGCAGGGTAGGGGTGGGGCTTCCTGGATGCCATCCTGGCACCACTGAGGTTCTGCCTAGTGGGTGAGGGAATGATAAAAATGCCTGCATTTGTGGATCCTTTCACACGCTACCCTAGCACGTTAGCATCTCCTAATATGTTCTAGTACCCTCACTGTGCAAGTGAGGGAATTTTGGTATAAGGAATTGAAGGTTACACAGCTAGGAAGTGAGCAGCTGGAGTGTAAATATAGGCAGCTTATGTCCAGCTACATGTTTTTAAAATAATGGTGATCTACAGCCTATGAGAGAGAGGTTTTTGAACCTTGTCGGCACAAATTTTGTGTGTGCTTCTGTGATTTCTTTTCATGCAAGTGAATGTTTTTGACATTTGCTCAGTTTAATGCATGTGCCTCTAGTTCATTCATTTTAATTGCAGAAGAATAATAGCATTATAAAGCTATTATAAGGCTGTAATTTAACTTATGTATCTATTCTACTTTTGGGGTTGTATTTTTGCTTTTTTACAAATGTTTTTAATTTTTTTGTGGAAAAATCACATAATATAAAATATACTATTTTAACCATATGTAACTGTACAGCTCAGTGACACTAAGTACATTCACATTGTTGTATAACTGTCACCATCATCCATCTCCTAAAATTTTCACTTTCCCTAAGCTGAAACTCTGTCCCCATCAAACAGTAAATCCCCATTCCTCCTCCCCACACCTCATCCCTCCCAGTCCTGGCCCCTGGCATCCATCAATGCACCCTGCAACTCTATGAATTTGACTACTCCAAGTACGTTGTGTAAGTGGAATCAAAAAGTATTTATCTGCACCTACTGTATGTTGGAATGCATTTTCAGGTTAACTTAAAATATTCCCTACCAACAACTTGACCCTTCTTTCCCCCCACCCCCCATGCTGTATAGTAGGTTTTCATTAGTTATCTACTACTATATGTATCTTCAAGTACACTCATGGCAGAATGTCAGAAAGGTATATGCTTCGAGGTGGAATTTCAGGATCAGAGAGTATATACTATTTAACTTTACTGAGAATACCAAATTGTTTTCCAAAGTAGTTCTACCAGATTACAGCCCTGAAAGAATTGGATTGACATTTCCATTGCTCCTCATTAACTAGCTTTCAAAATGACCTAGTTTTACATTTTGAGCCAATCTGATGGATAGGAAATAGTATTCAATTGAAGGTTTAATTGGCTATTCCTTGATTTCTAAATGAGATTAAGCAGCTTTTTTATGTTTGCTTGCTTTTTAATGTTTGTTAACTTTTATTCTTCCTATCAGGCAATTTCTGTTCATTCTTTTACACCTATTTCTATTAAGAGACTTGACTTTTTATTAGTTCATAGGTGTTCTTTCATATTCTAGAGTTGAGACACTATTTCTTTATTGGTTACACATACTGCAAATGTCTTTTTACAGTCTGTGGGGTCTGTGATATTTTTTAAGTCGAGTTTATTGAAATATACATTATATAAAGTAAAACTCACTGTTTTTTAGGTATCTAGTTTGAAGAGTTATAACACCACAAGAGCATTCACTATAAAACAGTTCCAAAACCCCAAATAGTTTCTTCATGTACTTTTTAGGCAATCCGTCCCCGACTCCCAGGCTCTGGCAACCTTGGTCTATTTTCTGTGACTCTGTTTCTAGAAAGTCATATAAATATACTCATGTAGAATGTAACCTTTTGAGACTGACTTCTTTCACTCAGCATAATGCATTTGAAAAAAAATTCCATGTTCTTACATGTATCAATATTTTGGGGTTTTTTTTTCTTTTTTTAAAGAAAATTAATATTCTGCAATTCTTTTTCTGAGAGGTATTCCACTATCTGGACTTCCCATACATTGCTCATCCACTCACCAGTTGGTGAACATTTGGGTTATTTCCTGTTTGGGGCTATTAATACTAAGTCTGCTATAGGCATTCACTTACGGCTCTTGGGACGTTTGTTTTCACAAATGGTGGTTCTGACTCATATGGCAAGTGTGTGTTTAACTTTATAGAAACTGCTGAACTGTTTTTCAGAGTGGCTGTACCATTTCTATTTTGCATTCCCACCAGCAAAGCACAGAAGTTCCAGCTGGTCTGTATGGTTGCCAGAGTGTGCTTGAGATTCGTTTATTTGTTTTTAGCCATTTTGGTGTGTCAGTGAGAAGTATCTCACTGAGGCTTTAATTAATATTTTCTTATGACTAATGATATTGAGCATCTTTTCACTGGTTATTTGCCATCCATATCACCCTTTTTTGGTAAAGTGCCTTTTAAAATTTTTACCCATTTACCCATTTATTACTGAGCTTTCTGTCCTGCTGTCAAGTTGTAAAAGTTCCTTACACATTCTGGATACAAAATCACTTATCAGAGCAGTGTCCTACAAATATTCTCTCCCAGTTCATGGTCTGGCTTGTCACTTTCTTAACAGTGATGTTCAAAGAGCAAACATTTTAAATTTTGATGAAATCCAACTTTTAAATATTTTACAGTTTGTGGTCTTTGTGTCCTATGTAAATCTTTCCTTTATCCAAAGTCATAAGATTTTCTCCTGTGTTTTCTTCTACAAGTTTGATAGTTTTACATTTTGGTCTATGATTCCTTCTAAGCTAATTTTTATACCTGGAGTGAGGTTAGGGCTAAGGTTCACTTTTGCATGTGAATATCCACTTGTTGTGCCATTTGTTCAAAAGACTATCCTTTCCCCCATTGAATTACTTGGCACCTTTGTTGAACAAAAGCTTCCCTGGTAGCTCAGCTGGTAAAGAATCCGCCTGCATTGCAGGAGACCCTGTTTCAATTCCTGGGTCAGGAAGATCCGCTGGAGAAGGGCTAGGCTACCCACTCCAGTATTCTTGGCCCTGGCGACTCAGACAGTAAAGAATCTGCCTGCAATGCGGAAGACCTGGGTTTGATCCCTGGGTTGGGAAGATCCCGTGGAGAAGGAAATGGCTACCCATTCCAATATTCTGGCCTGGAGAATCCCACGGACACAGGAGCCTGGCTGGCTACAGTCCATAGGATCGCAGAGTCAGACATGACTGAGTGACTTTCACTTTCTTTGTTAAACAATCTGTTGTCCATCTGAGAGTCTTTGTCTGTACCTCCTATTCTGTCTTACGGAGCTATGTATATACATAGACAACACATCTTGAAATGCAGTAGTGTATTCTGAGATCTTGGTGAACTCACTAAACAATTCAGAAGCGTTTTGTTTGATGATTTCCTAGGATTTTCTACAGAATTATCATATGACCTGCGAATAAAGACAGTTTTCTTTCTTCCTTTCTAATCTGTATGTTCAAAAGTTTAACCAGATACAAAATTAGAGAGCAGAGATCACCCTTGCCTCTGACATGAACTGCAGATTTGGGTGGTTCCCATCCACCCACAGGTTCAATAATTCACTTAGAAGGACGCACCATACTCTGACAGCTATTATACTCATGGGAACAGTTTATCACAGGGAGAAGATGCAGATTACAATCAGCTAGGGGCCAAAAGTGCACAGTTGAAGTCTGGGGAAGTACCAAACACAGGGCTTCTATTATTCTCGTCTGCAGAGGCAGGATGGGTTACTTTCCTGGTATTGATGTGTAATAGAATGCTGTGACCAGAGAAACTCACTCAAGCCTCAGTGTTTAGTTGTGGGTTTTTTGGAGGACGGTGCTCCATAAGATAGGCATGACTGACTGACCACTTACATTTTTTGGTAAATATTTATATTTATTTATTTGTAGCATAACTGCTTTGCACTGCCATGTCAGTTTCTGCTGTGAAGCAAAGTGAATCAGCCATACATATACTTTTATTTCCTCCTTTTGGAATTTCCTTCCCGTTTAGGTCATCACAGAGCACTGAGTAGATTGGGTTCCCGGTGCTACATAGCAGAGTCTCCTTAGTTTTCTATTTTATACATAGCAGTGTGGATTATGCACACTATATTAATTGGTTATGCACACGTAATTGATCTCAGTCTCCAGGATGACTGAGATGATGTGATCAAGCCTCCCATTGTGAATCACTCTGTCGGTCTTCCTGATGTGAGCAACTCCAAAAATTATGTCTTTAGAATATCCAGTGTGACCTCCACCCCCTCACACTCCCGCCAAAAGCAAAGATATTCCTTCTCTCAGGCATAAAATTTTGAGAGCTTATCTCTCAGAAGTTGAGGGCAAAGACCAGACCTCTTTGTGGCAAGGTTAAACCATTTGCTATGTTCCATTCAGTGCAGTCTTTCAGTCGTGTCTGACTCTTTGCAACCCCACAGACGGCAGCATGCCAGGCTTCCCTTTCCTTCACCATCTCCCAGAGCTTGCTCAAACTCATGTCCATTGAATCGGTGATGCCATCCAACCATCTCATCCTCTGTCATCCCCTTCTCCTCCTGCCTTCAATTTTTCCCAGCATCAGGGTCTTTCCCAATGAGTCAGCTCTTCACATCAGGTGGCCTAAGTATTGGAGCTTCAGCTTCAGTATCAGTCCCTTCAATGAATATTCAGGACTGATTTCCTTTAGGATTGACTGGTTTGACCTCCTTGCAGTCCAAGGGACTCTCAAGAGTCTTCTCCAACACCACAGTTCAAAAGCATCAATTCTTCGGCGCTCATCCTTCTTTATGGTCCAACTCTCACATCCATACATGACTACTAGAAAAACCATAGCTTTGACTGTATGGACCTTTATCAGCAAACTGATGTCTCTTGTCTCTGCTTTTTAATACACTGTCTAGGTTTGTCATAGTTTTTCTTCCAAGGAGCAAGCATCTTTTAATTTCCTTGCTGCAGTCACCATCCACAGTGATTTTGGAGCTTGAGAAAATAAAGTCTGTCACTGTTTCCATTGTTTTTTCATTGTTTCCCCATCTATTTGCCACGAAATGATAGGACCAGGTGCCATGATCTTCATTTTTTGAATGTTGAGTTTTAAGCCAGCCTTTTCACTCTCCTCTTTCACCTTCAAGAGGTTCTTTAATTTGCTGTGTAGTTATGCCTTTTATTTCTTTTTCTTCTCTTACTGCCAGTAGAGACTGCCAGTGCAAAAGTGAGTAAAAGAGGTGAAAGCAAAATGTAAAACTGTGCCTTGTTGAGAGACCCTGATTTGATCTTAAGGAGAAAATATTCGGTCTTTTACCATTAGGTCTGATGTTAGCTGTCTTAACAGTTTCTGACATGAATGTGTATTCAGTTTTGTCAAATGTGTTTTCTGTGTCTATGAAGAGGAAGTCTGGGGAAGTACCAAACACAGGGCTTCTATTATTCTTGTCTGCAGAAGCAGGATAAGTTAAATATTTCCCCCTTTTTGCCCACTAAAGTGGTGACTTGGTTAACTTTTGTTTCTGAATTTTCAACCAAAACTGCACTCTGAGCAAGAAGCACACTTAAGCATGATGATTATCATTTTTATATATTGTGGGATTTAACTTGCTAAAATTTTGATAGTGACTTTTGCATACATGTTCATGGGAAATATTGATCTGTTGTTTTCTTTTCATCCCAATTTTTGTTCTGATTTTGGTGTTAGGAGGATGCTAGCTCCTTAAAATGAGATGAAAGTATTCAACCATCTTTTCTTTTTTCTGAAAGACTGTGTGTAGAGTTGGTATTATTTCTAACTTAAATATATAGTAAGATTCACCAGTGAAATCATCTCAGACTGGAGTTTGGGGCTTGGTTTTTTTGGTTTTTTTTTTGAGGAGGGGATTTGTTTTTGTAGGAAGGTTTTTTAAAAATTCCATTTCATCCTTAGATATAAGGCTATTCATATTATCTATTTCCATTTTAGTGCATTTTGGTAGTATTTCAAGGAATTTGTCTTTCATTCATCTAAGTTGTTACACAGTTTGACATAATTTTCTCTCGTTGTCCTTTAAGTGTCTGTAGGACCTCTAATAGTGTCCCTTCATTATTTCTAATATTGGCAACTTGTAGCTTCTGTTCCCTATATTTTTCCCTGACCAGTCTCACTAGTGTTTGCTGATCTTTTCAAAGAACTAGGTTTTTTTTGTTTCATTGATTTTTCTTTCCTCTTTATTCATTTATTTTGCTTTTGTTTTTGTTTTCTATTCCATTGGTTTCTACTTTTGTCATTATTTTTTTCCTTCTGTTCATTTTAAGTTGGATTTTCTCTTTTTCTAGTTCCTCTATGTAAAATTAAAGACTTTCTTCCAGTTTTTCTTACATAAGCAGTTAGTGCTATAAATTTTCCTCTAAAGCTATTTTAGCAGCATATCAAAATTTTGATATGTTGGGTGTTCATTTTAACTCAGCTCAAAATGTTTCTCTGTTTTCTTTGTAATTTCTTTTTTAACTCATGAGGTGACTCATGGGAAGTGACTTGTTTGATTTAGAGATATTTGGAACTAATCTAGATGTTTCATTTTTGTGCATTTCTAATTTAATTCTGCTGTCCCTCTCTTGATGAGATAAACACTGTATAAAAAAATCAGAGACAAAAAGCACAAACATTATTTTTACTGTCTTATTTTTATATCTTTTTAAAATTTACAGCTAGTATATATGAAATTTTATCTCTTTAAGCTTAGCTTATCTTTGTTTTGCTAACCAAAAATAAATTGAAACTGTTTCTTAATTCCAAAATTCATTTTAGTCCAAGTAAGCTAAGTGCTTAATTTAACTGGATATCCCTGGTGGTTCAGATGGTAAAGTGTCTGCCTGCGACATGGAAGACTCGGGTTCAATCCCTGGGTCAGGAAGAACCCCTGGAGAAGGAAATGGCAACCCACTCCAGTACACTTGCCTGGAAAATCCTATGGATGGAGGAGCCTGGTAGGCCATGTCCAAGGAGTTGCAAAAAGTCGGACACAACTGAGCAACTTCACTTTTTTTATTCTCACATATCCATTTAAAGAGATTAATATTTTTAATTATATTTCTGCCATCATTTATGACACCAGTGTTTCTAAGTAAAAAAGGAAGTAAACTTTCTATTTGCTTTAGCAATGATCAAAATAGGTAATTAAAATTCAGTTTCTCATGTGTATGCAGTTATTTTCATTGCTAGATTAATATCCAACAATTGACCACAGTTTATTCTCTAAGATAGTGTTAAAGTTTTTTGAAACCATTTTTCTAAGTAAAGCTCTTTCCTCCAAATAGTTGGCAAAATATTTGTTCCAGTGTTTAATTTTTCAAGGAGCAAACAGCTAATGTGTTTATAATCTTCCATGTTCAGTCTTTAGGAAAATCTAATTTTCTTTTTGGTCAATGGTGTTTATTCCAATGTATTTTAATTATTAAATTCTTTTTTTACATTTACTGTCATTTTTATAATTTGAAGAATAAACTAAAATGGATTTTTATCCAAATGGAAAAAAAAATGTATTGAGAATTGTCCTATTTGTTTCAAAACCAGATAATGTCAACACTGTCTTTAAGCAGATTTACATGTCATTTGTTGGTACAAAGGATTAATTCAGCATACAACTACAGAGAAGTAAATTTGGCTATAAGAGCAACACGCACAGTATTAAGCTCATGAAGAGTAATTAAATTATACCCTTGATAAACAACAAGGTCCTAGTGTATATAGCACAGATTATGTTCAATATCCTGCAATAGGCTATGATGGAAAAATATGAAAAACACATATATTGCAGTATATATGTTGCTGTTGTTCAGTTGCTAAGTCATGTCTGACTCTTTGTGACCCTATAAACTGTAGCTTGCCAAGCTCCTCTGTCCTCCAATATCTCCAGAAGTTTACTCAAATTCATGTCCATTGAGTTGGTGATGCTATATAACAATCTCATCCTCTGCCACTCCCTTCTTTTTTTGCCTTCAAACTTTCCCAGCATCAGGGTCTTTTCCAGTGAGTAAGCTCTTCACATCACGTGGCCAAAGTATTGGAGCTTCAGCTTTAGCCTCAGTCCTCCCAATGAATATTCAGGGTTGATTTCCTTTAAGATTGACTGGTTTGATCTCCTTGCAGTCCAAGGGATTCTCAAGAGTCTTCTGCAGCACCACAATTAAAAAGCAAGCATCTTTTAATTTCATGGCTGCAGTCACCATCCGCAGTGATTTTGGAGCACAGGAAAATAAAATCTGTCACTGCTTCCTCTTTTTCCCCTTCTCTTTGCCACAGTAGTAGATATAGTGGTCATCTGAATTAAATTCACCCATTCCTCTCCATTTTAGTTCACTGATTCATAAGATGTCAATGTTCAATCTTCTGCTTGACTATGTCCAATTTACTTTGGTTCAGGGACCTAATATTCCAGGTTCCTATGCAATATTGTTCTTTAGAGCATTGCACTTTACTTTCACCACCAGACACATCCACAACTGAGAGGCATTTCTGCCTTAGCCCCAGTCTCTTCATTCTTTCTGGAGCTATTAGCAATTGCCCTCCACTCTTCCCTAATAGCATATTGGACACCTTCTGATCTAGGGGGATCTTTCAGTGTCATATCTTTTTTGCCATTTCATTCTGTCCGTGGGGTTCTCCAACAAGAATACTGGAGTGATTTGCCATTCCCTCCTCCAGTGAACCACGTTTTGTCAGAACTCTTCATTATGACCCATCCATCTTGGGCGGCCCTGCATAGCATGCCTCATAGCTTCTTTGAGTTACACAAGCCCGTTTGCCATGACAAGGCTGTGGTATCCATGACGGGGGCAATATATATACATACACTCATATATGTATAACTGAATCACTATGCGGTACACCAGAAACTGACACAACATTATGAATCAACTATACTTAAATTTTTAAAAATTCTTAAAAGCAAAATTGTATTGTTGACAAATTAATCAGGATCGAGTGGGTTTATGTTAAGAGAGACTGCAATCATGGATAACCGTGGTCTACATAGGGCTGTTCCATACAATAAAGGATAATCTTTGTTATTTGGGACTAATGGGGGTTGGAAATGGGATGATGAAAGTAGGGCTCACTACCAAATCATCAGATCTGAACTCCCTGATAACATACAGACTTATCAAAAAGAGAATTCCTTACCTCCTCTTACATCCCCTCCTCATGTCCAGGGTTACCACCGAGTACCACAGGCTTATTACTGAGGGGTCTCCATGGAATAACACTCTCAGAATGTGAGGACCTTTCAGTACAGGTTGTTCGATTACTGCACTGGCTGTACATCCTAGGCTAAGTAATTGCTCATATTCTTTTTTCTTCCTCACTTGCTACCTTCTTAACAACTTTGAAAACAGTAAACAGTGTTTCATGTATTTAGTTGGGATTCTTTAGGGAGCTATTCTTTGTCCTTGGTTTTCCTGGATTTTAAAGGGTCTTAGAGGGTAGATAACTTGATTTTTGTGAGACATAGTTTTTTAATTTTTCCCATGCCCTGTGATAGATTGTATATTTCCTTATAGATTTCTATTTGATTTTGCTACACAAATGGACCAGAAAGTTTCTTTAAGTTGTATTTACTAAAACCACTGCCATTTAATGGCCCCTGTAGCATACAGTGTATTGGAAATACAGTGAATAGTGCTTAGTGAATCTGAGCTCGTGTCTTCACCTGCAACCAACTCCCTACTTTTCTGGGCATCAGTTTTTCTTTCATTGAGGGGATTTGAGCACATTGTCTTCACAGTGCCTGCCAAGGTCTATATTTATGACTCTCTGGTCCAAGGAAATTTATGACCAGTCCTACAGGATTGATGAACACAGAAACAAGGTTTTTCAGAGAAAATGGGGTCAGCTTCTATTCCATATTTTTTTTTCTTGATGCCAAAATAAATAAAAAGTTTCCCTAGAGCCTCACAATGGATGTAGATCTTTTAGAATCAACTGTTGCTAAACTGAGAGCTGAATGAAAATGTGGGTGGTGAGGTTGTCAAGATCCCTTGGGAATGGGAGCCTAAGCTCTCTGGGCAGTCCTGTGATGAAAACATCCTGCCATCTTCTCTCCTCTTCTCCTCACTTAGTCTCCTATGCAAGCAACACTTGGTTTAATCAAATCCAGTCAGAAAGGGGAGTGTGGCATAATACAAACTGATCTACAGGTATAAAATATTAAGTCTAGGAGGCTGTGCTCTGCACTTTTTATTTAATAGTGGTATATGAAGGGTGAATGCAAAGAGCTTTACAGTTTAGAAACATCTTTGTGGGTAGTCAGCTTAAAAAAATACTTGTCCCACCAACCCCTAGAAGACAATGCAGCATGATTAACTTTGACCAAAATGCAGTTGACATGTTTCCCAAGCATTTGTGGTATAGAGCCCAGAGTTTTATTGTAATTTTCCAGATAAAGAAATGGAGACAAATAGAAATTAAATTATTTGCCCTGCAGTCAGAATTTAACCCAATATATTTTGCTTTCTGCTTTAGAAAGAGATTACCCAAAGAAGAGAAAAGATAACATTTGAAGTTACTAAAGGCTGTGCTGATTACTGGGTATTCTTAGAAGGACATTTAAGACATCAATTGCCAAAAGAGAGGTTTTCTATTGAAGTTAGCTGAAGGTCTAAGAATTCTTTGAAAGATACCTTTTACCTAAAGACTGCTAGAAAGCATTGTTTGGGGAGAATTATCATTTTTAAGATTATAAAACAATAACAATTTGGTTTGCAATCAGCTTTTGCTATGGAATAATGCCACGTGCTGTATTTCATTCATCCAGTACTCACTTTCTAGGTGTAAATTGCAGGCAAAACTACCTGTATATCCAATTATTAGGGCTTCCCAGGTGGCACTTGTGGTAAAGAACCCACCTGCAGATGTAGCAGACATAAGAGACATGGGTTCAATCCCTGGGTCAGGAAAAACCCTTGGAGGAGGGCGTGGCAACCCTCTCTAGTATTCTTGCCTGGAGAATCCCATGGACAGAGGAGCCTGGCTAGTATCCTACTTACACAATTCCACCACTTAACTCTCCTTCTCTCTCTGTCTCATGCTTCAGTACTATATAAAATAACTCTAGAACTTGATCAGGCTTTATGTTGGCTCTGGGCCTGGCCTCATAAGAGGTATGGCTGCATTCATGGAAAGCTAAAGAAATCTAAGAAGGAGAAACATACAAGTGGCCACTTTTCTACTCTGAAGTATTTAACTAGAAACAGACTGGACATTTCACATTTACAACTGGACATTTCACAGAGCCCACAGAATTCTAGATTTTTTATCCACAAAAATGTCCCTTTTCTTGATGTGACTTAAAGCATGGATTATACACACACTTATACTTACACAGGATCTATGGAGAGATGTGTATTTATGTATGTATATGTGAAATTATCCATCTCAATTCAGGAATGCGCTCTGCTCTGTCCCCTAGTGCCTAAGAGAGGAGATGCTATAAAATAAGTCAATCTGAGTTGAGACCAGTTAATTAAGAGATGTTTCAGACCCTTGAAGTCTTCCCTGGTGGTTCAGACGGTTAAGAATCTGGCAACAATGCAGGAGACCAGGGTTTGATCCCTGGATCGGGAAAATCCCCTGGAGAAGGGAATGGCAACCCACTCCAGTATTCTTGCCTGGAGAAGCCAATGGACAGAGGGCTTGGTGGGCTACAGTCCATGGGGTCACACAGAGTCGGACACAACTGAGTGACTAACATTCTCCCTCAGACCCTTACCTATTCCTTTAGTGATTCTGCTGAACAAAAACTTTCAGCACTTTTTCCTTGGGGACGATGTCTATTCAAATAAATTGACTGTCACTCTTTGCCGCTGCTGTTAATGTACGCCATACGAGTGAGACATTCTTTACACGTGCCAGCACCAGCGACTGACGTCAAGTTCCATGTTTCAGGGTGTCCCACCCTCCGCAGATCGTCCTGCCTATTCAGAACTGGGAACCGGAAGAGGAGCCTCGCAAGGAGGAGGGAGTTGGACCATTGGTGGAACATATTTATGAGGTAGTCGTTGTCTCTGTTGAAGCTGCATTCAGGGTTTGTTCTTATGCTCTTTACTAATAAGATTTTCACAGCATTTTAAAAGATACCAATCCAAGATCCAGCCTAGATTTGTGCTGTTTTGCTCTCATATTGCAGTGGGTGGTGGGCGGGTGTCCTACTAAGTAACCACCAGAGGATCACTGGCTTTTTACTGGCCAGAGCCATTATACAGTGAGAAACATTTTTTCTTGTTCCTATTCATTTTTAAGCGTTCTTTTTGTTGTTGTTCAGTTGCTCTGTCGTGTTCAACTCTTTGACACCCCATAGACTGCAGCACGCCAGGCTTCCCTGTCCTTCACTATCTCCCAGAGTTTGCTCAAACTCATGTCCATTGAGTCAATGATGCCATCCAATCATCTCAACCTCTGTCGCCCCCTTCTCCTCCTGCCCTCAATCTTTCCAGTATTCCAGTCTTTTCCAATGAGTCGGCTCTTTGCATCAGGTGGCCAAAGTTCTTTATTTCCTCTCTTTTAAAGTTTGGACAGCCTAAGTCTAGAAATGACAAACTCCCTAGACTTTATTTCACTTCTTCCTACATTTTCAGCTATTTTTAAAACCCATCTACTTTTTAAATTAAAAGTCACTAGCCAGAAGGTACTAGACAAAACTGTATGGATGATCTGCTATTTTATATTCCCCAAATGGGTGTATAGCATGGGTGGATGTTTGACAGATAAGAATAATTTTACTGTTCATTTGACTAACCTCAATCAGATATGTATGTTATTCTGAGATTTGAATTAGTCCATTTACTTTTCAGAAGCAAACCAGCACCTTGTGATAAAGACCTGTTGATCTGTTTCCACTTCAAGTGTGAAACTGTTCATAGAGAGGAGCTCTGTTGACACATTATCTGAAACATTAAAAAATTTTTTTATAGTTAGAAACCAAGATAAAGTAAATGGTTAGTTTAGTAGTTCTTTTTTTTCTTAATAAAGTGTTGGGCTGGCCAAACCGTTCGTGTGAAAAACCCAAATGAACATTTTGGCCAACCCAGTACATGCTGTCAGTGAAGAAGTTATTCCTGTTCATCTTCAAGGGGCCAGCAAAATGATGTTCCGAGGCATTTTCTATTTGAGCTTCCTTCTTGGTTAATGGCCCCTGTCCCTTTCTTGTGTCATGCATGTCACTGACCTAATAATTCTGACTATATCTTTCATCTTAAGCTACAAGGGACATGAGTAGCATTCTCTAAGAATAACAGTTAAAGCCAATTCAGAGCTGATGAGATGTTTACATATATGAGAAAGAAGCATTAACTCCTGTGTAGTGTCAACATGAAAGCCTGCTATCTGCCCAGCCTGTGGTCCAGAATCAGACACCCTTTCCAAAGCTGGATCAAGGCTTTGGCTTAAGCTCTCTTGATAACAAAATGATAATGCAGTCCCAAGGCCATTCTGATCAAGAACCTCACTGGGAAAAAAATGCTGTCAAGTAATTTATTAAACCTTGTCTGCACTAGTCTCTCCTTAGAATGGTGAAACTTTTAAGTTTGAAAACATTCAAACTCAATCATTCTCAAGGCAACCCTGCTTCTAATCTGAGCAACAATGGATCATAAAATTTAAGGGTAATACCCAGTAGTGCCAAAAGCAATCACCACCATTGCTTATAGGCTAGTTTCATGTCTCAAAATATACTTTTATCAATGGATGGCATGTTGCTTTGATAATGTGAATGAAATGAGCCACCTAATAAGCAAAACCAATTATAAATTGTTTTATGGATCATTATAATTGTCAGAACTGTGAAAAAAGAAAAGGGCAAAAGGTCCCGGCTAACTTTGAAGTGAATTTTCAAAACCACAGTAAATTTAAATCCACTTAGTGGTGTTCCCAGGCTGTTTTGGGTCCTACAAGTACAGGATTCTTGTGTTCAAAGAGTTCATCTCTTTATGCAACATGGCCTTTCTTTTCTTGAGATTCACTGATTAAAACAGAAGGAGCTCAGCTTTGAAATGCACACTTGAAGTGAACTGCGGTGAGCCTGGGCCATCTCTGGTATTTGATGGATAGCCATTTTTCCAGGGGGTGAGAGAAAGTGCATCGCATATGGTTACAATCGACAAGTCAGTAGTCAGCAAAGAGGCCAATTTCAATGTAAAGAAAGAATAACCAAGTTTAGAAAGCAGATAATTAAAGTGACGTTTCTCTCGCTGTGATTAGATTAACATAAATGTAACATAAATGGCACAGTTATCAGACATGGTGAAGGTGGCCTTTGCAAAGGAATTCTGCACCGAGAGCTTCACAGATTGAATTGTCTTCTCTATGCATCAGCCCATCTTGCTTTCAGGGTTCCTCTTGCTTAAGAGACTCTTCCTATTGTCACAGTCCTAGTGCAGATGACTTAAAACCAAATCCATGCTTTTTTAGAATGGGTTCTGAGTCTATGGAGTTTGATTTCAACTTGCTGCCTTGTGCTGACCATTCCATGACATGTTCCCTGCTTGTAGCTGCACAATATTGGACCAAGCACCATCAGTGACACCCTACTGGAGGTGGGCTGGCCCTTCTCTGCCCGGGACGAATTTCTCCTCTACATTTTTCATATTCAAACTCTGGGACCTCTGCGATGTCAAACAAATCCTGATATCAACCCACAAGACATAAAGGTAAGGAATCTGCTCTAATCAGCAACTTTGTTTATTTTTCATAGTAAGGAGAAAATAACAGTGGCTAATTTTTTTAAAAAGTGAAATAATTATGTGACTTCAGTGAAAATTGATCAGGTCTTTGCTTTTAGTTTTATAGTTAAAATGCCAGACCTGGGACTTCCCTGGTGGTCTAGTGGTTAAGACTCCATGCTTCCAATACAGGGGATGTGAGTTCAGTCGCTAGTTGGGGAACTAAGATCCCACATGCTATGTGGCCAAGAAAATATTAAAAATAAAATAAGAAAAGTCAGACCTAACTTAAAATATCACTCCTAGAAAACATCAGTTTCTCCTGGTTTTATAGCTCATGGCAACCTGTCTTTCATTTAGCCTCTTTCAGTGCATTAACTTTTACATGTGGTTTGACTAGCAGTACAACCCAAGCCAAATCAGAAATCGACTCCTTGTCTTGTTTTGGAGAATGTGTCTAAAATGCTGTTTTAAAGTCTTTTTTTTTTTTTTTTTTGGTATATTGCCAAAAGGCATAAGGATCTTTGCAAAAACGGGGTTTTCCAGATGTTGCCAATAGCAAGTGGTAAAATGCAATTACTTGCCAAAGGCCATCTCAGTGCCCTTGAGAACCCCCAGCCTGGAGTTTTCAGGACCCCGGTTTTCAGAGGTGCCTAGGGCAGGGCTTCTCAAACTCTGAGCATATTGGAATCACCTGGAGGTCTCTATAAAACACGGGGTCTGTCTGGGGTGGGGTCTGAGATTCTGCCTCCCTGCAGACCCCCACTCAGTCACCATGTGAGTCACTCTTTAATCAGAAACTCAAGCTTCCACAGAGCTGATTCTGTCCAGATTAAGACCCAAATCTGGCTTTGGGGTCCTTCTGGAAAGGAAAGAAATTAACGAGTGTAAGCCCTTGAAAATGTCACATTTGAATGAAAAAAAAAAAAAAATTCTTGTTAATGTGATGTTGTCCTCAAAAGAAGACTTCATTGAGGAGTGAACACTCTCCAGTGCTGGCAGGGACAGAGTATCTCCATAATCAACCAGGCAGAGGCAGACTTCAGGAAATGCTAATTCGGCCATCCCGGGTATAGGTCTGCCTCTACTGTCAACCAGGGTCACTGGGGCACTGACTTGATGAAAGGATTTTCTCTTCAACCCAACATGCCTTCTGTTCAGAGAGAGGAAGGCTAAAAGGAGGTCCAGTGTTCATGGATTTATGGGGCATCAAGACTTCTTCCTTCTTTTTGGGGAAATAATAAGGCTACTTGTCTGCCACAAAATGATTTAAAATACACCCTCCTTGGCATCCTTCACCCCTGCCCCACTTCCTCTCTCTTCACTCTTCACTGAGATGATTTTAACATCTTCAAGGACAGTAGCTTATTATAAAATAGTATCTTCAAATATTAATGGATAACATCTAAGTAATTAAGACATTCACATGTCCTGTTCTCAGCTACCTTAGACCCTGTTTCAGTCCTTAGCTTCTTGGAGCAAGTGATTATGCAGATGGTTTCTAAACCTTTTTGAGTGTCCTGCTTTTTTTATGTCTGACATTATTTATATATGTTTGTATATATTATGTAACTTGTTTAATACCCCACGAGAAACTGACCCAGACATGCCCATGAGTGTCCAGGAGTCTCTGGCGGAGGCGTGGGTAAGCAGTGGCCTGTTTCAGGGCCTGAGGCACTGACGGCAGCAGGACCTCCATGGGACCTTTTGAAGGAGGTCGCCATTATCTTCCTTACCTCCACCATGGTTTGGCCTCAGGTCACGCAACAGGAAAGAAACACAGCCCCACTCATCATCAGAAAATTGGATTCAAGATTTACTGCGCATGGCCCCGCCCGTCAGAACAAGACCCAGTTTCCGCCTCAGTTAGTCTCTCCCATCAGTAAGCTTCCAAAAGCCTCTTATCCCTCTCCATCAGAGGGCAGACAGAATGAAAACCACAATCACAGAAAACTTACCAAACTGATCACATGGACCACAGCCTTGTCTAGCTCAATGAAACTATGAGCCATGCCATGTAGGACCACCCAAGACGGATGGGTCATGATGGAGAGTTCTGACAAAATGTGGTCCACTGGAGAAGGGAATGGCAAATCACTTCAGTATTCTTGCCTTGAGAACACCATGAACCGTATGAAAAGGCAAAAAGGTATGACACCGAAAGATGAACTCCCCAGGTCGGTAGGTGCCCAATATGCTACTGGAGAAGAGTGGAGGAATAACTCCAGAAAGAATGAAGAGATGGAACCAAAGCAAAAACAACACCCAGTTGTGGATGTGACAGGTAATGGAAGTAAACTCTGATGCTGTAAAGAGCAATATTGCATAGGAACCTGGAATGTTGGGTTCATGAATCAAGGCAAATTGGAAGTGGTCAAACAGGAGATGGCAAGAGTGAACATTTTAGGAATCAGTGATCTAAAATGGACTGGAATGGGTGAATTTAACTCAGATGACCATTATATCTACTACTGTGGA
This sequence comes from Cervus canadensis, assembly GCF_019320065.1. NCBI lineage: Eukaryota > Metazoa > Chordata > Mammalia > Artiodactyla > Cervidae > Cervus > Cervus canadensis. The sequence continues at coordinate 32,045,510 of NC_057395.1, read as the reverse complement.
CAAGAATCCCTTAGAAGAAATGGAGTAGCCATCATAGTCAACAAAAGAGTCCAAAATGCAGTACTTGGATGCAGTCTCAAAAAGGACAGAATAATCTCAGTTTGTTTCCAAGAAAAACCATTCAGATTCATAGTAATCCAAGTCTATGCCCCGACCAGTGATGCTGAAGAAGTTGAATGGTTCTGTGAAGACCTACAAGACCTTCTAGAACTAAGACCCAAAAAGATGTCCTCTTCATTATAAGGGACTGGAATACAAAAGTAGGAAGTCAAGAGATACCTGGAATAACAGGCAAATTTGACCTTGGAGTACAAAACAAAGCAGGTCAAAGGCTAACAGAGTTTTATCAAGAGAACGCACTGGTCATAGCAAATACCCTATTCCAACAACACAAGAGAAGACTCTACACATGGACATCACCAAATGGTCAATACTGAAATCAGATTGATTATATTCTTTGCAGCCAAAGATGGAGAAACTCTATACAGTCAGCAAAAATAAGACCAGGAGCTGACTGTGGCTCAGAACTCCTTATTGCCAAATTCAGACTTAAATTGAAGAAAGTAGGGAAAACCACTAGACCATTCAGGTATGACCTAAATCAAACCCCTTACAATTATACAGTGGAAGTGACAAATAGATTCAAGGGATTAGATCTGATAGACAGAGTGCCTGAAGAACTATGGACGGAGGTTTGTGACACTACAGGAGGCGATGATCAAGACCATCCCCAAGAAAAGAAATGCAAAAAGGCAAAACGGCTGTCTGAGGAGGCCTTACAAATAGCTGAGAAAAGAGAAGCTAAAGGCAAGGAGAAAAGGAAAGATATACTCATTTGAATGCAGAGTTCCAAAGAATAACAAGGAGACATAAGAAAGCCTTCCTCAGTGATAATGCAAAGAAATAAAGGAAAACAATAGAATGGGAAAGACTAGAGATCTCTTCAAGAAAATTAGAGATACATAGGGAACATTTCATGCAAAGATGAGCACAATAAAGGACAGAAATGGTATGGAACTAATAGAAGCAGAAGATATTAAGAAGAGGTGGCAAGAATACACAGAAGAACTGTACAAAACAGATCTTCATGACCCAGATAACCACGATGGTGTGATCACTCACCTAGAGCCATACATCCCGGAATGCAAAGTCAAGTGGGCCTTAGGAATCATGACTATGAACAAAGTTAGTGGAGGTGATGGAATTCCAGTTGAGCTATTTCAAATCCTAAAAGATGATGCTGTGAAAGTGTTGCATTCAATATACCAGCAAATCTGGAAGACTCAGCAGGGGCCACAGGACTGGAAAAGGTCAGTTTTCAATCCAATTCCAAAGAAAGCAATGTCAAAGAATGTTCGAACTACCACACAATTACACTCATCTTATACGCTAGCAAAGTAATGCTCAAAATTCTCTAAGCCAGGCTTCAACAGTACGTGAACTGTGAACTTCCAGATGTTCAAGCTGGATTTAGAAAAGGCAGAGGAACCAGAGATCAAATTCCCAACATCTGTTGGATCATCGAAAAACAAGAGAGTTCCAGAAAAAAATCTACTTCTGCTTTATTGACTATGCCAAAGCCTTTGACTCTGTATATCACAACAACTGTGGAAAATTCTTAGAGATGAGAATACCAGACTACCTGACCTGCCTCCTGAGAAATCTGTATGCAGGTCAAAAAGCAACAGTTAGAACTGGACATGGAACAACAGACTCATTCCAAATCGGGAAAGGACTATGTCAAGGCTGTATATTGTCACCCTGCTTATTTAACTTCTATGCAGAGTATATCATGAGAAATGCCAGGCTGGATGAAGCACAAGCTGGAATCAAGATTGCTGGGAGAAATATCAATAACCTCAGATATGCAGATGACACCACCCTTATGGTAGAAAGCAAAGAAGAACTAAAAAGCCTCTTGATGAATGTCAAAAGGGAGAGTGAAAAAGTTGGCTTAAAATTCAACATTCAGAAAATTAACATCATGGCATCTGGTCCCATCACTTCATGGCAAATAGGTGGGGAAACAATAAAAACAGTGAGAGGTTTTATTTTGGGGGCTCCAAAATCACTGCAGATGGTGATTGCAGTCATGAAATAAAAAGACGCTTGCTCCTTCTAAGAAAAGCTATGACCAACCTAGACAGCATATTAAAAAGCAGAGACATTGCTTTACCAACAAAGGTCCATCTAGTCAAAGCTATGGTTTTTCCAGTAGTCATGTATGGATGTGAATGTTGGACTATAGAGGAAGCTGAGTGCTGAAGAATTGATGCTTTTGAACTGTGGTGCTGGAGAAGACTCTTGAGAGTCCCTGGGACTGCAAGGAGATCAACCAGTCCATCCTAAAGGAAATCAGTCCTGAATATGCATTGGAAAGACTGATGCTGAAGCTGAAACTCCAATACTTCGGCCACCTGATGTGAAGAACTGACTCATTGGAGAAGACCCTTATGCTGGGAAAGATTGAAGGCAGGAAAAGAGGACGACAGAGGATGAGATAGTTGGATGGCATCACCGACACGATGGATATGAGTTTTAGCAGGCTCCGGGAGTTGGTGATAGACAGGGAAGCCTGGCATGCTGCAGTCCATGGGGTCGCAAAGATTCGGACACGCCTGAGCAACTGAACTGAATTGAATTGTGTTGGTTGTGAGTTATTTTTTCTTTGTTGCAATTTAGTGATCATTTACACTGGCTGGAACTGTACCAATAGATAACTAGCCTTAAACCTTGACAGGTTGGTACCCGCTGGGTGGGAGTATATCCCCATTACCTACATTCCCTGCTACCAAGTTATTCCTTAAAGTGTAAATTTTGATCAAAAATCTTTCCAAGGCTAGTGCAAAATGCAACTTAGTGATGCTCATTTTATAAAAACTTTTCTATAGAAACATAATACAAGATTTGTTTACAGATACTTCTCTGGTGATCCAGTGGCTAACACTCTGTCCTCCCAATGCAGGGGTCCGAGGTTCAATCCCTAACCAAGGAACTAGATCCTGCATGTGCAACTAAAAATTCTAATGCCACAATTAAAGATCCCATGTGCAGTAACTAAGATCCAGCTCAGCCAAATAAATAAATATATATATATTTTAAAAAACCATATCATTAAAAAATAAGATTTGATTACAATAGGAAGTAAGACCACCATAAAATATAACAAGTCATGAGTTCTTGAAATTCTGAATTCATGAAAAACTTGAAATATTATTACTTTCAGGTTCTCAAAGAACTTTTACCTATATTTAACAAGTATGACCCAAAGAGTCTAAATGACCTTTATCAATAAATAGATTTTAAAATTTGATAATCAGCATATTTTTTACATGAATAGCTATAAACAATTGAGAATATTTGAAAATTACTTTCCTTTTAAGATAGTAAATAATTTCTTGTTGAAGTCACTATTAATTTACTTGGCAATTTATTTCTGAGTAATGCAAAGCTAAACAGTCTACTCACTGACTTAACTATAAATTGGAAATTAACAAATTATTTGTTATATCTTATTACCATCAAAAGAATAGGCTGGGTAAATTTTTAAGTCTAATATCAATTTCAGATTCTTGCAGCACAGCTAATTGCAAGGGTATTTTTAATTAGAGTACTGATAGTTTTATCTTAAACTAGCTATTTTTTTTTAACTTAGCTCTTTAACTGAGAAGCAGAGAGATGGTAGATCTGTAATAATGAAAAGGGAGGCAGAACTATATTTGTATAGGCAAAATTAAATCACAGCATTACGTCTTGTGGCTTCCCAGGTGGCTCAGTGGTCAAACATCTGCCTGCAATGCAGGAGACGCAGGTTCGATCCCTGGGTCTGGAATATCCTCTGGAGGAGGAAATGGCAATGCACTCCAGTATTCTTGCCTGGGAAATCCCATGGACAGAGGAGTCGGATGGGCTATAGTCCATAGGGTTGAAAAGAGTAGGATATAACTGAGCAACTGAGCATGCACATGCACGTTAAATCTTACCTACTGGCTGGACTAAAGTAAATTTCCTTACTATATGGTTCTATGATTCCTTTATAAGTAGAGCCATAGGAAGTGAGTGCCTCTTGAAACCTCTGCATCTGCAAGTCTTTTCTGAGAATGCTCCAGTCTCCACTGGATGAGCCACCAAAATGTCCCAACCATGGACCTGTCAGAGGAGGAACTGTTTACTTTTTGAAGTTTCCTCCAGAGGATTTCCAAAGTTCCCCATCATATTTTCCTCTCCAGACAGTCTGTTGATTTCCCTTCAGAAAAATCTCTTTCTCTTGTGTTCACATACAATTTTTTAGTCAGCTTCTCCTCCTGTATAATATATAAATATCTCATTTTTATTCATTTCCCTCCTTCACTGACTCCAACTCTCACATGTTCTAAGGAAATTGGCTTATGAATTAGAAACCATCAGATTTCCTTTGAAACATTTTCTAGGCCACTCACTTTAAGGAATCAGTGCCACCAACCCTGAAACTTAAAATTCCCCAGATGTCCTCTGCAGAATCTAAGGCTTACTCTGTTTAAATCTATCAGTATTTAATATAATGTACTTAACACAATCATTTTTTTTCTATTTTTAAAAATTACTCCTGGAGTAACCTCCCTAACTTTATTTTTTATTGCAAATACTTAGTTGTATGCATCAAAGCCATATTGTGGATGAAGTAGGTTTTCCTGTGGGTTGGCCCGATTTCCAAAGAGAAACGTATTTGGAGTGCCAAACTTCTAGCTGAAAATCTTCTGAAATACAACCTGCCTATAAATTGAATATGCATTCCAAATGCCACTGTGCTCACATAAGCCTCAAAGTCCAAATAGGCCTGACGGGACTCAGTTGTAACAGGAGGTATAACTGTCTGGTTATCCCATCAGCTTACCTGAATGTCCACAAGATTGGCTGAACAGACACTGACCACGTTGGAAAGCCACCATCCTATTCACGTTCTCCTAAGACCTGTGACTGTCTCAGGAGACACTGGGCACAAGACCTCACCCACATGCACCTCATTTGTTGCCCAAATACAGACCGTCAACAACTAAGGGTTGGGGGAGATGGAGGATGCAAGCAGAAGTCAGTGAGGTTTTTAAGTATCAGTACGTGCTTTATATTAGGCTTCGTGGGGATTCACTCAGTCTTCTCTGTGACCGTGTTCAAGCATCTGAGTACAGGGGTGGGTGGATGCCCCGGGGAGATGACGGCGTTCAGGAAAAGCTTGGGTGAGGCGCACAGCCCCTCGTGGAGCACAGCTCAAGCAAGCGTGAGGTGTGGCACTTGGGGGTGTCGCTGTCACCCCTGCTTTTACCCCTGCCTCCAAGTGAAAAGGTTGCAGTCTTTGGTTTCCTGTTCCTCCCATGATGGCTCCACTTTATTTATCTGTCTTCTGTAATCCCAGGGGCAGAAGCAGGTTCTGCCTGCTTCGGGCAGAAGCAACCGTAAAGGTCCTGCCTCCAGACTTCATGGTCCAGGGCAGGGACACGGGATTTGAATGTGGTGATTTCCCCATATTCTACCATTTAAAGCATTTTGAAACAAACTGTCTGCAACATTCAGACCAATCCATTAAATCTAATTTGTTCCAGATCCTTCTTGGAATAGAATTTTGGAGTTGGATAAAGTATTTTTTTCTAAAGGCAGTAAAATAATGATTTCAAACTACCAAATTTCTTATTTTGGTGGACTCTTTCCTGGGGTCAGTAAGGTCCCTCAAATAGGCTATGATCTCTCGATACGATGAAGCTAAGTAAGCAAACATGATTAAGGAACCAAAGTTGCACAAAGAGACAAGGCCTTTTTTTTTTTTTTAATTGGCAAGATTTCATCAGTAACAGCCAAGTATGAGATGCTGGGAGACAGGGCTACAGATTGTAAGAGTGTAGCCCAAGGAGGGCGACAGACAAGGTGGTCAGATCCAACCTGTGTTAAGATCATGATTGAATCTTCTGGGGCTAAATTCAAGAGAGGGAAATCCTGAGGTGAAAATAATCTGACAGGGACTAGACTAGGATGACCGATAGCAAGAGAAAAAGCCAAGGTGCAAAGAACTGTCCTCGGAGCCATGGAAAGCAGAAAGTTACAACTGAGAATGATCTCTTGAACAAGACTGTTCCCACAGGAAGTCCAAATTACAACCAGATAGCACAGACATGGAAAGCAGAAACCCAGAAACTGTTCATCAGGGATTATAGCCCGGCAAATTGTTTTTTTTAAATCAGCGGGCCGCAGACAGTGGCTTGGCAAACTTGAAGAGTTTTGTTTTATCCTTAAGAGAATTTTCTTCCTTCATCATTGCCTCCATTTATAGTACTTACTGCTGCTTGTTGCTTCAGAATGCAGGATACTTGTTGCTTCCTAGGTCAGCAGCTCTCTCAGATCAAACTCTCTCCCTTTCTCCGCCCTCCTTCTTTTTTTCTTTCTTTCCTCCTCCTTGCCTTCTTTCTTTTTTCCTCTCTCTTTCTCCCACTCTCCTGTTCCCTCTGAGACTGGAATTTCATCCACCTCTTACCTCAAACACTAGCTGTCAGTAGTCTTAGTTACAACATTACCATTTTTCAGCTACCAAAGACAATATACTTTCCGGGGTCTGTTTCTCTTTGCCTTATCTTCTCTTTAAGATGGTTTCCAAATTCTCATCTATACTTCAAAATTTTTAAAATACATGTCCAGCAGCTAAGCTTCAAAATCACCAGGAGAGTGAATTGCTTCTTTCAGTTCTGCTTTGCTGTACTGTTCAGGAGGTTAAAAGACAATTGTGGCTTTTATTCTCTCCCAGCAAATCCTGAACATTTACGCCTTAAAGAAAATGACATGGTGGACCGACCCCCTGGACTCATCTCTGTTTCAATTTAATTACAGACACAGAGTCACATGAGAAAAAGGCAACTGCCTTTTATGGATGAGAAATACCTGAAATCCAAAGACAAGTGACAAATAGGCTGAAAAAATACTATGGGCTGAGTTTATTTGGATTCACAGAACTTTTATCTAATGTCACCCAACTCTTTTCTTCCAGAGCTGCATTTCCAACTATATTGCACGTTCCAGCCACACACTATCCCTTTAATCCATAAATTTAAACCTATAACAGAGTGAAGAGTTTGTGAAGATTTATGAAAATAGAAAACTCCTGTTGGGGTCAGAATCTGACTAACAGCTGGGGAGAGAACCCTATTTACTAACAATTGTTTCCTTATTGCAGAAAGAAGCAATTTTCATGATGTTCTGAAGAAATACGTTAGTGTTTACCACTCGCTTCCCATAGCACATAGCAAACATTACCCTGAACCTGAAAGTCTGCCTAACCTGGGCACTAAGAGGCCAGCCTCCCTCAGCCCAAAGGATTTCAGCTTGAGGAAAAACTTGACCTGTGGGTTTGTGATCCATGGTGAAACAGGCTAACAAAGTTCATCTGGAAAATAGCCTTTAACTGTTGTTTACATTTCTTGGATAACTTCTACCTTGTTTGGGGGGTTGTATTTTTGTTTTGTTTTGTTTTTTGAAATAATTTCTGGAATGCCATTTGAGAAAACTGGGTTGCGAGCCATTGGGCTTTGATGATGGTACTTGAGAGCAGTGTTCCTCTATTTGTAAAACACTAAAAGGAAGAAATACATTTTATCCACCCCTGCTGTGTGATACGTTCATTCTGTATCTCAGAGCAAGTCCTGGGTTTTATGGAGAAACCACTTAGAAGTATTTGTGAGTAATGGTACACCGGGGCGCACCACAATAGGATGTGTCCTAACTTTTCCGCTACACAAGTGGCATCCAATATAAACACATAGGAAGGTGAAGGGTTTTCTTCTCTTTGGGCTGCTGTTTTACCACAACTGTTATACCACAACTACTGCTGCTGCTAACAGTAATAGTAGACTGAAAGTGTTAGTTCTCAGGTGTGTCCACCTCTGCGACCCCATGGACTGCAGCCCTCCAGGCTCCTCTAGTCCATGGAATTCTCCAGGCAAGGATACTGGAGTGGGTTGCCATTCCCTTCTTTAGGGTATCTTTCCCGACCCAGAGACCAAACCCAGGTCTCCTGTATTGCAGACAAATTCTTTACTGTCTGAGCCACCATGGAAGCTCAATAGTAGGCTATACCTTGAGAATTAAAAATATATATATATTCACTAGTTCTTTGCAGCATCTCTGCTCTATAGTTTGGTTACCTACAGGGTTAACATACCTTCCAGTGACCTATAAAAAGAAGAAGTTGCACATGCTAAATCTCAAAAACTACACACATAGCACACACCACACATACACACACAAACACCTGAGCATATGATGGAAAACATATAAGGGAATCTTAAAGATTTCCACAATTCTGAATTTTCTGTCTAAGCTCAAGTTTTAATCTTACACTATAAGGCAGCGGTCCCCAACCTTTTTGGCAACAGGGACTGGTTTAGTGGAAGAGAATTTTTCCACAGACTAGGATATGGACTGATGATTTGGGGATGATTCAAGCGCATTACATTTATTATGGACTTTATTTCTATTATTATTACATCAGTTCCACCTCAGATCATCAGGCATTAGATCCTGGAAGTTGGAGACCCCAACAAAGACTTCTCTACCAGATTCTCCATCACTGAGTCTCCCTGAGCTAATGCATCGCCCACCTGCCATTGTCCTGAAATATTGCAAAGTCCATATGGCTGACCCTTGCGCTCACTCCCATGCATCCCATTATCCCAGTGCTTTGAACATCCCCTCCAAGTCCTTACCTCTGAAATAGTCAGTTCAGCATCCAAGACTCTAATAAATCACTCTCCTGTTTTTCTATTTTTCTCACTTCCTTCCTCCACTAGCCCTTTTCTTCCTTGATACAAAAACTTTCTCTGAGTCAGTTAACCCACCCCACTCTCAAGACTGCCTTTGGCTATCCTTTTTTCCTGCCAAGCCTGGAATCTATGATGAGTTGGTTACAGCATCCTTTTACGAGCTCCCTTACGTCACCTCCCTTGTCCTCTGTGCTTTCCGAGTCCCTGGCCCGACCATCTCCCTCCTGCTGGATCCCAGATTCTGGCTTCTCGACCATGTGGCCTGTGGGCATGTTACAGGTGGGTGGTGCCTGGTGCTCACCGGGCAGCGGCATCTGCAGTCTCCTCAGCCGGCTGATGGCCACTCCCTCTCATTCTCCTCATCGCTTCTCCAGACCTTCACGACATTCCCTGTATACCTCCTATCTTATCTCTCAAACATCACTACCATTAGCCAGTGACCTTAAAGCAAGACAGTCTTCAAACGACCCGTTTCCCATCCCCGCCAATTTCTAATCATCTCTCCCTCATCCTTAGCTCCTCTCCAGCACTTCCAGAGGAGAGTCCTTCTCCCAATTCCGAATTTAACTCTGCTGTCTCAAGTATTCCCCCTGTTTCCAGTATCTGCAACCTGTTCCTCTCTATTCGTTCCTTCCTCAGAGCAAATTAAAGTTACTTAAATTTCCTCTGTCTTCAAAACAAACTAGAAGCAAATAACTTGCCTCTGTATCCTCTTTCAAGAATGGATTGTTTTTCCCTCCATTTGTTAGCCAAGCTGTATTGCTATCCCTACTTCATTATTTCTCTTTTACTCTTATTATAATCTTCTTGGTTTTCATATTGAGAGATACTAAATGTCCATCAAAGGAGTGTATCAGGCAAGATGCAAAAACATAAAGAAGAAAATATTTGATTTCTAGTCATGTCGTTGCCCATTTACTGTTCTATTTTCTATTTATCTATTAGTTTATGTTTTTGTTTCACCCATAAACATTTTGTTGTATGTTGCCAATAATTAAGGACACTCTTTAGAAATCCATAATACTATTGTCATACCTAAAAAGTAATTAGCAAAACTTCTTTAATATCATTAAAACTCCACCACTGGTAGTAACAATTAGATGGCTATTCTAAATAGTCCTATTTTTGATACACAGTGTAAGTAAACATTCATTTTTAAAAATCTTATATGTGACTTTGTAATCTGCCTTTTCCTCTAAGATTATGTATCTTTCTAAATTACTGTGTAGCTCTCCCTCATTTTAAAAAGCTGTCAATAATCTTTTCTATAATGGTCATAAGTTTTTTGACCAGTATCCTCTATATGCCCTTAAGGTTTTATTACTATCTTTTGTCTCCTTACAAGCAGCTACTAAGAATATTCATGTTTTATTTTGTTTTGTTGCTTTCATATTTGGAGGATGAAGCTATATCTCATCTCTTCACCATTAGGCATTACTTCATATGAGAAAAAGACTGAGATTTAATTTCATACTTCTTGAAATAATTATCCACTTCTCTAAATCCATTCATTCTTTCGTTTTGTGGTTCAGTTTCCATCTCTCCCAATCTTCTGCTCAGGAGAGGGCCTCCATAACTTCTTCTTGTTGTTGTTATTGTTCTTTAGTTGAGACTTAATTGACATGCAACGTTTTATTGGATTCAGATGTACAATGTATTCAATATCTATATATATTGCAAAATGATCACAATGTCTAGTTAACATCTGTCACTTTAGATCATTACAAATTTCTTCTTCCTTGGAATGAGAACCTTTAGATCCACTCTCTTAGCAAGTTTCAAATATACAATACAGTATTGTTACCTATAGTCACCCTCTATACATTACCTCCCCAGAACTTACTTATTTTATAACTGAAATTTGTACCCAGCAGTTTGCAGCCACCAGTCTATTCTCTGTATGCTGCTGCTGCTGCTGAGTCACTTCAGTCGTGTCCGACTGTGCGACCCCATAGACGGCAGCCCACAGACTCCTCCGGCCCTGGGATTCTCCAGGCAAGAATACTGGAGAGGGTTGCCATTTCCTTCTCCAAGTCTCTGTATAGATATGTTTTTTTCATAGATTTTTTTGGGGGAGGGGTTGTTTGTTAGTTTAAGATTTCACATGTATGTAAGATCATAAGGTCTTTCTGTGTCTGATTTATTTCAGTTAGCATAATGCCCTCAAGGTCCATCCATTTTGTCACAAATGGCAGAGTCTCCTCCTTTTTTCTGGCTGAATAATACTGCATTGTATATCATTGTATATGTATATCACACTCTCTTTGTCCATTCATCTGTGGACACAGAGGTTACTTCCAGGTTTGGCTATTGGATATAATGCTGCAGTCGACGTGAATGCAGATAACTTTTCTAGTTAGCGTTTTTGTTTTCTTCGGGTAACTATCCAGAAGTGGAGTTGCTGGATCATATTCCATAATTTCTTAGGTGACAGATTCAATGAATCCTTTTAGTCCTAACCTTTCTTTATTCTTCTGCAGGATTTACATTCTTAGTCACCTATTTTTTATTTACTTTTCTTTTCTGCTACACTCTTACGGTCAAGCAAGTCCCTTTGACCAACTGAGGATTAAGTGGGGTGATTAGAGTCCACCTCTCCTTGGGAGAAATAGCAGAGAAGGAGTTGTCACTTATTTTTGCAACTTTCTTTTACTTAGGTTTCTACAGAATCACGCCTCTCCCAGGTGGTCTCCTATGTCTGATATCCCCGCCTCTGACTTTTCCCTGCCAGTCTCCTTCGTCTCTGGCTTTTTGTGGTTGGTTGGTTGATTGGTTGGTTTGGAGTTTTGGTTTCTTTTTTATGTTTGCTGAGAAATATTATTCTATGCTTCTCATTTGACATTTTCCTCATGGGGCAACTCAGACCAGTTGGCAGACAACGAGTGTGCAGCTTGACAGGTGCTGGTGGAGAACGGAGCCATCACCTGGAACATCAGACAGCCTCAGGGAGTCAGCCTGCTGCAGGGCAGGAGTGGGACGTGGTTCTACCTGCTGGGGAGCAGGATGCTCTGGGCTCTTGGTGACAAAGGATACTGGAGCACAGGTGGAGGCCAGCACGCACATGGCTGAGCAGCCTTACTGAGAGGCCTGGACTTTATCTTTCTGTTTATCCAGATTTTTCTAGGTTCTTAGGATGTACTGAGCACTATTGTTTAAGCTGCAGTGTAGGAATATCTTGTTTTCATCCCACAGAGATGAGCATACTAGGATTGCTTCTGTGACTACAAAAAGAGACCAGGTAGAAAAAGATGTGCTGGTGGGGAGGGGTAGCAGGAAGCCAAAAATTCAGGCTTTATACTCAGTCAGTCTAAAATAAAATATTTTAATGGGATAGTATTTGTCATTTATTGGGATTCTCAAAATGTTTATTTGGTGAGCAGATATGGCCAGCATGGAGCCTGAGATAACATCGTAAGTTCTAGAACACTTGCCAAACAAACTTAGGGCTGAAAACAAGCTCCATTACAATACAGCGCACACATGGGGTGCTAGGAAGGAGTCATTTTCATTAGAATATGGTTCATCAGAGGGGGAAGAAGGGTGGGAAGAACTGGGCGATTGGGATTGACATATGGATACTATTGATCATGCTCACGCTCAGTTGTGAAGTTCTGTCCAACTCTTTGTGACCCATTGAACTGCATCTCAGACAGGCTTCTCTGTCTATGGAATTTCCCAGGCAAGAACAGTGGAGTGGTTTTCCATTTCCTTCTCCAGGGGATCTTCCCGACCCAGGGATCGAAGCTGCATCTCCTGCTTGGTAGGTGGTTTCTTTACCACTGAGCCACCTGGGAAGCCCATACACTATTGAGGTTATGTGAGAAGGGAATGGGAGCCCGTGTTCCAGCATTCTTGCCTGGAGAATCCCATGGACAGAAGAGCCTGCCAAGCTCAGCCATGGAGTTGCACAGAGTTGGACACAACTGAGCAACTAACACATAAAATAGATAACTAATGAGAAGCTACTGTATAGCATAGGGAACTCTACTCAAATGTCTGTGGTGACCTAAATGGGAAAGAAATCTTCAAAAGGGGCGTATATATATATATACACACACACACACACAGATACATACATACATATATAGGTGATTCACTTTGCTGTGCAGTAGAAACCAACACAACATTGTAAAGCAACTATACTCCAAGAAAAATTAATTTAAAAAAAAAGAATATGGTTCTCTCCTGAGGGAGCACTTCTTACAGTTACAGGGCGTGGGGCTCAGACATGCCCAGGTTGGTCCTTGACCACATCTGGCTATTTTCCCACCATCAGCCCCTCTCTTTTCTGCCACCTCAGAATCCATCTCACTGTACAGAATGCTCCTCAGTTCCCTGCCAGACAGCGAGAGGAAAGTAACGAGAAACGGATGGCTCACACTTAGCAAGTCACTTCCACATTCTCTCTGTCCTTACAGGGAAATAACTCCCACTTAAAATTTTATCCTTGCAAGATAAGTGTTCTGGCAGTGCATTCCCCAGGCTTTACGAATTCCTATTATTGGACAATATTGAGGCTTGTTTCTCGCCAGTGTAGCTCATCTTTTCTTTGTTTTGTTTTGTCTGCCATGTGGCATGTAGGATCTTAGTTCCCTGACCAGGCATCGAACCTTCGCCCCCTACAGCGGAAGCACAGAGTCTTAACCAAAGGACCGCCAGGGAAAGAAAGAGAAGTCACTCAGTCATGTCCGACTCTTTGCAACCCCATGGACTGTAGCCTGCCAGGCTCCCCCATCCATGGGATTTTCCAGGCAAGAATACTGGAGTGGGTTGCCATTTCCTAGACTGCCAGGGAAGCCCAGTACAGTTCATCTTGCTGATGGGGATGCTGCTGATTAATGAGAATGTGTCTGAATTCTTAGGTGAATCATAGTCAATAAAAGAAATCACCTGGTGTTCAAGGTTAATGAAAAAGCTAACAAGTGTTCTTGCACCTGATGTAATGTCTCTGGCTCTCTGTGCAGCCGGCTGCCCCCTGGGAGGACACCCCTGAGCTGAGTGCATTTTTGCGAAACTCCACCATCCCTCATTTGGTCAGGAGGAGAGACGTGCCTCAACTGGAGCCTCACAGACAGAGCCCCGCAAAGATCCTGGTGAGTCATCTCAGAGCATGGAGATCTGAGAGAGGGGAGGTTGGATCAGACAGAATTCACAAGGGCAGGAGCTTTCAATTTTCAACTTTAAGTACCATTTTTCAGTCACCTACCAAACTCAGATATGACCAATTTTTTTGGCAGTATGTATTTCAGACGCAAAAGGGACTTTTTTTTTTTTTGCAACATAACCTTTTCACTCCTCTGAACCTGCCCTGGAGGCTATATGGGAGAAGTAATGATGGAAACATAAAACGTGACCTTGATCGTGCATTTTAAGAAGACAAAGATTCAGTAGTCAGCCAGTCCCCAGATACTGAGCTGGTGAGAGTTTGGAGTGAGCCTTGAGAAACACTGCCCATGCAGTGGGTCTTGAGGTGTCTTACCCCATCCCTGGCTCTCACAATCCTCTGCTCCACTGGAGGAGTCAAGAATGGTGTTTGCAGATGTTCTGGGCCCAAAGCTTTGGGGTCTGCGGTGGATCTAGCCTGAGCTTAGTCAGCCCTTTGTAAAACTGTGGATGGCATTCGTGACACAGCACTTTCTTTTTAAAAAAAAAAAAAGTATTTATTTTTGGCTGCACTGAGTCTTCATCTCTGCTCAGGCTTTCTCTAGTTGCAGCAAGCAGGGGCTACTCATGGGTGTGGTATATGAGCTTCTCATAGCTGTGACTTCTCTTGTTGCAGCACATGGGCCTAGGTGCTTTGCAGCATATGGAATCTTCCTGGACCAGGGATTAAACCAGTGTCCCCGGAACTGGCAGACAGATTCTTATCCACTGTAGTACCAGGGAATTCTGTGACTCAGCATTTTCAATTCTGTTTTCCCACTCATTCCACTGTGAATATTAATGCCATTAGCTGTATGCTTGCGTGCGTGCATGCTTCAGTTGTGTCCAACTCTTTCTGACACCATGGACTGTAGCCCGCTAAGCTGCTCTGTCTGTGGGATTCTCCAGGCAAGAATGCTGAAGTGGGTTGCCATGCCCTCCAGGGGATCTTCCTGACACAGGGACTGAACTTGTGTTTCTTATGTCTCCTGCACTGGCAGGCAAGTTCTTTACGGCCATTGCCACCTGGGAAGTCCAGCTGTATGCTTTAAAAGGGTTAAAATATTGTTTTGTTTTGTTTAATACTTGTGTTTTAAAATTTTTATTTTTTAAAAAATTTTTGGCTATGCTATACAGCCTGTGGGATCTTAGTTTACAAATGAGAGATTGAACCCACATCCCCTGAAGTAGAAGTACAGTCTTAACCACTGGACCACCAGGGACCTAAATGTATGTGTTTTTTAAAAATATATGCCAGGCCTGACAAATAATGAGGGTGCTGCCCCAAGAATCTTTGATCACTGCAACAAATGATGATAAAACCTACATACTCTAACACTTCAGAAGTTGAGACACATAGGGATGGTTAGGGCAAAAAGTAAACAAATATTTAGCAAAAGAACAGTATAAAACAGAATTTTTCAAGTCAGGGTACCAGACTGAACACTTGTATTTGCCTATTTTTTCTCCCCCAGACCCCACTGAAAAGACAATAAGCATTTAATTAGTTAAAATGTATGTCTTGGACATACTCTGATATTCATTTATTTTATCCCGACCACATAAAAGGTTTCAAACATGAAAAATGGACACAAAAATGCAGGGAGTGAGTCTGATGTAATCAGTTAAATGAAGAGAGGAACATTTATTATAAAAGAAGCACCTGCAGTTACATAGCAAAAAGCTATAGCAGTTGTCAGATATGACTCAACTTTCTGTAAATTTTTATGGCACTGTAATGTTTTTCAAACTATAAGAGTAGGGAATCTATGTGCTATTCAGTTTAGGATAAAATAATGGAATTAGTATGATTATTTTCAAAAAGCTTCAGGAAGAATGAATGAACAGAAAACAGTGATTTAAGTTGAAAGGGGTGTAATATACATCCTGGTGACTACAATTAACAATACCACATTGCATATTTGAAAGTTGCTAAGAGTATAGATCTTAAAAGCTCTCATCACAAGGAAAAAAAATTTGTAACTATGCGTGGTGATGGATGTTAACTAGACTGACTATGGTGCTCATTTCACAATACATACAAGTATCAAATCAATACATTGTATACCTGAAAGTAATAATGGTATATATCAATTATGTTAGTTGCTTAGTTGCATCCCATTCTTTGTGACCCCATGGACTGAAGCCCACCAGGTTCCTCTGTCCATGGAATTCTCCAGGCAAGAGTACTGGAGTGGGTAGCTATTCCTTTCTCCAAGGTATCTTCCTGACCCAAGAATCAAGCCCAGGTCTCCTGCATTGCAGATAGATTGTTTACCCTCTGAGCCACCAAGGAAGCCCAATTATGTATTTTAATTATAACTCAATTTAAAATTTAATAAATAATTCATTTTTAAAGAAAGAAAACAAGGATTGACAGCGATAGAATTCTCATATTTAGTAGCAATAAGAAAGCCCTCTGGCAACCAATGTCCCAAACTATGAGGATCAACAATTTAGAAAATTGAGATTTGAATATATTGTACATTTTCCACTTTAGCATATTTCTCACGAATATACCAAGGCAATAAAGATCAAAAACTAAAATTCATTTGAAAATTATATACATTTCTGTTGTAGGGTCAGATTTTTCCCTCCTATTTTTTCTCATTAAAGATTTTTATTTCAAGACAAATTTTTAACTTCTGAACATCATAGAAACTTATTACTTACAGATGAGAGCAAGGTGATCTTTGATTTCCATATCTGAAACTCATGTTTTATTCCCTTTCTCTCTTATTGGTTCAACAATTGCAAATCATCCACCTCCCCATGTCCTAGAGTCAAAGCAGTTCTGGATAGGGAGTGATTATGCAAAGTCTATTCTAAAATCAAAAGTTAAATAAGACCTCCTACAGTTTTTGTTTAGTTAAAAACAACTTACTGAATCCCATTTCTGATTAGGAATTTGAAAGTGCAGAATGCCAGCATCCTGTATGGGGATCATAATTTCCAATTTGCATAGGAAAAAATTTGTGTCTGTTAACACGAAGCTATAATTTCTTCTCCGCCTGAGAACATCCTAGCCTTTCTCATCTTGGCCCCCGCTGGTTTTGTATAATAGTTATCATCCCCTCTCCCGAAGCTCTCTTCTCCCTCTTGCTACTCAGCTTACAGAAACCTTATCTTTCTAACCCTCCTCGGCATGTGATACTCTTGATCACTTCTTGAAATCATCACATCCCTTGCCATCCCCAAAACATTCTCTCCTGGTTCTCTTCCTACCTTTTGGACTGCCCCTTCTTAGCCTTTTGCACAGACTTTTCTTTCCATCCCCAAATGTTCCTTTACCTCAGGATTCTATCCTCAGCCCTTCCTCTTCTCTCCCATTGAGTCTGCTCTTTCAGAGAAATTCTTGCCTGACCCTAACTCCAGTCATGCCTAAGTGCCTCCTGCCATCTCAGCCCCCAGCCTGCCTATACTCTAGACCAGGCGTCCCCAACTCCAGGATCTAATGCCTGATGCTCTTAAGTGGAGCTGATGTAATAATAATAGAAGTAAACTGCACAATAAATGCAGTGTGCTTGAATCATCCAGAAACCATCACTCCAGACACACACACACACACACCCCTCATCCATGGAAAAGTTGTCTTCCATGAAACTGGTCCCAGGTGCCAAAAAGGTTGGGGACCGCTGCCCTAAACTGTATCATCTTTCTGGATGTCTGATCAACACACCAGACCCAACATGTGCACAACTGTCTGTCTCCATGAACCCCCTCACCCCCCACCATTAGAATTCCCAATCTCAGTAAAGCCAGTACCTATCCACTCTATCACCAAGCCAAAAGAGCTCTCCCATTTCTCTCTCTCCCTTGTCCCAGTCTTAAGTTGGCTACCATGGATCTATTCTACTTCCTAAACTTCTCTAAAATTCATCTTCTTCTCTCTATTCCCATTGTATCAGTGTTCCATCATCTCTTACTGGGCCTTTATCAACCTCCTTGCATCCCACCCTCCTCCTTCTCTTCTTCCTCACCTACCACCTCTCTCCTGAAATGCACACATGATCAGACCCCTTGCTTAAAATGCTTCATAGGCTTCCTCAGGACCTTCTGAATCAAAGGGAAGCTTCTTAGCACAAATAGGACGATTCTTTACCACCATTTTTACCTCCTTTCCATCTGCCCACCCAACTCCCAAACACCCTTCTCTCCATGCTTCTGAACATGCACGCAACTTATACAGAAGAACCAATTCCTCATTCACTTTAATGGACAACAGAAAGTAACACAACATTGTAAGTCAACTATACTCCAATAAAAGTATCAAAAATTAATGCCACCAGCTTAACGGCTGGAACTTGCAGAAGATTCTGCTTTATAACTAGAAAGTAATTTAGCCAGAAGAATGTAATGGAACAAATACTTGTCAATGGGTTAATATCACTGGGTCTCTGAGATAATATGGACTCATGGACCTTCCTCTGAAGCTGTTTCAGGATTTGCTTAGTTCAGGGTCAGGTGCTGTGACTGTCTATAAGTAATATCTTCCTGAGTTCTGAGAAAATGAAATGAAGCAGTTCAATCGCTGTGGTGGAAAGATTGTTTTGAAGTCCTTAGAACAGAGCTTAAATTTCACGTTGTATTTTATGATCCGTTTTAGCTCTACAGTACCACCAGTGTGGATGCGTCTTTCCTACCAAACTGTGTTTTTTCTTGATCATTTCAATACATTTGTTCTTTATTTAAAGTTTATGGATTAAGCAACGACTTCTGAGGAAACAGAATGTAAAGAAACTGAGTCTAGTGTTGATTCTCTACTGAGATTTAAAGACACTGATTCACCACCGCTGCTGTTGTTTTTTGCAGAATTGTACAAACATTGAGTGCTTACAGATCTCCTGTGCAGTGGGACGACTTGGAGGAGGAGAAAGCGCCGTCCTGAAAGTCAGGTCACGACTGTGGGCCAAGACATTTCTCCAGGTAAGACCCTGAAGCACTGATGTGCCACCCACAGGAAACCTCTTTTCAAAAGCTCAGAGGGAAGCGTTTTTTAAAAGGATTTTTAAATGTTTTAACTTTTAAAATGTTTTAATTTTCCATTTTTTTCCATTAAATTTTTTAATTTTTAGATTAATTTTTAAATTTTAAAAAAAATTTACTTCTTTAATGTTTAAAAAATTTTAAAGAAATTTCTGTGGCGGAATTCAGCCAAGGACAGCTGGTCATCTTTCCCACTGCATGAAGCTGATATTTTTCCAGATTTATTGAGATCTTATTGACATGTAAACTATGTAAGCTTAAGGTATACAACATGATGATTTGATCCTATATATTGTGAAATGTTTATCACAGTAAGGTTAGCTAATACCTCTGTCCCCTCACATAATTACCTTGCATGTGCGTATGTTGAGGACTTTTATGATCTAATCTGTTAACAGCTTTGGTCTATACTACCATGTTGTTGACTAGAATTTCTGTGTTACGCATTAGATCTCCAGGACTTATCGATGTACTAACTGCAAGTTTGTACCTTAAACATCATCTCTCCATTTCCCTGGCCCACAGACCCTGATAACCATTGTTCTCTATTTCTTTTTTTTTTTTTTGTTCTCTATTTCTATAAGTTTGACTTTGTTTTAGATTCACATGTAAGTGGGATCACACCCTACTTTTTTTTTGTCTGACGTATCTCACTTAGCATAATGTTCTCAGGGTACATCCTTGGTGTTGCAAAAGGCAGATTTCTTTCTTTTTTATGACTAAACGATACTCCATTGTGTGTGTGTGCATGTGTGGTATGTTGGGTGAAGATAGTTTAAATATCCTGAGTCCCTGAGTCCTTCAGATAGTGACTTAGATTTAAACAGATCTATTTAACTCACCACTGTCTAGTCGTTCCCTGGTAGATAGTAGTTAGTGAAATGAGGTGAGTACAAGAACATAATTCAAGCTGTATGCCCAGAAAAATTAAAATATAATCAACTTAGAAGGGGAAAGAGATACTGTCCTAAGTCTTTCTCGTCTGGTGATGCCACATCCTGGGCTTCAACTAGACGAGCTTCTCAGTAGTGTCAGGTTCATTGATTTGTAGACTCCTCACTGCTTTGACTTGTCTGGACTATAGCATCCCACACTTCTAGAGATGACTAATTGATTATGTGCATTTTAAAGGTTTAAAATCTCTTTTATACTAAGCAGATTAATTTTTTTCCATGTGGAAGGAGCTATTTATTTAAATGGTACTATTGTGTTGTGACCTTGTTGTTTGGGGAGGATCTGGGGGCAGGGAGCTAAATTTAAAACCCTACCAAATCTATGCATTCTTGCCCCTATTTTAACTACTCAAAAATCCATTTGGCTCATTGTGCCATAGAAAAATCCAATGGTGAATCCTTTTGAATCTAGTTAAAAATACAGAATTTTTAAGCTACAGATTCTTATGTTTTCTATGATTCAGAATGTTTCTGTAGTCTTACAAATCTTATATAATTTTGTTTCTACAATAAACAGGAGGGAAATTAAAGGTATTTTTAAAAATGTTTTTATGAAACCTTTTTTAAAAAAAAAAAGACCTAAGGCAGGATCATTCAAACTCAAACTCAGCACTATTAATATTCTGATTCATATAATTCTTTGTTGTGAGGAGTGGTCCTGGGCATGGCAGGATGTTTATCAGCATCCCAGGCCCCTCCCCTGTACATGCCAATAAAAGCCTTCAGTCCAGTTGTGACAACAAAAAATGTCTCCAGACATTGCCAGTATCCCCTGGGGACAAAATCATCTCCAGCTTTGAACAAGTGACCTAAAGAAAAGACCAGTGCACAGTGTCTTTCTGCTATTGTTGTTAAACCATTATTTATTCATTCACTCAGCAAATATTTATGAAGTGCCGACTGCCAACTATGTGCCAAGCACTGCTTCGGGTACCACTTGGATGTGAACAATTTGCTCATTGCCATTCTGCTTTTTTGGCCGTTACTTTTTATCTAAGAGTT
The DNA here is from genome assembly GCF_019320065.1 of Cervus canadensis. NCBI lineage: Eukaryota > Metazoa > Chordata > Mammalia > Artiodactyla > Cervidae > Cervus > Cervus canadensis. The sequence goes on along the minus strand of NC_057395.1, from coordinate 32,024,650 downwards.
GGGAAACATGGGTGTTACTGAATTCCCAAGCCCACACAATGTGAATGATAACCATCTACCCCTCGTACTACTTTGGGCATCACATCCTACTGAAATGAAGAAGCATAACTCTTTAACAAAGCAGGACTAAAATCATTACGACCCTATGGTCAAGGTGGGAATGACTGTCCTAAATGACACCCATCAGTTCTGTGCATGACATGCTATTCCAGTAGAGGAACTTTGGAGTGAAAATTGCCTCTCTAACGAAGACAAATACCACATGCCCCTTACATGCGGAATCTAAAATATGACACAAATGAACTTATCTACGAAACAGAAACAGACTCACAGACAGAGAACAGCCTGGTGGTTGCCAGTGGGGAGTAGGAGGTGGGGGGGCGGGTAGACTGCGACTTTGGGGTTAGCAGATGCAAACTAGTATATATAGGATGGATAAACAACAAGGTCTTACTGTGTAGCACAGGGAGCTATATTCAATATCCTGTGATAAACCATAATAAAAAAAGTATGAAAAAAGAAATACATACACACATATATATATATATGTATAACTGAATCACTTTGCTGTATAGCAGAAATTAAAACAAAATTGTAAGTCAACTATACTTCAATAAAATAAATCTTTGAAAAAATGTTAAGGACTTTCCTGATGGTCCAGTGGTTATGAATCCACCTGCCCATACAGTGGACATGGGTTTGATCCCTGGTCCAGGAAGATCCCACATGCTGTAGGGCCACTAAGCCCATGTACCACAACTACTGAACCCCAAATGCCCTAGAGTCTGTGCTATACAACAAGGGAAGCCACTGCAATGAGACGCCTAATACTGCAGGTAAAGAGGAGCCCTTGCTCACCACAACTGGAGAAGGCCCACATACAGCAAAGAAGAACCAGCACAGCCAAAAATAATAAAAAAGAAAAGTTGTATACAAAGTACTTCCACCATATATAGAAGTTAAAAAAGAAAAGAAAATTGCATCTTTATCTACCTGTTGAAGACCCAGTGGATGTGGAAGAAATCAATAGCAACTGAGGGATTTTCTAAACAATAAGTATTTAGCACAAGTAGAGTCAGACCAGAACAACCTTCAGGGACATTCTGAGGTTTTGCCAGATCAAAGTTAACACTTCCAAAGATCCTGGAGAGCCTGACACAAGTCACTTCATGTCTACTCACAGCTAGAGCCCAGACTTCTGTATTTCCACAGTTTCTGCTTATTCCAGTCTCGGAGGCTGATGGCCAGAGAGGAGAGCATTTACTGCAAACTGCCCCCCAACTGCTGGTCAAAGAACATACTAGATCCTGGAAGTCTAACAGTTTTATCCCACATCCCAGAAGGAGGCAAACATTTTCTGCCCTCCTAACCCAGGGGAGAAAGTTGACAATTCTCAGCTGATATGATTTGCTGCATTATTTTTGGTTTTGCCCACTGGTAAACATGCATGTGCTTAGTTACTCAGTCATGTCCAACTCTCCCACGGACTGTAGACCACCAGCCTCCTCTGTCCATGGGGATTCTTCAGGCAAAAATACTGGAGTGGGTTGCCATTCCTTTCTTCAGGGGATCTCCCCAACCCAGGGATTGAACCCAGGTCTCCCGCACTACAGATGGATTCTTTACCGACTGAGCCACCAGGGAAGCCCAAGAATAAGCATGTATACTGGTCAGAAAAATATTTTCTTCAATTCTAAATGATGCCCTGTGCTGTGATGGTTACTTGAAAGAGCGGCCTCTTTAAGAGCTTAAAGTTTGACCAATAATTATTTAGGTTTTGTTGTCCCACACGGCTTTGTTTCTGGGAGATGTTGAGTATTTAAACAAAGGCTTTATAAAATGGATGTGTGGTTAAAAATAATTCTTGAGAAGCAATTAAACAGCAGGGAAGGTGGGAATGGGGGAAATTCTTGATGGTCCCGGCCACCCTAACACTCCATTCAACTCAGCTCAAAAGCCTCACTCCCCACTCTCTTGGTGCCCAACTCTGTATTTTTTACTAGTGCCGTGGCCACAAGCCAATCATTGTGCACTAGTACATAATTGAGGCAGCTGGTGGGCTGCAAACCACAGTTTAAATGATGTGGCAGGGAATTCCCTGATGGTCCAGTAGCTAAGACTCCTCACTCCTAACGCAGGAGGCCTGGGTTCGATCCCTGGTCGAGGAATTAGATCACACATGATGCAGCTAAGAGTTCTCATGCCTAAGCAAAAAAAAAAAAAAAAGATCCCACATGCCACAACTAAGACCCAGTGCAGCCAAACAAATATATAGATAAAAATAAACATAAAAAATTAATGACATGGCAATGACAGAAGGATAGGGCATTCTCTAAGGTTTGGTAGCTACCTGGGGCAGGTTAAAAGTTCAACATATCGTCAATGGATATTAACTCCAGCTGCTTTTTCAATCCTAACTTGGCTACAATAAGGCAATGATGGCTCTTACAGGAGTATATTGCCACAAAAAAGAAGAGACGAGTTTTTAACGTAAGAATAATATCATTGTTATGTAAAGAGCATGGCTGAGAACATTCAACTTTGAACATGAAATCAATAAAAGGACTCTGTTCATGATTATTTTTCATAAATTAAATACTTAACCTGTGCCAGGTTTTTGACTTGCAGACAGAGGACTCCTGTACCTTTGGTGCCAATCCTGCCAATCACAGCATAATAACTCACGTTTCCCATTTCCCAAGGGCTCCAGAGCATCTTGGAAAAATGAGAAAAAAATTTTTTTACTGAAACTAGAAGAAATGCTGCTTTTGGAGAATCATTTAAAATAAAGAGCAGATGAATAAAGAACAATGAATTCCATTGTTTACAGTCTGTTGCCTACCACTAGGTCTGTTCAGGTCCCAGACAGTGCCCTTTTGCATCAATGAATTAGGTAGCAGAGGTGAAAGCATGTCCACAGCCCCTTGTCATGAACAACAGCCTTCATCTTATGTTACAGCCTTCTCTTACAACTTCCTGAACTTCCTAATCTCATTGATAGGAGCAGAGGTCCAATTCAGTAATTGAAAGAATTAAACTTTTTATAAGGTGCTATCAAATGAGTGACAGATTTTATTTTCTTGGGGTTCAGAATCACTGTGGATGGTGACTGCAGCCAGGAAATTAAAAGATGCTTGCTCCTTGAAAGAAAAGTTATGACAAGCCTAGACAGCATATTAAAAGCAGAGATATCACTTTGCCAACAAAGGTCCTTATAGTCAAAGCTATGGTTTTTCCAGTAGTCGTGTATGGATGTAGAGTTGGGCCATAAAAAAGACTGAGTGCTAAAGAATTAATGCTTTCGAATTGTAATGCTGGAGAAGACTCTCAAAAGTCCCTTGGACAGCAAGGAGATCAAACCAATCAATATTAAAGGAAATTAACCCTGAATATTCATTGGAAGGGCTGATGTCTGATGCTCCAATACTTTGGCCACCTGATGTGAAGAGCCGACTCATTGGAAAAGACCCTGATGCTGGGAAAGATTGAAGGCAAGAGGAGAATCTGGCAACAGAGGATGAGATAGTTCAGTAGCATCGTCAACTCAAAGGACATAAGTTTGAGCAAACTCCAAGAAACAGTGAAGGACAGGGAAGCCCGGTGTGCTGCAGTCCATGGATCGCAAAGAGTCAGACGTGACTTATGACTGGACAGCAACAACAATGATCAAATGGGTGGATATGGGATAACCATTGAATAACCCAACTATTGGATGTGTTCGTTCACCATCCATTCACACTGTCAGTCCAGGAGGATTGATGAAACCCTCCTGGGCATGCTGTTCTAGGTGCCATGGCAGTTATAAGCTTCATATCCCATGCTCTATGCCTTCTAGTTTTCTATAATCATGGTGGGGAGAAAGTAATCAAGAAAGATAAAAAGTTAAACAACAATGTGGAAATTCCAAACAATATAGGGCATCTATCGTCTCATTCCAGACATACTGAATCACATCTCTAGGCCCGATCCCAGATGTTTCTGAGGTTCAGCAAAGCACAAAGCAAAGTGGCTTGTGAGCCATCAGAAATGGTGGTGAGGAGTGGAAATGTGAGGAGGAGTCAAGCTGGCCAAGAGCAGAGAGGGTAAAGAGAGGAGAGAAGACGGCCACGGAGAAACAGGTTTCCCCACATTCTCGACGTCAAATCCCACCTCTCTTTTAAAATTTCTATTGGAGGGTAGCTGATGTGTAATGTTGTGCTAGTTTCTACTGCATAGCAAAGTGAATCAGTTGTACAAATACACATATTCCCATATCGGTCATTACAGAGTATTGAGTAACGTTCCTTGTCCTTATTAGTTATCTATTTTATATATGATAATGTGTGTATGTCAACCCCAATCTTCCAGTTTATCCCTTGCCCACCCCTTTATATTTATTGTTAAAACTTAGTAACTAAACAGCAACAATACCCCTTTACTTCCTGACAACTATGTTTGTTTTCTACATGTGTGACTCTATTTCTGTTTTGTTAATAAGTACATTTGTTATTCATTAAGAAATTTCCATGTTCATAAATGCAGAATCAAGTTGGAGAGAAACTTTCCATCTAGAGTTGATTCAGAGATAAGTTCTCCCATGATTTGTTTCCCAAAGATATTACTTCAAGAGCAAGGGAATTATTTTCTATCAGTGTTTTTTTTAATATTGAATGTGGAGACAAAAGAAAATTTACTCTTTGAAGATTTGGGAGCCTGGATTCACATTGGAGTATGTGATTATAACTCTTATGCACAGAATCTCATTACTAGCATTTGTCATTTCTCTTCTGTGTCTACCAGCCAGGGTAGTAACAAAAGTAGATTTAAAACATCAAGTATACACAAGATTTTATGAGCAAGAATTTTTAAATTTTAAAAAAACACTTCTCACACAAACAAAACTCCAGCTTTCAATTAAAATGGAAATGCCAGGAGACAAGAGAACATAGAAAAAAATAACAACCAAAAAAGAATTTTTCCAAATGAACAAAGTTCCTTACCCTAGAATGTCAGGATAGGAAAAGAAAACAAAAAGGCCAAAGATGTAGTGACTTTAAGTATATATAAAAGTTTTGCATACTCTAACTTGTTCTCATTACATAGAAGAAATGGGGTTTATTGAAGGGAGGAAAAATTCAACTACAGGGACAAAAATACCTTGTAAAAATATGTAAGTTATTATAATACAACCTGCCAAATTGGCCTTAAGAAACCCAACATTGGATTCTAGATGGTGAAAATGTTAGTAAGTGTCTAATAAACCACTTTCTAGGAGGAAAATAACTTTGATATGTAGCACTTGCTGATTCCTGTGATGTAGCTATCCCCATTATGGTCAACTTCAAGCTGCAACATAATGTCACAGAGTACAGAGTTGGCCAGAGATGCAGAGCAGCACACCATCCTATAGTGTTTTCCCCACAGATACAGTAGAGCTAAATAATATCAAGGGCATGTGTGTGCATGTGTGCGAAGTTGCTTCAATTAGGTTACAACTCTTGGCCGCCCCATGGACTGTAGTCCTCCAGGCTCCTCTGTCCATGGAATTCTCCAGGCAAGAATGTTGGAGTGGGTTGTCATGGCCTTTTCCAGGGGATCTTCCTGGCTCAGGGATTGAACCTGCGTCTCTTATGTCTCCTGCACTAGTGCCACCTGGGAAGACCATCAAGAGCATGAAATGCAATAAAATTATTACTCAGTACTGAGGTTTGAGTGTTTATTATCTTTTTAGAGATACAATTTATTTAAGTTTACATGTATATATAATTTGTTTTAATAATGGCTCTGTTTAACAATGGATACTCAAAGGTCTTCAAATTTTAGTGTTGTGTTCACAAGAGCCACTGTGAGCCAGCTACATCCCACCACTGGTTAGATCGCATCACTGTCTCAAGCTAAATGGAGGAAAATCACAGAAGCTTAAGTTCTCAGAGTGGTTTTCCTTGATTTACTCTTACATACTCTCCCTTGCCCTTCAGTTAAGTTCAGTCACTCAGTCATGTCTGACTCTTTGCAACCCCACTGATTCCTGTGATGTAACTATCCCCATTATGGTTAACTTCAAGCTGCAACATGATGTCACAGAGTACAGAGTTGGCCAGAGATGCAGAGCATCTCTGTAGCATGCCAAGCCTCCCTGTCCATCACCAACTCCCGAGTTTACTCAAACTCATGTCTATTGAGGCGGTGATGCCATCCAACCATCTCAACCTCTGTTGTCCCCTTCTCCTCCCATCTTCAATCTTTCCCAATGAGTCTTTTCAAATAAGTCAGTTCTTCACATCAGATGACCAAAGTACTGGAGTTTCAGCTTCAGCATCAGTCCTTCCAATGAATATTCAGGACTGATTTCCTTTAGGATCGACTGGTTTGATCTCCTTGCAGTCCAAGGGACTCTCGAGAGTCTCCTCCAACACCACAGTTCAAAAGCATCAATTCTTCAGTGCTCAGCTTTCTTTATAGTCCAACTCTCACATCCATACCTGACTAGTGGAAAAACCATAGCTTTGACTAGACAGACCTTTGTTGGGAAAGTAATGTCTCTGCTTTTTAATATGCTATCTATTTAATCATAGCTTTTTTTCCAAGGAGCAAGTGTCTTTTAATTTCATGGCTGCAGTCACCATCTGCAGTGATTTTGGAGCCCCCCAAAATAAGGTCTGTCACTGTTTTCACTGTTTCCCCATCTATTTGCCATGAAATGATGGGACCAGATGCCATGATCTTAGTTTCCTGAATGTTGAGTTTTAAGCCAACTTTTTCACACTCCTCTTTCACTTTCATCAAGAGGCTTTTTAGTTCCTCTTCACTTTCTGCCATAAGGGTGGTGTCATCTGCATATCTGAGGTTACTGATATTTCTCCCAGCATCTTGAGTCCATCTTGTGCTTCATCCAGTCCAGCATTGTCATGATGTACTCTGCATATAAGTTAAATAAGCTGGGTGACAATATACAGCCTTGACGTACTCCTTTCCTGATTTGAAACAAGTCTGCTGTTCCATGTCCAGTTCTAACTGTTGCTTCTTGACCTGCATACAGATTTCTCAGGAGGCAGGTCAGGTGGTCTGGTATTCCCATATCTTTGAGAATTTTCCACAGTTTGTTGTGATCCACACAGTGAGAGGCTTTGGCATAGTCAATAAAGCAGAAGTAGATATTTTTCTGGAACTCTCTTGTTTCTTCAGTGATCCAACGGATGTTGGCAATTTGATCTCTGGTTCCTCTGCCTTTTCTAAATCCAGCTTGAACATCTGGAAGTTCACAGTTCACATACTGTTGAAGCCTGGCTTGGAGAATTTTGAGCATTACTTTACTAGCGTGTGAGATGAGTGCAGTTGTGTGGTAGTTTGAGCATTCTTCAGCATTGACCTTAATCAACAGTTAACATGAGAACCGATTAAACAAAAGAATGTGCTGAAATGTTCTGTCAAAAACGCCGTACAGCTCTAGGTCAGTGGTGCTTAACTGGGGGAATTTTGCTCCCCAGAAGACCTTGGCAGTTACTTGGAGACATTGTTGGTTGTTACAGCTGGGTGAGGGGTGCTACTGGCATCTGTGGGTAGATGCCAGGGATGCTGCTAAACATCCTACAATGCACAGGACAGTTCTTTAACCAACCCCACATCCCAGTAGTGCCAGGAATATCTGAGCGCTCCTGCTCTGGTCTTCTGTATAAGAGGAAGTTCAGTTCAGTCGCTCAGTCATGTCTGACTCTTTGCGACCCCATGGACTGCAGCACGCCAGGCTCCCTGTCCATCACCAACTCTCGGAGCTTGCTCAAACTCATGTCCATTGAGTCGGTGGTGCCGTCCAACCATCTCATCCTCTGTTCTCCCCTTCGCCTCCTGCCTTCAATCTTTTCCAGCATCAGGGTCTTTTCCAGTGAGTCAGTTCTTCACCTCAGGTGGCCAAAGTATTGGAGTTTCAGCATCAGTCCTTCCAATGAATATTCAGGACTGATTTCCTTTAGGATCGACTGGTTGGATCTCCTTGCTGTCCAGGGTACTCTTGAGAGTCTTCTCCAACACCACAGTTCAAAAGCATCAATTCTTCAGTGTTCAGCTTTCTTTATAGTCCAACTCTCACATCCATACCTGACTACTGGAAAAACCATAGCTTGGATTAGATGGACCTTTGTTGTCTATAAGAAGAATTATGATTAATTTCTTTGTAACTTAGCAGCAGTCTCTCTCCTAAAATATTTCGTTCTATCAGACAACAATTTGTACTCACGATGTCTCCCCACTATGTTCTTCAGTAAGAGCACTTGTTCTTACTCCTTTAAGGATGTCTGATTTTCTGTTTTTATTTTAACCTTATTGTACCAAATCTTTCAGTAATAAGATAGATTATCTTTAGAAATAAGAAGATGAATGATTGGATGGATGTCTAGACAGATGATGGATGGGTGATGGATGAATGGATGATGGATGATAGATGGATGATGATGGATGACTGGATGAATGAATGATGGATAGTAGATAACTGAATGGATGGATGAATGATGAATGGATGATGGATGATAGATGGATGGATAGATAGTAGATAACTGGATGGATGGATGAATGATGAATGGATGATGAACAGATGGATGGATGGATGGATGAATAAGTCAATGGGTCATGAAAGGACAGATGGATAGCAAAAAAAGTAAAAGAGAAAAGGAAGAAAGAAGGAGGGAATTTTTCTTTGGAAATGGAAAACATTGAAAACAACTGGATAACTGCCAATATAACTTAAAAGTTTTACATGGAATACATTTTAAATAAATATTTTTAATTTCAGAGGAAAAATGATCCCTATTCTCTTGCATCCCTGGTGTCCTTTGAAGTTAAGAAGATGCCTTATAAAGATCAGCCAGCAAAACTCCCAGAAGGCCGCATAGCAGTGAGTATCTTACAATATATAGGTACAAATAATTTCACTGAAATTATTTTTTAAAACCCAGTTTTGCTTGTGTTAGGTTTATGTGCCCATTACATTGACTTGAGAAAAGTTTCCCTCTTAAGATTAATGTTTTCTTATTTCAGTCTGGAAATTCTTCAGTGTTATTTGATCAGATTTTTAAACCTTCAATGTAAATTTCTACTCCACCCCACTAAAAAAAAAAATCACAGGGCAGGACTAATACCATTTTTTTAAATTATGTCCTTCTGTTTAAAAGAAGTTCAGATGCTAATTATGATCATAATGAAATCATACTTATTGTTAATTTTAAAGACAGCCTGGTGAGTGAGGTGAGAAGGGAAGACTGTCTTCCTTAGGGACAGTTGCCACAGACCAGCTGTATGGACAGTGATTTTTCCTTTCTAAGCAAAGACCAGGCTTCCCTGGTGGCTCAGACTGTAAAGAATCTACCTACAATGCGGGAGACCTGGGTTCATTCCCTGGGTTGGGAAGATCCCCTGGAAGAGGGAATGGCTATCCATTCCAGTATTCTTGCCTGGAAAAATCCATGCGGACAGAACAGCCTGGCGGGCCACATCCATGGGGTCACAAGAGTCGGACATGACTGAACGACTAACACATGCACACACACACATACCCATACCCACACAAGTAAAGACCAGGATTACCTGGAGGAAAAGTTCACTGGGAGCATCATCTGAATTGAAGCTATTAAGCATTAAATCAATCACTAGGTCGTGTCTGACTCTTGAGACCCCATGGACTGTAGCCTGCCAGGCTCCTCTATCCATGGGATTTCCCAGGTAAGAGTACTGGAGTGGTTGCCATTTCCTTCTCCAGGAGATCTTCCAGACCCAGGGATCGAACCCGTGTCTCCTGCATTGGCAGGCAGATTCTGTACCACTGAGTCACTAAGGAACATTACTGATACCCAGGTATCTGTCACAGCACAACTGCTGGCATCCTCAGCAACCTGGCAAGGCCATGCAGAGCAGAGAGGAGGGTGAGTAACAGGGGACGAATAGGCCCCATCACCGAAACGCTGCCTTTACAGTGAATATGACCACAGCCAGAGCTCTGGGTCAGGATTCAAATACGGAGGTTTCAACCTTCATCTCTTGGTCACTTCATAGATATTTACAACCTTGACTTGGATTCTGGTCCCCAGGTCCTTGTTACTCAAAATATGTTTTTGCAGACCATCAGCATCAATAACACCTAAGAAATTATTCAAAATTCAGAAACAGACTTCACCCCAGACCTGCTGAGTCAGAATCATCAGGGCAGCAGGTATACTGTCATCTTTGAGGAGGGTTGTTTTGGATGGTGTAGAGGTCACCACTCTCATAATTTCTCATCAGCCTAGGACTTAAAATGGAGCTATTACTCTTTCCAGCTTAATCTACTTTTAGTAATTGAATTTCATCCATTAGTGATTTCCAACCCTGAGCATGCAAAGAATCACCATTCGTATGACTTTAAAGGTTTATACATACTGGGTGCTCAGTTGCTAAATTGTGTCCAACTCTTTGCAACCCCATGGACACTAGCCCACCAGGCTCCTCTGTTCATGGGATTTCCCAGGCAAGAATATGGAGGTGGATTTCCATTTCCTCCTCCAGAGGATCTTCCCATCCCAGGGATCGCACCCGAGTCTCCTGCATCTCCTGCACTGACAAGTGTATTCTTTACAACTGAGCCACCTACAAAGCCCCATACATGTTAAGACCCTATCCAAAATATCAGGATTGAGTCTGGCATGGGCCCCTGGCACTGTGCTTTTGAGGCTCTACAAGTGATGCTTCTGCAGTGAAATTGGCATTGGGCACCTCTGACACAGGCAGCAGTGTAAAAGAAAATCTGCAGATTCCAGAACATGTTCATTGCGGGCTTCACCCTGGCTCCACTCAGCTCTAAGTGGAAACCTTCAGGAGATCACTCTGTGTACCTTGTTGATGCTCTTAACCATATTTACCTGAAAGCATTGTTAAGAAGAGTAGTTACGTTATATACAAAAAGCTTCACCATTTTACCTAAAACGAGATAAGTCTCAGGTGTCGATAACAGTAACCTTCCCAAAATGTCCTATCTTCTCCAGCAAAGTTCAATAAGCCCAATTAGAAGCATCCATAGATTCAAAATATTTCAGTAGACTTTGGTGGTGTTTAAAGCAAGCACGGCACATGTTTCTCCACTTAGCACGCCTCTCTTTCTCTCACAAGATATCTGCCAGGGTTTGAATTTATGTTCAACCTAGAAGACAGAGGCTTTGGGTTTTTAATACAGAATATTCATCCAAGGAGGTTCAAAGGCTTGTAACTCCAAGGGAGATAAATTTGGGTCCTTTGTTTTCTCTGAGCACATGCTCCATAACAGAAACATATGTGACAGTTGGTTGCATCCACAGGATCGTGTCTTTCTGTCCTGGCCACAGGTGCCAGCCTGCTGTTCTCAACTCATCTCAAAAGATTCACAGGATGATGAGATACAGGCTTCCCTCCTCCCCACCACCCTTGTTCCTGCATCTTTGAAAAAGTCTTGTTATCTGATGTAGATGATTCACTGCATCATTTATGGAGAGGTTATGGGAAAACCTTTTATGTCTCCCAGCCTCTGACTGCCTGAAGGAGATGTGGCCAGTAGGAAGTCAGCTGTGCCCTACAGGGTTGGTTTGAGAGGACTGTGCTTGGAACTGGCAGATGTGTTTTAGAGTGAGTTCTCATCCTTATCTTGAAAAGGACCCAGCAGGAGAGAAGTACTTTCAGATAGCAGAATCAGCTGGACTAGGTGGTTAGAGGATCTTCAGAGCTCCAGTCCACAGTCTGCCATTGGGGAAAGGGTCTTGGTTCCTTCCTTGGTAATAAGACAAGAATATTCGCTTGTTTTCCTAGTTCCTTGTAGGTGATGAGGAGTCTGCTTGTGCTTCCTTTTCAGCATGGTCATAACGCAGCCATTTTTTGAGCCCTAGATAAGTTTTCCATATTGAAAAAAATAGTAATCCCCAGCTGCTACTTGAATAGGGTCTGGGTTTGTAACAAATGAACTCTCCGCGCCACGTGGCACTTACCATGTTCAGAAGCAAGGGAAAGGTTGCATGATGAGAGGGGCTATGACTAAATGCTCTATCATTACAGCAGAAAAAATTATTCAGTTATTGGAACACATTTTTTTGCCTATTCATAAACTTTGTTGTTTGTATTGTGTGACTAAAGCCAAATTCCATAATTTACATCTAGAAGAGCTTATTATTGTCTTGTGTAACTCAAAGTTCAGTTCAGTTCAGTCGCTCAATCGTGGCTGACTCTTTGAGACCCAATGGACTGCAGCACGCCAAGCTTCCCTGTCCATCACCAACTCCTGGAGCTTGCTCAAACTCATGTCCATCGAGTTTAGTGATGCCATTCAACCATCTCATCCTCTGTCGTCCCCTTCTCCTCCTGCCTTCAATCTTCCCCAGCATCAGGGTCTTTTCCAATGAGTCAGTTCTTCTCATCAGGTGGCCCAAGTACTGGAGTTTCAGCATCAGTCCTTCCAATGAAAATTCAGGACTGATTTCCTTCAGGATTGACCGGTTTGATCTCTTTCCAGTTCAAGGTACTCTCAAGAGTCTTCTCCAACACCACAGTTCAACAAAGACAGTTATTAGAAAGTATTTCAGTGAAATCCTTAATTAAGAACTCACATGCGAATTGGGAGTCTGTTTGACTTTTTTGAATTGTTAGCAAAACTTCAGGATCTTAAAATGGAACTGTGATATTAAACAATTATCTGGAGTTCAAACCTATCCCAGGAACTTCTTATCTCATAAGGGCTGTTTGAATTTTGTTAAAATGTGTTCAGCTGGTCCACTTCATGTTATTATTTTGTCCTAAATGGCACTGTCGGTAGAGTGTCTTGGTACATTTATATAAAACGTTCTCGTGACCCCACTGAAGTATGTTTACACAAGATTTTGAGATGCATAAATACAGATGTCAACATTAATTACTGTTGCAAATCCGAGGGAGTTTTATCTTCTACCTTGGTATTTTGTCAAAATATACAAAAACATATCATAAATGTCAGTGATAAAATGTAGGCATATTAAAGATTTATTTATGGTCTTTCCACCATAATAAAGAACAACAAGATTTACGACATGATGAAGGTAAGATTAAATGTTCCCTACTTAGCATCACTTTAAGAACATTTGAACTGCTTACAATTCATGGACCCTACTTCCTAAAATTACATAGTTATATAAGCGGAATGTTAAAATTTTATACTATTTTATAAAATAGCTACAGGTTCTTGGTACATTAAAAAATGAAAAACAGTTTGTTGATTAGTTTGCATGTAATTGAGTTTCTCTCCCTATGTTTTAAGTACTTAAGTTGCTCAATATGAATCTTTCTTAAAGCAGTTGAAATATGTAGTCAAAACCCAAGTTCTTAAAGTAAAGCTTTAATCCTAAATACACCCCATCATTGGCCTTGGGACCACCTTCTTGATGAACGAATTTAATAAAGACGGTCTTGGGTAATTTGGCTTATCACACTATTGTGTGAAATTATACAAAAGTTGTCAGGCTGTGCAGTTCAATATGGTACCCACTCGCCACATTACCATGGATGGTGAGGACCTGAGACGTGGGTGGAGTGACTGAAGAACTGAAGTCATTTTACTTCATTTTAACTTACCTAAATGTAAACTTAAAACTATAACAGTAAAAGTTTTTTTTTTTCTTTAATGCAGCTTTATTTTTTGGGTAAGACAACATTTCACTTTAATCAATGAAAATCTTGTGGTTGTCACTTGCTGCAAGTATAAAATAAACACTGGATTTTGGAGACAGTAAAAAAAGAGAGGAATAATATTTTTATATCAGTTATACTTTGAATAATAATTTTGATGTTTAGTGTTAAATAAAATACATTGTTAAAATGTATGCCCCGTGTTTCTTTTTACTCTTTTTAACTTGACTACAATAAAACTGTAAATGACATGCATCACTCACCTTATATTTCTGTTGGACAACATTGATCTACAGCAGAGTCATAGAAGGTTCCATTTTGGAGCTGTTGGTAATACCTATAGAACTTCAGAGAATATTGGTGTTTAATAAATCTTATTTGAAATGAATGAAAATTTCTTACTATAAGTCAATGTTTAGTCATTAGAAACGGTATAAATTAAGACCTGTTTTTCTCATATTTATTATTCAATAGATAAGCTTCTTGTGGGTTTCTCAAAATGAGCTGCCAGACAAATATAAACATTAGAAATAACAAAGTTTGGATATTTTTCAACACGTTATCTCTTGGCCAAGCTTCCCCTAAACCATCCTAGGGTTTCTACAGGGCTAAAACAAATTTAAATAAACATTGGTCCTATAAAAGTGATCAATTAAGTCTCTTCTCTTAAGCTTGCCTGTAGGGTTCAAGTTTCTTGTCTATACAGAGTACTGCGTTTCAAAAAAAGCTTGGCTTTATCTGTTTCCACTCACAGAGGAAACGCTCCGTTTCCATTTACAGACCTGAACATGTCTCCTGACTCCCTAACCAATGCATTCTCAGAAAGACCTTTCTTTTCAAGACCCGGATGACTCTTCCAATGATGTGATACATCCACCCTTTTCTAGCAACAGTCATCTAGCTCCTCAGGCCTGGAAATCTGAAGAAATGCTTCAGGGCACCACTGTTGTTCGTATTTTTACTGTCCCTAGTCTAGCGGCTTCCCAACTATGCAGTGAAAAGCCTGAAAACCACGAGGGGCAACGGAAGTTCTCTGTAGCCACCCTGGTTTAGGGGCTTCCTTGGTGGTCCACATGGTAAGGAATCTGCCTGCAAAGCAGGAGACCGGGGTTCTGTCCCTTGGTGGGGAAGATCCCCCGGAGAAGGGAATGGCAACCCACTGCAGTATTCTTGCCTGGAGAACTCCATGGACAGAGGAGCCCCAGTTGAGATCAAGAAGATCGGGCAGCCTCCATGCCATGTAGACACCTTAAAGGCAGCAGGTTAGGAGAGCAGAATGCAGGTGTGGGAGCAAAGTCACTGAGCTTGTCTTCCTCTAAAACTGAAGTCCCTTGCTCTTGGTTAGTTACAGGCAGTATATGACATGCTTAATCCTTCCATGGAGAGTGTTCACAGAAAGGATGTGAAATGGTATTTTTCAAATAAAAATAATGTTGCCAGGAGCAAACTGACAACAGTTTTGGTGATGAGAATTTCAGATTTTGGAATGGATAAGGATAGCAGTGATCATCTATCTGCTCTGAGACTGTTTAAAGACTTTTGTCAAAATCTTTGGAAGTGAATGCAGACAAAAAGCCAGTAGGTTTTGTAATTATACCTGATAAAGCTGCTTTCTGCTTCTAGAGACCCTAATAAGCATATCCTGTCCAGTTTCATGTTTTATTGGTACTTTTCCATCCCTGCTGTGAAAAATCCTTCAGATATCATTATTAGATCTTTCTGAGTGATTTCCACTGCTTGTTTCTACAGATGGACTGGTTTCATAGATGATACATCAAAACCTGCAGTACCGCTCTCCACCCACTTCCTATATGCAAAAATCAGTTGTCCCCTACAATCCACTTATTAAGAAGCGGGCATTTTTTAAAAAAGATTTAAAAGGCACACACATTGGAAATGAAGATATAAAACTGTCCCTGTTTAAAAAAAAAAAAACAAAAACCTGTAATATCTAAGTGGCAAAGAAACCCAGGAAAAACTCAGTAACTGCTCTTCCATTTCTTTTTATTAAACCAACAATTTGAACAGTCTATGGTCTGTGGCCCTTATTTCAACTTCTTTAGTTTAGCTTTTTTTTAACTTACAAAACTAGAACTGTTTCCTATGTTATAACAAAACATAGGGAGGTAGCTTCAGATATTAATTAGGTCAACTGGAAGAGGGAACATGGAAAAGTATTGTTGTCTGTCTTCCTAAATGACCTATTAGTCAGTTTTGGTGGTCTCTAACACATGCACAAAATACAGACCAAAACGACGTTGTTTCTGCGGTGAACTTAGAGCTTAAGGGGAAGAAACAGTTACAAGAAACCTCAGAATAGCCCATGACTTCAGATTTTCTCTTTTCTAGGTCACTGTATCTGGCTTGTGAGTGCACGACCACTACTACCCTTGATAGTTCCAAAATTCTGAAATTCTCATTATTAAAACTATACTGGTCTACTTCCAGTAATATTAGGGTCATTTTATTTTTATTTATTTGGCTGTGCTGAACCTTTGTTGGGGCATGAGAGCTCTTAGTTGCAGCATGTGGGAGCTAGTTCCCTGACTAGGGATCAAACCCAGGCCCCCTACATTGGGAGCACAAAGTCCTAGCCACTGGACCATGAGGGGAGTCCCTTGGGTCACTTTAAATGATCACTTCATGCTCTTTCTCTGGGCACCGTAAGATGCAGGATTGAGCACTGATTTCACACGTTATCCAATATAATTCACCAAGGGAGAGAGATGTGAAGAGAAATGATCCAGAAGTGATCTCGTCCTCCACTGACTCGTGTAGCCATATTGTGCAAAGGATCACTTCAGAGGGAATTACTTAAGCCGCAGAACTCAACTGGCATGGTGATGCTCTGAGTCTTTTCAATGCATTTCACCAGTGTATGTATCATGTGTCCTGTTTTTAAACCGTGGCACGTACAGAGAGTGTGACCCTATCGTGGTCATGGAATGTTGCACTTCTTTATGATATGTTGGATGAATAAGTGCAGTGCCAGGAAGGGAAGCAAGGAGGAAGGTAAAAGGGCAAGTAGGTTACACCAGCCTTTCTCTCACTGAAAGCATTGGTCAGGCCCCTGGCATTCCTAACCACGTGGAACCACTAACAGCTTCACTATCATCAACGTCATTGTGTAGCCTGGATATAAGTGATATTTGGGGCTGGAGGATCAAGTGAAGTAAGTTGTCAGGATGTCTGCTGCACAGGGGACGTGGACCAAAATGAAGGAGTTATAAAGACCTTGGCAGGTTAAGAACAGCACAGGCAGGATGCTCAGATCTGGTTGAGAAAGCAGAAGGAAAGATGTGAGCAGAGGCAGGACCCAGCACTAGGGCACAGGCTATGAAAACACCAGGGGTTTCCAGCCAGGGGAACACCAGAGCCACCAACCCACCCTGAGTTCACTCTCAACTCCTGGTGGGTTAGAGAAGCGTGGCCCAGAGTTTCTGTATGGGAGTCAGGATGGGCTCAGGATTCTTTCAGCCAGCACAGTTAAAACAAGGAATGTGTGGACCAGCTTAACTGGGGTGATACTTGCATATGTACATGTTCAGTCTCTTCAGTTGTGTCCAGCTCTTTGCAGCCCTATGGACTACAGCCCACCAGCCTCCTCTGTCCATGGGATTTCCCAGGCAAGAATAGTGGAGTGAGTTGCCATGCCCTCCTCCAGAGATCTTCCCAACCCAGGGATTAAACCAGCATCTCCTGCATCTAGTGCATTAAAGGCAGATTCTTTACCCACTGAGCCACTGGGAAACCCCCAGAAGTAAGGGTGATGTTTCAGTTCAGTTCAGTCGCTCAGTCATGTCCGACTCTTTGTGACCCCATGAGCCACAGCATGCCAGGCCTCCCTGTCCATCACCAACTCCCGGAGTTCACCCACATCCAAACCCACATCCATCGAGTCGGTGATGCCATCCAACCATCTCACCTTCTGTCGTCCCCTTCTCCTCCTACCCTCAATCTTTCCCAACATCAGGGTCTTTTCAAATGAGTCAGCTCTTCGCATCAGGTGGCCAAAGTATTGGAGTTTCAGCTTCAGCCTCAGTCCTTCCAATGAATATTCAGGACTGATTTCCTTTAGGATGGACTGGTTGGATCTCCTTGCAGTCCAAGGGACTCTCAAGAGTCTTCTCCAGGGTGATGCTTACTTCTCTCTAAAACCAGATAAGCCTGCTTTAGTGAATAACATTTTAGATCCAAAAATATTTCTTTCTCTTTTCTTTGACAGAGGGTGTGAGCGGCAGGGCTGGGTCTCTGCTTGTTTTTTTTTTTTTTTTTTTCGTTTGGGTCTCTCCAGAGGCTGTGCCTGCATGTGATAAGAGAGCTTCTCCTGCATACGTGGGAGGCAGGGGTGGTTCACACATAAGGAGCATGCAGTCCTGCTGGAGAGGTCTCTTTTCTCCTCCAAGTTTCCTTGCAACAGTGGGGCATTCCGTGAGGTCCAACAGCAACTGAAAATGGGATTTAAGACCGAAAGTAGCCCCAGCACATTGAGACAATTAATGCTCACGTCAGTGACTGCCATTACTTTCATAAAATGGGAGATGGTTGGTCTTACGTGACTGTAATTAGTAGAGCATAAAATGGGAGATGGTTGGTCTTACGTGACTGTAATTAGTAGAGCAGCCATGGGCTCTTTGTTAATAGAACACAGAGGCAGAGCCTAGGGCTAAAGAGGTGGTGACACTGATTGGATCTGTGGATCACTTAGCCCTCTGGGACTCAATTTTCTCATCGGTAAAATAGGGACTTAGGTGATGTCTACCCACTTGCACGTCCAGCAGGTTGTTTGCAAGTTCACTTCTCAGTGAGGTGAGCTCAGTTCTGTGGAGAAACGTGTGGGTGGGCTTGGCTTTTTGTTGGGTTTACTTTGCCAAAAAAGGTCCATCCCAATTCAACCTCATTCCTTCCCACCTTGTTGCTTTGTGCTCCACCTCAATTCTATTTTAGGCTTTCTGGGTTGGTGTAAACCAAACACCCACCAAGTGTCTGTAGTCGGACTTGCATCCAACTTGAGAAGCCTGAGAATGTGTTAATGGTTAAAATTCCAAGTTCAAGTGCTGTAAACGCTCAAATCTTCCCCCAGGGTGACTTCAGCTAATGTATGGATCCTTTCAGAAGTACCCACTGCCCCCAATATTATATTGGTAGTTACTGTTTTATTTCACTGAATAGTTTTTAAATTTGAGCTCATTTCCTTTATTTTCCATTCCAGATTAAAACATCGGTTATTTGGGCCACCCCAAATGTTTCCTTCTCAATTCCATTATGGGTAATAATACTAGCAATACTTCTTGGATTATTGGTTCTGGCCATTTTAACCTTGGCTTTATGGAAGGTAAGTGTATTTGCTTTCTTTTCCTTTTTGAGTAGAGAGGCCACTGGGAGGATTTAGAAGGATATACCTAGGATTTCAAAGAGCCAAAGCTAGAGGCATGATCTGGGAATTTCCAACACAGGGACCTGAAGGGAAAGCTGGGTCTTGTTTGCTTTGGCAAACTTAATATGCTTGTGTAACTGACATTTAAGAAGATTGAGGGTGTTTATTGCTGCTTTTATCTTGCAATTTCTTATAAATAAATATAGAGTTAGAATTTATTAACAAAGACCTATGATCTTCTTTCCAATATGCTTAGAGTGATCATGTTATGATGAAGACTTCTCTTTCTTGTTTAATTAATCAGGATCTTAAGCTTTTTGTTGACACTATCCTATCAGCAATACTTGAGAGTTTTGTAAGCACTACACAGATGCAATTAATATAATAATTAGTTGATACATGGGCTTTCAATGACACCACATATATTATGCATGTTCTAATATTCTTGGACTTTTTTTTTTTTTAATCTTGCCAACTAGTCCATCTCCATTAAGAAGCCTTAACTTCCTCTTTCATGTGTTTTGCTGAAGTTTCTGCTGAAAGTCTGCAATGGGAATTAATTTCTGGTCCCAAAACCAACAGGACTGCCAAGTTTCACAGAGCTTTCCATTCCAAAATAGAAACAATGTCACAATGACATGACCATAACAGTAATTAATCCAGTCACATCTTCAGTTCAGTTCAGTTCAGTCGCTCAGTCGTGTCTGACTCTTTGCGACCCCATGGACTGCAGCACACCAGACCTCCCTGTCCATCGCCAACTCCCGGAGTTTACACCTTAGTTTAGTACTATTGTTGTCATTCTCCAAAATCATAATGTATTTTTATTTTGAAACAACATGAGACATGCTTAACAAAATGAGAAAACCTTGCCTTTTGAGTTAAGTAATGGCTTTTCTGATCTTCATCAGCAGTTTTGTGCCATCCTGAGCCCACACAGGTCTAATGCATGGTCCATCTTTAGAAATAGACTTCTGTCTTAGTCTGTTATTCATAGTAACTTTACATCCATAAATGATGCAATGGTATGTAGCAATTGATAGAGTAATGCACTAGTCCTACGAGAGAAAGATGACTCAGTGGCTATAAGTGAAAGCGAATGAATTGGGCTTCCAGCCTAAGAAACAATAAGAATTAAGATTTTAGGTTTCTAGGGAAAGTTGTACTCTCCAAGACCAAATCCTCATTTGAAGCTCAGGAGAGTGAAGATTCAAGAATCACCTCTTCCCAAGTTGCTGATTGATCTCTGGAAAGTCACGAAGCTGTTGAGATGGAAATAAGGGACCCATCTAATTGTCCTCCGTGTACTAGATATTCTACCAAGAGCAGAGAGAGAGACAAGCATCTCTCCACCTCATCCTTTAGTCCATCTTTAGGTAGCCCATAGTACACTTCAGGAATCTGTTTCCCCTGGTCAGGAATTTACATTGCTGCCAGCTCCAGAAACATGCAGAAAAGCAGAGGAAAAAATCCTTGGGCCAGGTTGCTGTAAGCCCAGAAAAATATACAAAGTCCATAAGCGGTTTATACACAATGAACATTCTGGGGACTTCCCTGGTGGTAGTGGTTAAGACTTCCCCTTTCAATGCAGGGGGTGCAGCCTGGAACACTGATCAGGGAGCTAAGATCTCACATGCCCTGAGGCCAGAAAACCAAAATATAAGACAGAAACAATATTGTAATAAAATCAAAAAAGACTTTAAAAAATGGTCTACGTCAAAGAAACAAAATCTTTCAAAGAGAAAGAACATTCTCCCACCACCACAGGCATGGAAGGAAGGACCCGGATACTCTGTATAGGCAATGAATTCCTCTCTGCAGGTAAACAACACACTGTTCTCACCTCCTAATTTGGAGAATTGGGTGGATTATAGTCTCAGAGCACCAGATTCCTTAGACAACATATAAAGGCGGGGGTAATTATTTTTTTAAGATATTTTCTGTGGACCATTTTAAAAATTGTTATTTGTTACAATGTTGCCTCTGTTTTTTGTTTTGTTTTTCTGGCCTTGAGGCATGTGGAATCTCAGCTCCCCAACCAGGGATCAAACCCACGCCCCCTGCATTGGAAGGTGAAGCCTTACCACTGGACCACTAGGGAAGTCCTGACGAAGGGAATACTCTTAGAATGAGGGGTTCCATGAATTCTCAGGATGACCTGACTGGCTGGCCCATTTCTCTCTTTCCTAGTGCGGATTCTTTGACCGAGCAAGACCACCCCAGGATGATATGAATGACCGGGAACAGCTGACCAATGAGAAAACACCCGAGGCATGAAAAGGAAAGCCAAAGACAAAAACAACTCCAATACTAGTCCAGTTCAAAGCAAAGAAGGGTCATGAGGGTTTAACCCAGATTGTCCTGCACCTGCCAGTGTCCTCAGACATGGGAGGTCCACGTCATCACCTCATCTACACTGTACTCTGGAGAAGCTGCCATGGATCCTGGTGATCCTGTAGGGAAAGGAAGCCTTCTCACACTGCAGAAATGCTGGGCAGCTGTGGAAGATGTCTTTGGCTTGAGTCCTTCTGTATTTGGCAGACACTTTGAAATGGGTATGGGAACGTGAGGTTACTTTCCAGGTAAATCCATCTGAAGTCTCGAAAATGCAGTGTCTGAGTTAGGATGGACTTTAGAAGGTGAACTCGGACCAAACCTTCCAACACTACTGTATACAATGGAATATTTGAAACCTCCCTCTGGAAAAGAAATATTTCTAGTGACGTTACAGCTCAGGGAGACCAGCCTATGCTGTTGGGACTGTGAAAGGACCTTGGAAATGGCAGAGATCATCTTTGTGAGCGAGGATAACGATTTATTTATTTATTTTCCATGACTCTAGGCTGACACTCTAGAGGATCTGGAAATTAAAGATTTGGTTCGCTGGTTTTTTAAATCACTCACCAAATTTCCCTCCAAGATGTCCATTTTGTGCAGAATACATAGCTTAACAGGACTTAGGATTTAGATAGGGTTAAGGAAAAATGAACTGGTATTAGAAGACTGTTTCACTTTCATGACTTCTACATGAAATTACTTTTACTCACACTTTCAGGGACTCACATCTGCTTAATTTAGCCTTGCAAAAAGTTGCGTTGGTATCTACTTTTACCAAAAAAAAAATCATCTTTCCATTAACTTAATTAGCATTTCAAGGGACTCTCAACCTTGAGTGGTACTTAAAAATAATGGTAAAACTTCTAGAGTCCATTCACAAAATAGCAATTGGGCAGGCATATTATTTTTAATATCTATAAGAGGCAATAGCAATATTTTAATTTGGGATTAAATACCTATTTTTTTTTACTCTACGTCAAACTTACATTCACAGAAAAGACATGTTAAACATAAATAGGAAGAGTAAAGTTAGGCATATGGTTGATGAACCTAGAAAACAGATTCCTATGGATTTTATTTAGAACTGCCTGTTTCAACTTTACTTTTCATTTTTCCTGCTAATCATTATAGTACGTGCCTTTGGAAAATAATTTTTACTTAAGCTATTTTCCCATCATCTTGAATTTAATCATCACAGAAAACTTGATGTTTAAAACTCTTGTAAATAATCCATAATCATATGTAACAGTATCATTTTTAGTAAAGTTGACCAGCCAAATTTATATAGTCTGCACAACTTTGTATCCTTTTTATGATAATGAAAAATTATTATGAAGACGTGCTGAACAAATTTTATATTTATGTGCAATATTTTATAGACCTATGTATCAAAAAGCATGTTTACACTGGCATTAGTTATTTTTTAAATTAATATCCTGAATATTAAGTATGATAAAACCAGCAGACCCCAATCCTTCAGTTTACAAAGCAGTTGGAAAATTTATGTCCCAATTTCAACAATCACACTTGATTCGAAAGATGAGCCAAACTCACAGACACTAAATTTTTGGTCATGCCTTAACCTGGAGACGAGCCATCTGGCTCCAGCTGCAGAGTTTCTTTGGAAACCAAATCAAAGGCACATGGGTGAATACACTGAACAGTTCATACTCTGCCTGCTCGTGAATTAAATCCTGTCATGGTAGCAGTTTCAAGGCTGTCAGGAACTGAAATCTGGCTCCCAGCGTGTGTGGCTGACTTGGGGGTGAGAACTGCACATGTTTCAAAGAGTTTGAGGGTCTCATGTCAGCCTCGGGGGGTCTTAGGTGGTCACTGTCTGGGTGGAAGTGGTTCTACAGGCAGTGGCTATCTCTGAGATGAGCGGAAGGAGGGCTCTCTGCCTCCAAAGTGACACCCCAACTCTTGTCATCATGCCTGACTTTTGGCCAAGAGAGAATAGCTCCTCAAGATTTGGGGTCACAAAAGAGCCCTGAGAAAACACACCTGTTGTCTTTTAGGCTAACCTTCATAAAGGAACCCGGAACTCTTAGGGCTGGGACCATGAAAGCCAGGTCATACAGACACCTGGAGGAAGCTTGAGATTCCAGGAATAAGGCTGGGATCCAGAACAGAGCAAGGTGTGAGGACTTCAAAGGCAGACTACAGCATCCTCACAGTCTCAGCCCAAAGTGATCCCCATCCAGAAGGACAGGCACTGCCATCTATAGGCAGTTTGCAGAGGGCCATCAATGCACACTGAGGTCAGGTGAACCCTCCACGCCTCAGTTCTTGAGTGTCCCTCCACGTGGAAAATATTCTAAAAATGCACTGAGCAAATCTGCTTCTCATCATATAAAGCCAATCACTTTCATCATTTATAATATGCTGTTGCTTCTCTTAGAATCTATCTATATATTTCATATGTATCTTTTGAAATACTTGCAGCTTATTTTCAAGACATGGGAAAAAATGGACAAATCAAGTTTTATAAACTTGGAGATTTTTATACACTAAATAAACAACATGGACCAGTTGCCCACTGAAACCCCACTTCTTTGAACTCAACCCTTTTCTTGTTTTATTTAAATATATGTGTAGAATCTGTGAAGATTTTCATGTACCTATTTACCTTGTCACTAATAAAATTAAAAACTAAAGACCTGATGACATATTTGTGGGTTTTTTTGCAAGCAATGTAAAACTTTCCCATGATGGCAGACATCAAAGGTCTGTGTCTTCACACTTTGATTCTTTACTATAAAAACATTTAACATTGAAAGAAATTTGAAAGAGCAAGGACATGACACTTCTTTGGAATAATGAACATGTTCTAGATTTAGATTGTGGTGATATGTGCATGAAAACACTAAGAAGGACTGGACTGTATGCATTAAATGGATGAGTTTTATGGGAATTAAATCTCAATATATGTGTTTAAAAATGTGAGTCATTTCTGATAGCTACACTTTCATATAATTGGTATCTTTTTCTTTACATTTCCTTTACTTTTTAAGATATTTATTTACTTGTTTGGCTATATTGAGTCTTAGTTGCAGCATGCAGGATCTTTGTCACATTATTCAGGACTCTCTAGGTGTGGCATGTAATCTAGAACATGTAGTTTCAATAGTTGCAACACATGGACTTAGTTGTTCTGTGGCATGTGGGATCTTAGTTCCCCAACCAGGGATCAAACCGAAGTCCCCTGCATTGCAAGGCAAATTCTTAACCACTGGATCACCAGGGAAGTCCCTGCATTGTCTTCCAAATTGTGTCCATATGAAAACTTCACATTTTAATGAAGCCTTCCTTCGGGTCTTTGACCAATTCAAAAGCTGCTCCTAGTCTCCAGTGGCCTTTAGTGAATTACTACACTTTTCCAATTGTTCTCATGACTATTTTCCAGCTGGGCCAATCCTCTCTGCAAGCAGGAATATCTTTTCACCTTTGTGTTCCCTACATTAAGCACCACCATCTGTTATATAGTCAGTGCTTGAAAACCATTCTAAAGTGAATGAATATGTGCACAGTAATAATCATGTAATATGTACTTTTGTAATCTTTGCTCCTATTACAAAGCCTGGAGGTACAGGCCTTTTTATATCCTATTTATAGTGTTCATATAATGTTGTTATAATAGTTACCCAATGTTTTATCCAATTAGCAGATCATCATTTATTTAACAATACTTCTTATTGGAAATATTTCTTCATAAATTCATTTATTAAGAATAGCATGAAATTGAATACTTTCATACATGAGGCTTCTTTTTGGTTATTTCAATAAATGAACTTCACAGGAGTGAGGTAGTTTGGTTAAAGTAGATGAAGATTTTTGTACTTTTTGATAATATATTGTTTCTTAAGAGGACTAGATCAATTTACATTAAATACAACACTTCCTTCATAACTCTGTCAGTATTCTAAAATATTTTGGTAGTGATTTTCAAATATTACTTTAATTTGTGTTTCATTAGTTATTGTTGGTCACAGTCACTCAGTCATGTCCAACTCTTTGCAGCTCCATGGACTGCAGCACATCAGGCTTCCCTGTGCTTCACTATCTCCTGAAGTTTGCTCAGACTTACGTCCAGTGAGTCAATGATGCCATCCAACCATCTTGTCCTCTGTCGAATTCAGTACATTTAATGTATACACTTAACTTTGATTTCTAATATTATTGAATATTCAATATAGACCAATTTATTGGTTGTATATTTAAATACTTGCCACTTCTCTGGTTGGTATTCATGAATTCCAGTGGAAAAAGTCCCAGTGCCTGAAAGCTTTTCTTATCGCCGAAAACAAGAAGATGAACCCTTCACTTCACACTATATATTACTCAGACTTTAAAGGCTACACGTATCGAAAAGCTCAGGATGGTCCAGAGGCACTTATGTGTCCAAGGTAAGAAGATACAAAACCAAATCTTTGTCCCTCTAGAAAATAGTTATCTGTCTGCTATGGAGAATGAGCATAAATACAATCAAGATTGTACTGATGTGTCAATAAATTACTTGGTGATAACAAGGACAACAACAAAAAAAAACAAATCTAAGATTTATAAATATTGGTGCTGAAGATCAATGCATCTTCCTAGTAGAAACTATCTGAGAGGGGCAAGACTTTCTGGCGCACACTCAGAATGGCCTATAATGGGCGAGCCCACCCGTGACAGCCTGTGCATGCTCATAGTGGGGAAATAAAAGAACTCTTACCATGTCTTATAGAGTAGTAAAGTGCTTTGTAACTGGATGTATGCAGCCAGAGCTCAGTCTTCTCACCAAATTCTGTTGACAGCATTTTATGTGTAGATACTGAGCTGCACCAATAGTTTCTAAAGGTTGAGTTGACGTTTGGGTACCTAGAGAGGGCAAAATAAGATCAGGATCACCCCTTGCAGAATTCTGAGGCAAAGTAGAAGTCCCTCCGGAGTTGCACATGTCCTCTGTGAAAGTTGCACCCTACTTCTAGGTTACCTCTATGAGACCCAAGAGACCCAGCATCCTGGTGACCTCAGGAAGTGCCCAAACATGAAAACCTTCTATTGCTATCCATGAATGCCAAGACAGCACCTCCCTAGAATCTAATGTTCCTTTCCCCATGTATAGCAGGTTTTCTCGTTCAGAACTCTGTTGACACTAAAAGGTTGATTGCTTTTAAACATTTTTTTAAGAAGTCTGGACTTTTGTTTTTTGGCTGTTCTGGGTCTTTGCTGTGGTGTGCTGACTCAGTAGTTGTGATGTGTGGGCTTATTTTCCCCGAGACATGTGGGATCTTAGTTCTCTGACCAGGGATTGAACCTGCACCCCCTGCATTGGAAGGTGACTTCTTAAGCACTGAACCACCAGAGAAGTCCCTAAACTCATTTTGGAGCTAAGTAAAATCTAAAGGCTGCCCTCCTAGTGATGCTTAAGTCAATGGCAAGTTGAGAATGGCCAGAGTACATATGGCACAATTCTGATTGTCACGTTAAGCTCTCCCTGCTTCAATGCACCCCACAAATACCATCTGCCTGACACTCTGCCTTTTGGAATTGTTTATAAGTTCTCTGTTATTTAGGGTTGTTGGCCAGAATCCACATGGAAATATAACCTGATACTAGTGCCTCTTAACACTAAGAAGTCTTGACTTTAACTTCTATATGTGCCACAATATGACACAATAGGAATGTTCTTAATATCTCCGTGCTGCTGCTCACTTTGACCGTGTACTATTTTGCAGGAACAACCAAGTCTTCAGCAGGTTGTCCTGCTGTCCAACTTTTAGGCTGGATGTTTCCTTAAGCAGTAACAATGGACCTTCCTGGTTTTCAGTTTTTAGATTACACCTTTCATTCACTGAGTCAACTTTAGGGTATGAGCAAATTTAACAATTTTTATTTCTATGTGCATAGTCACTTCATTCGTGTCTGACTCTTGGCTCAGCCCACCAAGCTCCTCTGTCTACGGGATTTTCCTAGCAAGAATACTGGAGTAGATTGCTGTGCCCTCTTCCAGGGTATCTTCCCCCACTGAGCCACCTGGAAGCCCTTTTATTTCTATAAGAATTTTTAATTTTTGAAAATATATACATCTCCTCTTAGTTTCCTAGGGCTGCCATTATAAGCTACCATATATTGGGCGGATTATAAGCAATAGAAATTTGCTGTCACAGAGTTCTCCAGGTCAGAAGTCCAAGCCAGGCTGTCAGCAGGGCCATGCTCCCTCCCAAGGGGACAGGGAAGGGATTGTTTTCACGCCTCTCCTGTAGCTTCTGCTAATTTCAAGCCCTCCTTGGTTTGTGAAGGCATCGCTCCACTCCTCCCTCCTCACCTGTTATTCCTTCTCCCTCCCTGCCTGTCTCGCGTCATCTTCCCTCTGCCTCTGTGTCCATGTGTCCCTCCACTTTTTCTTGTTTTCATGTTTTGTTCTAATGAAAAAACGGATTTTTATGCTTCTCGAGAGTAGTGAGCACTATTCCATTTTATATTCCCCCAACTAGAACGCAGACATCCTAAGGGCAAGTATTCTGTACCAGTTTGATATGCTCTCTTTTTTCCCTTCTTTAGAAAAATTAGTTTTATTTTCCCTAGCATTCTTTTTTTGCATATGTTTTTATTTATTTTAAATTGGAGGATAATTGCTTTACAATGTTGTGTTGGTTTCTTCACAACAATGTGAATCAGCCTGAAGTATATATATACCTATAGACAGATAGATGTCTGTATGTACGCGTCTATCTATCTGTAGAGATAGACAGGGCTCCCTCCCTGTTGAGCCTCCCTCCCTCTCACCACGCCCCCCTCCCCCCATCACCACGCCCCCTTCCCTCTCACCACGCCCCCTTCCCTCTCACCACGCCCCCCTCCCTCGCTCTCACCACGCCCCCCTCCCCCCATCACCACGCCCCCCTTCCCTCTCACCACGCCCCCCTCCCTCGCTCTCACCACGCCCCCCTCCCCCCATCACCACGCCCCCCTTCCCTCTCACCACGCCCCCCTCCCCCCAGGCACCACAGCCCCCTTCCCTTCTCAACCACGCCCCCTTCCCCCCATCACCACTCCCCCCTTCCCTCTCACCCACCCCCCCTCCCTCCCTCTCACCACGCCCCCTCCCCCCATCACCACCCCCCTTCCCTCCTCACCACCCCCCTCCCCCCATCACCACGCCCCTTCCTCTCACCACGCCCCCTCCCCCATCACCCACGCCCCCTTCCCTCTCACCACGCCCCTTCTTCCCTCTCACCACGCCCCCCTCCCCCCATCACCACGCCCCCTTCCCTCTCACCACGCCCCCTTCCCTCTCACCACGCCCCCCTCCCTCCCTCTCACCACGCCCCCCTCCCCCCACCCCACCCCTCTAGGTCATCACAGAGCCCCGAGCTGAGCTCCCTGCGCTATACAGCAGCCTCCCACCAGCTCTCTGCCTTACACGTGGTAGTGTATATATGTCAGTGCTACTCTCTCAGTTCGTTCCACCCTCTCCTTCCCCTGCTGTGCATGTATCCCCCTTTTTATAAGGACACCAGGCATATTAGATTAGGGTCCAACCTAACGACCTCATTTAACTTGCTCCCCTCTGTAAAGACCCTGTCTCTAATCCAGTCACATTCTGAGTCAAGTTAGAACCTCATCATGTCTTTGGAGGAGGATACAATCACATCCTCCTTAAAAGTTTCCCTTGCTGTAGAACAGTTTGACAAGTGAACTCAAGATGACGAAGCACATGTGAATTAAGGAAAAGCCTGAGGAATTTAAAGAGAGTATCTTTCTATCAGTCTTTTGATTTCTCCTCACTCAGGTAATGTACTAGTATTGCTGAGTATATAATAAACTCATAAATATTTGGATGTCTTTCCCTCACTTACCGCCTTCACACACATATTAGAAGGTGAAGACAACTGCATCTTTTAAATTTTTATTTATTTTTGGCTGCATTGAGTCTTCATTGTCATGCATGGGCTTTCTCTAGTTGCAGCGAGTGGGGGCTCCTGTCTAGTTGCAGTGCACAGGCTTCTAACTATTGAGGAGCATGGGCTTTAGAGCACGGGCTCTGTAGTTGTGACACATGGGCTTAGTTGCCATGGGTTCAATCCCGGACCAGAGATTGAACCCATGTCCCCTGGATTGGCAGGCTGACTCTTAACCACTGGACCTTCAGGGAAATCCACCAACTGCATCTTTATATAATTCACTTATCTGCTCTACTCTTCCATTTCTTTCCACCAGCACCCACATCCTCATTCTCTTTTCTTCTCCCTTGAAATAACCATCTTATTCTCATGGATTCTATGGACAAGTGTGCATTTTGTGATACGAGAGAGGAGGCTGCTGGTCACTGATCAAGTGGGGAGCTGAAGGAAGTCCTTCAGGGGACAGTAAGCTTTGCTCCCCATCCCTACTGCTCAGCACAGGGAAAGTGTGGCTTAGATCTGCAATGACCCAGAGCTGAGAAAACAGCTACCGTAATGAAAGACAGAACCAAGAAAATAAAACAAGGGTGACTAGCCTACCCTGGACCACACACTTGCTGGTAGGAAGGCGTTTACCCCCCAAAAGAAGGCCCCCCAGTGCACAGATAGATGACGTGTTCACAGTGGACATCGGTCTCACAAGCTTGGCCAATAGGCAGAGTCAGCCCAGGAAGCCAGCCTTCTCTCTCTCTTCCTCTCCACCGTATCTACTCTTCCCACCATCATCTTTCTCAGTCCTTATCTGGGAATCTCACCCATTGACAAGTGGGATGACTTCTGATCCGGATGGAGGACATTGAATATTTCCTTTTGGCTGGTGGCCTTTCACCCCACTCAGCTTCAGGAGTTTATCCAAGCCGACAAGCTCCAGGTGTCAGCTGCACTGTCTGTATTTCATTACTGAAAGAAAACCCACAAGAATAGGTGCCTCCAGCTTTCTGTGTGAGGAATGGTTGAGCGACCTGGGATTGTTAAACTTGGAGAAGCCAATGTCGGGGAGGTGCATATTACCTGACAGTAACTATCTGAAGGGTTATTATGAGGAAGACAAAGTAGAAGGGGTTGAGGATGGAATCATATAAATGATCATAATAAAAATGAAATGTATTAAAAGCATTCACTGTGTTAGTCCTCAGCTAAGTGCTGTATGTGCAGTTTTCATTTGATCCTCACAACCACTGTATGGGAGCAGATTCTAGGATTATCCCTGTTTTGTAGATTAATTGAGGGCAACAGAGTAAGTGGTTTGATGGTTTACACCATAGCTGACGGCAGAACTGACATTCAAACCAAGGTCTGCCTGATTCTACAGGCCAGGACTGTACATTTTCAAGAAGTTGAAAGGAACTACTCTATTCCATGTTGAATGTATAGAAGGAACCATTTAAGAAAAATGGGGTTAAAATAGTTTTCCATAAGCTTGGTGATCCTTTTCAGATTCTCCCAGAGCCAGAAAATTTAAATATGAGGGCTTCTAGTATAAAAGTACAAAGCAGAATCATTCATCTAGTTTACAGAGAGACAGGAGTCAGAACCACAGAACTTTTGTCCCCTTTTACTTCCTGAATTCTATTTAGATTCATGCACGTGATGAAATATTCTCAACATTTTTCAACCCCTAAAGTTATATACAGGCTATTTGACGACAGAGGATGAGATGGCTGGATGGCATCACTGACTCGATGAATGTGAATTTGAGCAAGCTCTGGGAGTTGGTGATGGACAGGGAGGCCTGGTGTGCGGCAGTCCATGGGGTCACAAAGAGTCGGACACAACTGAGTATCTGAACTGAACTGATTTTAATTATTAGAATATTTTGATAGAGAAACACATTCTTTAGATCATTTGCCAAGATTGAAGCTAACTTGAGAACAGTGTATCTTAAATAGTTCTCGTCACACCAAAAAGCTATTGGTTAGAAACCTAAATGACACTTAATTTTCCAGATCAAAAAAATGTAGATTTTTCGGTTTCATTTCAGAAAACTGTGACCTCATATAATATTCTGCCAAGGCTTCAAAAGATAGCTGTCTACCAATCTCATTACCTGGGAGACTAACCTGACATTTTCTTTTCATCTTTTGGAAACCAGTGCTAATGAAGGACTGGTGGTGGTGATGGTTTAGGTGCTAAGTCATGACCGACTCTTGCGGCTCCATGGACTGTAGCCCACCAGGCTCCTCTGTCCATGGGATTCTCCAGGCAAGAATACTGCAGTGGGTTGCCATTCCCTCCTCCAGGGGATCTTCCCGATCCAAGGATCAAATCCACGTCTCTTGCAGAAGAAATAGATACAGAAGGTATTTTACTTCCTCCTTGAGTGTTTGGATCACACTGTCTTACGAATTCGTATCTATCCTTAGGAGTAGGAAGGTGTGTGTGTGTGTGTGTGTGTGTGTGTAGAGAGGAGAGTCTACAATGAATGCTGGTGGACAACATGGGAAGGAACCACACATGGAGACCCAGAAGGTACTGCACAGCATCCTGAGGTGCATTCCTCCAGTGTGGATGCTCAGACTTGAGAAATGTGCTTTGGAGCAGGATGGGCACCGTGGGGAGGTCCAGTGACTGAGAAAGGTTCCAGTGAGGTATCTGAGACTGGCAACATGGAGATTAGAACAGGGAAGCAGATTAGATTAGATTAGAAATGAGGATGAAGGAGTGAGGAAGGAAACAGGAATCCCGAAAAGGAACTTTCTGGATGCTATTCCTGTGGACAGTGGGGAAGTAAGAATCTATATGAGGTTTATCACTCCCTTTCCTCCTCCACTGCAGTGCCTCTCAGAGGGACTTGACCTGCCCTTCAATGACATACTGCACAAATGGTCCCAGTTCTTCACTCTGCCCTCTACCTGTGCTCTTTGACACGTAGCTTTAAGGCCCCCTATCCTTCTCTACGTCTGATTCTGAGTTCACCATGTGACATGCCTTGGTCCCTGATTTGTTACCAGATGGGCAGCTAGCAGAGGCCTGAAAAATACCCCATGCATAATAAGCCTTGCTCTCCATTAACTCAGCCATTCCCATGAGAAGGACATGTCAGGGTTAACCTCCCCATCCCAGGAGGAGGGGAGAGATGAGTGGACCAGAACCACCCTCATCCAAGTTTAGTGTGAATCCTGGGTTGACCGGTATTTTTCCATAGATGTTTCCCATAACATCTTATGGAAAGACTCAAATGAAATTTTTGGCCAAGCCAGTAATATATATAATAATGTAAGTAGCTCATCTGAAAGCAGGACAAGCTTGCAGGAAACCACAGTCCACTCTCAACCTCGATTCTATGCAGTTCCCCTGGAACCCTCCAAGGTACAGAGCCAAAAAAGAGAGGTGGGACATGCCCTGACGCCCAACCCCACTACAGCTTATGAGAAAGGAGCAATGTCCCACGGAGGGGGCCTGGCCAGGAACCCCCTGGGGTAGGAGGGGCCGCAGTCACCTGGAGGCAGAGCAGGGAAGAGATTCTCTTCATTCCCGCCGGCCGCCGGCCCCCCACTGCTGGTTATGTGCCAGGTATGGAGAACCTGGATAATTCTCCATAATATAGATATATACTAGAGAAGGGTCCCAGGCAGAAGAGGGAAAAATACCTCTCGGGCTACACAATATGACTTAGTATAATGAAGTATTTCATATAATATAGACATACACACACACACACACACACACGCTTCCTCAGCAGCTCAGTTGTAAAAGAATCCTTCCTCAATGCAGGAGCCGCAGGAAATGCAGGTTCAATCCCTGGGTCGGGAAGATCCCCTGGAGGAGGGCACAGCAACCCTTTCCAGTATTCTTGCCTAGAGAATCCAATGGACAGAGGAGACTGGCAGGCTACAGTCCATAAGGTCGCAAAGAGTCGGACCTGACGGAAGCAACTGAGCATGCACAAATATACACATACACACATAAATGAATGGAGCATTTTTTTTGAAATTTGTATGGGCAAGGATCAGGAGTATATATGAATAGGACTATAAACAAGGAAGCTAGCATAAAAGTGGGCTTCTCTGGTAGCTCAGTTGGTAAAGAATCCACCTGCAATGCAGGAGATCCTGGTTCGATTCCTGGGTCAGGAAGATCCACTGGAGAAGGGATAGGCTAGCCACTCCAGTATTCTTGGGCTTCCCTGTGGCTCAGCTGGTAAAGAATCCACCTGCAATGTGGGAGACTGGGTTTGATCTCTGGCTTGGGAAGATCCCCTGGAGAAGGGAAAAGCTACCCACTCCAGTATTCTGGCCTAGAGAATTCCAAGGACTGTATAGACAATAGGGTCGCAGAGTCGGACATGACTGAGAAACTCTCACTTTCACCTTCAGCATAAAAATAACCCTTCACATTCTTTAAAATGTTGTCATCTTCAGAGGACCTTTCTTTCATAACTGTTACTATAACTGTTACTATAACGACAGTATTACAAGATTGAAGTTGCTCGGCTAATTGTAAAAGAAACTCCTCCTCTGGATTTCAGACCCTCCTCCAGTCAAGTAAACATGTCTATTTATAAGCTATGTTCCACAAAGAGACACAATGACACCTTGTGTTTTGTTTTGACCAAGATTTTCCTGTGATAAGAGTTATTACAAGTTTTTTTTGATCTAGTGTTTTTGAGGACTTCAAGTCTTCTTTTTCCCTCATAATACTTCTTTTTCCCCCTTATGTATCTATCCAAGGAGCAGAAGAGAAACTGCACTCAACAAGTGTGCTATCCCTGCAGCTGTAATTCAGTGTCTCCTGCTTCTGAGGTCACATGAGGAAAAAAAAAATTCTCTTTTAGTTGTGTTTTAGTCAAGACAAAAATTATGAGGAGGGAGAAGGAGTGAAGGGTTACATCTGGAGAGAGTTAAGTTCCGTGGCTGGAGAAGCAGCTGGGACTATGTAACATAGCCGCTTCCATCATTCAGCCATTGTGCTGTTTGAAAATGCGTGGGTTTTCGGATGGTGTGGGTTTTATTTGGAAAGAAAGAATCCTGGGTGTTTTCAGAGAGGAAATTCAACGGCTGATTCATGCTCTTAAAACGTTTTGCCCTAAATTTATTGACCAGGAAGATGCTGTTAACTAAAATTGGAAGATCTTGGGGACACTAAATCTTGCACAGCAGTTAACTATTGGACACTATTAGAGCTTCTGATAAGATTTTGTGGAGTGCCTTTTTTAAATGGTTCAAAAACATCAGGTCTTTTTATCTGTTCCTCTTTGATGCCTGTGCTGCTCTCGCTTTAATAACTTCAGGGACCGGCAGCCTGATAATCCAAGCTGAGGTCATCCAGGGATGGTGGCTCATGGCTGTGTGGCCAGCATTAATGCTCCTCAAACAGCCATACCTTTGCTGGAATCATCAGAGGATTTGTCATCCCTTCTCCTCCTCTCTTATCTGTCTACCTGCACTGTTTGATGAATGGTAAAGAATTATTCTGGCACGTAAAGTCATTTTGAAATGGAAAAGTTTCAACCTGAGTATAAAACAGTATCTTATTCAATTTACTGCCTAGGTTGCTTAGAGGAAAACGAATGGGCTTTTACTATGTATAATCTTTAAGTTCAACAAATTGCTAGCCTTCTCCGGGAAAGTTTTAGGTTAATAGATATCTATTTTGTAGGTTGAATCCTACAGCCAACGCTCAAAACTTTTCCTATTTTATCTATTTTTTAAATTTTGATAATGTTGAAGGTACATCATAGACTTTTCACATGTTTTAGGAGTCTTTCTCCTTCAGAATCATATTTACTCCCAAATAATTCATCCACAACATAGGTGCAATTTTTGTCCTTTTCTCCCCATTTCCTTGTGTTGCCTTCTTTTCTCTAATATCCTCCCATCACAACATTACCAGCTTTGGGTGTTCCGCTTCATGCGTTGAACACACACTGGTCATCTATGTCACATGTGGTAATGTATATGTTTCAATGCTATTCTCTCAAATCATTCCACCCTCACCTTCTCCCGAGTCCAAAAGTCTGTTCTCTACATCTGTGTCTCCTTTGCTGCCCTGCACGCAGGATTGTTGGTACCATCTTTCTAAATGCCATTTATATGTGTTCATACACAGTATTTGTCTTTCTGACTTACTTCACTCTGTAAAATAATTATTCTCCAATTAAAATAAATTAATTAATTAAAAAAAAAAAAACACTACCAGACCAGGTTCACTCAGCTAGATGTTCGGTGAGCAAAATGCTGACATGCTAAGGTTTGCACTGAGGGTTTGTTCATAAGGCAGTCAAGAAAGAACAGGTCTCAGATCTACCTCCCCGAAGACCAGAGGCTCAGGGTATTCTTCGGATAAGGCAGCAGAGAAGTGTGAGGTGTGGGAAATGTGGGGAAAGGTGACTGGGAGAAGGTGTGGTCATCATTGTGGTTCTGTGCAGGTATAACTAAGCTATAGGGTTCTGCACATTCAGAACTGGAGTTTGCAATTAGTAAATGCAAACTATTATATACAGGATGGATATACAACAAAATCCTACTAAATAGCACAGGGAACTCTATACTATACCCTCTGACAAACTATAATGGAAAAGAATATGAAAAATAATGTATGTATACATATAACTGAATTGAACATAATTTGTTGAACAGCAGAAATCAACACAACACTGCAAATCAACTATTCTTGAATTTTAAAAATGGAGGTGCTTAGCATGATCTGAGGGTGGAGTTTTCAGCCCTCTGAGGACAAAAGGATGCTCACACAGGCCCAAGTGGAGGGTTAGTGGTCCCAATCAGTATTAACCAGCTCAGCTCCAATTATATGCAGCTGACTTCAAGTTTCTAGACAACACCTCAGGCAAACACCTTATTGTATAGGCTACATGCTGCATAGAGGACACAGGAATCTTAAACGACCTTGAGTATTGGAGGTAGGTGACATGGATTTGAGTAACAATTATCCACGCTAAACAATGTTCAAAATACCGGACGATTACACTCACTCACCCTTGTTAGTAAGGTCATGCTCAAAATCCTTCAAGTTAGGCTTCAGGAGTACTTGAATCAAGAACTTCCAGATGTACAACCTGGGTTTAGAAAAGGCAGAGGAACCAGAGATCAAATTGCCAACATTCACTGGATCATAGCGAAAGCACGGAAACTCCAAGAAAACATCTACTTCTGTTTCATTGACTATTCAAAAGCATTTGTGTGGACCACAACAAATTGTGGGAAATTCTTAAAGAGATGGGAATACCAGACCATCTTACCCATCTCTTGAGAAATGTATATGCAGGTCAAGAAGCAACAGTTAGAACCTTACATTGAAAAACTGACTGGTTCAAAATCAGGAAAGAAGTATGACAAGGTTGTATATTGTCACCCTGCTTATTTAACTTATATCCAGTGTACGTAATGTGAAATACCAGGCTGGATGAGATATAAGCTGGAATCAAGGCTGCCGGGGAAATATCAACAATCTCAGATATGCAGATGATACCACTCCACTGGCAGAAAGTGAAGAGGAACTAAAGAGCCTCTTGATGAAGGTGAAGGAGGAGAGTGAAAAAGCTGGCTTAAAACTCAACATTCAAAAAACCAAGATCATGGCATCTGGTCTCAAAACTTTATGGCAAATAAATGGGGAAAAAGGGGAAACAGTGACAGATCTTTCTCTTCTTGGGTTCCAAAATCACTGTAGATGGTGACTGCAGCCATGAATTTTGAAGATGCTTGTTTCTTGGAAGGAAGGATATGACAAACCTAGACAGTGTATTAAAAATCAAAGACATCACTTTGCCAACAAAGGTCCATATAGTCAAATCTATGGTTTTTCCAGTAGTCATGTTACAGATGTGAGAGTTGGACCATAAAGAAGGCCGAATGCTAAATAACTGATGCTTTTGAATTGTGGTGCTGGAGAAGATTCTTGAGAGTCCCTTGGACAGCAAGGAGATCAAACCAGTCAATCCTAAGGAAAATAAACTCTGAATATTCACTAGAAGGACTAAAGCTGAAGCTGAAACTCCTGTGCTTTGGCCACCAGATGCGAAGAGCTGGCTCATTGGAAAAGACTGGTGCTGGGAAAGATTGAAAGCAAAAGGAGAAGAGGATGGCAGAGGACAAGATGGTTGGATGGCATCACTGATTTAATGGACATGAACTTGGGAGAATTCTGGGAGATGGTGAGGGACAGGGAAGCCTGGCATGCTATAGTCCATGGAATCGCAAAGAGTTGGACACAACTTAGGGACTGAAAAACAACACCAATGATTACCCAGGGTTTCAGCAATTACTAGTGTTTTTTAACAGTGTCATAACCTTTGTACTTATTGGCCATGTAAGGGTTAATAATATCCCAAAGCGTCTGAAAATGAAACACCAGCACAGTGAACACAACAGGATTGATGATCAAACTGAAGCTGATGCCATCTCTTGATGCAGGAGATGAATCAGTGTATTCTGGAAGGAAGAGCTTGTGGTCTGGGAGACACAGTGTAGCCCATGGACTTGACTTCTCTTGTTAGGGATTGATTCAGCCCATAAAGTATTTTTTTACATTGTAATTTGATTCCTATATGCAAAGCTTTGGGGCTGCACAAAAATATCCAAATTTATGGCCTCTTGAAAAGCTAGATCAACAACTGGGTCTACATCCTGCAGTAACAAGCAGCTGGTCTTTAGCAGCAGGGCCCCTTCAGACACCAAGGGCTCGCAGAGTTGGTTAAGTGGACTTAGCAACTTAACAACAATGTATAAGATCATGTTCATGAGTTTTTAAGAAATATGTTAGTTAAATATGGATGAACCATAAGAAAACCAAGCAAAATTACTTAGTGAAGACAAATCATTTTTTTAAGTATTGCACTTTAAAAATGACCTCCTGGTAATATTTAAAATGTTTATTAGCTAATGTTTTCAAATAATGAAGAGTTTAATTATGCTAATCAATAGCATCATGAGGAACACACCAAGATGGAAGATTTGTTATAGCAAAATTCCATGATAGAGTCCTGTCTTCCTGATACAATCTAGACACTAAGGGTCACACAGATTCAGGCTGACCACCTGTCTACAAAGAGCTACAATCAGTGATGCTTGGAAAAGGGGTGCTTTAAGTCAAACCAGTCAATTCTAAAGTAAATCAACGTTGAATATTCATTGGAAGGACCAACGGTGAAGCTGAAACTCTAATACTTTGGCCACCTGATGCAAAGAGCTAACCAATTGTAAAAAGGCCCTGATGCTGGGAAAGATTTAAGGCAAAAGGAGAAGGGGACAGCAGAGGATGAGATGGTTAAATAGCATCACCAATTCGGTGGACATGCATCTGAGCAAACTCTGGGAGATAGTGAAGGACAGGGGAGCTTGGCATGCTGTAGTCCATGGGGTCACAAAGAGTCAGATATGACTTAGCAACCGAACAACAACAACAAAGCTCAGATCTTTATAAAAATGAAAAAGTGACTGGTTGGGACTGGCTGAACATACACTCTATGATGAGAATATATGCATGTATACATAAAAACTGTAAAAGACTTAGAATTCGTTTCTCTCACTTTGCTATGCCTCTTCACTAAAAACTCACTAACAGAATTGGAAAACCCAATTTAAAGCCAGAACCCAATTCTGGCTTATGCAAAAAATATTTCTTGGCTCATGTCATGGAAAAAGTCAGGAGCAGCTTGACCTGGATATCCAATCTTGGCTCTGAGCTCCTCATGTTGCCTTCAGTTTCTGGCTCTCCGTGGTGATAAGACGGCTCCCCATATCTTTAGGGTTCAAGCCCATAAGCCTCTCTCCCAAAGGTCCCAGAAAAAGACTTTTCCTTTTCATTGAGTCAGATAAGTCCCACCCTTCACTAATAATGATGACCAGACAAATGCAATGGTCTAGTTGGCCAGGTCTGAATCACATGATCATATCTGATATAAAGGAAGAAATCTCCAAGTTCTGCAGGTCAGAAGTCTGAAAGGGGTCTCACTGGGTTAAAATCAGTGTTAGAAGGGTTGTGTTCTTCCGGAAGCTCCACAGGAAAACCTGTTACCCTTTATCTTCCGGCTGCTGGAGGTGGCCTGTGCTCCTTGAACCATGGCCCCTTTCTTCATCTTTAAAGTCAGCAGCACAGCATATTCAAATCTCTCTGACTCCGACCTCCTCTTCTGCCTCCCTGTGTCACTTTAAAGGACACTACACTGGGCCCATTCAGAAAACCCAGAATTATCTCCTTACTTTGGATCTGACTGTTTAAAATAGTGATTTCATTATTCCATGGCCAACTGAACAAGGAAATGAAGATTAAACTGTAATTACTGTTTTTAAAAAAATCACTTAATTAGCATCCTTAGTTCCATCTGCAACCTTATTATCCATTGGCATGTAACATGGTACATTCATAGCTTCCATGGATTTGAACATGGACATCTTTGCGGGGAGGGGGAATATTTTATCTGTCCTGAAGTCCAAACTGAATTATCTTTGGCGATCTCAAGGTGATCTAACTCTACACTATCTGCTCAGGATTTCTTCATTCTTCAGAGTCCTTTTTGCTAAGCCACTGTTGGTGAATTCATTCACTCATTCAATTAACAAATGGTAGCACTGAATAGCTACCATAGCAAAGCATTGTTTAGGCACTGAATATACAGTGATAAGACACAAATCTGATCCCTGGGTAGGGAAGATCCCCTGGAGAAGGAAATGGCAACCCACTGCAGTATTCTTGCCTGGAGAATTCCATGGACAGAGGAGCCTGGCGGGTTACAGTCCATGGGGTCCCAAGAGTGGGTCATGAATTAGCGACAAAACCACCACCACCATACAATAATAAACAAAATATTTCCTCCCTTCATGGAGTATGAGTCTCATGGATGAACAGACCACAAATAAACCAACAAATAATGTTTAAATATTTAAATAGTTATTATACATCTATTTCTATGGGGGCTTTTTAAATCTCCAAAGTGGTTTGGAAAACACTGGCTACGTCAGAGAGTCTACTGCTCTCTGTTTTTCTAACTAGACTCTTATTAGCCCCTTAGTCATTATATCACTGGCAAATATTTTCTTCCATTCAGTAGGTTGTCTTTTTGTTTTGTCAATGGTTTCCTTTGCTGTGCGAAAGCTTTTAAGTTTTATTAGATCTCATTTGTTTATTTATGCTTTTTTTTTTTTTGCCTGAAGAGACAGATCCCAAAAATGATTGCTATGATTTATGTCAAAGACTGTTCTGCCTATGTTCTCTTTTAGAAATTTTATGGTTTCAGGTCTTATACTTAGGTCTTTAATCCATTTTGAGTTTATTTTTGTATGAGGTGTGAGGAAATGTTCCAGTTTTATTCCTTTCCATGGAGCCATCCAGTTTTCCCAGCACTACTTATTGAAGAGACTGTCTTTTCTCCATTGTATATTCTTGTCTCCTTTGTCATAGATTAATTGGCCATATGTGCATGGGTTTCCATATAACATCTTTAAATGACAACACTTCCCCAACCCATGCTCCCCATCTCTGCCAGACTAGCAGTTCAAGGGTTAGTTACATTCCAATCACTTGACATCTGACATCATATTAGTTAAGTAAGTAGGAAGTACTTAGAACAAATTAAAGGGGAGAAAGAGGACAGTTTTCGTAAGTCAAATTAATGAGCAGTAAGGAGATAATCAGAATTAGGCAGGATGGATTCCCACTCTTTAAATATTATCTGCCAATACTTAATATACCATTATATCAGGAACTTTCAAGTTTTTTTTTAATAGATAAAGCTAAGCTTTATTGTCATCTCAAAATAAACCAAGACATACAAGCTTTGATACATTTTAGACCTGAATGTGAAATTATTTAATAATTATACAAAGTAAATATCTTTATCATTTTTTGTTGGTTTTGATTTTATTATTTTAACTTTTTACTTTGTAATGGGATATGGCTGATTAACCAATGTTGTGATAGTTTCAGGTGAATAGTGAAGGGACTCAGCCATCTCTGTACATGTATCCATTCTCACCCAAACTCCCCTCTCATCCAGGCTGACACATAATATTGAACAGAGTTCCCTGTGCTATACAGTAGGTCCTTGTTGGTTATCCATTTTAAATATACCAGTGTGTACTTGAATATATATATGAATAAATATACATAGTAAATTATATGTGAAAATTGTAGGATATTTTAACACAGTATTTTGGGTTTAATAGATAGATAGTTCAGTCACTCAGTCATGTCCGAGTCTTTGCCACCGCATGGACTGCAGCATGCCAGGCTTCCCTGTCCATCACCAACTCCCAGAGCTTATTCAAACCGACTCCATTGAGTCAGTGATGCCATCCATCTCATCCTTTGTCGTCCTCTTCTCCTCCTGACTTCAATCTTTCCCCACATCAGGGTCTTTTCCAATGACTCAGTTCTTCGCATCAGGTAGCCAAAGAATTGGAGTTCAGCTTCAGCATCAGTCCTTCCAATGAATATTCAGGACTGATTTCCTTTAGGATAGACTGGTTGGAACTCCTTGCTGTCTCCTTTGCTCCTTGCTATATTCTGATGGGTTTAATTCCATCAGAATATAATGGCTGTATTAAGGAAAGTATTTTTAATTAAACTTCCTTATTTAAGGGAGCTTTACGTTTTTAGCTTAATCTTTTTGCTATATCATTGTGATCAATTCCATGCCATGCTGTCCTTATTTATAAGAAGTGGGTAAAGTTGGGGCAATCCTTCACACAGTTATAATGAGGTTATTTTTAAAGGAGTTTTAAAGCTCAGAGAAAGTCTCAGTGGTCAAAACCCTCAGCACAGGTCAGAGGGTTTTGTATACAATCACTAAAAATTCTTTCAATGCCTCCATAGCTCAAGCTGCATTTCATCCTTGTTATCTCATGAGAATCACAGGTCCCTAAAAAACATGACCTTGAAAAAAATCCTTTTAATTATGTGTTGACAGCAGCACTATCTACTCCCTCCCTTTTTAGTTCACTTTCCTTCCCCAACAAAAATAACACAAATATTCACCCTGAAAGATAGTTTTATGCTAGGACACAAGACCACAAATTTTAAATCTCAACTGAGCACCTCATATTGTTGAAACAGTTAGTTAACCTTTGCCCAGAATGACCATCATCATAACAGTGGCCATCAGCTGTAGACTTTATTCAGTGTATTTCCTTACAGTAATCAGATTCCCTCTCCCAGTATGAGGATTCACATTCTGCTTTTATTTTTAATATTACAAGACAATGCATTTTTGCTAAAATATTTCAAAAGTAATACACAGAATTATAAGGGAGTAAAAATTCCACCAGCCAAAAATAATCACCTTTAATATTTAGAAAA
This sequence comes from Cervus canadensis, assembly GCF_019320065.1. Lineage (NCBI taxonomy): Eukaryota > Metazoa > Chordata > Mammalia > Artiodactyla > Cervidae > Cervus > Cervus canadensis. Next base: position 31,982,110 of record NC_057395.1, on the reverse strand, counting down.
ATAACTTCAGACATGAATGAGTATCTGTGAATTCATACCAGTACACACAGACACACATTATACAAAATTAGATATAATTTATATATGAAAATCATCATATGATAGCTTCTATTCTGAAAGTTCTTTTCCCACAAAGACAAGGCCCATTTTCAAGGGAATACGTGGAGTTGGGTGCAGAAATGAAGCAACCGTGTAGAGAAGAAAGGACATCATTTGGAAGCTGAATGGACACAGTTTAAGTCCAAGCTTGGCAATTAACTAGCTGGATGGCTTTGGGCTCAATGATAGTGCTCAAATTTTTGAGGGGCTTGCTAACCAGTTCTATTGCCTGTGTCAGCCTTAAAGCCTTCCTCTTTTGTGGTTTCACATTTTTACTCATTTCATTTCCATCGCTATATTAAGCAAAGTTCCAGAAGGACACTTACAGAACTTTCAAAGGGTTGAACTGAGGAACATTCAATGAAGAATTACTTACAGAGGGCAAATCTGTGACTGGACAGGGGAAGAAGAAGAGGAATGGATAAATAATCCAATCTCTCTTTAATCTATCTTTTGATCTCTCAACCATATTTCTCATTGGCCAGCCCCAGACAGAAGCCAAAAGGGCAAGCAGCCTGGGGCCATGAAAATCTTAGACAGCAGCATCCTGGAACACAGACAAGATGTGTGCCATCAACTGTTGGCCCTGAGATGATCTGTGGCCCAACATTGATTTTTCCCTCACCTACCACTCAGGGTGCCCCCCAGCCCACAGCAGAGACCCCTCTCAGTCCCCAAGAAGGGGACTGGCCAGCCTGAGGGCAGACAATCCACATGAACTGCCTCTTCCACACAGTGGGTAGATTCTATCTTGCACTAGACACAAACATAAACTCCAGATGGATTCGTGAGAAAATACATGCTCTATCAATGTTAAAATAAACAGAATTTGTTCATAACCTTAGGCTAGAGAAGCTTGCTTCAGAAAAGACATGAAATGCAAGCTCTTGCAGAGAAGAGTTTTATTCAAAAATGTTTAATTTGCTCCTCACAAAAGACAGCACAAAGTTAAAGAAGAGAAGCAGGTAGGAAAATATTTGCAGCAAATAATAACTGCTTCATATGGAGCTTTTTGTTAGGTGCCAGATATGACATTCTACTGTGTCCTAATTTGTTGAATCCTATGGCAATGTGAGATAGGCACTATTATCATCTTTCCCATTTTTCAAACAAGGAAACAGCTCAGAGAGGTCGGATAACTTGTCCTTGATCACACAGCTAGTAAGTGGTAGATCCAAATTATGAATGCAGCCAGCCTGGCTTCAGATCCAAATTGTGAATGCAGCCAGCCTAGCTTAAGAGCCCAATTTCTTAACTTGTACCCTAGCTCATTCTTTTTAATGCTTCCTGAAATGAATGATGAATTTCTACCCAAAATACATAAAGGAATCCTGAGATCAATTAGAGAAAAAATTAAAAACTCCATAGAAAAATGAGATAAGACTATTAATAGGCGATTCACAGAAGAGAAAATTAAAGTAACCGACAAACATACCTGTACTAGTAATAAAGCAAATGCAAACTTGTAATGAGTTTTTTTCACCCATTATGCTAAGCAAAACTTGAAAGATTGTTGATGTATATTGGCAAGAAAACAGGTATTCTCAGAGGACAGGTTGGAATACAAATTGGCAGAGCTTTTGTGGCAGTACACTAAAGATGCATTAATTGGTGATTCAGCAATGTACATAGTTTGATATCATTTTTAGAGAAATATGTGTGTGTCTACTGAGATATACCTGTAATATTATTTGTAATAGTAAAATGTTGGAAAATACCTAAATATCAATTAGTATTGTTAGCTTAAAAGAAAAGAAAAGAAAAAAAAAACCTGTATTACAGACTATGTAACACTACTGAAGTTTAGAAGCCTGGAAGGCAGAACCACATGGTGTGAAGCTTGCAGAGTCTGGATTCAGATTGGCAAATACCTGGTTCCAATCACACCTCTTTCTGTGAACAGCAAGCCCTGAACTTCTCTGTGCCCTGAAGTCTTTGAAAACTGGACTTCATAACAGCACTCACTTCATCATGAGAATTGAATATCATGGTCCATGCAAAATTCTCAGAACAACAGCATCTGATACATAGCAAGGGTTCTATCCATGCTCCTGTTACTGTTACAAGTAACAACATGGACAGTTATCTTAGACATGTGGCTTTAAAAAAACACATATACATGCGCTCATGTATACACACAATATGATTGCAATTATATAAATATATATATATATCTGCATAAATACAGATGAATAAAACAATCACTTATAAGCGATTTTTTTAGTCATCTTTAATCCTTTTTGGAACAAGATGGAGTTTAAAAAGTAAATTATTTTTCAAACTCTCTATGGGAAGAAAAGCTGGAAGAAAATACATCAAAATGTTCACAGTGGTAACTTTTGGATGGAGAAATGATTGATTAATTTTGCTTATGTTTTCTTTCTTTTCCCCAAATTTTCCTGAGGCTTAATGAAAATACTTAAGTATTCAAACAGACACATTGATAATCTATATTAATGGAAATGATGACATTTAAAAACAAAGAGTCAATCAATTATACTTCAATTGAAAAGAAAAAAAGAAAGAGGGACTTTCCTGGTGGTCCAGTGATTAGGACTTCATCTTCCAATGACGGGGATGCGGGTTCGATCCGTGGTCGGGTGGCTAGGACCTCACACGCCTTGTGTTTGCATGCTCAATCACTCAGTCGTGTCAGACTCTTTGTGACCCCGTAGACTGCAACCTGCCAGGCTCCTCTGTCCATGGGATTTTCTAGGCAAGAATACTGGAGTAGGTTGCCATTCCCTTCTCCAGAGGGTCTTCCTGACCCAGGGATCGAACCCATGTCTCCTGCATTACAGGCAGATTCTTTCCACTGAGCCTCCCGGGCATGCCTCATGGTCAAAAAAAACAAAAAACATGAAGTAGAAACAAAACTGTAACACATTCAGTAGAGATTTTAAAAATGGTCAACATAAAAAAAAAAAATTTTAAAAAGAAAAACCTTTTCACAGCACTAATGGTTTTCATGTTATAAGATGATCTTCAGGAGAACTTCCTTCTCTACCTTCTTTAAGAGACAGAAGGATCTGAAAACAAGTAGCAAAACAACTCCTAGCGAAGAGGCCGTGTGAATAAAGAGGAAAGGAATTGGAATCATTTTATCTGGATGGAAGAAGAGATTACTTATCAAAGATTCCAAACTCACAGCCTCTATTGTTAAATATGGCCTTGAGACACGTTCTTTTGTCTGGCCATGGCAGTGACCACAGCTATAAGTATGGAAGCCTTAACCAGGGCACATATGTCCCATTTTCTCATGGATCCCATCATTGCTAATTGATTAAATCTGTCTACGGCTTTTACTTATGATACCTGCCCAGTTCCTCAAACCACTGTAGCTTGCAACGCCCAACTAAATCCTTAGAACATAACCACAAATGAACTGAAAGCACTTCAAGACATTTTGGTTAAATATTAAGAAACAGTATACAGTTTTAAATCAAAGAGAGCTTTTGCAGGCCCCATTTCTGGTGACCTTTCACAGGAGGATTTCTAACTCTTTGTCTCAATCTTTGAGACAAAGATCTTTGCATAAATGTTTGTCAAGACCAGGCATTAAAACACCACTGAGAGTGCTAGAATATAGTGGTTCTTCAATTTCAGAGAGCATCAGCATCACCTGGCATGTTGTCAAACATGCAGATTTCTGGAGTCACCTCACTCCTTCCAGCCCTGAGAGTCTGATTCCTTAGGTGACACTCAATCAGGGAAACATTTGACCACATTTTAAGAAACAGAGTTGTGGTAGATACTGGTAGAGGTGCACGTGAGGCCCACAACTCCCTTTTATGCTGGGTGGGCCCACGTTAGCCCCCAACTTATAGACAATGGTCCTGATGGAGTGGTCCTAGCAGACTGGCACAGGGGAGGATATCTGCCTCAAGTGGGACCTCTCAGATTCTCTGTCTCCAGAGCTTGCTCGTGGAATTCAGTTATACTAATAATCTCCACTAATTACAAAACTGGAAGCAATGATGGAACATGCAAATTTAGAGGTGGCTATCTTCTCTCTTTTTGTAAAATTATTTGTTTGTTTGTTTTTGGCTTCTCTGGGTCTTTGTTGCTGCATGCGGGCTTTCTCTAGTTGCAGCGAGTGGGGGCTACTCTGCGTTGCTGTATATGGATTTCTCACTGTGGAAGCTTCTCTTGTTGTGGAGGACAGGCTCTGGGTGTGAGGGCTTTGGTATTTGTGGCACATGGGCTCAGTAGTTGCAATTCCTGGGCCCTCAAATTTGGGCTCAGCAGTTGTGGTGAAGGGGCTTAGTTGCCCTGAGGCCTGTGGAATCTTTCCACAGCAGGGATTGAACCCGTGTTCCCTGCATTGACAGGTGAATTCTTAGCCACTAGACCACCAGGGAAATCCAAGAGGTGGCTGTCTTCTGCCTCAGGTATGCAGAAGCTAAGAAAGCTAATCCTCCAAGGAAATGAAGCAGATGAGCCAAGAAAAACAAAATTGAGAGATTGTGCAGCCCTGCATTAGAGTCTGGTAACAACTATAACAAATATCCCCAAATTTTAGTGACTTGATAGAATTTTCTTTCCTGCTCATGCAAAGTCTGCCATGGGATTTCTTGGTCAGTACCAGATTTCTTTTCTGACAGCTTCAGATTCCTTTTGTGGCTCTGCCCTCCCATGGGTCCTTGGAGTCTTTTCCATTTAGCTAATGGATGGTACATGAAATGTAAGTTTTTATGAGCCAGGCCTAGGAGAAGCAGATATACTCTGTTGGCCAGAAGTCAGCCACAAGGCCCTGCTTACAACACGTGTTGCTTGGAAATGTCATCTAGCTGTGTACCCAAAGAAAAAGGAAAGGCGGAAATAGTTTGGTGAATATCCAACAACCTCTGCCACAAGCTCCATGGAGTCGGTGATGCTATCTAACCATCTCATCCCCTGCCACCCTCTTCTCCTTCTGCCTTCAATCTTTCCCATCATCAGAGTCTTCCAATGAGTTGGCTCTTCACATCAGGTGGCCAAGGTATTGGAGCTTCAGCTACAGCACTGATTTCCTTTAGGACTGACTTCTTTGATACCCTTGCTGTCCAAGGGACTCTCAAGAGTCTTATCCAAGCACCACAATTTGACAGCATCAATTCTTCAGTGCTCATTCTTCTTTATGTTATTTATAAAATAACAGTTGCCCAAAAAATCATTCACTTGTGTCCAACTCTTTGTGAGTCCATGGGATGGGAACTGTAGCCCACCAGGCTCCTCTGTCCATGGAACTTCTCCAGGCAAGAATACTGGAGTAGATAGCCATTCCATTCTCCAAGGGATCTCCCCAACCCAGGGATCAAACTTGGATCTCCTGCATTGTAGGCAGATTCTTTACCATCTAAGTCACTAGGGAAGCCCAAGAGTTGCCAAACTATTATCAAATCAAAAACCAAAAAATAAGTATTGGTGAGGATGTGGAGAAATCAGAATCTTTGTGCATAGTTGATGGGAATGTAAAATAGCGTGGTCACTCTGGAAAACAGTATGGCAGTTCCGCAAACAGTTAAACATAGACCCAGAAGAATTGAAAGCAGGAGATCAGATACTTGCACATGAATGTTCATAGCAGCAGTGTGTTCACAAGAGCCAAAAGGTGAAAACCTTAATGTCCATCAACTAACGGATGGAGAAACACAATGGTACATCCAGACAATGAAATATTCTGCCTTAAAAAGGAAGGAAATTCTGATATGTGCCACATGACAAAAGGACAAATATTGTGTGCTTCCACTAATATGAAATATCTAGAGTAGTCAAATCCATAGAGACAGAAAGTGGAATAGTGGTTACTGGGGGCAGGAGGGAGGGAGGAGTTCTCTAGGTCAGAGTTCATTCCTAAGCTACAGACACAAATACAAAAGTTGTTTATACTTAGACCCCACGCACCCAAGGCAGACCCACTCTACCCTACTCCCTCTTCTCTGCCTCAACCAACAATTCTGCTTTCGTGCGAACTGTCCAAACACCCGAGAAGTCATTCTAGACCCTTCTCTCTCTCCATCCTCACCATCAATGAAGCTTGCTGAGTCAAAAGCATCCTCTGCATCCTCTGTCACTGTCTGGTCCAGGCCTGCTTTAGTTTTCACATTCATCACTACGACAGCCTGCTAATCGCCTTCATCACCTTCAATCCCTTTTTGTCCTTCTTCCACCCTTTGGCCAAACTGTTCGTTCCAAAGTATCAGTCTGATCATGAGTCTCCCTGTCACCCCAACTTCATTGCCTGCTTCTTAGAGGCTCTGCTTACTCCTCAAGAAAATGGCACGTGAGGTCCTTCACAAAACCAGCATGCCTATTTCCCACAAGCACCAACTTTCTCTCCATGCTGGGTTCCTGATTGTGTCTCCCTGACTTTGTGAGGTGCTTCCTCCTGCCTGGAGCACCTTTCTCAGCCCCTCCATCCCTTGGCCCAAACCCACTTCTCTGTCGAGTCAGTGCAGACATAACTGCATCCCCATCCATAATCCTGTGTTTTCTCACAGCCTCCCAGAAGGTCATTCTGTCTTCATCTCTCTATCTACCCACTCACTCAGGAATTCTGCCTTTGCCTGTGAACCACCAGAGCCCATCTCTGTGTCTGGCAGGCCTAAACCCTCAATAACCTCTTGTGGTCACCATGAAGGAGGTACCCTTTCTCCCAGAGATAGTTATTAAGAACAAGCTGCCAGTCAAAAACTGAAACCAAATCAGCAAACCCCAGTTGTACATTGATGGCTTCTTTGCATATTCAGTTGCATTTCAATTCGGGAAGAATGGTTTTCTGGACTATTAATTGTCAAGCAAAATATTTCCCTTTACTAGAAACATTAAACTGAAAGTATCTTTCTTTTTCTTTTCTTTTCTTTTTTTCTCTCTGAGGGCTGATTGGATTCAAGAATGCGGACAAAGAAAAATAATATTAACACAATTGATAGTTAAGTAAGTAGTCATTTTTATGCATCCTGGCCAGGCTTGTACATGGGAATAATTCCGTCTGTATCTCTAGAAGTAAAGTCTGGGTTTCATTTTGCAAACTCAGAGCAGAAATCAGATGCCGGGAGACATCCTGACATTCTAGCAACATTTTGGAGAAATCCCATGTATCGTACATTTCCTGATGACACCACATTGACAAAACGTGTCATTTTCTAAGGAAAGAGAAACACTCCGTCCACAATCTTACAAGTCACCTCTGAAGGCCGAGCTTAAGGCTGATTTGCTCCTCATTCCCAGAAGAACATATCCATGCAATTTCTATTTGTATGTTAAATCTAGTCACCACAAAAATGCAGGGTAACAAAAGATTGTTATAGCCCAAGGGGATAATCTACTTAAAGGAAAATCATTGATCACTGGGAATGCACAGACCAGGGAAGATTGAACCCAAGCCTTGCTTCAGTGGAATTTGACCTGTGTAACCCTTTCCCTTCCTCACGTAACTGCTCTACAGCAGAGCTTCTTGGCAGGCTTAATCCAAACCTGGCCTGCTGCTTTCCCTGCTGTTTCTGGCAGATGGCATTTTGCAGGACTGGACTGAGTTAAGATAGCAAGACAGTTTCAGTGGCCAGAAGCATGAATACGTGAACGAAGGCATGGTGAATTCAAGCATTCTCTTTCAGGAAAGGTTAGAACAGAACCCATATAAGGCAGTGGGTTAAACTCTCTCCCCTCTTGGCCCTAAAAATATTAAAAGAACTTCATGGTATGAATAAACAACACCTCATTCCTTCCATGAATGAACATTTCACACAATGTTCTAGTCCCCAGTGTTCATGTTTGCAATCCATCCTCTCCCACATTCTTATTTGAAGAGTAATAGGTCCACTTCAGTGTCCCAAGTTTCTGAATGTGGAAAATAATCTTTTCTAGAGATCATGTTGTTACTAAGTATAAATCAAAATGACAACAGAGTTCAAAATCAGATCATTCTTTTTCTGGCCCTCCTTCACCTCTATCCTTACCTTCTATCATCATCAATCTCCAGAAGATACACACCTAGTTTCTAGAACCTCCACTGTTACAGAAATAGCCTAAACTTGCACAGGCCCTCCTGGAGGTTCGGGCCTCAGGTCTGAGGCCATCTCCCAGTGATGAAGATTTCTAAAAGAACTCACTAATCTGTTGCAGGAATGGGGACCCCTTCCAGGGCCCGAAACTGGGCTCTTGTCTAACACTCGGAAATGAATTGTCCGAGGAGACACATGTGCTGACAAAGCAAGAGACTTTATTGGGAAGGGCACCCAGGTGGAGAGCAGGAGGGTAAGGGAACCCAGGAGAACTGCTCTCCCGTGGCTCGCAGTCTTGGGTTTTATGGTGATGGGATTAGTTTCCGGGTGGTCTTTGGCCAATCATTCTAATTCAGGGTCTTTCCTGGTGGCGCACGCATCGCGCAGCCAAGATGGATGCTAGCAAGAGGGATTCTAGGAAGTGGACGGACAGGCAGTGTCTCCTTTTGACCTTTCCCGAACTCTTCTGGTTGGTGGTGGCTTATTAGTTCCATATTCATTAGGATCTCCTGTCATAAAACAACTCAGGCAAATGGTTACTATGGTGCCTGGCCAGGGTGGGCGGTTTCAATCAGTGTGCTTCCCCTAACAAATCCAGGACATGGACCTATGGAAGTTGCCGGTGTCCCAGTCAACTTCTGGAACTGAAGAGACTTTTCCTCACTCTAGGATGATAAGGCCATAGGAAAATTACAGAAAATAAGCAGGTTTAGGGTCGACTTGCCAGATATCAAACTATATTATCAGGCCACATTAACTGAAAGAGTATAAATCTCATAAAGAAACAGAAAGACAGACCAACAGATAAGAATGAAGAGTCCAGGAACTAGATGCAAACACACACACACACACACACACACACACACACACACACATGAATTTGTTTCATGATATAAATATCTTAAATTGATAATTCATGGAGAAAAGACCCAATACTATTGAAATAACATACTATGCGTTTTTCAGAAAAATAAAGATTGATCCCTATCTTACATCCTCTATCCAAATAAACTGTGAATAGGCCAAGGATTGACTGTAAAAAAATTCTACAAAAATATTCTAAGAAAATTGGATACAATATTTTTAAAAATCCTACAGTGAGGGATGTCTTTCTAAGTACAAAATAGACAAACCTCAGAAATGCAAAGGGAAAGATTGATAGGTCTTAAATTTTCTCATGGTAAAAAAAAAAAAGACATACAATGTAAGTTTATAGGTAAATAATAAATGAGGGGAAATAGTTGCAATACATCTTTGTAAAGGTAAATATAGAAGCTCATTTTACAAATCAACAAGGGAAAGAGGAATTTTCCACTTGAAAAATGAGCAAAAAGCAAAGAAACAATTCACAAAGGTAGAACTACAGATACCATGAAGTGTTAGCTATATCAGGAAGTGTTAGCGATCAAAGAAAGTCCAATTAAACAACAATGATATATCAAATTTCACCTATCAGACTCAGTTCAGTTCAATTCAGTCACTCAGTCATGTCTGACTCTTTGAGACCCCATGAATCACAGCACGCCAGGCCTCCCTGTCCATCACCAACTCCCAGAGTTTACTCAAACTCACGTCCATCGAGTCAGTGATGCCATCCAGCCGTCTCATCCTCTGTCATCCCCTTCTCCTCCTGCCCCCAATCCCTCCCAGCATCAGGGTCTTTTCCAATGAGTCAACTCTTCGCATGAGGTGGCCAAAGTATTGGGAGTTTCAGCTTCAGCATCAGTCCTTCCAATGAACACCCAAGACTGATCTCCTTTAGGATGGACTGGTTGGATCTCCTTGCAGTCCAAGGGATTCTCAAGAGTCTTCTCCAACACCACAGTTCAAAAGCATCAATTTTTCAGTGCTCAGCTTTGTTCACAGTCCAACTCTCACATCCATACATGACCACTGGAAAAACCATAGCCTTGACTAGCAAAGACTAAAAAGACTGGTCCTACCCAGGGTTAGTGAGGCTGAGGGAAATAAGGTCATTTTATCCAGTCCTTATGGGAATGGAAATTGATACTCCTTTCATGAGCACAATCTGGCCCTTGGTATCTAAATTCAAAATACAAGTATCATTTGACCTGTGATCCCACTTTGGAAAATCTATCCTGAGAAACAGTCAGCTAGGTATGGGAAGAGGTAGGGACACACCCTGGAAGATTAGTGCTGGGAGGGATGAGGACACAGAAAAGGGATGCACAGTAGGCCCTCAGGACCAGGGAGGATTGGAGCAGGTTTCTAAGAGAAGGGGATGCTGGAGGTGAGTCTTGAAGGATAAACTGGAAGGAGGCACAAAAGAGGAAGAGAAAACAGAGGTGAGGTTCAGAGAGAACATCCTGCAGTTGGGAACAACAGCAGTGCCTGGAAGCTGTGCTTAGGATGCAGGGTGGCAAGAGGGACAACCCTAATAAGAATGCAATGATGGTTTGCTAATGGTGTCGCTTTCCAGATGAGAACACTAAGGTTTGGTTGCAACATCTCAGGTGAACACAGCTGGTCCAAAACTTGTAAAGACAGAGCAAGAACTGGAGCCCACATTTATGTGACCATGGAGCGTAGGTCATGGTTAGGAATTTGGACTCTATCTCCATGGCCATGGGCCTCTGAGGAAGGCATGTGGGAGAGTTTTTGTTGTTCAGTCACTAAGTCATGTCCGACTCTTTGCCACCCTGTGGACTGCAGCACACCAGGCTCCTCTGTCCTCTATTATCATCCAAAATTTGCTCAAATTCATGTCCATTGAGTTAGTGATGCAATCCAACCATTTCATCCTCTGTTGCCCCCTTTTTCTCCTGCCCTCAATCTTTCCCAGCACCAGGGTCTTTTCCAAAGAGTTGGCTCTTCACAATGGGTGGCCAAAGTATTGGAGCTTCAGCTGCAGCATCAGTCCTTCCAGTGAATATTCAGAGTTGATTTCCTTTAGGATTGACTGGTTTGATCTCCTTACTGTCCAAGGGACTCTCAAGAGTCTTCTCCAACACCACAGTTCAAAAGAATCAATTCTTTGGCACTTAGTCTTCTTTATGGTCCAACTCTCACATCTGTGCATGGCTACTGGGAAAACCATAGCTTTCACTATATGGATCTTTGTCAGCAAAATGATGTCTCTGCTTTTTAATACCCTGTCTAGGTTTGTTATAGCTTTTCTTCCAAGGAACAAGCATCTTTTGTGGCTGCAGTCACCGTCTGATTTTGGAAACCAAGAAAATAAAATCTCTCATTTGTCCACTTTTCCCCCATCTATTTGCCAGAAAGTGATGGGACCAGATGCCATGATCTTGGTTATTTGAATGCTGAGTTTTCACTCTCCTCTTTCACCTTCATTAAGAGACTCTTTAGTTCCTCTTCACTTACTGCTGTTAGAGTGGTATCATCTGCATATCTGAGGTTATTGATATTTCTCGCTGCAATCTTGATTCCAGTTTGTGGGTCATCCAGCCCCGCATTTTGCATGATGTACTCTGCATAGAAGTTACATAAGCAGGGTGACAATATACAGCCTTGATGTACTCCTCTCCCAATTTTGTTGCTGTTGTTCCAGTCTATTGTTCCATGTCTGGTTCTAACTCTTGCCTTATTCTACATACATGTTTCCTAGGAGACAGATAAGATGGTCTGGTATTCCTATCTCTTTAAGAATTTTCCACAGTTTGTTATGATTCACACAGTCAATGGCTTTAGCATAGTCAATGATGCAGAAGTAGATTTTTTTTTGGAGTTTCCTTGCTTTTTCTATGATCCAACATACATTGGCAATTTGCTTTCTGGCTCCTCTAGCTTTACTGAATCCGGCTTGTACATCTAGAAGTTCTCAGTTCACATTCTGCTGGAGTCTAGCTTGAAGGATTTTGAGCATTACCTCACTAGCATGTAAAATGAGTGCAATTGTACGGTAGTTTGAACATTCTTTGGCATTGTGTTTCTTTGGAATTGGAATGAAAACTGACCTTTTCCAGTTCTGTGGCTGCTGCTTGCTGAGTTTTCCAAATTTGCTGGCATATTGAGTGCAACACTTTAACAGCATCATCTTTTAGCATTTGAAATAGCTCAGCGGGAGAGTTAGGTCTGCCTTTCAGGAAGTCTGTTCTGGAGGCAATGTGAAGAGAGATGGGAGGCGGCCCAGAAGGAAAAGGGGAAACCAAACAGGGCTCAGCTGCTGGAAAGGATGAGCTAGGAATGAAGGTGAGGGCATTGGAAGATACTCAGGAGATAAAATCCACAACTGGGACCAATCAAGTAAAAGGTGATAGGAGGCAGAGCAAGAGTCAAGAATGACTCCTGACTTCTACCTGACAATATAGGTAGGTGCTAACATCCAGACAGTTGCTTATTGCATCTTTTTAAAATTTTTTAATTGAGGTATATTTGCCTTATAATGTTGTGTTAATTTCTGCTGTACAACGAAGTGAATCAGCTATATATATTTTATATATATATATACATATATATGTATATATATATATATCTCCTCCCTCTTGAGCCTTCCTCACACCCTCCCCCACCCCACCACTCTAGGTCATCACCAAGCACCATTGCCTACTGCATCTTGAACACCCCTCATTTTCACACCTGTGCTCCCATTCTTCCTTTCCCACAAAACAGCATCCCCAGAAGGTCTTCAGGGTGAAATCTCAACCATCCCTCAAAGCCGGTCTCCAAGGCTACCTCCTTTCTCATGAAATCATTGCAGAAAACTCCCTTCACCCCACTTGGAGTGTGAGTCTGGGGCATCTTGTTATCTCCTATCTGCCTTTATTTGCCTACCTGATAGTTAATAATTTATGCATGTTTCTTGTTTTCCTCACTTATCAGCCTCCTAACAGCAAGGGCTACATGGCCACATCACATACCTCCTTCCACATTCTTTTTGCAGAAAACAGCAGACTTGTGTGTGGTAGACATTTAAATAGTTGAAATCAAGAAAACAAATAACTCTCCCACTTTCCTCTCCTAGTTTGTGCCTTCTCAGCTTTTAGCAAAGAAAGAGCTTAAATGTTTCTTGCTCCAGAAGAAACCAGAAGAGTTGGAAGGAAGTTTGGGAATGCCTGCAGGAGATTTTCTTAATCCTAAACTGGCTGATAACACTGCAGGAAACTATCATAAGGAAAACACAGTGATGAAACAGAAGGGTCCTATTACCACTTCCTTACTTTACTGAACAGGACGTTTGGAGAGTAATTTGCAGTGGAATGTCTTCCAAATGTATATAAATAGTCATGCTCAGCTTGGTGAAAGTGTGTATTTTCAAGATGAACTGATAAGTGACATGAGATAAAAGAGGTCAAGTGGACAAGATGGATTGCATGAGACATTTATAGATGAAATTTGCTCATTTTGCTGGGAAGCAAGTGAGCAAGCAAAGACACTATATGAGCCTGCCTCATTTTGGAGAGCACAGTGCAAAACTTTAATCTCATTAAAAAAATTATAGATGAATGAATGAGTGAATGAATGGATGATTCTTTACAGAACTAAAATAGTCCATAAGTGAGGCTTAAACAGATATTCATGCAAGAAAGAAACCTGATTCTTGGTTAAAAAGGAATCAATCCAATATGCTCTACAACGTCATGCTTTCATCATCACAGTGATATAATGGGGTCCCTCCTGGAGTTGCATTTCCTTTCACTGCTCACTCCATCCTCCAAACCAGAATTTCCCAAAGTGTGTTGCCTGGAACACTAACCCCAGAAAAATTTTCTCCAAGGGGGTTCCATGGTCAAATACAGTTGTGAAATGTTTAACATTACATCTCTCAGAGAATCACAGTGCATCTTGGCATCACAGAGACTGAACAGTCCTATTATAAAGAAACTTTCACTTTATATATGCATTTTCCTAACTGACTTGGTCCTGGGACCTTCTGAGTGGAGTAAAATTAGGACTAGTAACCGCAGGTGGAAATAATGTCCCCCAGTTGGGAACCTCAAGACCTTCCCATCTCTGGTTTTCCCTCCTTCTTCTGAACCCCACCTCCTCCCTTCAAATTTTGACAGTCTTCTTGCTCATTTTCACAGAACCCAGAGAGCTGATGAGAAAACATGAAGAGAGGATTTATTTTACCTGAAGTTGCTAATGGGTAATGATTTTTTAATCATGTCTCTCTGGCTTCCCAGGTGATGCTAGTAATAAAGAATCTGCCTGCCAATGCAGGAGATGCCAGAGACTTGGGTTTGATCCCTGGGTCAGGAAGATACCCTGGAACAGAAAATGGCAACTCACTCCACATCGCTGGAATAATCCCATGGAGAGAGGAGACTGGAGGGCTACAGTCCATGGAGCCGCAAAGCACACACCCAGGGAGCATTTACATTTTTACTGAGGCCTTCTGAAATATAATGGCTAAATTCAAATGAACAGTGCAAATGCCAAAACTCTCATGCCTGTATGTCACAGAAGAAAAGTCACCTGTTCTTTCCACGAGCAAGGGTGCCACTGGGAAAGTGCAAGGAAATGACTCCTTCTCTCCCAGCCATCAAATCAACTGTGGCAACGACAAAAATCAGGCACCACTCCTTTGTGAATCATGTGCTAAGATTCACTCCTCATCTATTTTTTTTAATATATTTAAAAAATTTATTTATTTGACTGAGGCATGTGGGATCTAGTTCCCTGACCAGGAATCAGACTCAGTCCCTCTGTACTGGGAGTGGGGAGTCCCAGCCAATGGACCACCAGGGAAGTCCTTCACCCCTCATCTTTCCCTGGCTGACTCCTTCTTCTAGTTTAGGAATCAAATCAGAATTGCTTCCTCCTTCCTGACCCCTGGGCTAGGATACAAAATGGGCTGTTGTTGTTATTGTTCAGTCAGTAAGTCGTGTCTGACTCTTTGCAGCTCCATGGACTGCAGCACACCAAGCTTCCCTGTCCTTCACCATCTTCCAGAGTTTGCTCAAACTTATGTCCATTGAGTCGGTGATGCCATCCAACCATCTCATCCTCTGTTGTCCCTTTCTCCTCCAGCCCTGAATCTTTCCCAGCATCAGGGTCTTTTCCAGTGAGTTGACTCTTCACATCAGGTGGCCAGAGTATTGAAGCTTCAGCTTCAGCAGCAGTCCTTCCAGTGAATATTCAGGACTGATTTTCTTCAGGATTGGCTGGTTTGATCTTGCTGTCCAAGAGACTCTCAAGAGTCCTCTCCAGCACCATAATTCAAAAGCATCAATTCTTTGGTGCTCAACTTTCCTTATGGTCCAACTCTCACATCTGTACATGACTACTGGAAAAGCCATAGCTTTCACTGTATGGATCTTTGTCAGCAAAGTGATGTCTCTACTTTTTAATATGCTATCTAGGTTTGTCATATCTTTCCTTCCAAGGATCAAGCATCTTTTAATTTCATGGCTGCAATCACCATCCACAGTAATTTTGGAGTCCAAGAAAATAAAATCTGTCACTGTTTCCACTTTTTCCCCATCTATTTCAAACCCAGTACCTCCCCTACACTTGACCCTATAGGATTTATCACTCTGAAAGAGTTGCTTATTTCTCTACCTCAAACCAGATTTTAATGTGTTTGGAGGCAATCTGTCTTATTCCTTCTGTTTGCCCAGAGTCTGGTCCAAGATAGGGTCTATAGGAAATCAGAAACTAAAGTGTAGAGAAATGTGATTGTTTTTAACTCAGTGGAACAAAAAACTCCATTTTAAAGAAGAAATTTAAAAGAAGATGAATATATGAAAATGGGTTAGTTGGTGGAAATCCAAAGGTCCCATTCAGTTCAGTTCAGTTCAGTTGCTCAGTCGTGTCTGACTTTTTGCGAATGGTCCCATTCAGGCAAATACAATATTAATTGAGCATTGCATTATATATTATATATAATTATTACATATATATTGCATTATATATATTATATATTAATTGAGCATGGCATTATAGGAGAAACTGTAGGAAAATAGAAGACATAGAAGATTTGATTCATATCTTCAAGGAACCTAAAATAATGACATGATCATCGTACTCTTTCACTGGATTACAAACAGAGCTGACTTGGGAGAGCATTTCTGAGATTTGAGAATATCCTGTATATGTGGGTTGGCCAATTCCCTCTCAATACACTAATAAGAACTCAAATGTTTATCAGATTGAAAGTTTCACCTTGGTCCCAGGGCTGACAGCTGACAATTTGGAATTTCCTAGTTACAAGAAGAGTTGCCCACAGAATACCTAACCAACTTGGTGTGTTTGGGGGACTTAACAGTGGGCCAAGTGAGGGGGACTCGGCTTTCAGGCTGAGGAAGTTGGGGGTGTGGGGCTCTGCGGGTGAGTGTGAAAACCAGACGAGGAACATCTGGGTCCTGTCAACGTTTCCCAGAGATCTCCTCCATCCAACTGCAGCATGAGCAAATTAAGATTGATAAATTGTGTGGCTCTTTCTGGCTTTAAAGATCCCAGATGCTCTGCAAAATTAATGGATGCTCTATCTCCACTCAATCTGACACCAAAACAGAGCCTTGAAAATGTACCAGACCCCTACTCCCCCAAACGCTGGAGCACAGGGGGGCAGTTCTGCTTCCTCAGATTGGATTCCAGTGTGCAGACTCATGCATTTAGTTAGTGTGTGTGTGTGTTTGTGTGTGTGTGTATACACACACATGCATTTTCAGGCTAGAACTCATCTTCACTGTAGGGTGTGGGTACACAGGCTTGGCAACGAATGTACATCTTCAAGAACTCCACTGGCCGAAATTTCCTTAAACACCAACCTGTCCTCCACAGAATAACTTCAAGGAGATGAGATCATTTGTGTTGTTTGGAAACAATTGTTTTAGGCAAATAGAAAATACTGCTAATATTAATACATAAGACTGTTCTGTTCTTTTTGGAGGGGGAGAGGGGGTGCTGCGCTGGGTCTTTGTTGCTGCAAACAGGCTTACTCTTGTGGCTCAGCGGTAAAGAATCTGCCTGCAATGTGGGAGACCTGGGTTCAATCCCTGGCTTGGGAAGATCCCCTGGAGAAGGGAAAGGCTACCCACTCCAGTATTCTGGCCCAGAGAATTCCATGGACTGTATAGTCCATGGGGTTACAAAGAGTCAGACGTGACTGAGTGGCTTTCACTTTCACTTTCAAGACTGTTGTGTTCTTTTTTTGGTGGTGGGGGGGCGTGTGCTGGGTCTTTGTTGCTGAGCACAGGCTTTCTCTAGTTGTGGCGAGTGGGGGCTACTTTCTGGTTTCAGTGCAAGGGCTTCTCATTACGGTGGCATCTCTCGTTGTGGAGCACAGGCTCAAGGCCCACAGGCTTCAGTAGTTGTGGCACATAGGCCTAGCTACTCTGCAGCATATGGGATTCTCCTGGACCAGGGATTGAACCCATGCCTCCTGCATTGACAGGCAGACTCCCAACCACTGGACCACCAAGGAAGTCCAAGACTGTTCTCTTCTTATTCTCCAGCACTTTGTTCACTAACCCAGTTCTCCACATGGCTGACAGTGTGTTTGTTTCTAACAGCAGAAAAATAACAATCAAACAGAGATTGTGGAAAAGTCTTTGGGGCACTGATTGGTTCTGTGAGATTATAGAGATCAAATTCAAATGTCCTGTTTGTGGCCACCCAGGTAGCCCAAAGCATGCAAATTCAATGAAGTATCTCTTACAATGGTCTTTCATGTAGAATGCAACCAACTAGGAGGAAACATCCCTAACAAAGGAAAAGCAGGCTAGGAAGACACTAGAGCCAAAACAGAAGGTCCTGCAAATTCAGACCACTGGATTGTTCCAATAAAAACCACTGGGTTGTCTCCTACTGTCATCTCTGATAAAGGTACTAAAGGAAATTAGACAGAATTTACCCTCTATGACATCATCCTCAAAAGTTTAAAATGTCCCTAAACATCCCTAAATTCCCTGGTAAGTGTTGGAAGAATGACTTAGAGCAATGATTTTGTGTGAGCAAGTTCTCTTCTTAGCAAACCACATCTGGACACGGGCCACAGATCAAAGGCCTTCAGTGTGGGAACCATTTTGGTTTCCTCAGTGGCTAGTTACTTGGTTTTCAAAGTTCTCCCATTTCCACAGCCCAGTGATCTTATCTGCCAACCAGCGCTCACTCTCTCATTCACTCATTCATTCATTCATCCATCCGACAAGTACTCAGGGAGTATTCACTCTTCCACATGCTGGGACATGCTGGCGAAAAACAGACCCTTGGTTCCCAAGATGGGGTACCAGAGCCAGGAGCATCAGGATCACATGGGATCTCGTTAGAAATTCAAATTTACTGAGGCTCCATCTCAGATCTACTGAACTACAACCTCTGGGGGCGGCCCCAGAACTCCGTGTTTTAACAAGCCCTCCAAGAGATTCTGAAACACATCAAGTTGGAGGACTGCTGGTGTGGACCAGACCCCACTCTCTCAGAGCATGCCCTCTCCTGGAAAAGAGCCATAAGTAAATAACAATGTGTGATATAATGTCAGGCAGTGATCAATACTTCTTAAAAAAGAAAATCAAGGGAACTGGGGTACTGTTTCACTCAGGCAATCAGGAAAGGAAGACATCCTTCTGAGCAGTGAATGAAGTGAGAGGACAGGATGGCATGGCTGACTCTACATCCGGACCCCGAATCCCATTTCCCTTCAGAGTTTCCAGGTAGATATCAGAACATAGTGGGAAGACACTTGTCTCGCCAGCCATTCCAAAATGTCTCTGGGAATCTGAATCCTAAAGAAAAGTAGAAATCTAGTACCTGCTCCAAACATCCAGCTAAGTTTTGAAATCGGAACAGACCAAAATAGCCGAGAGTGTCATTGATTTCACGAAGACCATTTGAGACAGACATAAGGAAGAACTTCTCGACGGCAAAGATTTTGAAAACACAGGGTAGGCTGCCAAAGAAAGCAGAGGAACGTTTTCTTGGAGGCAAGATTAGTCTCCAACACTTATGGTTCAAGTGCAGTTTTAGTGGGAGGCAAGCCTGAAACAGACAACACTTTGGGGTCACAATTATCCCCAGGATCATACACATCTACTCTGTCACTTTTTCCAATGCTTTTTATGAAAATCCTCCAACATAGAGGAGAATAGGAGGACAATCATACATAGAACTGTCATCTAGAATCCAAAAATTTTAACATTTTGCCATATTTGTCTTATCTACATAGATAATACGGCAAGTCATTTGAAAGTAAGTTACAGATATCATGACATTTTACCACTAAATATATTATCATGCAACTCCTAAAAATAAATTTTACATAATCACAATATTATTACTTCTAAGAAAATTATTGATAATTGTTTAATTATCTAATCATATCTACATACTCAAGTTTCCACAAATGTTCCAAAGGTGTCTTTTTTCAAATTAGGGTATAGGGGCTTCCCTGGTGGCTCAGATGGTAAAGAATCCACCTGCAATACCGAGACCTGGGTTCAATTCCTGGGTTGGGAAGATTCCCTGGAGGAGGGCATGGCAACCCACTCCAGTATTCTTGCCTGGAGAATCCCCATGGACAGAGGAGCCTGGAAGGCTATAGTCTATAGGGTCACAAAGAGTCGGACATGACTGAGCGACTAAGCATATAGTTGCTTTACAATATTGTGTTAGTTTCTGCCGTACAACAATGCAAGTCAGCTATATGTATACACATATCCCCTCCCTCTTGGATCTCCTCCCTACCCCTCTAGGTCATTCCAGAGCACTGGGCTAAGTTCCCTGTGCCATCCAGCAACTTCCCTATGCTAGCTACCTATTTTACACATGTTCATGTACATAGGTACATATGTCAATCCGACTCTCCCAATTCATCCCCATCCCACTGTGTCCACACATCCATTCTGTCTGCATCTCTATTCCTGCCCTGCCAATAGGTTGAAATCATCCCCTAAAGAATTAATTAAAAGACACCTTTGGATTCATAAGGGCTTCCCTGATAGCTCAATTGGTGAAGAATCCACCTGCAAGGCAGGAGACCATGGTTCAATTTCTGGGTCGGGAAGATCGACTAGAGAAAGGATAGGCTACCCACTCCAGTATTCTGGACTGGAGAATTCCATGGACTGTACAGTCCATGGGGTCTCAAAGAGTCAAAGAAGACTGAGCAACTTTCACTTTCACTTTGGATTCATATATGAGGAATCCAAAGGTGTTTTTTAATTATTTCTTTAGAGATAATTGCAATATGCTTGCCCTGTTTGGGTAGAGATTTGAATTTCATTTAGTTTTTTTTTTTTCTTTTTTTTTTTTTCATTTAGTTTTAAATATACATGTAGGTACTGATATTTAAATTATACCAAAATTTAACATGAAATTACCTCAAAGTTTCACAAGGTGATAATTACAAACCCAATAGTTATGACTAATGAACAGTTCATGGAGAAATGTGAGAAAAGGAAAGAGGAATCCCAGAAAGAGACTGAGCCTGTTATGAACTGAACGTTTATGTCTCCAAAAACTTATAATGCTGAAATCCTAACCCTGCAATGCACATGTGTTAGGGAATGGGGTCTCTGGAAGGTAAACAGGATGTGGGAATGGAGCCCTCATGATATGATTGTTGTTATTCAGTCACTCAGTCGTGTCCGACTCTTTGTGACCGCATGGACGGCAGCCCACCAGGTTTCCCTGTCCTTCACCATTTCCCAGAGCTTGCTCAAACTCATGTCCATTGAGTCAGTGATGCCATCCAACCATCTCATCCTCTGTCATCCCCTTCTGCCCCTGCCTTCAATCTTTCCCAGTATCAAGGTCTTTTCTAATGAGTTAGCTGTTTGCATCAGGTGGCCAAAGTATCAGAACTTCAACTTCAGCATCAGTCCTTCCAGTGAAAATTCAGGACTGATTTCCTTTAGGATTGACTGGTTTGATCTCCTTGCAGCCCAAAGGACTCTCAAGAGTCTTCTCCAACACCACAGTTCAAAAGCATCAATTCTTCAGCAGTCAGCCTCCTTTATGATCCAACTCTCACATCCATACATGACTATTGGAAAAACCTTTGTTGGCAAAATAATATCTCTGCTTTTAAATATGCCTCCTAGATTTATCATAGCTTTTCTTCCAAAAGAAAAGAAAAAGCGTTCTCTCTCTCCCCACCCCTAACCATGTCAGGATACAGCAAGAAATCAGCCAACTATAAACCATGTATCAGGACCTCACCAGACCTGCCAGCACCATCAATTTCAGCCTCCATAACTGTGAGAAATAAGTTTGCTGGGGGGGCCGGGGGGGGTTGGACTTTCTGTTGTGGACCATGTTTAAAGTCTCCAGTGAATTTGTTCCAATATTGCTTCTGTTTAGTGTTTGGGTTTTTTGACCTTGAGGCATGTGGGTCTTAGCTTCCCAACTAGGGATTGAATCCACACCCCCTGCATTGGAAGGCAAAGTCTTTACCACTGGATCGCCAGGCAAGTTCCAAATTTACTGTTTAATCCACTCAGTCTGTGATCATTTGTTTTAGCAGCCCAAGCTAAGACAGTGGCTGAATGCATTCATTCATCTGTTCAGCCAATGGGTTTGCCCTTGAATCTGTGGGCAACATGCTAAACCTACTACCCTGTGTTCTGGGGTCAGTTGGGCCAGTAAAGAAGCAGTCAGGAGGGAGGAGAAACATTGCCATGTAATTTGGATACCTTCATTGGCTCAAGACATACTGGTCACATACCTCTTTCATCTTACTGCCATCCAAGAAAAATCTTTTTTACTTATCATGCGGGATTTTAAATTTGCAGTGGACTTACTTACTGTCTGGGCTTCCCTGGTGGCTCAGACAGTAAAGAATCTGCCTACAATGCCAGAGACCTGGGTTCAATCCTTGTGTTGGGAAGACCCCCTGGAGAAAGGAATAGCTACCCACTCCAGTATTCTGGACTGGAGAATTCAACGGACAGAGGAGCCTGGCAGGCTACAGTCCATGGGGTTGCAAAGAGTCAGACACGACTGAGTTACTAAGCACAGCACTCATTGTCTACAAGGGCTCTTTGTGTCAGGGAGGTAACTTGGGCTATTGGGGCCAGAGTGCCAAGCA
Organism: Cervus canadensis; assembly: GCF_019320065.1. Lineage (NCBI taxonomy): Eukaryota > Metazoa > Chordata > Mammalia > Artiodactyla > Cervidae > Cervus > Cervus canadensis. The sequence goes on along the minus strand of NC_057395.1, from coordinate 31,960,072 downwards.
GAGGAGTGCTGGATGACCTCGGTCAGTGGACCAACAAATGAAGGTGCCATACATTGACATGAATCAGCCATGGGTGTACATGTGTTCCCCATCCTGACCCTCCCTCCCACCTCCCTCCCCATCCCATCCCTCAGGGTCATCCCAGTGCACCAGCCCTGAGCACCCTGTCTCATGCATCGAACCTGGACTGGTGATCTATTTCACATATGATAATATATGTGTTTCAATGCTAGTCTCTCAAATCATCCCACCCTCGCCTTCTCCCACAGAGTCCAAAAGTCTGTTCTTTACATCTGTGTCTCTTTTGCTGTCTCGCATATAGGGTCATTGTTACCATCTTTCTAAATTCCACATATATGCATTAATAAACTTTATTGGTGTTTTTCTTTCTGACTTACTTTCCTCTGTATAATAGGCTCCAGTTTTTTTTAATAGGCACCTCATTAGAACTGATTCAAATGCATTCTTTTTAATAGCTGAGTAATATTCCATCGTGTATATGTACCACAGCTTTCTTATCCATTCACCTCCCGATGGACATTTAGGTTGCTTCCATGTCCTTGCTATTGTAAACAATGCTGCGATGAACATTGGGGTACATGTGTTTCTTTCAATTCTGGTTTCCTCGGTGTGTATGCCCAGGAGTGGGATTGCTGGGTCATATGGCAGTTCTATTTCCAGTTTTTTAAGGAATCTCCACACTGTTCTCCATAGTGGCTGTACTAGTTTGCATTCCCACCAACAGTGTAAGAGGGTTCATTTTTCTCCACACCCTCTCCAGCATTTATTGCTTGTAGACTTTTTTGATAGCAGCCATTCTGACTGGCATGAAATGGTACCACACTGTGGTTTTGATTTGCATTTCTCTGATAATGAGTAATGTTGAGCATCTTTTCATGTGTTTGTTAGCCATCTGTATGTCTTCTTCAGAGAAATGTCTGTTTAGTTCTTTGGCCCATTTTTGGGTTGGGTCACTTATTTTTCTGGAATTGAGCTCCAGGAGTTGCTTGTATATTTTTGAGATTAATTCTTTGTCAGTGGCTTCATTTGCTATTATTTTCTCCCATTCTGAAAGCTGTCTTTTCACTTTGCTTCAGTTTCCTTCATTGTGCAAAAGCTTTTAAGTTTAATTAGGTCCATTTGTTTATTTTTGCTTTTATTTCCATTACTCTGGGAGGTGGGTCATAGAGGATCCTGCTATGATTTACGTCAGAGAGTGTTTTGGCTATGTTTTCCTCTAGGAGTTTTATCGTTTCTGGTCTTATGTTTAAATCTTTAATCCATTTTGAGTTTATTTTTATGTATGGTGTTAGAAAATGTTCTAGTTTCATTCTTTTACAAGTGGTTGACCAGTTTCCCCAACACCACTTGTTAAAGAGGTTATCTTTTCTCCATTGTATATTCTTGCCTCCTTTGTCAAAGATAAGGTGTGCATAGGTGCATGGATTTATCTCTGGGCTTTCTATTTTGTTCCATTGATCTATGTTTCTGTCTTTGTGCCAGTACCATACTGTCTTGATGACTGTTGCTTTGTAGTATAGACTGAAGTCAGGCAGGTTGATTCCTCCAGTTCCATTCTTCTTTCTCAAGATTGCTTTGGCTATTCGAGGTTTTTTGTATTTCCGTACAAATTGTGAAATTATTTGTTCTAGTTCTCTGAAAAATACTGATGGTAGCTTGATAGGGACTGTCAGTAGTATACTCATTCTCACTATATTGATTCTTCCAATCCATGAACATGGTATATTTCTCCATCTATTTGTGTCATCTTTGATTTCTTTCATCAGTGTTTTATAGTTTTCTATATATAGGTCTTTTGTTTCTTTAGGTAAATTTATTCCTAAGTATTTTATTCTTTTCATTGCAATGGTGAATGGAATTGTTTCCTTAATTTCTCTGTTTTCTCATTGTTAGTGTATAGGAATGCAAGGGATTTCTGTGTGTTGATTTTATATCCTGCAACTTTACTATATTCATTGATTAGCTCTAGTAATTTTCTTGTGGAGTCTTTAGGGTTTTCTATGTAGAGGATCATGTCATCTGCAAGCAGTGAGGGTTTTACTCCTTTTCCAGTCTGGATTCCTTTTATTTCTTTTCTTTCTCTGATTGCTGTGGCCAAAACTTCCAAAACTATGTTGAATAGTAGTGGTGAGAGTGGGCATCCTTGTCTTGTTCCTGACCTTAGGGGAAATGTAAAGCATAAGTTTCTTAATTTCCCACCAAGGCCATCTCCAGCAGACCATGATGAGATTTTACCTTACATGAGCTCTTTTTTCATGTCCTTCCATGTAAGTTTCAGGAGGACAGAAACTTAGATTTGTTCCCTATTTCATCCCCTACCCAGTGATGAACACACTGTATGTCTGGAGCATAATAAGTGAATGATTCATTTTTAAACTAAAAGAACATGCACACATGAGGTCATGCAATGTATTACGTCTCCTCATGTGTTGTATTAAGCACTTTTCTTTTTTTAACTGCTCTGGGTCTTTGCAGGATCTTTTAGCTGTAACATGTGGAATCTTTTTTTAATTGCAGCATGTAGGCCTTTCGGTTGTGGCATGTGGGCTCTAGTTCCACAACCAGGGACTCCTGGTTGGGCCCCCTGCATTGGGCACACAAAGTCTTAGCCCCTGGGCTACAAGTATGAGCTTAGTCGCTCGGTCATGTCCGACTCTTTGCAACCCCGTGGACTGTAGCCCGCCAGGCTCCTCTATCCATGGGGATTCTCCAGGCAAGAATTACTGGAGTGGGTGGCCATGCCCTCCTCCAAGGGCTCTTCCCAACCCAGTGATTGAACCCAGGTCTCCCACATTGCAGGCAGAGTCTTTACCATCTGAGCCACCAGGGAAGTCCCTAAACACTTTTAATTTGTATTTAATTTACTTTCCTTACCACCCTTTACACAGAGGTGAAAGGGCGATGTTGTTGTTGTTGTTTAGCCACTCAGTCCTGTCCCATTCTTGTGACCCCATGGACTATAGCGCACCAAGCTCCTCTGTCCATGGGATTTCCCAGGCAAGAATACTGGAGTGGGTTGCCATTCCCTTCTTCAGGGGATATTCCTGACCCAGGGATCGAACCTGCGTCTCCTTCATTGCAGGTGGATTCTTTACCTCTGCACCACCAGGGGGGCCCCTGAAGACACTATGTATCACATCTCACTATCTGCAGGGCAGGCAGGAGACTGGGTCTGTGGGGACCTGGCCACCTTCACAGGGTGATGACAATGATTTAAATAACTAAGGATATTTTGTTTTTCTCAGATCTGGTCTTACTGCTCAAAAGTGACCTTATTCTCAATTTAGCCTAATGAAAACCATACAGGCAGAAACTATTTGATCCAACTCTTTGGGGAAGAAAAAATCAACACAGCAACAACATTAATGCAAGTTATTTTTGTAGCTTCAACACTAACCCATTGATCCTCTCCCATTTTATTAAAGCAAGAAGAACAGCATCGTAGATTTTCTGTAACTTGACAAGAAACCAAAGCTATGTGTAGATCACCTGAATAGTTCACGTATCACTTGGACAGTAGCCTAATTGGCATTTAACCCAAAGTAGTATTCTCGATACTAAATACAATTTAGAGACATCATTACCTTTGTTGCTGAAAGCCTCTTCTGGGCTTAATTTTTAACTCTGATTGAATTTCCCAAGACAGTGAATGCCTTTTCAGTCTCCTCTCAGTCACTTGAGACTCACAGACTTAGAGAATGAACTTATGGTTGCCAGGGTGGGGGAAGGATGGGGAGAAAGGATAGTTATGGAGTTTGGGATGGACGTGTAAAACCTGCTAAGTTTAAAATGGATAACAAGGACCTGTATTGTACAGGGAACTCTGCTCAATGTTATGTGGCAGCCTGGATGAGAGGGGAGTTTGGGGGAGAGTGGACACATGTATATGAGTGGCTGAGTCACTCTGCTGTCCCCTGAAACTATCACAATACTATAGTATAGTGATATCACTATACATTATTGACTATACTCCAATATAAAATAAAAAGTTAAAAAAAAAACAAATATGCCAGTCATTTGGGATAAAGAGTTAATAATTATTATGACTTTGAGATTCCTCAGTTATGAGATCATTTTTATAATAAACGGAATAACCAGGCAGATGGCTCCCATCAACACTCTCAGTGTTTTACAATAAGTGGAGCATTCACCAAGCCCCACCATTTACTTTTCCTATTCTGTTTGCAATTGTTCAAACACTCTCTGGAGAGGTTAGGGCATCTCTCTGTGGAGGTGGGATATCCACCCACAATAACCAAAGTCTTATCCCTGGGGTTTCTCAGACTCAGAAACTCCAGCTGAGCTTCTGGTCCTGGCAGGGAGTCAGTGGGCCTGCCTCCCATGGTGCCATTTTATTAACTCAACCCAGGAGACGAGTTATTCTACAAGGAGACTTTGTTCCTCCTCATCTGCTCATCAGCCGCAGTGGGAAGGGAATGATCCCTTGGCTCCAATTTCACTGGGCCTCATCCTTTACTCAAGCCTTTTAACACACGCCATCACGGATCTTATTTTCCGCTTAATGTGCAAGGAGGGTGAATGGACTGGAAGGGGCTGGTGAGCGCACAGACCCTCGGTGGCTGGATGGGGCCCTCTGAGCCCTGGTTCTCTATCCAACTATGCTCCTGACCCGCCAGTGTCAGCCATGGGCTCTGCTGTCCCAGCATCCAAGTCCTACAGATCAGTCACCTCTCAGGGTCACAGGTTTCGAAGAAGGAGCAAAGTTAGGGAGCGGGATGTGGGGAAAGACACTGCCTGAAATGTGTAGGAGAGCCTCGCTTTCCATCCTTTGCCCATCAGCCCCAGCTCACCTTGAACTTCACCCAATACTCTCAGGCCCTCCTGGCAATTTTATCCAAATTCTGATCACCAGCCCTTCTGTCTTCTGCAGAGACTGCGAAGGCTGGGCCTCTCCCCGCTGGTTGGGGAAGAATGACAAGGGTACTTTCTTACCCTCTAAAACTCCCTCTTCTGAGACAGGCTGATGGCCTTGGGTTCCAAGAGGAAGCGGCAGGCTTGCACCCCTGGGAACTATGCACGATGGAACAGGGCACCCGGCCTGGCCTGGCCGGAGTTACAGGAGTCAGTAAGGAAGGGAGCTACAGAGAAGACACTAACCCCAAGATCCCTTTCTGTGTCTCAGACAGCAGTGCTCCTCGTGTATTACAGTCACGTGACTGAATTATCTGGCTTGTACTTAATGCTAGAAGATTCCTCAGAATGATGAGTAGACACCAAGGAACTAGTCTCATGCTCTGGTTCCTTACCTGAAGAGGCTGCTTTGAGTCACTTAGTGGTTCCTTACCTGACAAGCATGGCCTCAGTCGTCTGGCCCCTGCCTCACTCTCCAGCCCAAGCTCACAGGCTTGTCCTGGAAATTCTGAACTTTGTAGTTCCTTGTACACTAGGCCAGGAGTCCAGAAATTTTATCTGTAAAGGTCCAAATAGCAAATATTTTAGGCTATGCAGGCCCTACAGACTCTGTATCTTGTATATCTTGCTTATATGAGAAAGTGAAAGTGTTAGTTGCTCAGTTGTATCTGACTCTTCACAACCCCATGGACTGTAGCCTGCCAGGCTCCTCTGTCCATAGAATTCTCTAGGCAAGAATACTGGAGTGGGTAGCTATTCCCTTCTCCAGGGGATCTTCCCAACCCAGCGATCAAACTCAGATCTACATTGCAGGTGGATTCTTTACCATCTAAGCCACCAGGGAAGCCCATCTTGCTTACATACTTAATGCTAATTTCTATTTGTTTTTAAAATAATCTGTTTTTATATAAATTTCCCCATCAGACTCTGATCTTGCAGGCAAAAATTACTTCTCTTTATATCAAACCAGTCAATCCAAAAGAAATCCCAGTCCTGAATGTTCATTGGAAGGACTGATGCTGAAGCTGAAACTCCAATACTTTGGCCACCTGATGCGAAGAACTGACTCATTAGAAAAGACCCTGATGCTGGGCAAGATTGAAGGCAGGAGGAGAAGGGGAAGACAGAGGATGAGATGGTTGGATGGCATCACTGATTTGAAGGACACAAGTTTGAGCAGGATCTGGGAGTTGTGATGGACAGGGAAGGTTGGCATGCTGCAGTCGATGGGGTCGCAAAAAGTCAGACACGACTGAAAAACCAAACTGAACTGAACTGATATCTTCATAATCCAGTAAGTATCTGGCATATCTAGTGTTGGTTAAATAATTTTTAGTGAATGAGCAAAATAACAATACCAAAGAAAGTCAAGCTATATCCCCTCCCAAACTTCCTTTAAAAGAAAGAAAACTGAAAGATAAAAAGAAAGAAAAAGAGAGACAAGAAGAGAAAAGAAAGGAAAGGAAAGGAAAAGAAAAATGAAGACAGACAACAGTCAAATGTCAGAACCTGGGAGGAATTTAACTGTAAGTAAGTCATACAGAACCAAATGAAGAAAAAGTGTAGGCTGTTCATGTATACTACTGAAAGAGAGACACCTAGATCTCCCAGGAGAGAAGAGCTGGAACTCATTCTGTCTGCCTCTGGACTCAGAGACTCAGGGTCTGTAGCATCTGGAACAATCATTTCTTACACATGTAGATTCTGCTTTTGGGGGTGGGGTGAGTCTTCATAAATTCTCCCTTCCCTCTTCATTCCCTCCCATTCTCTCCCTAACTTATAGCCTTCCCATCTTCCTGTCCATTCAGATACCAGACATAATTCCCAGAAACAGTGGGGCAGGAAGTGGGGAGTGGATGTGGTTCTCCTGCAGATCAGAGTGAAGGCAAGGGAGGTGTCACAGTGCATGGTCTTCCCTGTGTTAGTTTTTCAGAAGACGGGGCAGTAAAGCAAGAGATAACTTCATCTCAGCTCATCAGAATCATAAGTATGTACTGTGCTCACTTCAAAACTGACAGTACAGAGACAATTAGCATAGTATCTGTACAAGGAGGACACATGAATTCCTGAAGTGTAATTAAAATTTTTATGCTAGGTGAATTTTATCTCAACCAAAAAAAATATATTATATATAGGGACTTCTCTGGTAGTCCAGTGGCTAAGACACCATGCTTCCAAAGCAGGGCTCAATCCCTGGTCAGGGAACTAGATCCCACATATTGCAACTAAGACCAGTGCAGCCAAATATATATACATATACACACACACGTGTGCACGCACACACACACACTAATAAATGAATAGGTACCTCCATAACCCTGGAAACAGAGCTGAGAGTTATATATATTAAGCAGTCCTTCAGCTATAAATCTCAGGATATACCATAACCAGCATTCAAGTGGACAGGAAATGTAGCCGAGAGCAATCTTTCTTCTCTATAGCTATCGTTCTAGAATAGAAAACAAAGAAAAGGCAAAAGAAGCCCTGAAAGTCGGTAGAACTAGGGGAAGGAAATTGTTTCGGAAAGAACATCCCCAAAAATAATTTAATATAGTAAATGAAGAAAATTAAAATAATATCACAGAATGCAGAGTCAAGTTGAAAAGGAGAGATAATGACAGATATGACAGTGTTCCAGCCTAAGAATGAGAGTAGATTTTTTAAAAAGAGACCAGAATATTTGAGATAGAAGCAATAATGTAAGCAAATTTCCAGGAGCTAGAAACCAAGCCTGTAGATCAAAAGAACATTCCAAACAAAATCACTTAAAACAAATCCACAATTAGATATCCTTTGGGGGGAAGTGGATTACAAGAATGTCTCAGTCATCGTGTTGACAGGAACGATAATCTCTGCAAGTAGGCTAACCGCATAGCTGTGGGGAGGATGCAGGAGAATTTTATAGAAGTCAGTTGGTGGTGGTATAGCTGGGCTTAATGGGAAAAAGTAACCGTCAGCTATTTTTCCCCCCTCTCCTTCTCCTCTCCCCTTCTCGCTCCAATTCCATAACTGTTTCATCCAAATTTCTCAACAAACTGGCTTCTTTGTTTATGTATTCATTTATACATGGCTCATAATGGCTACCTCCAAATGAAACCTCAGAACTGGAGTCAGCATTTTCTTTGAGTTTAACTGCCTACAGGTAAAAAACTCAGTCTCTGCTCTCCACTTACAAGTTTCTGGATAAGATTACTGATGGTCAATGAACCAAACAACAATACCAATAACAGTCAAGCTATAACCAACCCAGGTTTGGATAGTTGTCACCCATGAGCCAATTTGCTGTGCCTCTAAGGGCAAGGTCATAGACTATTCAGAGCTGTTCTACCAGGACTAAGGATAGAGTAAGTTCTTTGTGAAGGGGTTAAGGGATTGGAGGAAATTTTCTTAATCAGATAGATTAAGAGAAAATTCTATAAGCATGCAGGCAGGAAAAGTTTTATCAAAAATGGAATTAAAACTAGTGTGGCCTTCAATGACTCTGCAACATTAAATACCAGATAACAAAAAAAAAAAAAAACACAGTTCATTGAGTTTTGAGTGAGAGAAGGTTGTGACCCAAGAATTTTATATCCAACCAATATAAATATATGCTTACACCTGAAAGACTTTCTTCAATCTGTGTGATTTAAAAACAAACAAACAACAACAACAAAAAAAACCATCTGTAAGACACGGTCCAGCTAAACAAAAGGAGAGGCAGGCCCTACCAATGGTGCTGAAGGGATTTCCCTGGTGGTCCAGTGGTTACGAATCTTCCTTGCAATGCAGGGGATGCAGGTTCAATCCCTGGTCAGGACACTAGGATCCTACATGCCTCAGAGCAACTAAGCCCATGTGCTGCAACTACTTAGTCCACAAGCTCTGGAGGCCATGCTCTACAACAAAAGGCCCCACATAATCCAATAACACCACTAAGATCCAACACAGACAAATAAATGTAAAACAAAAGTGCTTGAGCTGTGGCAAACTCATGTCACATGGAAGTTATGAATGAACCAACAGAAGAATATAGCCATGGAGCCCCGCCAGTTTGAATGGAAGTACTTTTCACTGAATATGTCACTGAGGCATGCCCCTCACCTCACTACAGCTGGGAAAGGATGCCCACCCCACTCACAGCCACTCGAGCTGCTGGCGGAATGCACCAAAGCTACTATGATTTAATAGCATAGGCTAAGGCCAGCTTCTGCCCAGTGGTCAAGACCTCCTAACACTGAGGTAGAACTGGATGGGGCAGGACCTCTCAGTGTGTCCCTAGAGTCCAGTGAACACACCAGCTTTCCTACACATGTGAAAAGAAGTGAGTTAGATCCCAGAAATGGGTTAAACTAGGGCTTCTGTTGTTACCCGTACTGGGAGCTTGATAACCCAAGTTTGAAATTGAGGCACACTACTTTATACATGAAGCTATAAACAAATGCTCCCTGGTTACACTGATCGCAGTTAATAATTCAAGTATTGATAAGCCATAGACTGGATGTTCAGTGCTTTACTGTAAGATTTCCGTGTATTTACAGTAATAAACCATATCCAGTTGATTGATAATGAACCTTTTAAGTGGAGATGGGTCCTGGCAAAACTACTTTGTCAATGTCATTGACAGGGAAAAGAAACGTCTGGCTTTACTGGATGAATGAGATATGCCATTTTGGTTAAATCATCAATAGATTAAAACTTAATAATAAATAAAACATTAACAAATAAAGTCTACGACAATGATAGTGGTGATTTTGTTTAGTCCTCATCCACATACAAGATCTGTGTGAAGGATTTTCTTTGCATTAATCCTTGTGATCTTCACATAAACCAAGTGAGATATATGTTGTTTTTTCCAGTTCATAGATCTTTAAACAGAAGCTCACAGAGATTAAAGAATGTATACAAAGTTGTACAACCAGGACCAAGCTGAGGTTCATACCCCAATCTGTCTAATTCCTAAGTTTGTGTTTTTAACCACTTTTTGCTCATCCTCTTCTGATTTTTACAATTACCAGGAAAGGCTGGCTAGGAAGGATTCTCTTCAGTTCAGTTCATTTCAGTCGCTCAGTCGTGTCCAACCCTTTGCGATCCCATGAACTGCAGCATGCCAGGCCTCCCTGTCCATCACCAACTCCCAGAGTCCACCCAAACTCATGTCCATTGAGTCAGTGATGCCATCCAACCATCTCATCATCTGTCATCCCCTTATCCTCCCACCCTCAATTTTTCCCAGCATCAGGGTCTTTTCAAAAGAGTCAGCTCTTTGCATCAGGTGGCCAGAGTATTCAACAGCAGTCCTTTCAATGAACACCCAGGACTGATCTCCTTTAGGATGGACTGGTTTGATCTCCTTGCAGTCCAAGGGACTCTCAATAGTCTTCTCCAACACCACAGTTCAAAAGCATCAATTCTTCTGCGCTCTTATGCCAGGTCAATTCATCTGAAAGTTGCAAACCAATTTTCAAATTTCAAAATGCTAATGAAACAGAATAAAGCAAAAAATTCCAAAGCATGAATAGGTAGCAAATACCTCAAAATAGCAGAGAACAGGAAAAATGTCCATCAAAATATAGTATTCTGAAGTTTAGAGAGTCAGACTGAATGTTTTATTTAAACATCAGAGAAAGGATATTCTAAGAAGTGAACTAGAAGGATTACTGTAAATTTTGCCCATCTGATAAAAATCCCACATTGAAATAATATGATTCAGAAATGTTTCTTTGAAAGGTTAATACTCAACCTAAATGTTCTTAAATTTTCCTTTGTTTTCTCACATAGTTCATAACTGAATCAAAGATAGATGAGTTACTTAAGTTAATGAAGTTTTTACAGCATAGGAAATGCCTGCATCATGATGCCATATGAAAAAACCAAGATACAAATTTTCTACCGTCTGACCTTCAATATATTAAAAAATTCATAGAGAAACTGTAAGGAAATAATACACTAAAAGGTTAAGAATTTGGGGGCTTGGTTGGGCAAGTTATGAGTAATATGGTTCCTGTTATTTCTCTTTATTTTCCAAATTTTCTAGAATATACACAATTTTATCATCAGAAATACATTTTTAAGAACTGTGATCTAGAGGCTCTTCCCTGGTGCCTCAGTGGTAAAGAATCTGCCTGCCAATGCATGAGACACAGGTTCAACCCTTGATCTGGGAAGATCTCACGTGCAGCGGAGCAACTAAGCCCAAGCACCACAACTACTGAGCTTGTGCTCTAGAGCCTGGGAGCGGAAACTACTGAAGCCCGCATGTCCTAGAGCCCATGCTCTGCGACAAGAGAAGCCACTGCAATCAGAAGCCCATGCACCACAGCTAGACGTAGCCCCCTCTCACGGCAACTAGAGAAAAGCCCACACAGTAATGAAGACCCAGCACAGCCAAAAACAAATAAATTAATTAAATTACTAAAAGAAGAACTGTGATCCAGCCCACAACTTTTTAGTGACACTGTCAGTGGAAAGAACATAAGAATGAGAATATGAGAGTCAAAAAACTAGAACATTCTAAGAAAATCAGCTCCACTTCCCTAGGGGCCCCATACTGAAAGTCATCCAGCTCCATGTACCCAAGTCCTGGGCAAAACAAGAGGATTGAACAATGACCTTCAAGGCTCCCTTTATTTCCACAGAAGATCATACTGCTGTTACGAATGCTCCATTGAGTAACAGTGGTGGCCATGGGAATTCAAGGTGAAAACTTTCAACTACAGGAAGTGTAATTGACCTGACTGTCCAGCTGCATGCTCTGAAATCTATCATCATGTTCGCATCAAGGTCATGCTTCCCATAGGTTGCTCCCAGCCAATGACTGAGCACAGCTGGGCACACCTGGAAGACATGGGACTCCTTTCAGACACGGGCCCTGTCTTCGGCTCAAGGATTCCCCAACAGCCTTGTTGAAACTTCCTCAAATGGCACAGCTATTTTGCACATTTCCATCCAAATTTTCTTCCTTGTCTCCTTCACTCAGGGTCAGGCTTGCGCTGTGGTCTGATGGCTCTCCATTCCTTCCTGGCTTTCTCATTTTTTTCTCACACAGGTGTTTCCTCTATAGACATCTTTGCACATTAATCTCATCTTGGCATCTACCACTCAGAGGACCCAGGCTAGCCCAGCCTACTGGTAGACCCACAGAGTACACCCGTGGATAGAAAGACCAAACAGGAGACTGCCAGGATGGCACAGCTCCTCATCGGACTGCACACCTGATTTGCGCTTTCCTTTGTTGTTGTCATTGTCATTTTCTCCCTTTTAAAAACAAATGTCAATTATAGCCCCAAAAGAGCATTATTCTATCACTTATAGAACAAAAAACTAATTATATTTCAATAAGCCTTTCCTGGGTTTATTTTAAACTCGCTCTTGTTTCTTCAGCCCTATCAGCCATATGTATCTCTTCAGCAACTTCTAACTCCCTATTTCAGATCAGATAATAAGGTCCATTCTTCATTTCTGTCATCCACAGCATTAGAGGAATCTTCCTCTGAGACTTAGAGTATAATTAATCACTTTCATTCAGTGTGACCCCCTTCAGATGGCTAAGGGAACTTTTCTCCCTAAAGTCCTTTATTTTCAATACAGTGGCTTCCGCCTTCCATGGTTGTTTGTCAGTCTTTGTCCCGCTTAACCACTCCTTTGAAAATGTCAGCAAGTCAGTATCCCCACCCTTCTGCTCACCTCTCCCAGGTCGAGGAATCCTTTGGATTCCTGCCGAGCTGTTTAAAATCTCTCTCTTTTTTTTTTTTTTCAAGCTAAATGAGGCACAGCTTTAAATCAGAATCTCCAAATCAACACTACAGAAAAGACACCCTCATGCTTTGGTAATTAGGAGGAAAAATAAGCAACTCTGTAGGAGAGTACTGTCTTTTCTTTGATGAGCTCTGAGTAATTCAGGGACTCCTTGGGAGACATTTCCTCCTCTGAGTGAGGGCCAGGGGAGTGCCACCATCTAGGATGCAACCAGTGCCCCCTTCTGTCCCCTGAGCAAGGGTCCCGCGTCTGCGGACCTTGCAAAAGGAGCATTTCCTCTTCTGGGTGATGTAAGATTTGGCTCTGATTCACGGATTCTTGTAGCTGTTGTTCTCGTGCCAAAACCCTTGCAGAACTGGTACTCAAAGAGAGTAGGGAGGAGACAGCGCCGAGCACATGCACAAACGAGATCGCACTTTTGTCACAAAAGGTGCTTTGGTTTTGACCCTTTCTCTCCCTCAGCCAGGACGACAAAGCTGTCTCCAAACTCGTACTGCACCAGAAACCTCACATTGCAGGAGATAAAATGGAACAGACACACAGTCAATGCGGGACAGCCCCGCCAGTAACGCAGAGAAAGAGCTGGTCCAGTCTTGGAGGTGTGGGAGTGGGCCTCACAAACTGGATATCTAACTCCAGGGTCCCAGAGCACTCAATCAGCTCAGCACCAAATGTCCCTATTCCCTTATTTGACCAAAATGACCCAAAGAGAAGGCTGACTCAGCGAACCAATAAAAGATTTTTTCCTCCTTCTTTGTGTGCTTGTTTCTGTTTTATCGTCCTCAGGGGATGTAGAGAAAGCAAATATTATCTAAAGCGATTTCCTCTTCTTTAGAGGCCACAGGCATGAGGCTTTATGTCCCCAAAGAATTCATAGCCTTTCCCGAGGAGACTTTTCCTAACATCCTCTCTTCGGTTATTTATTGTGACATTTTCAAAACAAACAGACAACTAAAACCCGGTCTCAGATAGAGAGGCTTTGGGATATGAGATTAGTGGTCATAGGTAGCAGGAAGGATGCCTGCCTGCGGAACCCAGGAGGCCATTTCATCAGCCTCCTGAACCCTGTTCAATTTCTCATCACCCGTGAGGATTTCAACAACACAGACCAGCTCCTACTCTTCCCCCTTGTAAAAGACCACTTTGCAACAGAGAGACTGATTTCTGAACATAAATCTTCTGCTAATACTGACATTCCCTGCACAGCATTAAGACAAGATTTGGGATTTTCTTAGCGAAATTAGACTGAAACTTTAATGCTTGTTGTTGATCAAATTAAATCCCATGTTACAAATAATCTCACTAATAAGGAAGGAATTCTATCCGCATTGGTATGGGTGCAATTCTCTTTCTTCCAAAAGTATTCTTTCTAAATCTAAACTCTACTGCAAATCTCCTAACATGGAAGAAATCAAGCAGTGGGTGTCAGAGGAAGGAAATTCTAGAGTTAGCAGCTAAAAGTATAATGAAACAGACCAGGCTTTGGGGACTATGAAAATGTCCTGCATTTAGCAAAAGAATGATGAAAGAGAGAGAAGACACTCCTAGCCAAGTCTGGGGATTTAGAATACATTCTATATTATGGATGGTGTCTCCAAAGGAACTATCTTTAACTACACTTACCTCGATCATGTACATCTCTGGAGACGATTTCAGAAATGATTTGTTGTTTTACAGGTGAACAAAAAAAATACTCATCCCTGAGAAATTAATGTGAAGCTAAACTTTTAACCAGGATAATACAATAAAATGGGATGATCCACTGCCCTAAGTTAGTGTGAAATTATTGTGTCAACAGCTCAAACTTAAAAAAAAAAAAAGCTTAACTGACGATAAATGAAAAATGGGTCAGAAAATACATCATACAATTTTCTCGAAACATTGGGTAGGTAACACATAAATAGTAAACTCATTTGAGGACATTTTTGATCATTGGGCATCTTTGTTGATGACCTGGATGATGAAGAGTAGAGAAAATAAACAAAATGTAAAGGAAACCTGGAGAGAAACAAAATGGAGCTTCAGATGTGAGGTTTAACTCAAGAAAAATTCTACTTCCAGCAGAAAATCACTCAAAATGCAGACCTCTGAAAGCAAGGGTGAGCATGGAGCAGAGTAAAGAAATCTGAGGAGGCTGTTGGAAACCCATGACTGAATTCCTGCTGTGTAATAGGGAAACCAAAGGCCAGTGTTCTGTAGGGATCAATGACACCATTCCCTATAAGAAACATGACTAACCTATTCCCTAAAAGTTGATTAATTTTCACTTCCAATTCTATAGAAAAGAATAACTAAATTCCAGTGAGCTGAGGACAATAGAAGTTTGGACTGTATTTACTATGATGGGTGTGGGGACCAAGATTCTCACTAACCTTAGGGATGATAACCCATATAATACCAGAATGTTGTGCTTATGTTTCAAAGTCCACAATGTTTGTATTACATTTATATGGTTAGCTTAAATCCACACATAATGACAATGATCTAAGGGAATTTTTTTTTTTTTAAACTCAATGTACATGTTTTGCCTGAAATAGCAGTGGGGAAGAATGGAGTGAAAGTGGAAATTGTTACATGAGAGGTCTTAGCACTCCTAACAGGCAGGGAATAGGTAAGGGAGATATTTTAGTGCCATTTAAAGGAAACACAAGAACCCTGCTCACATGAGTGACTATGTTATGAAAAAAGGTTTCCAGGGGAGTAGCTTAAGCCATTTTATGCTACCCCTTTAATGCCAAAACAGACAGTCTCCTAAGGATGTTAAAATTATCTTGGAGTAACTGTGAAGAAAAGAACAAGTGCTATATTTGTGGAAATGACCATCATCTTCATTAGTGACAATGCAGAATCAATCAAGCAAAGATTACTTATTTGCAATTATTATAGTCCTAGGACTGCTGGGAACATGTTAAACACACTGGAGAAATATGTAATAGAATTATCATTTAAACAAGATTTTTTTAACTTGGAAAATCAAGATTTGAAAACAATTAGTGGGTAATAGAAGTCAACACAAAACTCTCTGAGTTATTAGAGAGTTAGTCATGAAGCTCAAGAGAAATTCATAGGAGAGTAAACACAGAAACATCCATGGAGGCTCCCTGGAGGATATGGTCCTGAAGATTCCCTGGTAGTTCAGCTGGTGAAGAATCTGCCTGCAAGGCAGGAGACCCTGGTTTGATTCCTGGATTGGGAAGATCCCCTGGAGAAGGGATAGGCTACTCACTCCAATATTCTTAGGCTTCCCTGGTAGCTCAGATGGTAAAGAACCTGCCTGAAATGCAGGAGACCTGGATTTGATCCCTGGGTGGGGAAGATCCCCTGGAGGAGAGCATGGCAACCCAGTCCAGTATTCTTACCTGGAGAATCCCCATGGACAGAGAAGCCTGGCGGGCTACAGTCCGTGGGGTTGCCCAGAGTTGGACACGACTAAGCACAGAACAGGCAGAAGAGAAGATAAGGTGTTAGTCCCTCAGTTGTGTCTGACTCTTTGTGACCCCATGGACTGTAGCTCTGCAGGCTTCTCTGTCCACAGAGTTCTCCAGGTAAGAATACTGGAGTGGGTACCCATTCTATTCTCCAGAGGATCTTCCCAACCCAGGGATCAAACCCACGTCTCCTTCAATGCAAGCAGATTCTTTACCATCTGAGCCAGCAGAGAAGCCTGAAGAAAAAGTACACTCCATAAAATAAAACAATGAAATTTAAATAAAATATAAAAGTAAAATCAAATATGACAGCAAGCGAGTTTCAGAGAAAATGCTCTGGGGACAGCAAAGATCAGAGGGTCTGTGATGAAGAGTGGAGACAAAATATGACATATCTTTGAAGGGTTTGTATGAGCTCAGATGAGAAAGGAGCTTAGACCAAGGCAGGGGTATGCGCACTTCATAATAAGAAAATAGAGAGCCTCTTAGTTTCTAAACAGGGATTGAGGCTGACTTCCTAATAAGACTAATGCCAAAGCCCAAGCTTGGGTAATTAGAGTCTAGATAAAACATGGTGTTTATGGCAACACACTGGGCAAGAGAAGAGAAATACTCTAAAGGGGGGAAGAATGAGAGAGACGGTTCAAAGGCACATTCCTGAGGACACTGTGTCTAACTATCTAACCCAGATCCCCAGGGAGGCAACCCCTGGAGGGCCTGCCACCTAGGGTCTACTGAGTCATCAGAGAAGGACACCAAGTGTAACTCATTTTCCCAATATGTTCTTTGAAGATGGTAGATGCAGAGAAGAACCTGGACTCTGTCAACTCAAAAGGCAATGTCTGAGTATTTGGAATAAAAACCACAGTACGTGTTGCTAAAAAGAAGACAACTTAAACTTTAAGACTACATGTTAGAAAGAAGATGGAATGAGGCACAGCATAGCTTGTTATATGAGCCAGAAGCCTCAAAATGTCTACACTGAGGTTCCCCCCATCAGCAACATCACTGGTTCCTAAGGAGAAAGCAATGAGACAAATTGGTGATATAGCCCCTTTATGAGGGGGAAAAAAAAAATGGTTACATAGTTAAGAAGGATGGCTAGTCTTATCATACTCCTACCCTTCCCCAATCCAGCCCTCATACCCAAATTCACTGGACTCTCAGGCTCTGGTATTTACAATGGCACCCTCTTCCCAAATAGTCTCAATCCATACCACTCCTGTAGCTTGCCCACTGGCTCAGCAGTAAAGAATCCACCTGCAATACAAGAGCCACAAGAGATGCGGGTTTGATCTCTGGGTTAGGAAAATTACCTGGAGGAGGGTATGCCAAACCTCTCCAGCATTCATGCCTAGAAAATCCCATGGACAGAGGAGCCTGGTGGGTTAGAGTTTATAGGGTCACAAAGAGTCAGACACAACTGAAGCGACTTAGCACACATGCATGCATACCATGCCTATACCTTTTTATACAGGAGACCCTTTCAGAGTCCTAACTTTCTATCTTATGCTTCCGCTTCACTCACATATTCTGGGTAAGGGTGAAGCAGTTAATGCTCTATCTTCTTTGCCTGTAACCAATTACAATAACTCAAAGGGGAAGACTGGTTAGGACACCTCACTGATTTCAAGATTACCCTTTGTCTCTGTTTTCATGACTTCCTGATCATTTGTTCTAGAACATTAACCAGAAAGCAATAAATGTTATTCTAACTGCAGTCAGATGACTAATAGAGATGGAGAAGAAGCAATTACTGGAAGACAGTGGCAGTGCAGATTTCCCCTAACTCTTAGTCCCTGCTTAAGGCTATTTTGCAATGCTTCCAAGGTCTCTTGGAGTATAATTTTTCATTTAATCAGAGTTCACCAGACTATTCTGAACACACTTCCCTAAACTCCTTATTTTTATTACTTATCTTAAAAGTTAACTGTGTAAGTAAAATCTCATCTAAATGAATAGACTAAACACATAACAATTTGTTAGGACAAACAAAACAAAAGCAAAATATACAGTATTTGTGTAGGAAATTTTAGAGAAATCATCTCTGCAAAGGTATGCTTCATAGAAATCTCATAAGAAAATGTCAGTGCAAGCATCATTCAGTTATCCCTAGGAATTGCTATTTTAGAATATTATCTGTGGACATTTTTTAACCATAAGCTGACTTAACTCACCATGTAGCCTATCTGGAGGCCTCCTTCCCTCATGCTTGGTCACTATGTGCTCAAAGCAAACAGTTCTTCATTGAGGCTGTTCCTATCTCGCCTCATTCCCCAGTCCCTAAACTCCTTAGATACAACCAGGGCAGATTAGACCATGGAAACCAACAGCTTTATTCTTGCCAACATAGGGGGCTTACTTGACCTGGAACATTAACAGCTAAAGTGGTCATCACAACAGCAAGAGAAAGGAAGAGAAAGTCACTCCAGTAGACTAAGATTGTTGTCCTGTTTGAATGAAGCAAAGATTGGCAGATGAGCTAGGAATTTAAAAGGCAGTTCTAAGAGGAAACATAGTTCTGGGGGGCTTGGTAAATTTTCCAGCTATCCCAGGTTGACTGGAATCTGTTTGTATATACTGCAGAGTCCAGAACAAGACCAACTCATTCACACACTCCTGGCCAACAGATCCTGTGTCCAAGCGCAAAGAAGACATAAAGCAGCCTGAAGGGGGGAAAAAAAAAACCCAGACCAACTTGAAAATGGCCTGAAGTTTGAATTTTGTCCACAGCCCCCTTCCCCTGTAGATATCAGCAGAGAGTAGAAGCCTTACAACCAGGCAGGATTAGAGCACAATCCCTGATGTATCTCCAGATGAATGCAAACACACAGCAGCAACTCCACAGAAATGAGACTTAAAGAAAAAAGCAAGAAAAAAATTAGTGTCTACACAGGGCAGGAGAGATAGAATTCACAGATTCAATCCAGGTGAGTTACTAAAGGAAAGGAAAAAAAAAAACTTTTAGAAGGAAGGAAAGTCAGACTTGATAGTTGCTACAATGTGTGTGCTAAGTCACTCAGACATGTCCGACTCTTTGCAACACCACGGACTGTAGCCTATCAGCCTCCTCTGTCCATTTGATTTCTCAAGTAAGAATACTGGAATGGGTTGCTATTCCCTTCTCTAGGGAATTGTCCTGACCCAGGGATCAAATCTTCGACTCCTGTGTCTCCTGCTTTGGCAAGCAGATTCTTTACTGCTTAACCACCTAGAAGCCCAAGGTCAGTATTACCCTGATATCAAAGCCACAAAAATATACCACAAAGGAAAAAAATCCTTAAAGAATAGAGACACTAAAATCCTTAACAAAATATTAGCAAAGTGAACCCAGCTACATATAGGAAGAATTATACACCATGACCAAATGAGATTTACCCCAGGAATGCAAAGTTCGTTTAACATCCAAAAATAATGTAACATATAATATTATTAACAAAGGAGAAAATTCACATGATCCTCTTAAGAGGTGCAGAAAAAGCACTAAAATGACTATAATCATAGATAAAATACTGGCAAGGACGTGGAGCAACAGGAACTCTCACACATCGCTGATAGGACGGGAAAATAGTACATCCACTTGGGAAATCAGCTTGGCAGTTTCTTTAAAAGTTAATAGGTTCCCATAGAAACACTCTTAGGGATGTAACCAAGAAATATGAAACATGCATCCACAGAAAGACTTGTATGTAACTGCTCATACCAGCATTATTCATAATAGAAACTGGAAGCCATCTTTGTGCCCAACAAGAGGTGAATGGATAAACAAAAAGTGGTACATCCATACAAAGGATTCAACAATAAAACAAATGAAGTACAACATGGATGTCACAACATGGATGAAGCTCAAAAACATGATGCTAAATTAAAGAAGCCAGATGCAAAAGACTGCATATTTAATGATTACATTTATACAAACTATCCAGAATAGTTAAATTTATAGAGCTAGAAAGTAGAATCTATGCTTTACTGGAGGAAAGAGTAGAGATTTACAGTATATGGTCTCACAATAATTTTTTGACATGATAAAAATGTTCTAAAAATGGATTATGATGAGAGGTGCAAATATAATGTGTGTGTGCTAAGTCACTTCAGTCATGTCCAACTCTTTACAACCCTGTAAACTGCAGCCCACCAGGCTCCTCTGTCCATGCGATTCTTCAGGCAAGAATACTGGAGTGAGTTGCCACGCCCTCCTCCAGGGGAATCTGCCCGACCCAGGGATGGAACCCGCATCTCTTACATCTCCTGTATTGGCATTCAGGGTCTTTACCACCAGCACCACCTGTGAGGCCCACAGATATAATACATTTATTAAAATTCAAAATAATAAAAAAAACTTTTTACAGGTAAATCAGAGGGAAAAGCAGGGGTCAACTCAGGTAAGACCTTGTTAGCCATGATAAGGAATTTGAATTGGAGTTCGGTGGAGAGCCATGGGGCAGTTTCAAGAAAGAACTCCATAATTTAATTTCTTGGGGCTTTTGTGGGTTAGTTTTTCTATTTGTTTTGCTTCGTTTATTTCTCTTGCTACTATGTGGACAATGGACGATAGGAGAATCAGAATGAGACCAGTTGTACAGACTCTTACTCATTCAGGCAAGAAACAATGCTTGCTTAGATGAGGATGACAGCAGTGGGGATATCCGAATAAATTTTACACTCAAGAAAATGGAGTTATTGCTGTTTGGTTCAGAAAACATGAACCAGGAGACCAGAGGATGAAAAAAATACCAGATTTCCCCTACCTCCAGACGCACACATACAGTGAAAAAGCAAAAGTCACCTAAATCACCTTCAAAGAGAAAGCTGGGTGAGTGTATGACTTACTCAGTGGTTTCTAAGTGATGAACATGGAGTAAACAAGAAAACAGAATGATTTCTAATCATGCAGCAGCCAGACTGGTATTCAAAACATTATTTACATTTCAGGAATTTTTTTCCTCCAAGTGTCTTATGTTTGTTTGTCCTAAAGAAATCACCATCATCAAAAATCTGGGGGGTTTGTCTATAGTTAGGGAATTGCATATTTGAGGAATACACGCATGCCTGTTCTTTGCATGGATGTGTGGAGTCCTTGATGGAGTCAGTAAAACTGGGAAAAAAGAACAGAGGCAAAGGAGAGATGCCAACTTTATATCCCTGTGCTGGCGCTCAAAAGTCTTGATATTTCCACGTGTATTTGAATCTCCTGCTTGTTTTAATTATGTTCATTCAGTTCTAAGTGATGCATGGTATCAAGCATGACCAGGAATGGAAATATTTCTCTGTGGAATTTTCTAAATCTTGATTGCTGCAAGGGAAAGTCCTTTAAGAAAACAATTTTCCCAAACACAGATGAGATCCCTGTAACTAAGACCATTCTCAAATGGAATCATATGAAGCTTGTGGCCTATTTGCCCAATTCCTGTTAGTCTCAATGATATGTTCCCCAAAAAGGCAGAAATCTGAGAGAATGCAAGAAAGGAGTGCAGAAAACAGAATCTAGCAAGCAGTGAGTAGGACCCCAGAAGTGTTTTTCATGTCTTGGTTTGTGAGAAGAAAGAGCTGTTTATTCAAAGTGCTGCTTCAGGGGACAGGAAAACACAGAGGAGGACGCCAACCTAGTGACCTCCATGAATTGCTGGCTGTGGCTCAGCCTCCCAGCCTCGCCTGCAGGAAGCCAGCATCCAGACTCCCAACTTCCAGCACTAATCAGGGCGGGTGAGGGGACCGGCCTCTGGTGAGCAAGTCATGAGAATGCTATTAGCCACATTCAAAGTTCAGGGCAACCGTTTCCTCCTCAAGCATTCTGAGAGCAGCAGGCAGAAGCTCAGAGGCCAAGGGGCCGGGCTGCTGCTCAGAGGGCTGGGAGGCGGCAACATTGCTTTTCTGTCCAGGGAAGTTTGATGACAGTGGGTGGTCAGCTTTGGCCCAGAGTCCTGGCTTAACAGGAAATCCTCCTTTCTTCAAGGTCACAGAGTCACTGTCTTAGAATCACTACTTTATATTCTCTGAGTCCATCCTTGAAGCCTCAGGTAAGGCCACCTTGACCAACCTATGATGTTAGCATAATGCAATGCCCTGTCTCACCATCCAGGTGATTCACTGGGGAAAATGGCTTTGACACACACAAATTGTCCTGACCTCAGTACAATGAAGGAAATGGCAACACACTCCAGTATTCTTGCCTGGAGAATCCCAGGGACAGAGGAGCCTAGTGGGCTGCCGTCTATGGGGTCGCACAGAGTCGGACACGACTGAAGCGACTTAGCAGCAGCAGTACAATGAAATGCCAATCCACTGTTAGGAGGACGTGTGTTTCATTAGACATTTCCTGGGGCTGAGACTTCTTCACCCACATCCACTGTCATCCTCTTTTAATGCCCAGGATGACTTGCCCATGTGAACTTGTCTGGGTTATGTGGCACCAGTTATAATCTGAGAACTAAATTCATATCTCACCCAGACATGCCTTTAGTTATAGCATGGTTGTTGCCATGGGAGCAGTGGATGCCAAAAGAATTGGGCTTACAAGGCACCACCCTCGCTGGGTCCAGGAAATAATGAGAGAGGGTGAATGTTTGGGCCAGAGAAAAATTAGAGTTGTGCTTTAGGAAGACTAAGTCTGGTCACCTCTACAGGAGACATAAAGAGGAGACATCAGACATTAACTGCAAGTGATCAGTGTGAAACAGAAAAGGCTGAACCTGGAGAGAGGCAGTGTCTTAGCCCCTCAATGGGAAGAGTGTCACAGAACACGCAGATATGTTTCAAAACTACCCCAACTTCTTTTTGTTTCGTTTCTCCTCTCCACATCTTCCTCTCTGATTTCTCTGTTCTATTTCCCCCTCTCCTTCCTTTCCTCCAGAGGATTCCCTTAACTTCCATTAGCCAAACAAACTATTCAATCATTCTATGCACATTCCTGCATGCTCAGTCATGTCTGACTTTTTGTGACCCTATGGACTGTAGCCTCCCAGGCTCCTCTGTCCATGGGATTCTCTAGGCAAGAATACTAAAGTGGGTTGCCATTTCCTCCTCCAGGGGATCTTCCCAACCCAGGGATCAAACCCATCATCTTTGCTGCTGAGCCATCAGGGAAGTCTTATGAGACACAGCCTTTCTCTCAAATAGTTTTCATGAGCTCCTGGAGCCCTTGGAGAGGTCTTCCTTCAATCAAGGGTAACCAGCATTGCAGGACTTTGGCCAGACCACTGTGTGGAAACTTCAGACATAGGTTCATTATTTCACAGACGCCATTTTAAATATTGGGTTGGCCAAAAATCTCATTTGGGTTTTCCCATCTTATATAAAAACCTGCACAAATTTTGGCTGACCCAATAGTACATCTTTCAGAAGAGGATCAAGGAGTTCATCAGATTCTAGTGAATCCCTTAAGAACTTCAAATTTAAAGGTTAAGCGACTTTTAGGAAAAATAAAATAAAATCATAGAAAAGGCATTGGCTCTCCATATAACCATTGCTTGATGAAGGAAATTATAATTAGGGAGGCTTCCTTTATAAAATACAGAATTATGAACTTCCCTAATTTTAACAAATATAAACTATGTGGCCTTGTGGACTCCAGACATAATCTATCATCTGATCTCACACAACTTACTTCTGTTGACATTAGGGTCCCTCACAAAATGAAGGATTGTTCAGTGCTAACATGGAAAGTGACATAAAAAGTATGTTAAGAAATGATAAAGAAAATTCTTTTTAGTTAAATGAACATAGGGAAATGTCACCCTTAATGAGGTCAATCACAAACTTTATAATGCAATTTAATTGGAGTGGAAAGGAACTAAGGAAAAATTCACAGTTAATTTCAAAACGTTCTTCCACCTAATAGTGTGTGGTTCTCTGGTGGCTTGCCCTTGAGCCTGTGATTATAACCTAAGGAGTAGCCAAACCCTTGCTTTGATACGAGGCACCAGCTGAGCCCTATGTTAAATGGAACTCTTCTTTCCTACTCTACATGTTTCCGTGTGGAGGGGACTCCATCAGGGGAACACTCCTGGTCTTGCTGCATATTATGTTCATTCTTTTCCAGAAGACAAGGGTGCATAGTTATGTGTGACAAATGTTGGTCCACATTTCCCAACTAGGCAGAGGGTAGATCCTACATAAACACGTAGGATCCTATATCTTTTCTTCTCTCATCCCTCACTCTTCTTACCTACATGACATATCTTACCAGTGTGTTCTGAAGAAGAAACTCAACATTCCACCACAGGTCCTTCATTTTCTTCCTAAAGACTTATGTTCTGACCTGCTCTCTGCTGAGAGGAAGCAGTCTACTTTGTGAGGGAGGTCTATGGTTTTGGAGTTTTGCCAGTAGCCCTGTAAAGTACCCCAAATTTCATATGAAAGCTTAGCAATCCCATTAGGCTACAGACCCCAAGCTACCTTCTCCCAATAATTCTTCCCCCACAGCAAAGGGGAATTATTTCCTATACATCCACCTGACTTCTGAGTCTATCTTCCACCCGAGATTCATCACCAATAAAGTGTTCATACTCGGAACAATAGTAGGATTCTAGATGTTTTTCTTCTGAAAGCATCCATTGCAAATGAAATGAGTCTTTACAAACCCAGGCATATCTCAATATATCTTAGTCTACGTAGATGAACAACTACCATTCAGGCAATTCAAAAGCATATACTCTCATGACATAAATATAACTTACAGAATATAAATTGTAACTTGCACAATAGAAGTCCAGTTGAATCATAGTTGGATCTAGTTGATCATGTACATGTTCTTAGAGCCACTTTCACCCTATCACACTTCATACAACAATAACTTTAACCCCAGAATTGTCTAGGACTGTGTGCTTTACAAAGTGCCTTTCCACTCATCTTCCCATTGAATTCTCACCATAACTCTAGAAAGTAGGCGCAACAGTATCAATCTTCCCATTTTACAGAGGAAAAAAAATAAATCTCAGGGAAGTCACAGTGTTTTGCCCAAGGCCACACAGCCAAATGGCAGACCCATGACTGTAAGTTTAGTTTCCTAACCTTTAGACAGTCGTTTGGCAAGGCTCCAGCCAGACCTCATTTCCTAGGATGAGCTCTCTCCATGAGGTATTCAATCCAGTCATTCCCAGACTGGCTGGTCAGGAAAGTGGCCATGATTAGGCTCACACACCACAGATGGCAGAATAACTGTTTCAGTCTGTCTACAGTCAAGTTCCCTTAAAACATCCAATATACAATTCAACCTGAAATCAAAAGGCGCTGAAGAGCTCCAGCCAGCATACAGGATTTCAGTGATGAGAGAGGAGAGCATAGGCTACTTTGGACCCTGGAAAATGATGCTCTTTGAGCATCCCTGTTTTGTAACCACAGAAGTTCCATGGCAATACAATATCTTTTAAAAAATGAAAGACAAAGGAAAACAATTACATCAATACAGTGATAGTGCATTGGGAGAAAGTACAAAAACTTCAGCTCTTTTATTTCTTTGAATTATTCAGACAAATTTCACAAATACCTTAAAATTTCTGGAAAATTTCTCTTTAAAGCGCCAAATCTGTAGAGTAGAGTGAATTTCTATTTTTCATCCAGATAATTTAACTTTGTTTAAAATAAAGCAATCTAAAAAGGGAGATTATATATTAAAAAATTGTTTAATGTATAAAATAGCTTGATAAAATGTTTCATTTTCTGCTGTCTTTTTAGAGGAAAAAAGACAAAAGATTTTTCCCAGCTGGGGAACACTTTAGAGAGGTGACAGTGCTGATAACAGAATAAGCTACAAACTATCCCACTGCACTGAAACAAACCACCCAGAAGCTAAATACCATGTTGCTCATATGAGTAAGAGAAAGTAACTAATGACTGAACTCTCAAAACACTTACTAGATTTCCTGGAGATTACTAAGGATTGGAAAGCGGTTGATACAAGCCCGTGGTTTATAGAGTCAAGAACCAGGAGAGTAAAGATTAGTAAATAATAGCATTGATGGAAGAAATCTTGACACACATGTATGATTAGTTGATGGGAAAACACAGTTTAACTTTAAATAATACATAATAAAGCAATAGAAGGGAATAAAGACCAATCTACTAGAACACAGGTATTCCATCACATGACTGTATGCAACCCATAATTACCAAAATGTTCTTGAAAATTAAACAATAGTTGAAAAGCACTACAAGGTTATGAAAATAATAGGACACAAAATTATATATAAAGTATAGGCTAAATTTTGTAATTATATGTATAAACATGGAAGAACTACACAAAAAAGATCTTAATGACCCAAATAACCACAATGGTGTGGTCATTCATCTAGAGCTGGACATCCTGGAGTCTGAAGCCAAGTGGGCCTCAGTAAGCATTATTACGAACAAAGCTAGTGGAGGTGATGGAATTTCAGCTGAGCTATTTAAAATCGTAAAAGGTGATGCTGTTAAGTGTTGCACTCAATATGCCAGTAAATTTGGAAAATTCAGAAGTAGCCACAGTGGCCACTGGAAAAAGTCAGTTTTCATTTCAATCCCAAAGAAACACAATGCCAAAGAAATGTTCAAACTACTATACAATTGCACTCATTTCACATGCTAGCTAGATTATGCACAAAAGCCTTCAAGTTAGGCTTCAGCAGTACGCAAACTGAGAACTTTCAGATGTACAAGCTGGGTATAGAAAAGGCAGAGGAACCAGAGACCAAATTGCCAAAATTCGTTAGATCATAGAGAAAGCAAGAGAATTCCAGAAAAACATCTACTTCTGCTTCATTAACTACACTAAAGTCTTTGACTATGTGGATCACAACAAACTGTGGAAAATTCTTAGAGAGATGGGAATATCAGACCATCTTTCCTGTCTCCTGAGAAACCTGTATGCAAGTCAAAGTAACAGAACCAGACATGAAACAACAGACTGGTTCAAAATTGGGAAAGGAGTACAACAAGGCTGTATATTGTCACTCTGCTGATTTAATTCATATGCAGAGTACATCGTGTGAAATGCCAGCTGGATGAATCACAAGTTGGAATCAAGATTGCCAGGAGAAATATCAATAATCTCAGATATGCAGATGATACCACTCTAATGGCAGAAAGTGAGCAGGAACTAAAGAGCCTCTTGATGAGGGTGACAGAGGAGAGTGAAAAAACTGGCTTGAAACACAACATTAAAAAAAAAACTAAAATCACGGCATCTGGTCCCATCACTTCATGGTAAATAGAATGGGAAAAGTGGAAACAGTAACAAATTTTCTTTTCTTGGGCTCCAAAATCACTGCGGATCATGACTGCAGCCATGAAATTAAAAGACGCCTGCTCCTTGGAAGGAAAACTACAACAAACCTAGACAGCGTATTAAAAACCAGAACAAACTCTTTGCCAACAAAGGTCCATATTGTCAAAGCTATGTTTTTTCCAATAGTCATGTATGGAAATGAGACTTGGACCATAAAGAAAGCTGAGCGCCAAAGAATTAATGCTTTCTAATTGTGGTGCTGGGCAAGACTATCGACAGTCCCTTGGACAGCAAGGAGATCAAATCAGTTAATCCTAATGAAAATTAACGCTGAATATTCATTGAAAGACTGCTGCTAAAGCTAGAGCTGCAATAGTTTGGCCACCTGATGCGAAGAGCTGATTCACTGGAAAACACCCTGATTTTGAGAAAGGCTGAAGGCAAAAGGAGAAGGGGGCAGCAGAGGATGAGATGGTTAAGATAGCATTACTGACTCAATGGACATGAGTTTGAGCAAACTCCGGGAGATAGTGGAAGACAGAGGAATCTGGCATGTTACAGTCCATGGGGTCGCAAAGAGTCAGACATGACTTAGCAACTGAACAACAACAACACATATGCATTATACGTGTACAATACATATATGCATATCATAGAATATATAATATTTATGATACACATATAAACTATATATTAAGACTGGAAGGCAGTATACCAACATTTTAGTAGTGTTTAATCTCTGGAAATTTTGATTGTTAGGGATATTTATTCTTTTCTTCATAAATTCACTTTAAAAAATATTTACTTATTTGGTTGCGACAGAGAGTTGCAGCACACATGATCATCTTCATTGCAACATGTGAGATCTTTGATTGTAGAATATAGACTCTTAGCTGTGACATGTGGGATCTAGTTTCATGAAACCAGGGATCAAACCTGGGTCCCCTAAATAGGGAGTGCAAAGCCTCAGCCACTGATTCACCAGGCAAGATTCAGGATATTTATTATTTTCTTGTTATTTTCTGAATTTTTTAAGTGTTCTACAAGGAATACATACTGACTGAATAAATACATATAAGCATAATAGCAGTATAAAAAAGAAACTTGTGGTTCTTGCTACTAAATTTAACCTCACATTCAATACATTTATAAAGCTAATGAACTTTTATCCTGCAGCCTATCAAACTTTCCAGTGTTTGTGTACAGTGATTTCCTCATATTCAGATAGTTTTACTGAAAGCAAAGAAATTACTTGCAGTGAAGATGCAATGAATATCAGGTTCATAAGACTTTTTCTTTCTGTTTACCAAGGATTAAGGAAAAGGGACACCTTAATGCTTCACCTAAATATTATTCTTTTTAATTAGAAACTAGATGTACTTTTAAAGATACATTTCTGTATAGTACTCAAAGAAAAATGCAATGTTAGGGTAATTTACATCATAGAGATTATTTAAAACTATACAACAATAATCCTATTTATCAATAATCCTTTGGTATCACTTAAAGGAGCTTCCCTTTAGGAATCATTCACTTCCATAAGTCACTGAAGGTGAATTACTTACCTTCAATTCCAACTCAAGCCACCTTACTCCAGATTCATCAATTTGCTCATCAGAGAGCCACAGAAGGAAAATCCTTTAGCTCTACTCACAGTGTTAGCTGGTCCAGATACAGAAAAAGGATCACTCAACCAAACTAGATAAGAGAAAAGAGAGCTTATACCTTCCAAGATTTTTTAAGGTTCTTCAAACCCAGTAGTCTTATATGGTTGTGAGAGTTGGACCATAAAAAAGGCTGAGTGCTGAAGAATTGATGCTTTTGAACTGTGGTGTTGGAGAAGACTCTTGAGAGTCCCTTCAACTGCAAGGAGATAAAACCAGGCAACCCTAAAGGAAATCAATCCTGAATATTTATTGGAAGGACTGAGGCTGAAGCTAAAGTTCCAATGCTTTGGCCACCTGATGCAAAGAGTTGACTCATTAGAAAAAACCCTGCTGGGAAAGATTGAAGGTAGGAGGAGAAGGGAATGAAGAGGAAGAGATGGTTGAATGGCATCACTGACTCAATGGACATGAGTTTGAGCAAGGTCTGGGAGATGGTGAAGGATAGGGAAGCCTGGTGAGCTGCAGTCTATGGGGTTGCAAAGAGTTGGACACAACTGAGTGACTGAACAATAGAAACTCCAAATTTTAACTCAAAGGTGAATGATGGGAGGCATAGAACCTGCACATCACCTTCCCAGGATCGCAAAAATTTTCTAAAGACTTCCTTAACTAGAATTGGGTGTTTGCAATTTAAGTACTGTCCCACAAAGAACAAACATACAACCCTGGCCTGATCTAAAAGCAAAATGCCTACCCATCTGTTCCCCCCCACCCCCAGAAAGAAGGTGGTCCTGTTTTCCAGCAAACAGATGGCCAGCTGAGGGCCAGGAGCCAGGCCCTTTGGTGCACGTGTGCAGGATTTCAGTTCCACTTCATGGGAAGGAGGTTACTGGGCTACCCTTTGCTCCAGGAGACAGGCAGAGATATTTTCCTGTTGATTTATATAAGGTGATGTTCTCTAAACAAGACATGAGGCAGCTGCTTGGGCGAAGGCACTGCCTAACATGCATTCCTAATCCCAGTGTTGGTGTTGGCTCTGCAAGGAGTAAGACATGAGTCCAGTCCAGTTATCACAACAAGCAGGGAAATCGGGAACTGGAAACCATGCCAACAGGAAAGGCAAATCCTTTGATTTCCGTCCACCCTTCCCCTAGCCATCACATGATCTCATAAAAGCAACTGATCTTGGGTCATGCATTCTTCCTGATAATGTTTCTGGTCCCTTGAAAGATGACATTCTAGGATTTTCAAACCTTTCAAGGATGTCTTTTTCTGAATCACATTTTGCAGATTTCTGCACTGCTCTGCTCCATGGTATGTATAGCTGTTCGTATTTGAATGTTCTCCCTGCCTATTTGGGGTCCTCTAAAATAAATATGACTTGCCCCAACTCTTATCCTGCTTCTTCCTTCCGGGATGTGGCTGGCTGCCATAAAGTCAAGGGTCGAGATCAAAGGGAGGTTCATTCTACACAAGAGAAAACAGAGATTGTCAGCTGTACTTTCTCCCACTCCGTGAGACCTCGAGATTCATAGGAGGGGGGAAGCAAAGGTTTGGGGATGCTCTCCACCGATTAATGGTCTGAGGAAACAAGGCTGGTTGCCAGCAGAGGGAAGGAAACCATCTTCTATTGAGATTTATGACCAGAGCTCAGTGTAGCCTGCTGGAAAATTACTAAAAGATTGGGTGTGAATCTCCCACTCTGAAATTTCCCTGTACCCTTTTGATAAACCCCAAAAAATCAGAAATCCAATCTCACAGGATCCCCTCAGCATGCAGTGTAGCAAAGCAAGAAGGAATAAAGCCATTCCACTAAAGTCTTTTCCAAAGCCACTGAAATCTCCAATCTTACGTTTAACTACTCTCTGACCTACAGGAGTTCACGCTCTATAAAAGGACCTCATCCCAAGATCAATTCTAAATTAAAGGTGTCTTTCTTTTAAGAGCTAAAAGAACACATCCATTACAGGCAAATTTGCCTTAAATAGTTTTCTCTGTCCGACATCTAAGGCAGGGCTTCCCAGGTGGCTCAGTGGTAAAGAATCTGTCTGCCAATGCAGGAGATGCAAGAGACGCAGATTCAGTCTCTGGGTTGGGAATATCCCTTGGAGTAAGAAATGGCCACCCACTCCAGTATTCTTGCCTGGAAAATTCCATGGACAAAAGAGCCTGGTGGGCTACAGACCATGGGGTCACAAAGAGTTGGATATGGCTGAGCACATACCTATACACACACATACAGCTAAGGCACAACACTTATTTCCTTCTAGGCTTCTTCAGTTTGTACAAATCTTGAGAAAGAGACAGAGAAATGATGAGACAGAGACAGAAAAAGATAAGACTTAACTAATATACCAAAAAATTAACAAAGATAACGCATGTCCACCAAGAATGGATCCACATTTAGGAAGCCACAACACACACCCTTTGAAAGAGGGATTGTTAAAAACCAAGTACACATTTGAAGGTGTACCTACTCATACTTCCAGCCCAATCTGGAAGCTCAGTTCTCCAAACAATCTCTCCACTTCTTATTGACTTACTTTGTCAGTTGTGTTTCAAAAGAAATGTTTTGGGAAATAAAATTATTCATTCTCACTAAAAAATAAGAAGCAGTAACTGCTTCAATTACGTAATGTGTGTCTCAGTTAAGTAATGATAATTGAGCCTATTCAATTGTTTAATCAACAGCTGCAGTACTCAGAGAAACAGGGATATTAGTAATGACATTGACGCTGTTATACACAGTGAAAGGACAGCTTATCTTCAACTAATTATCTCAGATTCTCTCTCTATTGGACAACCATATTGAACTGGAACTGAACCTATAGCTTTACCCTAACAGACTGCATAAAATATTGGCAACATTGATCCCCACTTTTCACTAGAACTTGATCACATCAATCAAAATTTCATACTTCCAACTAGAGATAAATATTTTACTCTGTTCCATTGAGAGCTGGTAACTCTTTTTATTTGTATAAGCATGGCTTTTGTCCATGAAAGAGGCTTAATCAACAGAATCAAAATTTTGTTTTCAGACAAGGTTTTCTTAAGCAACTCTTCGCTTCTCATTTTCAGAGCTTAGGTCAGTTCTGGTATAGACACGGTCCTAAAAAATGTTTCACAGCTGATTGGTAGCCCTTAGGACATGATAAATAATCAATCAACTGACAATGTATTTTGTCAATAGCCACCATTTAATTCATCTTAAAAGGTGGGAGAAAACAACACTTTTTAAAATGAAGTTTTTTCAAAGGCTGAATGAATTTAGTTCATGAACAGGAGTGCCTCTTTTTATCTCATCGCTGTTGCTCTGTGCTTATTTCATGTTTCTTTAAAAATGTTTTGGTTGTGGTAAAACCACATATAACGTAAACTTTGCCATGTAATAATCTTAAGTATATAGTTTAGTGACGGTGCATTTAGTGTTATGCAACCATCACCACTATCTAGTTCTAGAACATTTACATCATCCAAAAAGGAAATCCAGTACTGTTTTGCCCCCCAGTCCCTTCCCACAGCCCACCCGACTCCCAGCCCTGGCAAACACGAATGTGCATTTGTTTCTGTGGACTTGCCTGTCCTGGATATTTCATATAAAGGAGCTGTCACGTATGTGCTTCCTGTGTCTAACCTCTTTCTCTTAGCAAAGTGTGTATATTTCAGTCTTCACAGTAAGAAACAACATCATTTTGCCCTCACAATCAAGTTCTAGATTTGACTTCCTCTCTGAATTTATGTGTGACTCCTCTGATTCCTGATATTTAATCCAGAACTTAATTTTTTTTCTTTGATAAGGCTTCTTTGAGAGAGCTTCAACTCATATCAGAGCCAAGAGGATCAGTTTTGCTGAAGGTTTCAGAGCTTGACATCATGCTTTCAATGGTGATATCACCCTGGGTTCATGCTTAGATCTGTTAGAATGTTTTTCAGCTGCAAGTTGCAGAAAACTCAAATAATGGTACATTAGGGGCCTTATTAGGGGTACAAGAAGGGGTTCATTATCCCATATAATTTTTCAAAACACCCAAGGAAAGGTGGTTCTAGGATAATTAATCCTTCAATGAATGTGTTTCTGTCAATTTTCCGTCCTCAACTTGTTAGAACTGCCACCCACTCTTCATTTCCCACCAAAAGTGGCAAGACTGGTACAGCAGCTTCCGAAGTCACCTCATCACAGAAGCTTGTCCAGAGGTGGAAAATGATGGTTATTCCTCCCATATTGACTTTTCACAGAGCACAAAACTTTCTCAAAACCTCCAGCCAATTCCTTCTCCAGATATTTGACTCCTTATGTCACATGTCTGAATCCGTGTATTCCTGGAACAGGCAAGGGAAATGTACTTGCAGTGTCAATGTTCACTCCTGAGGCTGGGAAGACCCACCAAGCACATTGGCCCCAAATACCTCAGTCTGCTGGGGTTCTGTGAGTGTGGAAGTCTAGGGAAATGAGAGGGTAATAGGCTACCTACATGTCTGCTATAGAATCTCCGTTGGTTTTAAATCACTTTTCCAACCTGTTTCCCTCAGGTCGGATAGTTTATGACATCATATCCGAATAACTTGGTGGACCAGGAATTCATTAAAAGGGGTTGTTATGACTGACCGCTCCAAAACTCACATTTTACTGATACCCCATAGCTGGTTAATGGGCTTCCCAGGTGGCGCTAGTGGTAAAGAACCTGCCTGCCAATGCAGGAGACATAAGAGACACGGGTTCAATCCATGGGTTGGGAAAATCCCCTGGAGGAGGGCATGGCAACCCACTCCAGTATTCTTGCCTGGAGAATCCCACGAACAGAGGAACCTGGCAGGCTACAGTCCATAGGGTCGCAAAGAGTCAGACATAACTGAATTGACTTAGCATGCATACATACATAGCTGGTTAACATAAAATAATAGACAGGTAGCTATACTTGGCAGAAACAAGACTAGAATTGCTATGCCATAGAAATAGGGGGTGCAAAAGACATCCTGTCAAGGAGATATTTTGAAAAGGCTTCAGATTTCCTTTCCATCACACTGTCACAGAATGTTCCCTGGTTATTTCCTCACAGTTCAGGGGCCACTTGGACAGGTTCTAGTCAACTGAGCAGCAATCAGGTCATTCCTTTTCATCACCCAACTCACCACTTCCATCAGGAACTAGACCAAAGCTACCAGTTAGCGTCATGTAGACAGAGCCTTAATTGAACCAATAAATCTAGGAACCCATCAATTACAGCCATGGCTTACGAGGGAGAAGAGCAGAGATCATTCACAATTCGAAGGAAAAAAGCAAAGCACAGTACAGAATGGGAGTCGTCCTCTTCCTCCTCATCCTGTGGGAAGAGGAAACCTTATGAAATGTGAGGAACTCTTGAGCCAAGAGAATAATGAGGCATAAATCCTGCTGATAGTGAGAAGCCCAGCTCAGGAAGTCACACCATAAACCAAAGGATCCTCTGGCCCTAGGAACAGTGATTAATGGTGCCGACGTGACACTCATTAGACACTGCTCTGTGACTCGGAAAGAGTTTGCACTCTTGGTTTCCACTCTTAGGTTGCAGAAACCAGGATCAGTGTGGGTGACCAATGTCACTGATCTGTCAGTTTCCTTTGCACAGCAGCTAGGTTAAGGAGAAAGAAGAGACTTACTTACAACCTTTTCCCTCCAGATGGGAGAACCTGAGACTGTTATTTTTGTGGTGGGTGTAGCTGGCTCCCCTCTGAAACTGGAGGGTGAGCTGTTCATATGAAAATTTATGGAGCGCTTATCAACAGGTTTCAGCTGGCAGGTGGCTCTGGGCAATCAACATCATTTTTATTTTTATCAGACTCTCTTCTCTTGGGCTGTCATTTGCTGGTCTTGGATATTCACATGGGCAGAGAGCACTGTTGTCTCATATTTGAAATGAGAGTAACAAAAGTTTTAACAGACTGCCCTTTGGAAACTGAGCTTCTGTCACCTCTTCAGATGCCTATCACGTCTCTTTATCACTAAGTTTTAAATCTCACGTATTTCTCAAAACACAGAGTTAAACAGGAAGACCAATAACTTTTCAGGATGCACAGAACATTCCTGGGAAGATTGCTGGGATTTTTTTTTTTTAAGTTTAACTTAGAGAAAGGACAGTTTTCCACCAGTTATTCAGCAACCAGCTGAGGCACAAACAGATAAGCAATTTGGTTGCTGGAAGAATTTTAGCCAGAGAGAAAGCTATCTGTTTCTCCAGTTTTACTGTCAATGAATACATTTTCTGTAATTTGCTACTTTTTAAAAATAAGTATCCCAAAGGACCACTGTGTCCCAGTGATTCCTTTGGTTAAGACTCTATGCTCCCAATATAGGGGGCTCGGGTTTGATCCCTGATGGGGAAACTAGATCCTGCATGCTGCAACTAAGAGCCTGCATGCTGCAGCTAAGACCTGGCTCAGCCAAATAAACAAACAAAAATTTAAAACTATACAATTGGGAACTATGCTCAATATTTTATGATAACCTCCAAGGGAAAAGAATCTGAGAAAAATATATGTATTTGTATATATAACTAAATCATCTTGCTATGCACCTAATACACCATTGTAAATTAAAAAAAAAGGTGGGGGGGCGACATTGAGGGGAAAATATAAAAATTTAAATTAAAAAAAAAGCTCTGCAGTTATTCTGCTGTTACTGTCATACTTAAAGCTTTTATGGAACTACACCCGCAGAGCCACTCACACATAAGAAAATTAGGCTCATTACTTTAAACCTATATTTCATTTAGGGAATAAAATAGGATTCTCTAGCTTATAGACTCACTTTCCTCACTAGTCTTGTTTCTAAATGCGCTCGGTCCAAAAGGATACCTTAGAAAGACTAATATTTGGCCCACAAAGAATATTTGATTAGTGTAGTCATCAAGGGCTCTTTTTATTTAGAAATGAGAGTTCTAGAGATGTTCTCATCAGTAGGAGCATAGAGGTAATAATGCAATGTTAATTTTTTAATATATTAGTTTAGAAAAACTTAATTCATTGCTGTATCATGATGTCACTTAGTTACAGTGAGGCTCATTGCTATTAAACTCCTTCTCTCAATGCTATCAGTGCTACCAATTATCCTCCACTATCAGAAACAACCAAAGTCAAATAATTCTACATGTTGGGACTTCCCTGCTGGTCCAGTGGCCAAGACTCCACACTCCCAGTGCAGGGGGCCAAGATTCAATCCCTGGTTAGGAAACTAGATCCAGCATGCTGCAACTAAGACCCAGGGCAGCCAAATAAATAAGTAAATAAATGTTAAATATATATATGTGTGTGTGTGTGTGTGTGTGTGTGAGTGTGTGTGTATATATATATTTCTACATCTTGACAATAAGATCCAGGGAAGCCAAATAAATAAATAAAAATTTTTAAAAATATTTCTACATGTTGATAACTTGGATGTAATCACTATACTATTAGAATATTTTCCCAGCTTCTTGCCTGTGACTTCTTCACGTTAACAACAAGACATTTATAAGCACTACATAAAAATAGGGTCATGATAGCTGAGCCAGAGAAAAAAGCTACTAGAAACATCATAAAAAGTCCACTGGTTTTTAAGTATGTGTGTAAATATGCAGTGTAGAGTTGGGTTAAGAGTTTGGAGTCTGGAAGTCAGATTGGGATTCAAGTCTTGACTGAGCCACTGCTAGCTGAATAGACTTTACCACATCACTCAGCCTCTCTGAGTGTTAGCTTTGTCATCTACACAATGGAGATAATAGCAAGGTGCACTACCCACCTCATGTTGTAAGGACTACATTAGCCAATGTATATAAAGCCCTTGCATCCTTCTGGGTATGTGAACACACAGAAATCCTACTGCTTTTTCTAAAAGTCCACACAAAGCTAGAATTCTGAATGAAACATCCTTCTGATGGGCGACTATGTTCTTTACTTGCCTAAACTACAGTAAAGTGAATGAAGTGAAAGTCACTGAGTGGTGTCCGACTCTTTGCGACCCCATGGACTATACAGTCAGTGGAATTCTCCAGACCAGAATACTGGAGGGGGTAGCCTTTCCCTTCTCCAAAGGATCTTCCCAACCCAGGGATTGAACCCAGGTCTCCCGCATTACAGGTGGATTTTTACCAACTGAGCTATTAGGGAAGCCAAACTACAGTAAGCTGAGTTTAAAAAATGGAAATCTGCGAATTTGGAAAGAGATTTTGAAATCTTGCATGAGACTTTATCTTTTCCTCCTAGAAAGTTCCTCTTAGCCAACTAAAGTAATTCTCAATACAAAACAGCATTTTCTTTGCATGTGATGCACGTAAATCTGAGATTTGTTTGTTTGTCATAAATCAGAGACTCAGTCTAGCTTAGAACATGCACTCAACAAACATCTGAAGATGAATGCACGGGGTCATCTGATTCATCATAGAAGAATAGAAACATAGCTTTCTATGCGTAAGTGGCTGTCTAAATACTACAGAAATCAAACAACACTGAAATATTGGGTTGACCCAAAAGTTCGTCTGGGTTTTTCTCACAGAAAACCATCTTACAGAAAACCAGAACAAAGTTTTGGGCCAAGTCAACAGTATGACATTAAAACCTACCATTTGCACTGAAATTGCCATAGGAATACGCAAGGAATATGTGTTGAAAAGGAAAGGTGAGAAAGGACAGTCTTCTCTTGAGGCAAATAAACACAGTCTGCATCCGCTGCTAGCCTAATATGTGAATATATGGGTAAGGACAGGTTTGGTTGCTGTTAGAGAAAGATTAAAACAACTAAGGCTTTAAAAAGCTGGTCAGTTATTTCTCTTTCACATGAAAGTTTGGGAAGGCAATTCAAGGCTGGTATGGAAACCATATAATCTTCAAAGATCCAGGTTATTCTTTCATGTGCTCTGTCATCCTCCAGTTTCCAGCTCATGGTTCCAGCCAGTTGCTCTATCACACCTACCTACTCGCCTGCAGAGCAGAGAGCAAAAAAAGGTCATGGCCTTGCCCCTTAAGGACAGAAAGTACAAAGGAGGAAGTGGTTCACCTCCCTTCACTAGTAAACCGCTGGCCTGTCTTGGTCACATGGCCACACCCAGCTACCAGATCCCCAGCTCAGCCAGTAATTCAATAGGATGAAAAAAAGGGCCGAATAGACAGTGGGAGAAAACTTGCAGCCTAGTTCAGGTGGGTGGAAAACTAATCATTCAAGGACACCATGAATTGGTTCAAATGCTGCTGCATAAAAATGTAGCAAACAGGACTTTTCTGGAGGTCCAGTGGTTAAGACTCCATGTTCCCAATGCAGCTGGCATGTGTTCAATCCCCAGTCAGGGAACTAAGATACAAAAAAAAAAAAGTAGCAAACACCATTGTTGCTGTGCCTTCCATAGTTTATGAAGGAGGCATTAAACTGGACGGCATCTCTTACTATAGAGTAGTCTGGTTGCCGCATAACCATGTTGCCTCTGCACTTTCAGATGCGCTCCCTGCAAATACTTTAATCAGAGTTTAATTTCCTCTGTCTACTAAGCATCAAGTGTTTCCAGAGGCTATCATAGGAAGGTCAACTTTGGCTGGGACCTCCCTCTGGGGTCCATCTTCATAGCAATCACTGAGTCCCCAGTAAAGATTTTCATCTTTAATGAAACATCAGAATCATCCAAACCTACAAACCCATCAGCCTTTAAAGTAAGTATTGAGGGATTTCCCTGGAGGTCCACTGGAGGTCACGGTTGAGAATCCACCTTCCAATATAGGGGATGTGGGTTCCATCCCTGGTCATGGAAATAAGTTCCCACATGCCATAAGGTAACTAAGCCCCTGCACTGCAACTAGAGATGCCCCTGCACCACTACAAGAAGTCAGTACATTGAAACAAAGACCCAGGGCAGCTAAAATTTTAAAAATAAGTAAATAAATAAATTCAACTTCTTTAAGGAAAAAAATAATAAAATAGCATCAATATTGAAAAATGAAATCAATTTGAATAATAGGAACAGAATGTTATATCAAAACTCAAGTAGAGATTGACACTCATTCTAAAATATATATTTTCTTATTTTTTTTTAAATCCCTTTATTTTTCAACTTTGACACCATTACCCCTAATTATTACTGGAATCATGGGCACCCCAGCAAAGCCCTCAGGTGAGTCCCTCGCTTCCTTTCACTCTCTCAATAGAAAGATTTCAGGCTACACCTTGCCCAGGGGTTTCGATTTCATTTCCGCCCCATTCGCAGCTCATCTCCAGAGTTACGGGATTGTTGGCCCTGGTTTCAGAAAGAACTGAGTTGTCTCTGAAAGCTGAGTGTGGAGTCTGCTGCCCTGGTATTTGCGAGCAACTCACATTTGCTCTTAGAATAGGCAGTAGGTTGTGAATGGTGTCAACATGGACAAGAGGCTGAAGCACCTTGTTCTCATCTTCCTGGTTGGCGAGGGGAGCTCAGTTAGTTTCAATAATCTTTCTCTGTGCCAATCTCTTTAAAAAGGGAATTCAAATCTACATAGCAGAGGTAAGAGATTAATGGCCTGAAGCAGCATGGGGGGTTGCTGATGGTGGTGGAGGGGGGAGACTTAACAGAAGATAGAGCCTTGAGAATGGGGGATGCAACTCAATACCTAAGAAAGATTGCCTTTCTAATCATTATTTAGATAAGGTTAATTTCAAATATAGAAACACATTTCCAGAGAGGATTAACCCTAAGTTGACCTCCATTTTTCACACCTTGAGTCTACACTTTGATCACCCAAGGAAATCCAGATCTCCCATGGACTTCAATGGAAGGAATTCTTGCATTCACTTAAAATAATTACAGCAGTGGTAATAATAACATACCTGAGCTCGACACCCCTGGGGTGCTGAAGAGAGGGAGGGAGGCGTGACTCTAGCCCAGATTGTCACACTCACACCCTCACGCCGGGGACAGGAAAACACTGTAAGTTGTCTTTTCAGCCCAATTTAAAGTCATTTTATCCTATTATGTAGTCCACAAGGGGACGTCTGATAATAAATATCTTTCTACCACTCCTGCAAGCTTCCCCTCCCCATTTTTTCACTCTGTGTGTGTGTGTGTGTGTGTGTGTATGGACATGCATATATATGCAAGCAAACATGCATGCTATGTGGGGGGGAGGGGGGGCAGTGCATGGCTAATCCCTGCCTGTCGGAAGAAAAGCCTCTTTCTCCCAAGATTTCCAGACTCTTCTTACCCACTCAGACCTTTCCTCTCTCCCCACCTCCCCTCCACATCCCACTTCTGCTCTAGTGGAGGGATCCTTTAGCTCCAGGGACTCCCTGCTAAGGGTGCAGTGTCAACCCTGTGTAATAGAGGAGGGATGGGAGATGGAGGTGGGCGAAGGAGACCTCCCAGGCGGCTGCCCTCAGGAAACAGCATCTGCATAATATAAGGCCTCATCATAGCTCCCAGAGTTAACAACCCTGTGAACAGCCCCTGTACGCTGTTAGGTTGAAAGAATATCTGTAGCACTCTTACTATGTTTTATTGACATATAGCCAATTTACAATGTTGCATTAGTTTCAGGCCTACAGCAAAGTGATTCAGATACATATATATATATTCTTTTTCAGATTCTTTTTTATTATAGCTTATTATAAGATATAGAATATAGTACCCCTTGCTATACAGTAAGTCCTTGCTGATTATCTATTTTATATATAGTTGTGCATATCTGTTAATCCCAAGCTCCTAATGTAGCCCTCCTAATCCTGTCCCCTTTGGTAACCACAAGCATTTTTTCTATGTCTGTGAAGCTATTTCTGTTTTACAGATAAGTTCATTTGTATCATTTTTTAGATTCCACATATAAGTAATATTATATATTTGTCTTTCTCTGACTTGCTTCACTTAGTATGACAATCTCCATGTCCATCTGTGTTGCTGCAAATGACATTATTTCATTCTTTTTCGTGGCTGAGTAGTATTCCATTGTATCTATGTCCCACATCTTCCTTTTTTAAATTTTACTTATTTTTGGCTGTGCTGGGTCTTTGTTGCTCTGTGTGGGCTCTCTCTAGTTGTGGAAAGTGGGGGCTACTCTCTAGTTGCAGAGCACGGGTTCCAGGTGCTCAGGTTTCAGTAGCTGTGGCCTGTGGGCTGGGTAGTTACAGTGCAGGGGCTTAGTGCTTCACGGCATGTCTGGCCTTCCCGGAGCAGGAACAGAACCCATGTCCCCTGCACTGGCAGGCAGATTCTCAGCCACCAGACCACCACAGAAGCCTATACCACATCTTCATTATCCATTCATTTGTTGATGGGCATCCAGGTTGCTTCCATGTCTTGGCTATTGTAAACACTGGGGTTCAGGTATCTTTTCAAATTAGAGTTTCTCTGGATATATGCCAGGAGTGGGATTGCAGAGTCATATGGTAACTCTATTTTCAGTTTTGTAAAGAACCTCCACACTGTTTTCCATAATGGCTGTATCAATTATATTCCCACTAACAGTATAGGAGGGTTCCCTTTTCTCCACACTCTCTCCAGCACTTATTATTTTAGACTTTTTGGTGATGGCTTTCTGATTGGTGTGAAGTGGTACCTCATTTGTAGTTTTGATTTGCACTTTTCTAATAATTAGCAATCTTGAGCATCTTTTCATGTGTAGGATTCCTATTATTATTTCTACTGTCACTGTTACTGTCTACTGTCGTTATGATTTACTTCCATATTCTTTTCCAGTCCCTTTGCTTTATTATCTCCTTTAATTCTCAAAATCCAGATAAGCAGGTCCTGGTATTGTTGCTATTGTTTCTATAACGAT
Organism: Cervus canadensis; assembly: GCF_019320065.1. NCBI lineage: Eukaryota > Metazoa > Chordata > Mammalia > Artiodactyla > Cervidae > Cervus > Cervus canadensis. The sequence goes on along the minus strand of NC_057395.1, from coordinate 31,918,463 downwards.
ATTGCTGTTGGGAGGACTGAACTCACTTGTATAAGGTTGCACAGCTGATGAGGGGCAGCATTGGGATGTGACACATCGGCGTGAGTCTGAAAAGTGAGGCTTCCCAATTCTCTGGAGGAAAAGAAGCTAATCAGGGCTGGACTGTGCAGATTAGACGCGTGTAATTGTTTTGTCGTGGTCAGCTTTAAGGAAAGCCAATCTCCCTCGCTTAACACTCTCCTCTGTCACCTACTGTGCTCCGATGAGTCCACACTCTTTCATCTCACTTACAAAGGCTTTGTGATTGGCCCCCTGCTTGCTTCCCCAGCCTAACCTCTCAATGCTGTCTGTCTTCTGTGATCCAACTTTGGGCAAAATCTTCCTAGAAACCCACTCACTGGAGAAACTCACTGAACTGTGTGTTCAGTGTAATCTTCAGCCCTCCCATCAAACAAACTGCAAACCCCTGGAAAGCAAAGAACGTGCTTTCAATCTATAAACTCATCAATTCCTACTCTGACACCTAAGGTCCAGCTGGATGAGGAACATTTGAGGAGGTTCTCAGACCTCTCTGAGTCACAATTTGATACTGTCAGTCACGAGGAAAATAACAGTTGCTAAGTCAGCCTCTAAGAGGGGCCCCTAACCCAGACTTGGAAGACCCGAGAGGGCTGCCCTGAAGAAAGAATGGTAAGCAGAGACTTTCGGGATGAATTAGGGTTGGTCAGGTAAACAACAGCAGAGGCTAGGGATCAGGGAGCCATGCTCCAGGCTGAGGAGCAGCAAACAGCAGAAGTGAAGGCCAGGGACTTCCCTGGGGTCCCATGGCTAAGACTCCGCATTTCCACTGCAGGGGATGTGAGTTCAATCCCAGATCAGGGAACTAAGATCCTGCATGCTGTGAGGCACGGTCAGGAAAAAAAAAAAAAGTGGAGAACAGAAAGAACTTGACTGGCTGCAAAAACTGGAAGGTGTTCCATGGGGAGGCCTGAGGGGAGTGGATCAATGGAGCTGGAAAGGCAAGTAGGGGCTGAGCAAAAATGTTCTCAAGCCGGAGCTTGCACTTTGTCCAGGAAGCAACGGGCCACTTTTAATATTAAAATGTCTTCGACATGGGACTTCCCTGGTGGTTCAGTGGCTAAGACTCCACACTCCCAATGTAGGGACCTGGGTACAACCCTTGGTCAGGGAACTAGATCCCACATGTCACAACTAAGAGTTTGCATGCCACAGTTATAAACCCTGCGTGCAGCAATGAAGAGCCAGAATCCTGCGTGCTGCAGCTAAGATTCAGCACAACTCAATAAACAAAAAAAAATATTTTTTAAAAATAAGCAAATAAAATGTCTCAGGCAGAGCAGTGGCATGATAGGAAGGGCATTTTTTCTAATGATCACCATGTTCTCTATTTCTGTTGCATATTCCTTCAAGCTATAGAGTAGAATTCTCTGCAAAGGGACTTAAAAGACATAGTGCTTAAGGTGCTGCTGTCCATGGGGTTGCAAAGAGTCGGACACAACTGAGCGACTGAACAACAACAGCAAAGATGTCATTAGATTTCTGAAGGAAGACTCAACGTGTAATTTCCCCCCCTCTCAGGTCTATGTAGAAAGAGGCCAGAAAGTTGCATCCATTGCTGTGGAAGCAATCCTCTCTGGGAATCAGCAAAAGCTCCTAGAAACCACAGCATCTCCCCTGTGCCTTTCACCGTGCTGTTTGGGAGGTGAAAACATTCAGCCTTCTCATGTTTGGATTAAGTAAGGAAAGCTGCAGGGGCCACATACATCCTGAAGACACTGGCTTCAACAGGGTAAAATAATGACTTATTGTCAGCCATGTTTAATCAGCCTCTTGAATAGGGGTGCAGGAAAAGCAGGGAGAGCTTTGGGTCCCCTGAGGAGGGTGATGTGTTAATAACAGCCACAGGCCAACAAGAGAGGAACACATAGAGAAGATGTGGCACTTATATACAGGGGAATACTACTCGGCCATTAAAAGTGCTCGCTTTGGCAGCACATATACTAAAATTGGAACGTTACAGAGAAGACTAGCATGGCCCCTGAGCAAGGATGACACGCAAATTCATGAAGCATTCCATATTTGGGGGGCTTCCCTGGTGGCTCAGATGGTGAAGAACCCATCTGCAATGCAGGAGATCTGGGCTCGATCCCTGGGTCAAGAAGATCCCCTAGTGAAGAGAAGGACTACCCACTCCAATATTCTTGCCTGGAAAATTCCATGGATAGAGGAGTCTGGTGGGCTACATCCCAGGGGGCTGCATAAAAAGGAAGGAAATTAGGTCATCTGTAGAGACTTGAATGGAATGAGAGACTGTCATACAGAGTGAAGTAAGAAAGAGAAAAACAAGTATCATGTATTATCGCTTCTATTGGAATATAGAAAAATGGTACAGGTGAACTTATTCCCAGAGCAGGAATAGAGATACAGATGTAGAGAACAGACATGTGTATATGGAGTGGGAGGGGGGCTGGGGGAAAGAGAGAGTGGGATGAATTGTGAGATTAGGTTTGACATATATACACTACTATGTATAACACAGATAACTAGTGGGAAGCACAGGGCGCTCAGCTAAATGCCCTGTGATGACCTAGAGGGGTGGGATGGGGGGAGGGAGGCCGAGGAGGGAGTGGATATATATGTACATAGAGCCAACCCACTTCATTGTACAACAGAAACTTACACAACATTGTAAAGCAATAATACTCCAATTTTAAAAAGCCAAGTATGTATAGAATTTATTATGTGCCAGGCACTATCCTAAGGATGCTACATACATATTAGCTCAGTTAATCTAAGCCATAACCCTATGACAGAAGGACCTTTCAAACCCCATTCTCCAGATAAATAAACTGATGCATAGAGAGGTCAAATACCTTGCCCAGGTCAGCCAGTTGATGAGTGACAGTGCTGGAATTCATGTCCTACCCTTCCAGAGCCAACCACACCTTTTCCTCCACCCCCTGTCACCCCAGCTTGAAATGTGGGTCACGGCTTCACAGGAACTGGGGGTATTGCCACCCCTTCACCCCTTCTCAGATCCAGTAGCCCAGCCACAACTCTGACATTAGTCCCCTCCATTCCCGTGGCTACAGAAGATCTCTAATTCCCTGGTCTCTTTGTGATTCCAGAAGTGGGGCTGTGGTCCCACTTCTGGCGACAACCTCCATCTTGATCTGGAGGGAAAGAAAAGAACTCCCTAGTTTTAGTAATAAATCATATACCTGCCTTGTTCACTCCTCATTCTAAGTGCTCTGTTGAAATAGCACCTCCTCCTAGAAGCCTTCCCTGATTCCTTATGAGTTAAGCACAAACACATTACTCTTTAGTCCCTGGTTTATTTTACTTCCCAGCACCTATTACCAGTTGAACTTACATGGTCTATTTATTTGTTTAATGAGATACCTGGTTGTTATCTGTCTCTATTACTGGAATATCACATTTACAATGTTAATTTCTACTCTACAGAAAAAGTGACTCATATGTATACATATATATATTCTTATACATATATATATATATATATATATATATATATATACACACACACACATTCTTTTTCCTATTCTTTTCCATTATGGCTTATCACAGAATATTGAATATGCTTTCCTGTGCTACACAGTAGGACCCTGTTGTTCATCCATTCTTTACATAATAGCTCATATCTGCTAACCTCAACCTCCCACTCCATCCCTCTCCCAACTCCCTTCCCCTTGGCAACCACAGGTCTGTTCTCTCCGTCTGTGAGTCTGTTTCTGTTTCACAGATAAGTTCTTTTCTGTCATATTTTAGATTCCACATACAAGTGATAACATACGGTATTTGTCTTTCTCTTTCTGGCTTACTTTGCTTAGTATGACAACGTCTAGGTCCATCATTGTTGCTGCAAATGGCATTATTTCATTCCTTTATTCCATTATATATATATATATATATATATGCCATGTCTTCTTTACTCAATTTATTCATAAATTCCATGATAGGAGAGACTCGGTCTTTCACTAATGGAGTTTTGGCTCCTAAACAATTGTCTGGTAACAAAAGGGGGCCCCTCAGATATTTTTTTTCTAATTCAGTCATTGCAAGGTGAATAAAGTTATTACTGACTGACTTCCCAGCCTCACCTCTGCTAGGACAGCTTTCCTCCATGGAAGCATGAGTCCTCATCCTTCTTACCTCTTTTTCTCCTTCCACTTCTATAAGGTCTAAAACCACAAGTTTTGTTTTTGTGTTTTTTGGAGTTCCTGCTATGTGATGTTCCTCCTCACCCTGTGAGTCTGTGCTGGGTTCCCCTGGCTGCCTTCTTTCTCTGTAAGGAGAAAAGCACATATCTACCTTCTGGGGTGTGGACTGTCACTGAGAGAGTCTGCACATTGCGGGGCAACTGACTCCCAGCCCATGGCAGGTTTCCCTTCCGCCTTCCCCGCAGAAGGGAGCTCTGCCATCCCAGCACTATCCCGTGTGGTGGGGAACTTTGTCTTATGAAGTTCTGTCCAGTTTATGGCAGAGCGTTTGTCTAACGGGTAGTGGAAAAATTGGGAGATTGCAAATGACTGCGAACCCTGAGGGAAAGGAAATCTTCTGACCTCGGTGAGAATTAAAACAGCCCCATGTAGGATGTGCCCGGAGGCTCCACGTCCTGTGGTGAATGAAAGGCATCTTCCCTGAGCAGGAGAGGACACTCCGTTCCCCCATCAGCCCACAGCCAACTTCAGATACAGCTCAGGGTCAACCGTCTTCTCCATTCCTTCACCCCAAACAAAATCATGGAGGCAAAACAGGGTAAGAAAGATCGGCCAACTGGACCCTGGCAGCAAAGCAAATCCGGTGAAATATCCTCAAATGAAGGAGTATGCATTTCAAATTGTCTTTGTTTTTCTAACTCTGGACTCCCCTCCAACAAACTTTGCTCTAAAATGGAAAAACAGCTGGGCATTATCTTTGTGTAAATACTGGAATAAAAGAGATATTCCCTAAAAGAAAGGAATCCTAGGAGAGGAATCTATCTTGAAAACATTTCTTTAAGAATAATCAGTGAGGGGCTTTCCTCCTGGCTTAGTGGTAAGGAATCCCCCTGCCATGCAGGAGACACTAGTTCTATTTCTGGTCTGGGAAGATCCCACAAACCCCAGAGCAACTAAGACCATACTCCACAACTACTGAGCCTGCGCGCTAGAGCTCTGGAGCCACAACTACTAAGCTAGAGCCCATGTTCTGCAACAAGAGAAGCCACTGTAAATACAAGGCTGAGTTCCTCAAATGGAGAGGAGTTCCTCAAATGGAGAGGAGTCCCTCCTTGCCCCCACCCCCTCTCCTCAACTAGAGAAAAGCCCTCACAGCAACAAAGACCCAGCATAGCAAAAAATAAATAAATAAATAAATTTTTAAAGGGAACCTGTAAAAAAAAAGAAGAGTCAATGGTGACTTCCCTGGTGGTCCAGTGGTTAAGACAATGCAGGGAGTGCAGATTCTATCCCTGGTTGGGGAGCTAAGATTCCTACATGCTTTGCAGCCAAAAAACCAAAAATGTAAAACAGAAGCAATCAATATTGTCACAAATTCAATTAAGGCTTTAAAAATGGTCCACGTTAAAAACCAAAAAAAAAAAAAGGTTGTCAACATGTGAACTTCAGAAATCACAGTAAATATTTAATACATAATCTGAACAGTTATCTATAACACATGCTTTTACCAGGTTAGGTGAATCACTGAACATTGTATGTCAATAAAAAGCTACTGGGGGTTCCCTGGTAGCTCAGCTGGTAAAGAATCTGCCTGCAATGCAGGAGACCCCAGTTCGATTCCTGGGTCAGGTAGATCCCCTGAAGAGGGATAGGCTACCCACTCCAGTAATCTTGGGCTTCCCTGGTAACTCAGTCTGGCAAAGAATCCACTTGCAATGCAGGAGACCTGGGTTCAATCCCTGAGTTGAGAAGATCCCCTGGAGGAGAGCATGACAACCCACTCCAGTATTCTTGCCTGGAGAATCCCATGGACAGAGGAGCCTGGTGGGCTGCAGTCCATGGGCTTGCAAAGAGTTGGACACGACTGACTAAGCACAGCACAGAAAGCTATGGAAATTCAATTTTTATTTCTATCTGAAATGTTTTAGGGTAGAATGAATTAATTTATTTGCTCACATAATCACTTCAAATCCTTAGTGTATACTTGAAGAAAATAGTTTACTCAGTTATCTATATACCTTTTAAAAATTTTGTATTATAGTTGATTTACAATGTTTCAGGTATAGTGCAAAGTAATTCAGTTATACATACATATTTTTTTCATTTTTCAGATTATTTTACATTATACGTTATTACAAGAATCAGTTAACTTTACTCTTTTTTGGCTGTACAGCCTATGTAGTATGCAGGATCTTAGTTCCCTGAACAGGTATCAAACCTGTGCCCCCTGCATTGGGAGCATAGAGTCCTAACCACTGGACCACCAAGGAAGTTCCCAGTTATCTATATTTTTAAAAATATTCTAAGGTCATTTAAGACATTTGTGATGTGTTGTCTTACAAATTTCCTTTCCTTCATCCACAAAATTCCTTTTTTCTCCATAATAAACTTTTCATCACCAGCAACAATTTTTACCGAACGCCTCTCTGCACATAGCAAAACACCAAATGCTTTCATCTTGAATGACAACTATATAGGTCAACATGCTATGGAACCTTCAAATTGTCATAAAAATCCCTTTCTCCAATGGGTTCTCTTGTTTTGTGTCTCGAGATATTTTTTCTTGATTCTTTTTATCACCTGCCTTTGAAACATCAGATTTTCCCCAAAGCTTTAGCATGCTTCCAGTCTGTAATCTTTTTTTTTTTTCATTTCCACAGCTTTTTAAACAATGCAATAGGGACCACATTAAAAAATATTTAAATTGTCAACACCCTTTAAATTTTTATATCTTCAAAATGGAGTCTGTATTAAGTAATCATCAAATCCAAAATATAGAAGTCTCATTTGCTTCTTTGAAATATCAACATTCCTTGAAAATATTTTTGCCTCAAGATCTCATACAACTGGAAATTATTTAGATATAGCAATAATTTTCACCTATTCTTCTAAATTGTTCTAAGTCTAGGCATAGAATTATGTCTAGACAAAACAGAATAATCCTCTATTCAACTCCAGATTTTTTTTTTCCCATGCTGGACATCGTTTGCCAGCAAGATGTGAGAAGGGAAAGGTTGCACACTCAAGTTATTCTGAGGGTTTCAATCCAACTTTCATTTGCAACTAATTGGTGCAGAAACTAGGCATCTGGTTTTCCCACCATGCTCATTTCTAGCCAATATCCTACACCAGCTGCTCAGTGATGATGGAGGTAAGTGTGTTACGAGTTTTGTAAACCCCGAGTTGAGGAGAATGTGTATAAATATGAATAACTGCATGACCACATTTTAGATGGGACCTCTTTAAAACTCAGATCAGGAAGCTTATAAAACTATGATGATAAATAACCAATCCTTTTGAAAATAAAGTAGTTTCAAACATTGGGGAAAGTAGCGTATTTTCTATCAGGAAAAATAAAAACTAAGGAAGATGAAATTGACAAAATGAAAGATTCTTGCTTGCTCTTTATAAAACAAATTTTATTTTGTCCTTTTGAACTACTTGAGTTTCTTTTTTATCATGTGCCTGCGCATTCCCAAGTAAAAAAGAATCAAAACTTTTTTAATTGACCATTTATCCGGGTTAGTAAAACAGAGCACTGGTGTCAAAATGGTCCAGGAGAGGCACTGCTGGTGCAAACAAGGCTAGCCCCCACTTGATCGCGAGACCTAAGTATTTTGTTGGAAACCTCCCCTGGGACAACTGTCTTGCTCCCTCCTGATCTCCCAGGCACCCTACCTATCGCATGCCTCAGTCTCTAGTCCAGATATCCTTCTTGCTGTCATCTGTGAGCAAATCCCCTTTAAGATGTTCAGTTTTTAAAGTACATAAATGTGTGTTTCAAGCAATGGTGAACTCCAGAGCCCTCTTCAAGTGGCTATAACAAGGAATGCCCCCCTCAAGGCATCATTTCAGACCTCTCCTTTGTCTTCTAGTATGTAAATCAAAGGCAAGGCAAAGACAGCCAGTGAACTTCTATGTGTGTCAAAATGTTATAGGGATGGTAGAGTTTCTCAATGATGACGAACTCTTCATTTAATCCGGCTAGGAGTTCGGGCTACCGAAAACAAAAATAAAGAATGGAGCTAAGATCTCATCTTAGAGGATGCTTGTGTAGAAGGCAGGTACACAAACAAACCATTGCAATTTCCTGTGATAAATGGCTAAAATAGATGCCACGGAATCCCCTAAAGAGACAATGCCCATGAAGAATTTTAAACAAGAAAGCTGTGTAGTCATAAATACCTCTCTGGCAGCACCATGGAAGGCTAGAAACCAGCAAACCAGAGGGAATGCTCTGACACAGCCCAGACCCCAGCAGATGAGGGCAGGAGGTAACACAGGGGCAGGGAAAGCAAGCAGACAGGGGCCCAGTCCTTCCTGCAGTAAGTTATATCAATAACAGGTCAGATAACGTTCACCCTCCATGGAGAAAGAGAGAATGTGTGCCACCCTCTGGTGGCTGACTCCTCAAATAGAAGAATTCTTATTGTTATAGACACACACACACACAGTTAACCCCCTACATACAACTCAGTTCCATTCTGAGAGCATGTTCGTAAGTCCAATTTGTCTATAAGTCCAATAAAGTTAGCCTCTGTACCTGACTAACACAATTGACTATATACCACTGCTTTTAGGCTTGCTTCCCAACTTCCGGGGCTTGAAATAAAGATGCTGCACTACTGTACTCTATCAGTGCTATACGGTAAAGTACACAAAATCACATCCATTTGTAGAGGACGGATGCACGTGACAGTGTCCACCAGACATGTGAACTAACTGACATGACTGGACATAGGAAAGCATGTTCACATCTTCGAAACTTGAAGGTTTGTAAGTGGGGGATTTTACTGTATTTGTGTGTTGCTTTTGAGAGGAAGGGGGCAGCGCAGCATGTGGGATCTTAGTTCTCTGGCCAGGGATCGAACCTGCAACCCTGCAGTAGAAATACAGAGTCTTTACTAATGGACTTCCAGAGAAGTCCCTGCATTTGTGTATTGTTTACCATCACTCTGAAAGATGACTTTGCTGAAGATACTGTTAATCTTCAAGTGTGTAATTGGAAAATGTGAAAAAAAAAAAAGTATTAACACAACCTTAGATCTGAAGTGTGTGTTCTGGTCTGTGGCCTTAAACAATACAGCATTCATTTAAAAACACCATTGTCTGGGGACATACCTAGCAGTACAATGGCTGAGACTCTGCTTCCAATGTAGGGCACCTGGGTTCAATCCCTGACCGGGGGACTAAGATCCTGTATGCCATATGGCACAGACAAATTTTTTAAATTAAATTAAAGATAAAAGATACTCCAAAACTGAGTGACTTGAAGCAATCATTTATTATTAAAAATTGTGTGTGTGTATGTGTTGCTCCGTTGTGTCTGATTCTTTGCAACCCCATGGACTGTAGCTCCCAAGGCTCCTCTGTCCCTGGAATTCTCCAGGCAAAAATACTGGAGTGGATTGCCATTCCTTTCTCCAGGGGATCTTCCCGACCCAGGGATTGAACTCAGATCTCTTGCATTTCAGGTAGATTCTTTACCATTTCAGCCACCAGGGAAGCCCTATTAGAAATTAAATCACATTAGAATAAAATAAATAAAACCACCAGGGACTGGTTGTAACACGTGGTTTTCCCTGCTGCCCTTCAGGCTTACTAAGACACCAGAATGTATTGAGAGTGACTCAGAATCAGCGTTTCTTAGATCTACTTCTTGCTCTGCCTCTAACAAGGTATGAGATGGTGAACTGATCAGTTATCCCTTCTACGCCTAGTTTCCCATCATGAAATGACTCTAGGCTTCCTCCCAGGTCTAATGAGCTGTGGGTCATGCCATGCATTTCTCCTTTGCCTGATGGAAATGGACCCTTTCAGTAAGTGTGACCCTGGCCTCCTAATTTTCCTGCACCTCTCATCTTGAGTAAGATAGATTGCTTACTCATTAGTGAACCCTTTGTGTTCAAGGATGGTAAATAATTACTATTGAAGAAATTCTTCAATTAGCTATCACAGCTTTAGAAAGCCTAACATTTAGTCATAGAGAAAGTCAGTTAACATCTCCATCCTGCAAAATACTTTCTCTGTGTGTCCACACATACTCTTAATAGTCTTGCAGAAAAAAAATTTTTTATTTTAATCCATCAACCATCTAATTATCTATTGGTCAATATTTAGATTTTATTTTTAATGAGTATCTTACTGAAGTGAATTTAAACAAAAATAAAGGTGATAAAAAATGATTATTTGTTAAGGGAGATGGGGTAGGGGTTGGGAGGAATAGGTGAAAAGGATTAAGAGATATAAACTTCCAGTTATAAAGTAAATGTCATGGAGATGTAATTAGTATACAGCATAAGGAATACAGTCAATAATGCTGTACTCTATGGTTACAGAGGGTTACTGGGCTTGTCATGGTGGTCATTTGGTGATGTATTTGATTCTCAGATTACTACGGGTACACCTGAACTAACATACTATTGTACGTCAACCATTTTCTAGTGAAAGTCACTCAGTCATGTCCAACTCTATACAGTCCATGGATTTCTCCAGGCTAGAATACTGGAGTGGGTAGCCTTTCCCTTCTCTAGGGGATCTTCACAACCCAGGGATCAAACCCAGGTCTCCTGCATTGCAGGCAGATTCTTTACCAGCTGAGCCACAAAGGAAGCCCAAGAATACTGCAGTGGGTGGCCTATCCCTTCTCTAGCAGATCTTCCCGACCCAGGAATCAAACTGGGGTCTCCTGCATTGCAGGTGGATTCTTTACCAACTGAACTATCAGGGAAGCCCTATAGTCAATTCTAAAAAGGCAACAACAAAAAAAAAGATTCTTTTTTAAAACCATGACAAGCAATGACTTAAACAATGTCCCCACTGTAAAAAAAAAAATATATATATATATATTTACATGAAGGAAAACATGCCATAATATGGTAAAAGCAAGAAAGATACTGGCATTATCATCTCCCTGACTCCAACCCAAGATTTAGAAACATAATAGAGAATTTTCTTCCTTTTTTTATTTGTGATTTTAGCAATAATTTGAAGTCCCATAGATACTTAGATGAAGCATGAAAATGCCAGATCCCAGTCTAGGCTTATGATTTTCCTACCAATTTAAACCAGAAGGCTCCTCTTTACTCCATGTTTTATTTCGTTTCTTTGGTTTAGTCCCTTAACTGAGAATTTAAAGAGAAAAAGGGATAAATATGAAGTTAAAGTTCAACAATATTGTTGACCTGTTTTCTTTCTCCCCTTTAACATATTATTCACCAAGTTTATGAATATAAGAGAAAATGTCATCACTTAATTTTCTCTGGGGTTTTAGGGGAGCAATTAGCTTTCACTCTGTTTTGCCTTCTCATAATTCAGCCAAATAGCCTGGACAGATGGAAGGTTATCTGGTTTACTTTTTAATAATTAAATAGAACAATATAAGAGAATTTTTAAGTTTTCTGGATTCCAATCCTGAAAGTCCTGGGTGCATGAAAAATAAAATTAGATTATAAATTGGAGAAGAAACTTGGGCTTGCAGAATCCAAAGTATATGAGGAATCATTTTGGGCAAAGAAGTTATTATTTGGATGCAGCAAATGTTTCAGTTAAGGAACCCCTCCCAGATTGCCATTTAACACAGGTGTAGAAAGAAGAGGAAAGCCACATATAAAATGTACATGAATAACTGGGAATTCCTGCCTCTCATTGTTTGAAATGTGACCTTAGTCCTTGCAGAGAGGCTCAACTCCTGACTGGAAAGAGATCTTGAGAGGATGTACTGGAGCACTTTGCAAACTGGGGCCAAAAAACTGGACTTAAATCCCATCAAATATGACACCAATTTTCAGAAAATATGGAGACAAAGGAGCGAAGTAAACAACCTGGGACGCAATCAGCAAAATCCAGATTGTGGGAAAGTCTATAGGATGAGCAGCCCAGTTTTTTAAATACATAAATATCAAAGGGGGAGGAGGGAGACACAGAGAAAAGAATCCATAGATTCAAAGACTTTAGAGACACACCTATGTTTGCATTTTATGTATTTTACTTTGAATCCTGAGTCAAACAAACTGCAAAAATGCGATAGGACAATTGTGAATATATGTACCTTGACTAGTTATTTTATGTGATTAAGGAATAATTGTTGATTATTTTTAAGTGTGATCATGGTATTGAGGTTAAGTTTAAGAGAAAGAGTCCTTATCTTTTAGAGTAATATCCTGGGATGATAAGAGTTGCTTAAAATAATCTGGGGGCAATGGATGGGTATATATGAGTCAAGATGGGCCATGAATGGGCGCCGAAGAGTTGATGCTTTCAAACTGTGAGGCTGAAGAAAGCTCTTGAGAGCCCCTTGGACAGTAAGGAGATCAAATCAGTCAATCCTAAAGGAAGTCAACCCTGAATATTCTTTGCTGAAGGTAAAGCTCCAATAATTTGGCCTCCTGATGTGAAGAGCCTACTCATCAGAAAAGACCCTGATGCTGGAAAAGATTGAGGGCAAGAGGAGAAGGGGATGATAGAAGGTGAGATGGTAGGATGACTCAATGGACATGGGTTTCACCAAACTCAGGAAGACAGTGAAGGACAGGGGAGCCTGGTGTGCTTGCAGTTCATGGGGTCACAAAGAGTCAGACATGACTTAGCAACTGAACAACAACAGTATTTAAATGATGAAACATAAAAGTTTATTCTTCTATTTTTGTATATGCTTGAAATTTTCAATTAAAAAAAAAAGTTTTTTAGAAAAAGGAGATTGACAGAGTGTTAGGGAAGATGAAGGGCAGCCAAAGTTTCCACACAGACACAGAGAACAGACTGGCCAAGGGGAACAGGGGCTGAGAGAGGTAAGGACTGGGAGTTTGGAATTAGCAGATGCAAACTAGTTATGTTTGGAATGGATAAACAACAAAGTCTTACCGTATAGCACAGAGAACTAAATTCAATATCCTGTGATAAACCCGTAATGGAAAAGAATATATATACATAAAACTTTGCTGTACTGCAGAAATTAATGCAACATTGTAAATCAACTATGCTTCAATACATTTTTTTAAATTTATTTATTTATTTATTTTTTCAGTGAGTTTTGTCATACATTGACATGAATCAGCAATAGATTTACACGTATTCCCCATCCCGATCCCCCCATTTTTTTTTTAAAGAAAAATACCCAAGGAACAAATATTTTCACATTTCTAATTTGTTCAAGGTGCAGAATTTTAACGGGTTTGGAAAAAAATGAGACTCAGAATCGATATCTGCCTAGAACTAGGTTAAGAAATCTGAGTTTCTCTCCCAACTCGTTGTAACTACATAAGTTTTTGACTAGTATCCCAGAAAGCAACAATTCTTAAATCTGACCAAAAAGATAGTGTAGCAGCGCCATCTACTGAGCCCTAGATAATTTTACACAGCAACTTGGAAAATGTCCTATGGTATACAAAAAGTAGGCTGAAGTCAAGCAGAGCGTAAACACAATGCCTTAGAAGAACTTGTATGATTACTTTATTCTATTTTTTCTTTAGTTAAAAATATGAAGATGAATCATGTAACAGTACATGTAAAGGATGTATACCAAATGGTGAGGCTTTGTCTTGTTTTGATTTTTCTAATTACCACACTGTCGTATTAACTACCACACTGCCATAACACTTCTCACAAAAAAAGATAGACTTAAAACATATTTTGGGCTTCCCAAGTAAGCGCTAGTGGTAAAGAATCCACCTGTCAACTCAGAAGACATAAGAGACATGGGTTCATTCCCTGGATTGGGAAGATTCCTTGGAGAAGGGCATGACAATCCATTCCAGTATTCTTGCCTCCGGAATCCCATGGATTGAGGAGCCTGGCTTCAGTTCATAAGGTCACAAAGAGTTGGACATGACTGAAGGGACTTAGTACACACTCAAGCAAAGATATTTTACTTCAGAATTGTGGAGCAAAATGAGGTCCTCCAGACTTCTAAGGTGGTGTGGAGCCCACGTGAGCTGTGTTTGCCAAGGGCTACTGACTGCGAGCTCAACCCAACAAAGGTGCCTGCCGAGTGCGCCTGCTCCCGGAAGCGGAAGTGACGGACTCCCAGAAGCGGAAGCAGTTATAGGAGCTCAGGCTCCAGGAGACGCCTTGGGCCTCCTCTACCACTTCATGTCTCTAGGCATTCGTTTTTCAGTCTGTGAAAAGGACTGCGAGGCATCACTAACAGGTTTTTAAATGGAGATTTGAGAGCAACAGCATCACTTCTTCATGCCCTCTGGGAGGAAGGACAAGGGGTTCCGTGAAGCCTCTCCTCCCCTGTGCCTGAGCCAAATTGGGGAATATCCTGGCTTCTGCCCAGGGGACCAAGAGAAGATGCTGATGCTGTGATTCTTTCACTAGTAAGTGTGAGGGAGAGATTCATGTTCGAAATCAGGAAAGAGAATAGGAGTCATTTGGTGAGGAACATTTAAGTTCTTCCTTGCAAGACTGTCTTAATCCTTTTATTTACTGAGCTGGTCCACAAGGATGTCAAAACGCCAAAACAGACCCAGCTGTCCCAGGATTGAAGGGGAATCTGGCCTGGCCTGGCCACGTGTCTCATTGCAAAATTGTGTTTTCCATAGTGGGGCCAAAAAATGATTCTAAGTAGAAGGGAAACCGCAGCGATGAATGCTCAGAGAATTGAGTTTACACTCAGTTTTATGTCAGGGGTTACATCTGGACAAGGAAAAAGAGGCAGAAAGAAGGCATGGACCTCAGGGTTCTCATAATTTCCAAAGGAAGATGTCAGCAGTGTGTCTTAGAGACTGAGGATCCCTGGAATCCTTGAAAGTGTGGCCTGAAAGCCTTCCAGGTGATCCTCACATGGAGCCATTCAGTTCACTTCAGTTCGTCGCTCAGTCATGTCCAATTCTTTGCAACCCCATGAACCACAGCACGCCAGGCCTCCCTGTCCATCACCAACTCCCAGGGTTTACTCAAACTCTGTCATCGAGTTGGTGATGCCATCCAGCCATCTCATCCTCTGTCGTCCCCTTCTCCTCCTGCCCCCAACCCCTCCCAGCATCAGGTGAAGTCTATTTATTCATTCTACCTTTAATTATTTGGTTGTTTCCAGCTTGGGGTTATTACAAATAATCTGCTATGAATATTCTTATAGATGTCTTATGTTGCTTTTATGTACATAGGTTGGGCCTATCCTTTGGAGTGAAACTGCTGAGTCACAGATAGAGTGACCATGTATTTTAATCATCTAAACTGAGACACTTTTGAGAGTAAAGAGTAGTATTAAAAATAATTAAAATGTAGGGTCTTCCCTGATAGTCCAGGGGTTAAGATTTCACGCTCCCAACCCAAAGGGCAGGGGTTCTATCCCTGGTTGGGGAACTAAGATCCTGCATGCTGCATAGCTTGGCATAAAAAAAAAAATCCCTATTAGGCCAGTGGTTAGGATACCATGCTTCCACTACCAGGAGCCTCTGTTCAATCCTTGATCGAGGAACTAAGATCCTGCAAGCTTCGAGGTGTGGCCAGAATATAGAATAAAAAATAAAATTTATTTACTAGCCAACAAATTTGTTCAATAAATTGGTAGACCTTTATAGAAATATGATTCAAAACTGATTTTCAAAAATAAAATCTCTTCTAAAATATTAAAATAATATATACCTCAGGTGGCACTAGTGGTAGAGAACCTGCCTGCAAAAGCAGAAGACAAAAGAGAGACACAGGTTTGATTCCTGGGTCAGGAAGGTCCCATGGAGGAGGGCACAGCAACCTACTCCAATATTCTTGCCTAGAGAATCCATGAACAGAGAAGCCTGGTGGGCTATAGTCCATGGGGGTCACAAAGAGTCAAACATGACTGAAGAGACTTAGCACAATCGCACACATACCCATGTACCTTAAAGTAAAATTCTAAAAAACATTCATATTCATAATCTGAATATTTTTTTAAAAAACAGGGTAACTATTCTTGGTACACAGTCACATACATAAATTAGAGTTTTAGCCAGATCTAGTATTTTTTTTTTCTGAAGAAAAAAAATACAGTCTTGCAAATATGTTTTGCAAAATCTCATCAATATTGCATTTTATGCCTAGTAAACTCGGTGGTTGACACTTTCAGTGGATTCTTCTCCACAGAATATATACTTTAATACAAATGCTCTTTCTATGAGAGAAAGCTCATAGGTACTGTGTAAGCTCAGAGCAAAGTGCTTAATGAAAGATCATCTCAATTTTAGTTTCTGTCACCTTATAATGTGTAAATATAAAGCCTAATATTTTCCATAAATACTGCCTTTTTTCTCTATTTAAAATAGTTTTCTTCCAGGGCAGGAATAGTGATGAAGATGTAGAGAATGAACATGTGGACGCAGAGGGGTAAGGGGAGGGTAGGACAAATTGGGAGATTAGGACTGACATACATACACTACTGTGTTTAAAATAGATAGCTAGTGGGAAGCTGCTGTATAGCGCAGGTTGCTCAGCTTGGTGCTCTGTGATGACTTGGAGGGATGGGATGTGGGGGTGGGCAGGAGACTCAAGAGGGAGGGTATATATGTATGCACATACCTGGTTCACTTCATTGTACAGCAGAGACAAACACGACATTGTAAAGCAGTTATATTCCAATTTGAAAAACAAACTTTCCTTTAGCGAATACTTTATAAGCAAAACTTAAGAAATAAGTTGTCTGTCTAAATTTCTTTCAGATGTTTTGCTACATATATTTATAGCAAAATTAGAGGCCTTCTCAATTAAATTTGCTTTTGGTTAGAATATAAATATGTCCAATTAAAAGTAAGAACTCTATCAAACATGTCAATATAGTTCAAAATACAATTTCAAAATTAAATCTGGTACAGTATTTGAGATTTTTTTTTCATTTATTTGCCTCCACCTACTGCCAATTGCTTTTCTATGGATAAATATCAATGCTTTTCTCATTATAAATTCAGTTTTCAATAATTCAAAGTAGTAAAAGCTTCAAAAGCTGCAGGGTCTTTTAACATTTTGATTAATATTTTCAATATATTGTGAACAAAATTCAACCAAAATATAAAGTACCCTCTTCTAATACCATTGCATGACATTAGGTATATTAACAAAGTAATATTAAAATGCTCATATATTTCTAATATGCAGAGTACATCATGAGAAATGCTGGACTGGAAGAAGCACAAGCTGGAATCAAGATTGCTGGGAGAAATATCAATAACCTCAGATACACAGATGACACCACCCTTGTGGCAGAAAGTGAAGAGGAACTAAAAAGCCTCTTGATGAAAGTGAAAGAGGAGAGTGAAAAAGTTGACTTAAAGCTCAACATTCAGAAAACCAAGATCATGGCATCTGGTCCCATCACTTCATGGCAACTAGATGGGGAAACAGTGTCAGACTTTATTTTTTGGGCTCCAAAATCACTGCAGATGGTGATTGCAGCCATGAAATTAAAAGAAACTTACTCCCTGGAAGGAAAGTTATAACCAACCTAGATAGCATATTAAAAAGCAGAGACATTACTTTGCCAACAAAGGTCCGTCTAGTCAAAGCTATGGTTTTTCCAGTGGTCATGTATGGATGTGAGAGTTGGACTGTGAAGAAAGCTGAGCGCCAAAGAATTGATGCTTTTGAACTGTGGTGTTGGAGAAGACTCTTGAGAGTCCCTTTGGACTGCAAGAAGATCCAACCAGTCCATCCTAAAGGAGATCAGTCCTGGGTGTTCATTGGAAGGACTGATGCTGAAGCTGAAACTCCAATACTTTGGCCACCTAATGGGAAGAGCTGACTCATTGGAAAAGACCCTGATGCTGGGAGGGATAGGGGGCAGGAGGAGAAGGGGACGACAGAGGATGAGGTGGCTGGATGGCATCACTGACTCAATGGACATGAGTTTGAGTAAACTCCGGGAGTTGGTGATGGACATGGAGGCCTAGCGTGCTGCAATTCACGGGGTTGCAAAGAGTCAGACACGACTGAGTGACTGAACTGAACTGATATTTCTAAATAATGAGTAGCAAATAGAGGAGGGTTTCCCAGGTGGCTCAGTGGTAAAGAGTCCACCTACCAATGCAGGAGACTTGGGTTTGATCCCTGAGTTGGGAAGATCTCCTGGAGAAGGAACTGGCAACCAATTCTAGTATTCTTGCCTCAAAATTCCCATGGACAGAGGAGCCTGATGGGCTATGGTCCATGAGGTAGCAAAGAATCGGACACGATTGAATGAATGAGCACTTTGGAGAAATAAAAGACTCTTGTCCATTTTTTAACTGAGTTGTTTTTTTTTTTTTTTCTTGTTAAGTTTTAGGAGTTCTTTATATATTTTGCATATTAATACCCTATCAGATAAATGATTTGCAAATATTTTCTCCCTCTCTGTGGGTTGTCTTTTCACTCTTTTGATAGTGTCCTTGGATGCACAAAAGAAAAGAACGTTTTTTGACACATTAGCAAAGTGTATGTGTACTACAACCAATTCCAAATACATTTCTACTCCATAGGTTTCTTTATTTAATAATATTGTTTTTATCTCAGTGCAATATTCTACCAAAATTCATATTTGTACTATTACCGCAGAAATATTATCTTTAGTGTTATTTCTTTTAAGTGAATCCATAGTAGCATTCACCACCATGTCATACATTTTTCTCTTTAATGAAATGAATTTTATAACTTTTACATTGACTCGATCAAGTAGAGGTAAAAATTCAGCTATTCAGCTATTGTGATTTTCTATTTAACATCACTGCATTGCTATCAAATTGTTATCGTTTAAGAACTGAAAAGTTCCTGTTCTGCTCATAGAGTGAACACATTGCCACCTATCACTTCATTTTGTGTCTGCACAAGATAATTTGAAATTTTAAAATGAGCAAAGTTAATTTGCAATGGTCATTTCATCTTAATGAAAAGTCATGCTTTATGAAATGACATGTAAATCCTCCTTTTGTGGCTGCTTACAGACTTCCTCAAATAACCACTGCCTTAATGTATGTGCAGACATTTCTTAGGTCTGTTTGTGCCTTTTGGTTCTCACGTGGTCAGTGATGTCACTTTGCCTCAGGATGAATAGTTGATATCAACAAATATTTTGTGAAAATAATATATCATCACTTTCCTTGAGAAAATACAGCAGTATTTTTCTTATTACATGTACACTACCATTTATTTGAGCCCACTACTCCCAAGAAAATTTATTGTGAAAGAAAGCATTGCCAAATAATGGCATGAGTAAATAGACAATTGTAGATTTATATCAAGCAATACATAGTAAAACCACTGTAGTAAGAGTATTTAGATTACCCTTGATTCACTCTATTTTCTTGGCCTCTATTTTCTACATATATTTCAAGTACATCTAACATAATTTCTGAACTTTCCCACTGACTATACCAGCTGGCAGCTTACTGGCTCTATGCTTCTTTCAGGCTGGTATTACACCAAATGGCCAGCAGGGGCAGCAGTGTCGAGCGCTTTCACTACAAGTTAAAGCTGGAAATACCTTAGCTATCCCTGGGACTTAAGGGTTAAAAGGGTGTTATCTCTGGTTGCCTTAAAGATTCAACAGTGTGTTACAGTAGAAACTATCTTCAGTGCATATGTGTCCCACGCTACAAGACAAGATCCTGGCAAAAGCTGTATGAATAAAGTAGAAGTCCATGAAACCTTCCCTGATTTATTTGAGTACAACAATTTGTAACATTTTGCTTAAATGAAAGAGTCAAGGACAAATGCTAAACTAAAAGCATTCTGAAAATATATACATGAGTCAAAGCTGTTCACAGAAAACCAGGACAAGGCTCCCTGACCATAGGGAATGGCCACCTTCCCACTGGCGATTCCCCAAAGTGATTGTTGGAATTTACATCCCCACCAACAGCATAAGAGAGATGCAATGACTCCACTTCCTCACCAACAATTGGCACCATTTGTCTTTTAAGTTTTGACCATTTTGGCATTTATACAATGGTGTGATTTTACTTCCCCTGTTTAATGAACAGATGAGAATGTGTTTATTAGATATAAGATTTTTTAAGGTGCCTGTCCAAATCCATTTGTCTATGGGGTTGCGTATGTATGTGTAATTTTCTTATTGATTTGCAGCAGTTTATCTGCCTGCAATGTGGGAGACCCAGGTTCAATGCCTGAGTCAGAAAGGGTCCCTGGAGAAGGAAATGGCAACCCACTCCAGTATTCTTGCCTGGAGAATTTCATGAACAGAGAAGCCTGGGGGGTGACAGTCCATAGGATCACAAAGAGTCAGACATGACTCAGTGACTTTCACTTCATTTCACTTCACTAGCAGTTCTTAATATATTTGATAAATAAGCACTGATTAACTATATATGTTGTAAATATACTACCCTCAGGTTTGCTTTTTGGCCTTCAAATGATTTGTTTGGGAGAATGAAAATTCTTAATTTTTGCTGTTTGCCATATCCTGTTTGATAAATCATTCTTTTTTCAAAGGTCATGAAGATATTATCCTACGTTGTTGTCTCAAAGCTTTTTTTTTAATAACCTATCATATTTAAATATACAATCCTGCTGGAATTGATTTTGAGATAGTATAAGATAGGGATGATGGGTTTTTTGTGTGTTGATATAGACTTGACTGAATTTTTTTTTCAAAAGACTGTCCTTTTCCTATTGAGTTTCAGTGGGGATCCTTCAGAAATCAGGTGATCGCTGTGTTTAGGTCTGATTATAGAATCTCTATTCTGTTCCACTAATCTGTTTGACTGTCCCTCTGCCAGTACCATCCCCCATCTTGATATTATGATAACCCTACAATAAGTTGATTTCTAGTGGTATGAGTATTCATTTATGTACTTATTTTTAAAGTCTGGCTTGAAGATCCTAGGTTCTTTGCATTTCTATATAAATTTTAGAATCAGCTTTTCAGTTCTCACCAAAACTAAATTCTGCTCAGATTTTTACTGGGCTGCAACCTGTCTATGGACCAGTATGGGGGGAATTGATAGCATACTGAGTCTTAGAGCCATGAATACGGCATATTCCTTTATTTCTTTAGATCTTTTTTCATTTCTTTTGGCAATACTTTGTACTTTTCAGTGCAGACATCTTGCTCTCTTTTATATTTATTCCTATATGTTTTACAACTTTGTGTTAGTGTAAACCCTATTTTAATATCATTTTCTAATTGCTTATTGCTATCATATAGAAATGCAACTGTTTGTATTCTGAACTTGTATCCAACAACCTTGTTAAATTCACCTAAGTCCAACGAGTTGCCTATACATTCTTGTAGATTTTTCTGATAACACGAAACCATGTAATATGTGAGTAATGGCAGCTTACTTCTTCCTTTATAATCTTTATACCATTTTTTTTTTTATTCTTCATATAGTCCTAATTGCATTGGCCATGACCTTCAGGATTTCTGTCCTTCTTTTTATAATTGGATTTCAATTTGCTAGAGTTTCATTTTGGATTTTTTTCTTCTGTGCTCATGAAAGGGATTGGTCTGTAATTGTCTTTCTTCTAAAATCCTCGTCATATTTACTATCAAGTTTATACTGGCCTTGTTTTTTAAAAAAAGAAAAGGTGGAAAACATTTCCACTTTTTCTGTTCTCTGGTAGGGTTTGGTAAGGTCGGCATTATCTGTTCCTTCAATGTCACTAGTAGAACTGGCAGGGATTGTTCTCTGCTGGAAGGTTTTAAATGATAGACTTCATAGATTCCAATCACAACATACATAATACTATTAAGTTTTTCTATTGCTTATTCTATTAGTTTGGGTACGTTCTGTTTTTCAAGGCATTTGTCTGTGTCATCTTATTTGTTGGATTTATTGGCAGAAGTTGTTCATAATGTTCTCTTGAAAGAAAGTAAAAGTGGAAGTCACACTAATATAGAAATAAAAAGAAAACCTAACTATAGCTCTTACAAATGATTAAAAAAAAATGTTCTCCTAGCATCTTTGTATCATTTATAAGATCTATAGTTAGGTTTCCATTTTATTTCTCATATTAGTGTGCCTTCTCTTTCTTTCTTTCTCCCATTTTTTGTTTTGCTTGATCTGCTTACCAGAGATTAATTCATTTTATTAGTCTTGTTCTTTATTTCAGTGCAGTTCTGCTGATAGCAAGTTCTCTCCAAAAATATCTTTATTTCATAACAATTTTGGAAGGAAATTTTGTATTACATATAGTGTTCAAAGTTTTCAGTTATTTTCTTTCATCACCAAGAAGATGTTGTTCATTGAATTATGGCTTCCATTGTTTCTGTTTTGGGGTCAGCTGTCAGTCTTATTGTTCCTTCTTTGAGGTTATGTTTTATCACCCTCCAGCTGCTTTTTGGTATTTCCCATTGGCTTTGTTTTTTTAGCAGTTTTACTATGCTGTGCCTACATATGGTTTCCTTTATATTTACCCTGAGTGGGGATCACAATGCCTCTTGAGTCTGATGTCTTTAGTGGAAACTAAAATTTGTTTTGCTTTCTTTTCAATTCCTCTGGTTTCAAAGGTAATAAATAATCAAATATTTTCCTCTGATATATAAATTCAAGAAGTAATTAAGAATGCACACAATAATCACAGATATGAGATCAAAATATTAACTTTATTCCTAATAAGTTTAGAGTGGAGGAAAAAGAGAAGAGGATAAGCACCTCTCTAATAATCCACCTGAAGACTAGACTTCAGAACAACTTTCCCAAGAGAGAATTTTCATCTGCAGAACAGGCATCTTTTCTCTGAATTGCAGCCTAACACTTATTAAACCACAATAGTAAGGAAAGAGGGAAATGATCCCATAATCTAGAAGGTGGAGCATGTATGCTTACCTCATGGAAAAATTGAGGCAGAAATCTATAAACATTTTCTGTGGACAAATAAGCCAAAAAACCAGGAAGGAGACAATTTTACATACTTAGTTCTTTCTTTTAGTCTCGTTGATCAGATAAATCACTGCCTCTCTCAGGTGAAGGGACAGGAAAGGGTTTCTCCCATATTTTTCCCTCCTGAGGAATCAAGTTAAAATTTCCCCCACTCCATGGTGATAAACTGCCTGAGATTAGCATTTCCCATAAGGTAGATAATACCTACACTAAGAAGTGTTTTTTTCTATCTGGTTCCTGATCCAAAAGTTTAATTAATTTTTTAGTGCATAATTTAGATTGTCTAGAAATTCCTAAAGACTTGATCCATATTCCTTTAGCTTGTGAAAACTGGCAAAAATAAATACAAGTATATTCAAATTTCAGTGAAAAAGAACTCATGGTTAGAGAGAGAGTACAAACTGACAAACTATGATTTAGTCAGAAAAAGGAATCATGGAAAGTAAGAATGGCTGAGCTGAATTATGAAGAATAAAATAAATATTCCAAATCCTAGTGTGGAAACAGAGGTATAACAGGGTTAACTTGGGCAATTCATAACTTTTTACTGCTTTACACTGCTTACCGATACAGTGAAGGTAGGCTAAATAGCCTAACATTTCTTCTAGCTCTAACAGTTCATGTTCCTTCCATGGATAATGTTATGGACGGAATTGTGTTTCCCCAAAATTTGTGTGTTGAAGTTCTAACCCTCTAGTACCTCAGAATGTGACTGTTTTTGGAGAAAGTATCTTAAAAGAGGTAATTAAGTTAAAATGAGACTGTTACGGTGAGCCCTAATCTGGTTGGATAGGCGTCCTCATAAGAAGTAGAGATCAGAATTTACAGGGAGACACCAGAGACATGCTCTGGGATGTATAAACAGCAGGAGGATGGCCATATGCAAGCCAAAAAGAGAGACCTCAACGGAACCCAACCCTTCTGGCACCTTGATCTTGGATTTCCAACTCTAGAATATAGAGAAAATAAATTTCTGTTGTTTAGCTATCCCACCCAGGGTATTTAGTTATGGCAGCCTCAGCAGACTAATACACAGGGGGACCCCAGTCAAAAGCTCATTAAATCAGGCTACCTAGAAACTGGTTTTAGCAGGATGACACAGAGAAGGAATGTCTGCAGCTCCAAAACACCTCAGAAAGTAAGGTAAGTCTTTCTGGAATCTCTCCTGAGGAGACATGAAAGGAGAACTTACATTGTACAATACAAAGGAAAACTTCCTAAAACTTGTGTTAAGCCACTGCTTTCCCTAAAATTCCACATCTCATAGCAACTGCTTATCATCTCTCCACTTCCTTCTCTTCCTCCTTCAAAATAAAAAATGAAAAGCTCCTCCAAACTCTTGTTCAAAGACATTTTAATCTTACCTAGATTAAATGCATTTCCTTATATATCTAAATTGAAACTTTTCTAGACTTCTCCCTGGAAAAGGAAATGGCAACCCACTCCAGTACTCTTGCCTGGAAAATCCCATGGATGGAGCAGCCTGGTGGGTTACAGTCAATGGGGTCGCAGAGAGTCAGACACAACTGAGGAACTTCACTTTCACTCACTCAGACTTCTCCCAATCCTCTCTACCTGTCTTGCTATCAGCATAACAAAAACTCATTAGTGAATCCAAGCAATCCTTAAATCCTTTCTCCTTCAAAGCTGGGAAAGTATAGAGAAACTCTAACTCATATATGTAAATATACTTAATGTGTCTTTTGTTATTTCTCACATAGGTTATGTTATGTTATTTCAACCATACTAGAGTTTATGTTAATATAGTGATTTTTGAAAGCACCTAAAGATGCTGGCTGGAGGCTGGTTGCCAAGGGAACCAATGATGGCTAGAAGGTTGGAACTTAAGCCCCCACTCTCTGATTTCTGAGGAGAGGGGAGGAGCTGGAGGTTGAATCAATCACCTGTGGCCAATGACTTAATTGGTTATACCTATGTAATAAAACTGGGTTTCCCAGGTGGTGCTAGTGATCAAGAAGCCGCCTACCAATGCTAGAGATGTAAGAGACGCTGGTTCCATCCCTGGGTCAGGAAGATCCCCTGGAGGAGGCAACAGCAACCCACTCCAGTATTCTTGCCTGGAGAGTTCCATGGACAGAGGAGTCTGGTGGGCTACAGTCCATGGGGTTGCACAGAGTCGGATACGACTGAAGTGACTTAGCGTGCACACATGCGTGTAATGAAGCCTCCTTAAAACTCAGAAGGACACGGTTTGGAGAGCTTCTTGGTGGAGGTGTGGGAACACGAGGCGGCTCTGGAAGAGTGTGAAGCCTGGAGAAGGCAAGGAAGCATCAGGCCCTGTCCCACACCTCTGCATCTTTTCCATCTGGCTGCTCCTGAGTTCTCTCCTTTTATACTAAACTAGTGACCTAGTTTATTATAGGGCTTTCCTGATAGCTCTGTTGGTAAAGAATCCGCCTGCAATGCAGGAGACCCCAGTTTGATTCCTGGGTTGGGAAGATCCGCTGGAGAAGGGATAGGCTACCTACTCCAGTATTCTTGGGCTTCCCCTGTGGCTCAGCTGTGGGCTCAGCCCACAATGCAGGAGACCTGGGTTTGATCCCTGGGTTAGGAAGATCTCCTGGAGAAGGGAAAGGCTACCTACTCCAGTATTCTGGACTGGAGAATTCCATGGACTGTATAGACCATGGGGTCAAAAAGAGTTGGACACAACTGAGCAGCTATCACTTTCAGTGATCTAATATGTAGTGTTTCTCTGAACTCAGTAAGCTGCTCTAGCAAATTTATCAAATGCAAGGAAGGGGTCACTAGAACCTCTAATTTATCACCAGTCAGAAGCACAGGTGATAACCAGATCTGTGACTGATGTCTGAAAGGGGTTGGGGGGAGGGGCAGTCTTATAGGACTGAGTCCTTAACCTGTGAGATCTGTCTCTAAGCAGATAGTGTCAGAGTTGAATTATAGGATACTGTGTGGTCAGGTCAGTTAAGATGGTTGCTCTCTTGCTCTCTATACATCCCCTGCCTGACCAGTGCCTGCTTCACCTACACCTGCTCACACAACTGGCCTTCCTGGTAATCGCCCCAGGTCCCACCAGCTGGTGATTATTCTTAATCAAAGGGGAGGTGAAGGGTGTGTTCCTCAACTGGTTTCCCTGGTAACTAATGATCCCACCTGAGGTCAATTTCCCTGTAACTGGTAATTCCCCACATTCTCCTACCCATCCTACAGGCCTTCCAGCTCTAAACAGTGGGGTGTTGCTCCAGGACCTTGCTTCAGACGTGTAAGATCCCTCCTCACCCGTTAAACCAGTGATGTCTCTATTGCTGACTTCAGACTCTCTCTTCAGTCTTGAAGCACAGTCTTGAGATTCCCAATTGTTGTCTGAGAATGCATAGTGGTCAAGGAAATCCCCATGTCATAATTGGGTGCCGATCCTTTTTTTTAATGTCCCATTTAGGAAGACTCAGTGATGTTTAGAAAGTGAAAATTTCAAGAAGCCAGGTTTAGGGGATGGTGGCATAAACTGCCAAAACAACAATTGTGCATTTCTTTGGTTTGCTTTCTTTGTTTTCTAATTTGCTTTCTTTTATTCACAAATTACCATCTGTGTGAGTGAATCAAAACAGTTGTTTTGATTTCATATAGAAAGAACTTAAATATTGAATCATCTAACGACAAGAGAAATGTTGTTTCATAATTAAATTATTAAGTGAAAAAACTTCAGTATGTTGATTTAAAAGGAAAACCCATGCTTTAATTTGGGGGGGAAAAAAAAACAGGAAATTCCCTGTAATAAAAAAAAAATGTGTTTTCAAGGACACACAGAATTCCCATGAGGCAATAGAAACATTTTGTGTTGTATAGTTTTCCAAAGATGAACTCTACAATGCCAGGGCAGGCTCTGTTCTTACATGTAAGAAAGATGTAAGATCTTTCTTATGTCTTCAGTGCCAGAAAGGAAGGGAATCAGCAATTATCCTAATATTAACAAGTGATTTTGCTTTGGTGAGTCTTCTCCAAAGAAAATAAAGGTGGTTTACATAAGCAAAGCTATCAAAACAAAAGGGTCCATTCAGCAGAAAGCAGCAAGAATTTGAGCAGCTACTGAAACTACTCTCAGCCAATTCCAGCAGGAAACTTACAGTGTTTCCATTTCAGAGAAACACATCTTACCTCAATAATTATTTATCAAGACATGTGAAGTGAAGCAGCACTTTTAAGTATTCTATTTTATAGAGAAGAGCACAAGGGGAATTTCTGGAGAACTTAATGATCTTGTGTGTGCCATCATAAATTCCTTCAATTTTGTCTGTCACTTAACGATGGGGCAGGGGCCCAGGTGGGTATACAAGGAAATCTAAATCTACAGCACCAGTCCTCCAGACTCCTTGAGAATCAGGGCATTGTCTTATTCATCCTCAAGGACTCAGTTTAGTAGGTCATCAAGATGTATTTGTTTAATTAAATTACATTAAGTCAAACGGTATTTCAAAAGCGACAGTTTCACTTAGAAAAGAACAGAAACTAATGACAATCTCCTTGTACTTTTTCTTTGATCCAATTGAAAGCTTCTTTTGCCTATCTCTTTATTCCTTTGCCCTACTTGACAGCAAACATCTTGAGGAAAAGGAACCTGCCTTACTTGTCTTCCTACTCTCAGTGTAGCATAATAAGAGTTCAGTAACTACTTTTTAAATGAATGAACGGTCAATAAATAGTTATTTAGATTCCCTTTAATTAGAAATTACAGCACTATCCCCCTGCAGAGAATCTGGTTAAAGAAATTGTGACTGAGGGACACTGAAAAATAAAATCCAATATAGGTGACGGGATGACAATAAGAAAGTAGACTAAGCTTGCACATCTTGCCTCTGTCCAGTGAAAATTTCAAATCTAAAATAGATATTCTGGGATCAGCAGAAATGCAAAAGACCAATAGAATAATACTAATAAGGAATGAACTATGTGCATCAATATACAGTCCAGACTTTACAAGTTTTAGTATTAGGAGATGACATAAACCAGATCAGAAAAAGCCGTTTAAATGCTAAGTGCAAAACAAATGGTCAAGATAAGCAGTGACAAAAGGGACATATAATTAAAGTGATGATAATCTTGCTCTAGCTGCCACCATGACCCCAATAACTTGCATTTTCTTCATGGATTCCTGAATTTCCATCAACTTGGAAAAGATAATAACAAATCCTTCTTAAATGTTATTAACAGTTTGGCATTTGTCATGTTAATCCTCATAATACCCTAAGAGGAAATATCATTGATCCAGTTTTATAGATGAGCAAGTTGAAATTCAGATCTGCCTGACTCCAAAACCTATGCTCATCTTTATTTCTTAACTGAGATATAATTATATATAATAACGTGTAAATTTAAGGTGCGTTGATTTGATACATTTGTGTATTGCAATATGACTACCAGCTTAGTGCTAGCTAACACCTCTAGCATGCAACATAATTATCATTTCTTTTTTCTGGTGGGAACAATTAAGATATGGTTTCTTAGCAACTTTGAAGTTTATAGTACAGCATTGTTGACTATCATCTCTACTCTGTGCATTAGCTCTCCAGGACTGATTTATCTACCAGTTTTAAGGTTTCCCCTTAAAAAACAATTCTTTTCTTCCCCCACATCCCTACCCCCTGGTAGCCACCATTCTGCTTCTGTGTTACTGCTGTTATTTAATTGCTAAGTTGTGTCCGACTCTTCTGCAACACCGTGGACTGTAGCCTGCCAGGCTCCTCTGACCATGGGATTTCCCAGGCAAGAATGCTGGAGTGGGTTGCCATTTCCTTCTCCAGAGGATCTCTGCTTCTATGAGTTTCAGCTTTTTAGGGTTTTTTTTTTTTTCTGCTTCTATGAATTCAGATGTTTTAGATTTCACATGTAAGTGATATACAGTATGTGCCTCTTTCCTCCTGACTTGTCTCAGTTAACACAATGCCCTCAAGTTCCATCCATGTTGTCACAAATGGCAGCGCTTACTTCTTTCTCATGGCTACATAATATCTACCTGTCTGTCTGTCTGTCTATATCACATCTTCTTTATCCGTTCATCCACTGATGGACATTTGGGTTGTTTTCATATCTCAGCTATTCTGAAAAATGCTGCAGTGAATATGGGGGTGTAGATATGTCTTCAGACTCTTGATTTCATTTCCTTTGGATGAATATCAGGAGTGGGATTGCTAGATCATATAGTAGTGCAGTTTTTAATTTTTTGAGGAAACTTCATGCTATTTTCCAAAGTTAAACCCATGTTCTCTATCACCATCCTCAATTACCTTGTATCCTTCGTAGTTTATTGACATCTGGAGCACAAATAGATCAATTTTATAAGAGTAACAGGGTCTCTCACAGACATAGAGAACAGACTTATGGAGTTGGGGGAGAAAGGGACTGGGAGTCTGGAATCAGTGATGCAAATTATTATATATAGAATGAATAAACCACAAGGTCCCACTGTATAGCACAGGGAACTGCATTCATATACTGTGCTAAACTATAATGAGAAAGAATATGAAAAAGAATATATATTTATATATATCTGAGGCCCTTTGCTATACAGCAGAAATTAACACAATACTGTAAATCAACTACACTTCATAATTTTAAAAAATATTAGAGTCTGCGGATCCAGGGCTTGAATTCACCTGTTTATATATTTAATTCGGTATGATTTCCATGACACCCCTCTGTCTCTCCATTGCTAGATGTTCTATTGCTTCTTTCCAAACACATTTCCTCATCTTTTTCTAATGTGAGTCATCCAGTCCCCTGTCCTTTTTGTTGAGGTTATAGTAGGTTCTGCCTCTCTGCCCCTGAGCACCATGTCATTTCACTCAGGTTATTGCAAGCCCAGTCACTGCCTTGTATGGAACAGAGACAATTGCCAATTCTAAGAACTTGACCTCTACTATCTGCTCCTGCTGCATACATCTCTCCCTCCTGCTATATCACACCCATTCACACACACACTGCGTGGCCACCACCCAACTATCCCAACCGCCCAGTAACTGCAGACTCTGTTTCTTGTTTCTACCCCCTTGTGCCTGACCCTTTCTAGTCCAACTGCCCTCCTTGTTTATTTCCTCAATTCCTAGGTCAGCCTTTAAGAAGTCCATAGTGCCCATCACCAAGCAAACATCAGAATTTTAAAAGAATGGATCCACAGAATCAGACTTCAGTTCCTGGAAAGATGATATAGACAAGATAGCCTGAAACTTTCAAACTAAAAATGCTAGGTCAAATATAAAAATCACCCTTTTGTGTGCACAAATCAACTCAGAAGATAATGAGGTGAATTTCTAAGGCCAGGAACAAAGAAGAAATACAAATCCATTTAGGGTAGGTGGACACTGAGGCCACCTGTTACCTTCGGGCCCTGATTGATAACAGGTGACTCAGAGCTGCAGACAGTGACTGCAGCCACAAAATTAAAAGGAAATTTTTAGGAAATTAAAAGGAAATTTCCTTCCCTCCTTGGAAGGAAAGCTATGACAAACCCAGATAGTGTATTAAAAAGAGACATCAGTTTGCTGACAAATGTCCCTATAGTCAAATCTGTGGGTTTTTCAGTAATCACATACAGATGTGAACAATGGACCATAAAGAAGGCTGAGTGCCGCAGAATTGATGATTTTGAATTGTGGTGTTGGAGAAGACTCTTGAAAGTTCCCTGGACTGCAAGGAGATCAAACGAGTCAATCCTAAAGGAAATCAACCTTGAATATTCATTCGAAGCACTGATGCTGAAGCTGAATCTCCATACTTTGGCCACCTGATGCAAACAGCCAACTAATTAGAAAAGACCCTGATGCTGGGAAAGATTGAAGGCAGGAGGAGAATGGAGCCCCAGAGGATGAGATGATTAGACAGTGTCACTGACTCAATGGACATGAATTTGAGCAAACTCTGGGAGACAGTGGAGGACAGAGGAACCTGGCATGCTGCAGTCCATGGGGTCTCAAAGAGTCGGACACAACTGAATGACTGAACAACAGCAATAGAGCAGGGAAGGTGAATGACAAAGCTGGGAGCTCTTGCAAAATAGGAAGTCAGGTTACAACCTTCCCTGTCCCTGCTCATTGGTTGTGCAGTGCTAAAGCCTCAGGGCACAGATGTACAGAACAGACTTTTAGACTCTGTGGGAGAAGGCGAGGGTGGGATGTTCTGAGAGAATAGCATTGAAACAAGTATACTATCAAGGGTGAAACAGATCACCAGCCCAGGTTGGATGCATGAGACAAGTGCTCAGGGCTGGTGCACTGGGAAGACCCAGAGGGATGGGATGGAGAGGGAGGTGGGAGAGGGGATTGGGATGGGGAACACATGTAAATCCATGACTGATTCATGTCAATGTATGGCAAAAACCACTACAATACTGTAAAGTAATTAGCCTCCAACTAATAAAGATAAATGAAAAAAAAAGAAACAGAGAACAATCATAAAAAATAAATAATTAATTAATTAATTAAAGCCTCAGGGAAGGTGTCAATGAGAAAAGGCATTGCCCCGGCAGGAGGATTGTGAGGGACATAAAGGGGTGGATGGCTCCCTGTCATTGTGGCCACAGGAAACCTTGCACAAAGGTGGGACATAACTTCACTGTCTTTGCAGCCTAGAAAACCAGAGCCAGTAACTTTCTTAGAAATGCACCAGCAGAAGCAAGTGTAATTTCTCTCAGCAGGGTGGAACCCTCAGCCCATTTTGACACCTAAGAGACCACAATCTGAGATTTTATTTTAAAAGCAGGTCAACTCATTGAAATAGTCTGCTGTGTGGTCTGAACCATGGCAGACCTCATTCAGCTATGGTTGAACATCTTAGGTCTCCTAGAAAAACACAGTCCCTATAGGCAACCGGACACCAAGTTGGAATAGATGTTCTTAATCCTTGCATTCTAGAAGAATCACCAGTGGCAATCATCATTTTGCATTCAAGTTTTGATATCTACCTGGGGATCCACAATTCTTTTACATCCACACACAGATCCAGATCTATTTATAATCAATATTCTGAAAATGAAGTTACATCATTAATGTCTTACTTTAAATGCTTTCACCTATAAGAGAGCAAGGAGCCAAGGAAAACAGGTGGCATGATTTATTCCTATTTCCTTTGTTTTTATTGGAAACCTGAACTCAGAAAGAAAATGTATTTTTTTTTGTTACGTGGTTATGATTTTGTTACCTTAGACTAGTGATTTTATACTTTGCTTCCCACCCCACGCCCCTTTTCACTCTTAAGGAATAGAAGCATCCTCTGTAACATGTTTTGAGCAGATAAAGGAGAGTGGTACTCAACAGCATCTGTCTCTGCAAAAGGCCTTGACAGAGAAGTGTGGCTTTGGCAGCCCCATGTGAGTCAGGGGCAATGATGAGTACCTGGGTACAGCCCGTGTGTCATCGCTAGGGGACGTTAGCTTACAGGAATGGAAGGAGAGGAAAAGAGGAACCTAGTCCACTATCTTGCTCCATAAACACGTGACAGGTGGGAGACCCCAGACACACGTCAGAACCAAATGACAAAATACCAATAGCAGTCAGTGCTCACAAACGGTTCTCAATGGTAGACACACATCAGCAACAATTGGCAAAATGCCCAGAGAGCACTTGGTGCTCAGAAGAGCAGGTAGCCTGGGTGCATGCTGGTGGACTTACCTGGTCTCGGAACTTGTCAGCTAGTCCAGATGCATGTTTCCGTTCCACGAAGGAAAAGTGTACATTACAGTCAGTGCCAAGCAGTGGAGAAACAGGGAGGATCCCCGAAAGAGATGGTTTCGGCAGCTGCCAGGAACATCCCCCCAAGCCCCTCTTTCAGGGCCAGGGAGCCTCAAGCAGCAGCTCCTCACAGCCATCCTGGGGTGTCGTCCTGGCGGCTTTGCTCAGTGAAACCGCCCCCCGCCCCCCAGGAGCCAGATATCGTGAGAGCGCAGCAGCCCCATGCTAGGAGCCAAAAACTGTAAGCAATGGTGGGTCCACCGACTTCCCTGGTGGTCTGGTGGCGAAGACTCCCACTGCAGGGGGCCTGGGGTTTGATCCCTGGTCAAGGAACTAGATCCCACTTGCCGCAACTAAAGATCCCGAGTGCCTCACCAAAGATCCCACATGTGGCAATGAAGATGCCGCTTGCTGCAACTAAGATCTGGTACAGTCAAAAAAAACAAACAAACCAACAACGTAGAAGTTCTGAAGCATAAACATCATTTTAAAACAAAGTGGGTCCAGCTGCTTGCCACTCAAAAGCCAATAAAGAGCCAATAAAGAGGCGATCATGTCTGACCCTTTGCAACCCTGAGCCCAGGTGGCTCAGACGGTAAGGCATCTGCCTACAATGCAAGAGACGTGGGTTCAATCCCTGGGTCGGGAAGATCTCCTGGAGAAGGAAATGGCAACCCACTCCAGTATCCTGGCCTGGAAAATCCCATGGACGGAGGAGCCTGGTAGGCTATAGTCAGTCTGTGGGGTCGCAAAGAGTCAGACACAACTGAGCGACTTTACTTTCACTCCCATTGCAGGTGGATTCTTTACCAGCTGAGCCACAGGGAAGCCCAATAAAGAGGCAAGTTTGGTGAAAAGTTTGCTTTCTTTCAGCGACCAGCAACCTGGGGGGCAAGGAGCGTCTGTCCAAAGGCCAACTTCCACCGCCCCTGACAAATGACAGTCAGTGGGCAAGAGCTTTTATAGATGGGTGGGGGTGAGGGGCGGGCTATATGCATAACAGCACAGTCAGCTCTGACAGTCATCTTTTTTTTTTCCTTTTGGATTATCTATTTTATTTATTTTTTCATTTATTCTTATTAGTTTGAGGCTAATTACTTTACAATATTGTAGTGGTTTTTGCCGGAGAAGGCAATGGCAACCCACTCCAGTACTCTTGCCTGGGAAATCCCATGGACGGAGGAGCCTGGTAGGCTACAGTCCGTGGGGTCGCTAAGAGTCAGACACGACTGAGAGACTTCACTTTCACTTTTCACTTTCATGCATTGGAGAAGGAAATGGCAACCCAACTCCAATATTCTTGCCTGGAGAATCCCAGGGACAGGAGCCTGATGGGCTGGCGTCTATGGGGTCACACAGTGTTGGACAGGACTGACGTGACTTAGCAGCAGCAGCAGTGGTTTTTGCCATACATTGACATGAATCAGCCATGGATTTACATGTGTTCCCCATCCTGAACCCCCCTCCCACCTCCCTCCCCTTCCCATCCCTGTGGGTCATCCCAGTGCACCAGCCCTGAGCACTTGTCTCATGCATCCAACCTGGACTGGCATCTTGAAATAGGTCATTGGTGGTCTGACCAGCGTCATCTTGATTGTCTTAAGTACAGTTAATGTTCAGTTCCAGGGTTGGTTTGTTCCCATTTCCTTGAGGCCAATTCTCAGAACTGTGTCAGCTTTTGTGATGGAATAGGAAATGGCAACCCACTCCAATATTCTTGCCTGAAAAACTCCAAGGACAGAGGAGACTGGCGGGCTATGATCTAAAAAGTCGGACACGACTGAGTGATTGAGCACACAGATGTCATGGCTACAGTCTGCTCATCATGTGGTTAACTTCTTCCAGCTGGTGGGGCTTTCAGTATCTGTAAGACAGCTCAGAAGATATGGCTCCGAATATTGCCTGTAGCCCTTGAGGAGCAAAAGGTCCTTGACTTTTGCTTACTTGACTCAACAATTATTGTTTTGTCCTGTTTGACTGCTCTTATTTGCTTATGCATTTTCTCCCTTCTCTGATTAAACTTTTTGTCTGGCTAAAGTTTCTCTACAGACAAAAGACAAAGGCCACAGGGGAGAGACCCCAGGGTGCTGCCGCATTTCATTTGGGGTTGTATATAGGATAATTGTATAGATTTGGGTGGAAGCATGACCTTGTCATTGTCTTCATGGTTTAAGGGGATGGTTATGGGTGTTCAGTAGACAAAGAATAGACTGTGATTATCAGTTTTATGTGTTGGCTTGGTTAGGCTACAATCCCAGTTATTCAAATATGAAACTAGGTGTTGCTGTGAAGGTGTTTGAGGGTATGACCAAAATCCATAATCACTTGACTTTAAGGGAGGTTATCATTGATAATTTGAGTGGGCCTGATTTACTCAGTTGAAAGGCTACAAGAATAGAACTGAAGCTTCTTTAAAGAAGAAGAAAGTTTGCCTGTGGAGAGAGCTTCGGCATATGCCAGAGGGTCCCACCCTGCTCTTCTGGATCTCCTGCCCTATAGATTTCAGCTCTCCTCCAGAAGATGACTCAGATGGAGGTTAGAATGCAGAAATTGCATTGGGGCTATAACTGTACATAACACCTATTAGGAAGGAAATGGGAGCAAGATTGGACAGAATGTATGAGTCTACTGGACTCAGGTTATAATCCTCAGCCTCTCAGGAAATTTGGAGGCTGAAGAGAATTTGAACAGCGAATTTAGAATACTTTGAGGTGCTAGCTGACATGTATATACAGAATAAAATCAGGTACAGAGGCCAACACAATATTGTAAAGCAATTATTCTCCAATAAAAATCATAATTTAAAAAAAGAAAAACTATGCATTGAAGTTCCTGTAAAAAAGTAAATCATGTAAAAGAAGAAATTAAATAGAAAACAGTATGTTTAGAATGACTAAGTTGCTAAGTAAATTTCTAAGTAAACTAAATAAACTTCTGCACACACACACTCGTCTTTTTAGAACATAATTCTTAACAATATTGGCCCAAGGTAGAGGGCAGGATTGCTTCTTGAGGAACAAAAAAAATCATACTTTTTAAATGTATAAACCAGATGTACATAAAGTGCATAAACAGATATATGATATATCTGTGGCATTAAAATTTCATGGCAGGAGTAATCTGGAAAAGATGTCTTAACAAGGCTCCGTGTGTGCTAAGGCGCTTCAGTCGTGTCCAACTCTTTACAACACTATGAACTGTAGGCTGCCAGGCTCCTTTGTTCCTGGAATTCTTCAGGCAAGAATACTGGAGTGAGTTGCCATTTCCTCCTCCAGGGGATCTTCCTCACCCAGGGATTGAACCTGGGTCTCTTACCTCTTCTGCATTGGCAGGCGGGTCCTTTACTGCTCCCGACACCAGGGAAGGCCTAACAAGGCTCCTTGCTGCTGCTGCTGCTAAGTTGTGTCGTGTCCAGACTCTGTGTCCAGACGGCAGCCCCCAGGCTCCCCCGTCCCTGGGATTCTCCAGGCAAGAACACTGGAGTGGGTTGCCATTTCCTTCTCCAATGCATGAAAGTGAAAAGTGAAAGTGAAGTTGCTCAGTCGTGTCCAACTCTTAACGACCCCATGGACTGCAGCCTACCAGGCTCCTCCATCCATGGGATTTTCCAGGCAAGAGTACTGGAGTAAGGTGCCATTGCCTTCTCCAAACAAGACTCCTTAGGGGATGGTAATTTAAAAAGTTTTAGAGATACTGTTTTAGAATGGATTTTTAAATACTGTCTTTGTGTGCTCTTAAAAAAAAAATCATGGAAATAATGGAAATAGTATTGTATTTTCTTACTAAAACAATAATATATTAATGTTTGTTAGGAAAACAAACATGAAAAAAGGTCACTAAAAATTATACCATCTGGACATAACTATTATTATACATGTAGGGATGAGTGTGTGCACACATACACACTTTTTTAATAATTTTACTTTTACTAAGATGGAATTATACAATAATTGCCATTTTGTAATTTTTTCCACATTGTGTTTAGAACAAAGATAAATTACAGCATAATCTTAATGTCTGCATGATATTCCGTGATATAATTGTATTATATTTTTAACCAATCTCAATTAATAGGGCTTCATATTATAGCAACATGTATAACAGTAAACATTCCTCTGCTGAACATCCTGGTCTTTTTTATTATTGCTGTTTGAAAATAAATTCCTAAGAGGAAGAGTTAACATCTACATACTATTTTTGAAGCATGGACATATGTTGCCAAGCTACATGTATCTTGTCACATCAATGATTAGATTTTTACCATTCTGTTACTGCTTTCATAGCATAACTTTGTATAAGAATAACATAACTGATTTAATAATGCAATATTTAAGCTGCTGCCTTTTTTTCCCTTTGCTATTATAAGCTGTAAAAACAATGTAAAAGCTGTCAAAGTAATGCAAGTCTTGACTGATTGTTTTTGCAGGAAGAATTCCTGAGTGGGATTACTAGACCAAGAGTAAACAATTAATGCAATGCTCAAATGTGTCTAACTCTGCAACCCCAAGAACTGTAACCTGCCAGGTTTCTCTGTCCATGGAATTTTTCAGGCAAGAATACTGGAGCAAGTTGCCATTTCCTCCTCCAGGGGATCTTCCTGACCCAGGGATTGAACCCACATCTCTTTCATCTCCTGCATTGGCAGGCAGATTTTTTACCACTGCACCACCTGGGAAGCCTCAACAATTAATGGATATTTATCAGTTTCATACTTCTGGGAGTCATGAGGGACTCCCAGAGGAGGAAAGCTACACTCCAAGGAATGCAGACCTTCATTTTCAAGGCAAAGTGGAATTTACATAGCTTTTGGCTCTAAGCATCTCTATTTCAATGTATTCAAATATGGAATATTCCCAAGTTTCTTGTGCTGATGAAATAAACGTCCAGAATCCTGTTGTATGTTCAAAAAAAAAAAAAAAAGAAAGCACTCACACCAAAGTTTTAAGGTCCTTGAAATACCGTTCCAGTTCAACCTCTCTTTGAAGGTAGTTAACTATTTGCAAGACACAGAATTTCTGGCCTCATGGCTCATCATGCGAGTATGTCTCTCACAGAACCAGCCTCATAGGATCTACCTGAAGTCCCACCTGCTTCCTGTTCTGCCTCCTTGTGGATCATAAGGAGAGCAAACGGTTTCTTCTGCTCCTAACACCTGAGGCCTCTGCTGTTTCCAGTGTTAGAGACAGGCATCAGGCTGGAAAATCATAGCTTCTCTCTAAAAAGCAGCTTCCAAAAAACAAAGTATAAGCAGCTTTGTACTGGTTTCCTGGCCTACAGTTACTTTGGTTTATTTTGTTTACATTTTTAGCTTTGGACTTGCCAGGATGAGAATATTGTGTTATACATCACCTGTTGACACAAATCTTGGAAAATTATTTCTGGCTAAGTTCCTTAATCCTGCTCCCAGAGCACTCACTTGCTTATTTTTGCTTCTGTTTCACAGTGAAACCACCAAGGGGCAGGATATCCAATATATGAGCCATCAGAGTCTTTATAAAATCATAATGAGTCTTCCTGTTATCCAGAAAGGCACGGAAAGTCACTCCAAGTTACATCATTCTGTTGTGGAAACTCATGCTGGATTGTTTGCGTTTTTGTTTTAGATTTCAAAGCGCCTTTCCCATCTGTTTCCTACTCCTCTCACACAGAGCTGGTCTGAGGGAAGAGAAGTGAGACTACTAACTCTGGGCCAGAGGTTTGATTGCCTGAAGTGGTATAGAAGAGCTGGTGACAGAAGCTCAGAGGGTCAGTCAGAGCTGGTGTTGGAAGCATCATCTGGTGGAGAAACATCTCTGCTTCCGGGCAGCCAGCTAGGAGTCCGAAGTATTACATCAACATTCATTGACTTCTGAATCTCATCTCCTACCCTCTCAAAATCTCTCCTCAGGTTATCTCAACTAATTAAAGAATGAATGTAGGAATCAAACGTGACTCATAACTTTTCTTCATAAGTTTTTAAACTGTGGCCACACACACATAAAATTTACCATCTTAACCATTTTCTCAGTGTGCAGATCACCTACATGAAATACATTCACGTTGTTGTGGTCCTGTCATCACCATCCATCCCTGGAACTCTTTTCATCTTGCAAAACTGCAAGTGTTTACCCATTAAACACTAACTCCCCTCCCTACAACTCATTGGTTTTTTATTTGTTTTTGTTTTTAAAGTTTTTATTGGAGTATTTACCATGTTGTGTTAGTTTCAGGTGTAGAGCAAAGTGAGTCAGTTATACATATACATACATTCACTCTTTTAAAGCCTCTTTCCCCATATAGGTCATTACAGAGTATTGAATAGAATCCCCTTTGCTACACAGTAGGTCCTTATTACTTATCTATTGTATTTTGCATATAGTGTGTATGTGGCGATCCCAATCTTCCAATTTGTCCCTCTCCTCCTCCTTGCCCACCAGGAACCATGAATTTATTTTTTACGTCTGTAACTCTATTTCTGTTTTGCAAATAAGCTCATTTGTAGCCTTTTTAAAAAAGATTCCACAGATAAGCGATATCATATGGTATTTGTCTTTCTGTGTCTGACATTTCACTCAGTATGACAACCTCTAGGTCTAGCCATGTTGCTGCAAAATGGCATTATTTTGTTCTTTTACCCTCAGAACGGGAAAAAATATTTGCAAATGAAGCAACCTACCAGGGATTAATTTCCAAAATATAAAAAGAGCTTATGTAGCTCAATATAAAAAAACAGAACCCAATCAAAAAATGGGCAGATGCTCTAAATAGACATATCTCCAAAGAAGACATACAGATGTTTTAGAAAGCACATATAAAGATGCTCAACACCACTAATTATTAGAGAAATGCAAACCAAAACTGCAATGAGGTATCACCTCACACTGATCAGAATTGCTAACATCAAAAAGCGGCTCATTAGGGACCTCCCTGGTGGTCCTTGCTATGCAGGGGACGTGGGTTTGATCTGGTCGGGGAGCTGAGATCCCACATGCCCTGGAACAGCTAAGCGCATGTGCCACAACTAGAGAGTCCATGTGCCACAACAAAAGATCTCTCATGATGCAACGCAGATCCTACTGCCACAACTAAGTACTGAAGCAGTCAAATAAATTAAGCACATACATTGTTAAAAGGGACTCATTAGTTTTTAGTCTGAGTGAAAGAAAAGAGGCTGGTCCCCACCCTTTTCCTTTATATATGATTGCCACTCATCTTTTGATGGTATCTCCTTTGGTTTGACCACACTATGCTTCAATGCTTATTTAAAGCTCATATAGAAGTATTGTTAGTTGGAGTCAGACATAGTGATTTATGTGTGTGTGTGCTCAGTCACTCAGTTGTGTCCAACTCTGGGACCCCATGGACTGCAGCCTGCCAGACACCTCTGTCCGTGGGATTTTCCAGGCAAGAATACTGGAGTGGGTTGCCATTTCCTCCTCCAAGGGGATCTTCCCTGAGTTTACTTGGGACAGCCACCTAAATACAACTCATGGTGATTTTTAATTTCAAATTTTCCAGATGTCTACTCCACGGTGCTGGTATTTCTAATCCCCCAATGGCCAATGTTTAGTGTAATCTAAAGAGGGTATCTAATCCCTAAATTTACTGTGAAAGTCATGACTTCCATGGATATGACTTGGAAAGGAAGACAAAGAAAATTTGAAATAGTAAGGAGTTTACAGTCACTATTGTTATATATTTAGAGCTTTCAGGTTGTTGAGTGCTTTTATTTCATGTATAGTCATATTTTGTCATCTCCACAGACTCTGTAAGTTAGTTGCTATTTTCATCCCATTGTTCAGAAATGCAGAACATAAGTCTGAAAGAGAAAACTCGGCAAAAATCATGCTAATAGTCAGGGTCTCTGTCCCCAATTGTCCCCAAAAGGGAGTTCTTGAACTTGTAGAAAATCCGAACTGAGTACTGTAATTGTTTCCTTGAAAATTAATAATCCCATGAATAAACTAACCAGTTGAGTTTTGGCTACTATTTTAATTTGGCTAGGAGAGATTCAAATCTAAATTTCTCATCTCGGTTTCATTTATTTGGGTCTTTGAATTACTGCCATCTTGAAAATTTGCTTAAATATTCTATTTTTTATCTCACTTATTCTCTTACCATAACAAGGTATATATCTTCATCTTCATTCCTCTTCATAAATTTAACTGCTCACTGGTCAGTCATAGAAAATTGATGTTCCGTTTCTTCTTAAATGGTCCTAGTGCCTCTCAGATTCTCTTCAGCTTACCCTCATCTTTCTGCATTTCTGGCACCAAAGTAAATAAATGTACCTATATCAAAGTGGTAAAAAATCTCACTTTGTCCTTGTTCCTCTTCAGACTTTCCTTCAGCCCTCTTCTTCTTTTTCTTTATTTTGCCACCCCATATGGCATGCAGGATCTTAGCTCTCCGACAAGGGATCGAACCCATGCCCCCTGCCTTGAGAGC
Source organism: Cervus canadensis (assembly GCF_019320065.1). NCBI lineage: Eukaryota > Metazoa > Chordata > Mammalia > Artiodactyla > Cervidae > Cervus > Cervus canadensis. The sequence goes on along the minus strand of NC_057395.1, from coordinate 31,877,366 downwards.
CAGAGTCTTAACCACTGGACCACCAGGGAATTTCCCAGCCCCTGTCTCTTTATAATTGGCCACCTTTCAGCTCTCAGGACCTCAGCACAAATGGTTACCTTAGGAACAAGTTGAAACACTAGAAGAACTTGTCTTTATCCATCATCTTCCCTCAGCTGTACTCTTTACATTGATCAACTTAGCAGGAGGAGTTTTCCTGGGCTTTACTCCTCAGCAGCTGGCCCGCGGTGTCTGTGGTGGGGTTGTGTCTGCAGCGGCTCCTCAGGTCTGAGCCTCCCTCATCTTTCACGAGGACAGATGGTGCTCTCAGTGGGGGAGGAACCGAGCAGATGTGAGCAGCTATCTTCAGGTTGTGGGGGAGAGACAGGAGGCCTGAGCTCCAGGAAAGGGAAAATGGTCTGCTTTCAAGTCCCAGAGGTCCTGCATCTAGCAAAGGCTGATCCTGTTCTCACAGCACCAGGTGATATGTGTAATTCTAGAACGCCATGGAAAGGGGTGGTTTCCTCCTTGTTTTATGGGCCATCTCATCCATCATTAACTTTGTAAGACTCTGGATGGAAGAGAAGGACCTTGATCTTCGTGAAATCCCGTGGAAATCTGTCCACTTTCACACTGAGACTTTTTTCATCAAAGTATAGTTATTTACAATGTTGTGATAATTTCAGCTGTACAGTAAAGTGATTCAGTTGTGTGTGTGCATAAATATATATATATATATTCTTTTTCAATTTTTTTTCCATTAGAGGTTCTTACAAGATATTGAGTGTAGTTCCCTGTGCTATATGGTAGGTCCTTGTTTATTTGATATATAGTAATCTGTTCATTTGTTCATCAGTAATCATACTGATCATAATCAATTCATATAGTAGTCAGCATCCCAAACTCCTAATTTATCTCTCCTCCCCCTATTTTGTTAACCATAAGTTTTCTCTATGAGTCTACTTCTGTTTTGTAAATATATCCATTTGTATTTTTTTTTTGATTCCACATAAAAATGATATCATATGGCATTTGTCTTTCTCTTTCTGACTTACTTCACTTTGTATTGTAATCTCTAGGCCCATCCATGTTGCGGCAAATGGCAATATTTCATTCTTTTTATGACTCAGTCATAGTCCATTGTTTATATGTACCACATCTTCTTTATCCGTCCATCTGTCAATGGACACTTAGGTTGCTTTTCAAGTTATTGCAAGGCTCAGTCCTACTGACATATTTGCAGCACAGTGGGTTTTCTGTTTTTTAATTTTTTTTCTATTTGGTTTCTTAATGAGTTGTCTTACAGTTCAAGCAGAGAAAGATTTCCCTTCATCCTATGTGTTCCTCCAACTGCTTTTCTCCCTCTGCTCATCCTCCCCTTTCTCTACAGAATATCGTCTCTGCACTTACTTTTTACAGCCTCCTAAATCTCTTTGACATGTATTATCTTGTCACCAAAAAGTATTTTGGTACATCTACCTGCAAATCCCAGTGTGATGTTGTAACCATAAACCTCACTGTTTTGCATGATAATCTCTGTAGATAACTGATCTGCACAAACAGTTTTATACCTCCCTCCCTTCCCCCCAGGCATGGACTGAAACTGCACCAGGGATGAAATCTGTGACTTTGCTTTTCTTCAGCACCCAACACCCAATCCTTGCTGTAAACCTCCCATTCTTCTCATGTTCCTGCTTCTTTGCTGATAAGCTCTTCCTTCCCCTGTAATAGAAGCTTTGGAGACAGGAAAAATAGCAGTTTCCTGTTCCGCCTGAACTGTTTATTATGTTTAATTAACTCCTCTATAGTGATTTCTATTTTTATTGGCCAGGATAACACTCATATTCAAGAATTCAGTTTTCAGCGATGGTTATATTCTACAGTATATAGCAGCCAGTCTATATACTGACTGGCTTGTGTGATTTACTCCACACCCACACAAAAAAGACTGTCCCTTCCTCCTGCCTGGGAGGCACCACAGGTGGTGGTATATGGTGACCACTTGGGCATAAAAGACAATTAAGTTCCCATTAGGGAGGTCAAAGGCAGATCTGTGATGCAGATGTATGTGTGACAAACAAAAAAAGAGAATGATTGTAGGTTAAATTTCAAAGCGTGATAAAAATTTAGGATCTAAAACACAAAGAATTACCATGCTTTTAGGGTCTTTCTTCCCCTGGTGTAAAGAAAGGCTAAAGAAGGAATTAACTGTCAAGTCCAGAGTTTCTGATTTGGCCATTGTATGTCTCTCATACAGCTGTCCACGTGGAAAATATCCTAAAAGTGCCATCCTGAAAAAGTTCAGTCTTCTGGAAAGTTTTCTTCATTGTGACAACAACCACAGTTAATGAGCATCGGGGATTTAGGTAAATGCCACTTCCTCCTGAGGGAAGCAGCAAAACCCAGTAGACTGTGAGCACTCCCCATCTCTTTTCTCCAACTGCATAAGCCAAATTCTTTGGGTTGGGTATAGAAAGCTCAATTCAAAATGGCTGAAAGAAAAAGAAATGGAGTTTATTCACTCACCAGGTGAAAGTCCCTGGAAGATGCTGACTGGATTCACATTACTCTCTCCATGTCTTACTCCTGCTTTACTTTGCTTTGGCTTCATTCTGAGGTTCTTACCTCTTGGTGTAAGATGGCTGCCAGAGGTTGCCATCTTTTATCATCTTCTCTCATTAATTCCAGCTGGAAAAGTTCTCCTCTCTCTCAAGCGTTTCAAATTCTAAAAATGTTCTGGAATTGATTCTGATTTGAACTGACTGAATCATGATTCCACCTCTGAACTGGCTAGATGTGGGGGTGAGGGTTTCCATGCTGACTGGCCAAACCTGGATCACATGTCTCCCCTTGGAACCTGGACTGAGAGGAAAGTGAGGGTAGATGCTTTAGATAAGTATCAGTTTCATTACCAAATGCAGGGAGCCTGGATGCCCTGCAAGCAAAACAATGAATGTGCACTGGGATCAAGTCATAGCTGCAGCTGCCTCTGGAGAAGAAGTTTAATGAATGCAGCTTTTTTCTAGAACTCTTTTTCCCCCCTCTTATTTTACTATTGGAGTGTAATTGTTTTCTCTATAACTCATATCATGAAGAATCTGCCTTCAACGCAGGGGACCCGGGTTCAGTCCCTGGGTCAGGAAGATCCTCTGGAGAATGGAATGGCAACCCACTCCAGTATCTAGAGAATCCCATGGACAGAGGAGCCTGGTGGGCTATAGTCCGTGGGGTCGCAAAGGGTCAGACAAGACTGAGCGACTAACACTACTACTATTACTATAATTGTTTTACAATGTTGTGTTAGTTTCTGTAGCTGTATGTGTACATACAAATCATCCCTCTAAAGCCTCCCTCCCACCTCCCTTTTCTAGAATCTTCTGAGATAGATTTTATTCGATTCATCCAGCTACCATCTTCTCCCACTTCTTTCCTGGATGGCTATGTCCATTTTTGCATAATTCTAACTCATGTATAATTTTCACTTGCAAGTGCTATTTCCTTTCATGTCAATAGGCAGTAGATCACCATCTCTCCCAAGTTTTAAAATCTTTTATTTTTATGTGCTCAGTGTCTGACTCTTTTTTACCCCATGGACTGTAGCTTGCCAGGCATCTCTGTCCATGGAATTTTCCAGGCAAGAATACAGGAGTGGGTTGCCATTTCCTACTCCAAGGGATCTTCCCAACCCAGGGATCGAACCATGTCTCCTGCAGATGAATTCTTTACCACTGTACCACCTGGGAAGCCCTTTATTCTTGTGCAAGCTTTAAAAAAAACTAGGCCATAATTTTTGGTGTATGGGTGTGTTTGAGGGCAAAAGTTGATAGAAATGATTTCTAAGTTCAAAGTTAGATACACTGTCAGAATCACATTCAAGCTCTGTCAGCTACAAGTACCTACCTGCTCTTGATTTGGCTGTCAGTTTAGAACACAAATTTCCAAGGACGCCAGTAAAACAAAATGCTTTATTTTCTCTCCTGTATTCAGTTTTAACTTGCAAACATTTTGTGTAATGATACTCATAAAAGAACAAATTCCAGATTATATTTCACTCCTTGTGGCTTTGTTAAGAGGAAAAGAATCTTCATACTTTGACAACTTGGTTATTTTTTTAAATGTGAACTGGTAAATAAATTAACATTAAAGACCTGAGATTGTTTCCATGTCCTGACTATTGTAATTAGTGCTGCAATGACCATTAGGGTACATGTGTCTTTTTGAATTATGGTTTTCTCAGCCTATATACCCAGGAATGGGATTGTGAGGTCATATGGCAGTTCTATTGTTAGTTTTTAGGGAACCGCCATACAGTTCTCCATAGTGGTTGAATCAATTTACATTCCCACCAAGAGCACAAAAGGGTCCCTTTTCTCCAAACCCTCTCCAACATTTATTATCTGTAGACTTTTAGATGATGGCCATTCTGACCAGTGTGAAGTGATACCTCATTGTAGTTTTGATCTGCATTTTCCTAACAGTTGCTAATCTTGAACATCTTCTCATGCCTTCTTGGCCATCTGTATGTCTTCTTTGGAGAAGAGTACATTTAGGTCTTCTATCCATTTTTTGATTGGGTTTTTTAAAATTGAGTTGCATATTTACAAAATATACTTGTAAATATATTTTGGAGATTAATCCCTTGTCAGTTGCTTCATTTGCAAATGCTTTCTCTCCTTCTGAGGGTTTTTTTTTTTTTTTCATCTCGTTATGGATTTCTTTGCTGTGCAAAAGCTTTTAAGTTTAATTAGGTCCCATTTGTTTATTTTTGTTTTGGGGCAAATGTGTTTCTCCTTCCTGACTTCCTCAGCTGGTCCCAGCCTGCACACTGCTAAAGACAGCCTGCCCATTCTCCCCCTCTGTTATGCTTACCTGGGCTCTCCCTCGGATGGGATAAGACAACGTGACAGATCAAGGAAAGCAGCCCAGGGACCGCTGATTTCCACCCTCCTCCATGAAGCAACTGTCTTAGTCCAGGAGGCATCTGCTTCCTTCATTCCTTGCATCTGGGGGTCTGTGCAGGGTCCACAGCCCAGCAGAACAGATTGTGAACAAGAAAGTTTGAAGTCACATGAGTGACTGTCCTGGAAGGAACAGCTTGAAAGCATCTCCACTTCAGCTGAAGAGTCAAAGCCAGCAGTACCTCACAGGGCAGGTTTAAGGCCAAGCCGGTGGTCCCCACTGCTGCCCAAAAACCTTTCAGCTTCAGAACCAGCCTACTTCTGCAGGGGAGAAATGACCACTCTGCACACAGACAGCTGCTACCACAAGCCAGGCTCTGTCCATTACCTCACCAAATCTACATGGCAGCCCCTGGACAGAGGTACCACTCTTTTCGTCCCCATCTGACAAAGGAGCAAACCAAGACAGGGAACAATGAACTGACTCTCTTAAGAGTCACAGAGCTGAAGTATAAGCCTGGTCAGCCTGGAGTCACAAATTTGCCTCTGTGTACAGAGGGTTTATTGTATACGGGAAGACACTGAAGCCTTCCAAAGAAGGCTCCCTGCAGAGGAATCCTATTTTTAGCAAGGCATTGATTTGGGAATGGGTGAAAGGGAAATCTCTAGGTTGTGGCATTCCTTGGTCCATTTGATGCTTTTTGTCAGCTTAAGAATGTTCCTTTTGGGACTTCCCTGGTGATCTAGCGATTAAGAATCCACCTGCCAATGCAGGAGACATGGGTTTGATCCCTGGTCTGGGAAAAAATCCTACATGCTGTGGGGCAAATAACCCCTGTGCCACAATTACTGAGCCAGGGCTCTAGAGCCCAAGCTCCGCAACAAGAGAAGCCACCATAATGAGAAGCCCGAGAACCACAACCACTCACCGCAGCCAGAGAAAGCCCTCTGGCAGCGATGAAGACCCAGCAAAGCCAAAATAAACACATTTTTAAAATTTCTGAAACAATGTTACTTTTTATTTTCCTCTCCTATGCTTCCCCCCTGGGGGCTCCTGGCAGTCAGCTGTCAGTGTGTACAGAGTGAGGATCTGGCCTCTTCAATTCAGTACTTAGTTTTATAATCTGGATTTATTTACTTGGCTGTGCTGGGTCTTAGTTGTGGCACACAGGATCTTCTATCTTCATTGCAGCATGTGAGATCTAGTTCCCTACCAGGAACCAAACCCAGGCGCCCTGCATTTGGGACCTGGAGTCTTAGCTACTGGACTACCAGGGAAGTCCCAGCCAGTATTACTGAGCATCTATTTTGTGCCAGATATTTTTTTCTAGATGCTGCAAATATGGCGACGAGCTGGACAGATGCCCTGTTCTCAATAGAGAGTTGGACATGACTGAAGAAACTTAGCACACAGCCCAGGGCATTAGGAGAAATGACCTGGCAGCAGGTAGCTTTGGGTCAAGAGCCTCAAAATTAAGCAAAGAGGAAATGATGTTAAAGGAAAAGGGCAAGCAAGTACCACTCAAGTACCAATGCAGGGGGCATGGATTCCATCCCTGGGCAGGAAACTAGGGTCCCACATGCAATCGTGTGTGGCCTAAAAAAATAAAAATAGATACCACTCAGATAGAGTTAACCTGAAACAGACTGGAGCCTACAGCACAGTGAAGCTTTCTTCCCTGTTCAGGGTACAGAAGGAGCCACAAAACATGAGCTCAATTACTGTTAATTACCTTCTCCGTTTTCACCATTAGCTTCCTGTCTTTTCCCTAACTATGTTTTTGTGCAGCCTAAAAGTAGAGAATTGTACTTATTTGGTGGACATACTGGGGACTTAAGCCTGGGAGACAGCCTCTCAGATAGCTCTGAGGGACTGTCCCAAAAAGGCAAGCGAGGAGCCAGGAAATACCGAAATTTGGGGGAGGGGGAACCAAACAAGCAAACAAACAAATAACCCCCCAAAGCAAGCAGTTGGAACACAAAAAGATTACTGCTAATTAAAGAAACACCAAACATAACCAATTAATGAATTTAGCCCATTTCTGTGTATGGAAAGATGCAAGAGACGGGACTCACTGAAATCATTCCTTTGTTACGCACCTTAGCTATTCAGGGGGCCAGGATCCTGCTTTTCTCCATCCTGAATCCCCTCAGGGTGCACAGTGAGGGTGGGGGGCTGGCCACAGAGACTGAAGACTTGATGGCTGCAACATCCTTTGCTTACTGATTTGACAGATGACATTCTTCATCCACAGAAGCTGAGGTTCCTACTTTCCTTGAGCCCCCCTGAACTATAGGACTGTCATTCAATCGCCAGCAAAGGTTTGAGCTAATGGAACAGGCAACCAGGTTCTCAGGTATCCACCAGCCTCTGAATAGCCTCTTCAACAGCCAAGACCTACTGCTGCATCCCAGACTCCTCTAGGGATGCAGAGGCATGTAAAAAAGAACAATCATACAGGAGACCTGAATCCCCCACCCCAGGGAGTCACTGTTGTAGGTTAATACACATTTGCAACTTCTCTCGGGAAGCTGAAAGAAGATCCTATTTGAAAGGCTCATGGATTGACATGGGTGTGACTCACCAATAAAGGGGAATGTGCAAGCATTAGGAATATCAGTTCCTTTTCAGTAATTTCTTCACCTTTTGTCATTGTCTTTTCCAAATGGACGGCCAAGATGTTTTGAAAAAAATTGCTGAGCCCTTCCAATTTCCACCTCTGGCTACATTTTATCTAACTTTAATAAAAGCGTCAGCAAACAGGAGTTGGAATGGCCATGACACACTTCCTGATCTGTACAGATCTCATACTGAGTTTGTTGTTCACAGGCTGTTTCTCACTCAGGAGCAGACCAGAGGGAGCAGGGGGTCAGGAGGAGAATGGGGAGAAGGAAAGACACACCTCTTGAAATAAATTTAGACAATTAAAATTCCACTTCACGGGCACCAACATCAGGAAAGATTTCAACGGGAGAAATAATCTTGGACTAAGATGCCTTGACACAGCCTCTGAAGTCAAGGTCTCTGGAAAAACTCAGCCAGGAAAAGTTCTGTATATGGCATCACTGCTTTTGGCAGAGAACTTGAAAATTGAAATGAAATGCAGTCAGGCAACTTCTAAGCAATTTCAAGTAAGTACAGTCATAATTCATCTTTAGTCAAACAATGTGAGATTTTAATAAGAGCAACAGGAAAAGTTCTAGAAGGAAAGAACACTTCTGATTTCCATTGTTCTGCAAACACTCCCTCCTAAGCAGTGACTCCCCCACCTCCAACCACACTGTTACTAAGTGGGAGTCTGGTTTCTGAAACAGGAGAAAAGGTAAACCATATTCTTTTATTCCGGTAGTGGAGAAGGGTGATTATTTAATTCTTATGTAATGCCAGGCAGATAATATGCAAAGTGCAGATGATGGTGTGATTTTGCAAAATTTCTGTGTTCTTAGCCTCCCACCCAAGTAGCTAGAAAACATCCATGTGAGGACACAATGCTTATGGGGGCCTCAGCTCTCTCCTTGGTTTTGAGATGGGTATTTAACCTCTTATGCAAGGTATTTAACCTCTTTCTGTTTCATCTTCAAAATGGAATGGGGCTGGTAGTTCTGAAGCTATTTATACAAGCCTCAGTGTTGCTATCAAGATATATAAACTGCTCCTAAAGTGCCATGTCATCCACAGAAATTTTGTTACACACACAGTAATAACAACTGTTATCTTGACCATCTGCAAGTCCTGATTGTGACCCAAACTTGATTAGACTAAGCAATGAGTCTTTACTTAAGCTTCTCCCACTCTTAAGAGTTTTAGAACTCTATATTAGCATAGATATAAGATCCCCAAAGGAGAAGGAAATGGCAACCCACTCCAGTAATCTTGCCTGGACAATTCCATGGACAGAGGAGTCTGGCAGGCTACAGTCCATGGGGTTGCAAAGAGTCAGGCATGACTGAGCAACTATCACTCACTCAGGATCCCAAATACCAGTGTTTTGGGTAAACAATAAATCTTAGGGGAAAAAACAGTATAGAAGAAGGTTTTGTTTTTTTTTTTAATTTTATTTTGAATAATGATAGACTTACAAGAAGTTACAAAAGACCTGCAGAGAGGTCCCTAACACCCTGCACCCAGCTCCTCACAGCTTCCCCCAACTGTAATATCGTATATAATTAAAGCACACTATCAAAACCAGGAAATTAACATCGGCACAATACCATTCATCACAAACTGTTAACAACATTCAGCCCTTACCAGGATTTGAATCCCTGTTTGTAAAACAACGTGAACATAGCTAGAGGTAACTGGAATCATTGGCAAGAAATTTTTTCTTGGAGGTAACCTGATATAGGGAATTTGAGTTTGCTGCCATCAGACCCAGACATTGTGGGCAAATTATTTGTCACTAAGCCTCAGTTTGTTCATCCATAAAATAGGAATAATAATACCACCCAAGGAAGTTGTTATGAGAAAACATCTCCAGTCTAGTGAGGGTGGCATATACTAGGAACTCCAAATATAATTGTATCCTCGGTTCCCTCATGAGACCTGGCACATCGCTCACAGGATGTTGTAGGAGTCCCAGGTAAAGTGTAACTACCTAGTTCTCTATTATTATTTTGCTCAGGCTACTCCTGTCTCTTAGAACCAACATCCCAGACAAAGGCACATTTTCAAAAGATATGAAGGGAGAAGTTTCAGCTCTGGGATGGACTTAATGTCTCTTTTCTTAGAAGCAGCCCCCCAGCCCAAAAAAGAGACTTTAAAACTTTGAGACCGCCCAACTGCAATAGCCATCCTCTACCCAGCAAGCTCACTGGCCTGGCCTCTGTGCTCCTGTGGGCAGGAACCCAAGCTGGACTTGAGGACAGACTGATCTCGATGGTCCTCTCACAGGCTCCTCTCTCCTGGCTCTGATGTGGACTCCGGAATTACCCTAAGGCTTTGACACTGGAAGTCAGGAGGAGGGGAGGTATCAGGCAGTCCCTAGCTGTGGGTTTTCTTTTCCGCCTTCTTGACTACCCCCCACCCTGTGCAGGTGCCCAGTTTGCACTCATTGAGGCATTGGTCCTTGGGGTGCAAATAACACACACAAGGGCTTCCCCTCCTCCTGGGTTTTATTGTAGCTCACAAGGATTGTCTATAATAAGCCAACTGGGCAAGCGCCATCCTCCATTCTCTTTTTGGTACAGTGCCTGCCATGCCTTAATGCCCAATTAATAAAATTACAGTAATAACCCTCCTCTGGCCTACTGCTCTGGAGGCAGCACTGAGCGTCTGGTGAGCCTGGTGTGGCTCTCCCCAGAGCAGAGGTCCCGGACAGAGGTCCCAGGGTCCCCACAGTGCTGGTTGGGAGATGGGGTGAAAGAGGGTCAGGGGACATGAGGGTTGTATGGAGGAAGGCACCCAGACACGAGCAAGTGCTGGAAAGGAAGTTGGAATGAGAGGTGGGAGTACCTCCAGACCTTTTTGTGGAGAGCTTCAACCCAAGGCCAGCAAGACTGTCTTACTGGAATCTTGGAGCTATGTGCTAAGGACAAATTCCTTAAACAACCTTAGGCTCGATTTTCCCATCTGTAAATGGGGACTACAATACCTACCTCTGAGATCATAGATTAGAAGATAGATTAGATCATAGATTAGAGATCATAGAAGACAAAAATGGGAAGTAAAAAGCACTTAATAAATGTAAATTTCCTCCCCAACCTAATCTTCAACCTGGAGATGTTCCCGGTCAACACTTAGGCGCTGAGGGCCGCCTGCTGCGCAGACGGCCTGGGCCTTTCTGTGCCCACAGACCTTGGACGTTGGGTGTGGAATCTCCCCTAGGGTTCCTGGGTGGATTGAGACAGGAAGAGCTGCAGGGAGGCGCGATCCTGCAGAAACCAAGCGAAGTCACACGGGGAGACCCCAGTGCCTCCAGAGGGCCATCAGCTAACCAGGTGCGAGGGTACGGGCCTGAAAAGGGGGTGTAGTCACTCCCAAGCGGCCGGGAGGTGTGGGCACCAAGGTCGCGTCCACGGCCCCCCGAGGTCGGCGGGAGCGCGGGGTGGACCTGAGGAGGTGGCGACGCGGGCGGGCGGGTGGGCGCGCCGCCGCCAGGTGGCACCATGGCCCCGGGCCTGGGCGCCTCGGCGGGCGGGGGCGCGAAGGGGTTAAGGCGGCGGCGGCGGCGGCGCGGTGGTGGCTCTCTTCGGGGAAACCCACCGGGACGCGCGGAGGCGGGAGCGGCCGTGGGCTGCGGGGCCCGGCGCCGCGCCGGGCGGGGGCGCGGCCAATCGGGCGGCGGGGCCCGGCGCGCGCGGAGCCAGGCGACATGGAGGGAGGCGCGGCGGCCGACCGCCCGTGACGCGCCGCTCCGAGCCGGTGATCGGCCAGCCCGCGCCGCCCGGGGCCCTGCGGCGCGGAGATGAGCAGGTCGGCGGCGCTCCTGCTCTGCCTGCTGGGCTGCCACGTCTGGAAGGCGGTGACCAAGACGCTGCGGGAGCCTGGCGCCGGAGCCCAAGGTCGGTAGGCGGCGGGGCCCGAAAGGCTCGAGGGCCGGCGGCGGCGGCGGGCTTTGTGTCGGCCGCGGGCCTGCGGCAGAGGCGGCGGGGCTCCCGGGCCGCATTGTGTCCCCGCGGCGGCCGAAACCCGAACCCAAGCCGTCGCCACCGGGCCCGCAGCCCCGTGCCGCGCTCCCTACCGGGGTGGTGCCGCCCGGGGAAGCCGCGATACCCGGGCAGATGCTCCCGAGGGGCCGCGGACCGCCGGGAGTGCGGGTGGCACCCGCTGCAGGCGCCCCGGGTGGCAGGTTTGGATGCAGCCGAGGGTCCTTTATGCGCGACGCGGACACGCGGCTCCATCTCCTGCTTCGCCAGGGCGACAGCAGTCGCCCCCCCGTCGCCATCGCCCGTTCCCCACCTCCGGGCTCGGGTGCTCGAAGCCCGGTCGCGAAGGCTGCGCTCGGCCCTTTTGTTGCGGCGGCTGACGGGGTGGCCGCCGCCCCTGGGGTGCCCCCTGCGCCCCAGAACCCGGAGGTCCGCGGTCACTGCCTGCCGCAGTTTGGGAAAGTTTCGGGGTCTCCTCCCCCTCCTTATCCCACGTCTTTTCCAGGCCTTAAGGGATTTGCTGGATAGCCCAGGAATCATCCCCGGAAGGGGAGACAGAATTGGAACTGGGAGGCCCTAATTAATTTTTTGTTGTTGTTGTTATTTTAAATCATTTACAGGGCTCTTGCCTTTTGTCTAATCTTTGGCCTTTGCAAATCTGCTTTCCAGCCCTGGGAGGAATGTGATCGCCTCTGAGAATGGCCACAAGCTTGTCTTTTGTTTTCAAAATAAGAATGTATTTGTGGGGGGACGCCCAAAGCTTCTTTTGCACCGTTTGTGGGGTCTAAATTGAATGCTTCTCTGTTGCCTGGCTTTTCAAAACGGTGAGTGAGGCCGCCCCAGGTAAACGTCTGGCATCCACCCAGGACACCGATGCCGGGCCTCGCTGGGCCTTTCAGGCCCACCTGGAGGATTTCCCTGCGGCTCTGTAGACCCCCACCCCCGCCCCGACTCCCAGACTCCTCGCCTGGAGGTGTCCTTTCCTCCTGGAAGGTGTGTGTTCTGTGAAGTCTGCCTTGCAGACTGAATCCACGCCAGCGTTCCATCCTCCTGCTGGACCTTACCTTTCCCTCTTTCCGTCTTGCCCACTGCTCACCGTCTTCCCTTCTGACAAATTTTCAGAGCTCAGGAGTGCCAGGGAGCAGAGAACCCTGGTGGATTTCCACCTCTGATGTTCCGATAGGGAAAGGAGGTGCTCCCCACAGTCCGCTGGGTTTAGTTTGTTTGCTACATGTTGAGTTAAAGGTTTTCCTATTCATCGCCTGCGACACCGTTCGCTGGCATCTCTTTCATGCACTGCTTTTTCTATAACTGCTGGAATAGGACCATTCTGAATTGTGTATAAATTTAGTCATGTATATCAGGGAAGGGGGGACCTTGATAAGGTACAGGAAAGACTCATGTATCTCTTCGTGCACGAAATAAATGTTTAGGACATTAGCTCATCAGTGTTGAATTGCAGCCTTCTTCATTAATAACCTACTGATGTTTGAATCAGCTATTTCAATGAATATGATATTTGTGTTTCCACAAGGCCATTAATTCCAAGGAATGGGTGGAATTTTTTGTTTTGCACTTGAAATAGGAATATGGAAATTAGTAAGTTCATGTATGTATAAATAGGAGAAGGTATAGCTGTAACTGGAACAAAAAGGGTCTTCTAGGTTTAGGTCTAAGACCACATTTTGCAGAGATCTTGCTGCTGAAAATCTTACCTGGTAACTGAAGTCTCAAAAATGGAATATTCTGTGCAGTGGGTGAGAAGTGCTCAACCTGTGAGATAATTATGCACAGCTAGGAGCACCTTGGGCACCCAAGTGGCACAAGTGGTAAAGAACCCGTCTGCCAATACAGGAGACATAAAGAGATGTATGTTTGATCCCTGGGTTGGGAAGATCCCCTGGAGAAGGAAATGGCAACCCACTCCAGTTTTCTTGCCTGGGGAATCCCATGGACAGAGGAGCCTGGTGGGCTATAGTCAATGGGTTGCAAAGAGTCGGACATGATTTAGCAACTAAACAACAATAACTAAGGTACTAAGGAGTCCCTTAGTATGTGGTATGGTTGAAGTGGGAGATCCAAGTATCTTAGAATACTTTTCCCCAGGATTACTTCCTTGACTGGGTAGGATGGCCTTTTTTGTTGTTGTTTCCATGTCTTTATTTTTTTTGTTTGTTTATTTTTATTAGTTGGAGGCTAATTACTTTACAGTATTGTAGTGATTTTTGTAGCCATACATTGACATGAATCAGCCACGGATTTACATGTGTTCCTCATCCCGATCCCCCCTCCTACCTCCCTCCCCATCCCATCCCTCTGGGTCTTCCCAGTGCACCGGCCCTGAGGACTTGTCTCATGCATCCAACCTGGGCTGGTGATCTGTTTCACCCTTGATAGTATACTTGTTTCAATGCTGTTCTCTCAGAACATAGGATGGCCTTTTAAAAAGTTGAGCCCAGGAGCTCAGCCATGACACAGGGTCTCACTACCTGGCATCTGGATTTTGAGCTCATACCATTTTTCAGGCAATGGGGCAATTGCTCCTTTGATATTAGAAGGGCATCTTCATCCGGCTGAGTTCTTCAGACGGTCTTGACATTTACATATGTAACATAGTTTTAAAATTCATGTCTTCTCTGTTCTCTGGGGCCACATACACAATGAAAACGAGTAATCCCTCTGATTTCACTTTGCATTTTCCACAGCAGGTTGTAAATGGTTTTGCACAGAGCTGGTGCTCAGGTAGTGTCGAAAGGGTAAAAAATTGAAGATGGCTAGCATGGCGTTGGCCAAAAAGTTCGCTAGGGTGTTTCCATTCCATTTTATGAAAGACCCAAATTAAGTTTTTGGCCAACCCAATACATGTACTATAGGGCACCATGCATGCATTTTAAGGGAAAAAAAACTGTCAGTGTTTACCTTCTTGGAAACCTAATTTGTAAGAGTTTTGCTTTTACTGTAGCGGAAACTATTCCATGAATCATACTTGGGGATTTTGTTTGTTTGTTTTGTTTTCAAAAGCTAGGCTTGCAGTATCTTAGTTCCCCAACCAGGGATTGAACCCATGCCCTTGGCAGTGGAAGTTCAGAGTCCTAACCACTGGACTGCCCGGGAAGTCCCTGTGAATCATGCTTTGAACTTGCATTGTGTTCACACAGATGTTATGCACTAACCAAGTTTAGATTAGGAAAAACTACTTAGAGACCTTGAGCACACAAATCATAGACCAGAATATTCCCATTATATTCCTGGGGCTAAATGACACCTTCTTTATTAAATGAACCTATGTTCTGTCATCCGAGGAAACTAACATCTGCAGAATTTCTTGGCATCACTTCGCTCTTTATATATGCAAGATAAAATTTAAGGTTTGGCCCTTCCTACTGTAGCTGCTTTGAATCAGCAAACGGGCTTCAAAGGCAATGGTTCGCTGTCACCATGAGGCTTAGCTTTGCTGATTATGTATTTGAACTAGCTCCAGCATATGATTGCAAGTTTTTATGAAGTGTTTTCATCTAAGTTGCCCTAAAGTGTTTACAGTATCTAATTTTTTTCTGGGAATTTTACAGAAATGGTTATTCATAAGCATCCACTCATTCGGACTTTCTCCCCCTCTTACACAACTGTGCACTGAGACTGGCTTGGTGGGGGCTGGGGGCTCAGGGTCAGGCTACCTGAAGAACCATAAACTGTGCAGACATGGCCTACGGAGATGTATTTGTGAACTCCAACACTTTCTTTATGGGGCTTCCCAGGTGGTGCTAGTGGTAAAGAATCCACCTGCCAATGCAGAAGATGCAAGAGATGCACGTTCAGTCCCTGGGTCAGGAAGATCCCCTGGAGGGGCAAATGGCACCCCACTTCAGTATTCTTGCCTGGAAGATTTCATGGACAGAGGAGCCTGGTGGACTACAGTCCAAGGGGCTGTAAGGAGTCGGACACACACCAAAAAAAAAAAAGAAAAAAAACCCAGAAAATTCTCTTTATATGACAAAAGAAAAGTCAGAGCTAGGTTGCCGCTCACTGTCTAACAGTAAGGTATTTTGTAATGATGTGCGAACTTTTTGTTCATCTCAGAAAAACGACAATCTGTCATAACAACTGAGATGAATGGTTGCCTCTCTCTCTTCTCTGCGAGAGATCTGTTCTTAGCCAAATTCAAATTTCTGTTGTTAGAAAGTCATGATCAGTTGAAAGACCACGAAGGGATGAAAACTATCAGGAGGTTCATCCAACAAGCATGACTTATGCTGACAGTATATTAAGAGCATAACATCTAAATAAAACTCACATCTAAATAGGCTCACATCCTGGGAAACTGTGGGACTTGAACTTGCCAAGACTGCTGGGCTTCCTTGCAAGCCAGGTGTGGGAGTGCTATGCAGAAGCAACAGCACTGTCTAGAGAATTTCTGGCAAAGTCTTCGAAATGACTTTAAGAATTCTTTTTGTATCCTGTTTGTACTTGGTAACTTACAACTTATTGGCTTAAAAAAATCTAACCAAGAGAAAGAACCATTGGATGAAGTTCTGAACTAATAGCTTGCAAGTGAAAGTACTTTCTAAGTTTTAATCAAGCCTTCATTTTTAAACACATCACTGATATCTCTGAAAATCTAACAGTTTATCTTTACTATTTTTGGCAAACACTGTGCTGTGCTTAGTCACTCAGTCATATCCAGTTCTTTGCAACCCTATGGACTGTAGCCCGCCAGGCTCCTCTGTCCATGGGAATTCTCTAGGCAAGAATACTGGAGTGGGTAGCCTATCGCTTCTCCAGGGGAACTTCCTGACCCAGGAATCGAACTGGAGTCTCCTGCATTGCAGGTGGATTCTTTACCAGCTGAGCCACGAGGGAAGCCCTGCTAATTTAGTAGTTTTAGTAAATGCTACTTACACAGGAAAAACTTACACAGGAAAAACAACAGACTGTATGTGGAAGGAGAATTGGATGTAAAAGCATTTCAGAAGTCTAATTGGAAGAATTTGTCCTGTGATAACACATATACTTCAATAATGCTTTTATAGTTTGATCAAGTTATAGAGTAATATTGTAAACAAGTCATTTTTATTTGATTTCACCAGATATGACTTCAGGACTTTTTATTTATTTTATTTTTGGCTGAGCTGGGTCTTTGTTGCCACATGTGGGCTTTCTCTAGTAGTAGTGAGCAAGGCGGAGGAGGCAATGACATCCCACTCCAGTACTCTTGCCTGGAAAATCCCATGGACAGAGGAGTCTGGTGGGCTGCAGTCCATGGGGTTGCCAAGAGTCAAACATGACTGAGTGACTTCACTTTCACTTTTCACTTTCATGCACTGGAGAAGGAAATGGCAACCCACTCCAGTGTTCTTGCCTGGAGAATCCCAGGGACGGGGGAGCCTGGTGGGCTGCCATCTATGGGGTCGCACAGAGTCAGACACGACTGTAGCGACTTAGCAGCAGCAGCAGCAGTGAGCAAGGACTACTCTCTAGTTGCCATGCGTGGGCTTCTCATTGCGCTGACTTCTCTCCCTGCAGGGCATGGGCTCTGGGCACCCGGGCTCAGTCATCGTGGTGCACTGGCTTAGTTGCTCCGCTGCATGTGGAATCCTCTGGACCATAGATTGAACCTGTGTCCCCTGCATTGGCAGATGTATTCCCACCTACTCTACCATCAGGGAAGTTCCCACTTCAGGATTTTCAAAGACCACAGCCCTGGCTAAATTATTCAGTTCCAGCAAACATGGAAATGAATGTGCTTTAAAAGTATTTTTTAGATTAAGCTTCAGCACCCTAAATAGACCAATTCGTTGTATGAAAGTAATCGTTCTTAAATTCTGCAGTGTGACCCAAAACCACCCACTTTAGGAAGGGTTTCATAGTGAGTTCCCTTAAAATTAATAGTTCAGTCTGCATATTTAAGACGTCTCCACCTTTCTCTGATCAAGCCTCTGTTTGAAATGATTTGCCAGCTCCTCCTCTTCTCGGTAAAAGTGAAGCTCCAAACGTTTGCTCTTTCTTCTTTCCTTTACCCCTTGAAGGATCTATTAACCCACAGATATTCCACTAATTAAACACTATTTGTGGATGATTCCAGATTTTCTCTCTCTGGCCTTGACCTGGTGTCTTTGCTCTATTTCTTTCTGTCTAGCAAGCTATTGGACATCTCTAATCAACGCATGGTATTGACAAACTCAACTGCCAGCCTTCTTCTCCAATCCAGCTTACCCTAACTTAGCAGCTTATCTATTAACTAGACTCAAATCTGGATGTGCCCTTAGATCCTTTCTCTCCTTTAGAAGCTGTTCAGTTGGTAATCATAAGGGTGAGTCTATAGAGCACAATTATATAGATGTCTTTAGATCCTGGTAGGTGGATTTATCAGCGAAGGCAATGGCAACCCACTCCAGTACTCTTGCCTGGAAAATCCCATGGACAGAGGACCCTGGTAGACTGCAGCCCATGGGGTCGCTAAGAGTCGGACACTGAGCGACTTCACCTTCACTTTTCACTTTCATGCATTGGAGAAGGAAATGGCAACCCACTCCAGTGTTCTTGCCTGGAGAATCCCAGGGAATGGGGGAGCCTGGTGGGCTGCCGTCTATGGGGTCACACAGAGTCTGGACATGACTGAAGCGACTTAGCAGCAGCAGCAGATGGGTTTATACAGCGTCAGAAGGATCTTTGAGGTCAAGTTTATATTCTTGTTCTGAAGAGGAGGAAACCCAGTCTGAAAGTGAAGGGAACCTCAGATAATGGTGTTCTCTAGCCACACAGACCCTGTGGAAGATAGAGTCATGGCCCCAAAGATGTCCACCTCCTGCTCCCTGAAACTTGTGAATACAGTAGTACTTTACATGGCAGGAGGGACTTGGCAGAGCTAATGCAGTTAAGGATCTTCAGATGGAAAGATGATTCTGGATTGTGCTTATAAGAGGAGGCAGGAAGGTCAGAGTCAGGGAAGGAGATGTGACAACAGAAGCAGGGGGTCAGAGAGACGATGAAGATATTTCATGGCTCTGAAGATAGGAAGGGCCAAGTGCCAAGGAATGCAGGCAGCCTCTGGACGAGGGAAAAGGTGAGGAAATGGATTCTCCCCTCGGGCTTCCAGAAGGAATGCTACCTTGCTGATATGTTCACTTTGGCTCAGTGATGCTAATCTGGGGCTTCTGACCTCCAGAACCGTAAGATGGTAAATTCATGTTGTTTTAAGCTGCTGAGTTGTGGCCCCTTGCTAAAGTGGTATAATAGTAAACCAATACAGTACTTGCCTGGTGGTCCAGTAGCTAAGACCCTGTGCTCCCAATGCAGGGGGCCGAGGTTCCATCCCTGGTTGGATGGATCCCACACGCCACAACTAAGAGTCTGCATGCCACAAATAAAGAACTTGTGTGATGCAACTGAGACCTGGCACAGCCAAATAAATAAATAAATATTAAAATAAAAATAAAGAAAACCAATACAGGCATTGACCCCCAAGGACTACGAGAAGAGATGCACCCATAGACCCAGGGTAATTGTTCAGTATGGACCACTTTGGGGGATCAAGCTGCTGATGATAACATTTGGAGATGTGTCTGGACTTTTTTTTGCATCTGTTTAACAAGATTATACCAAATTGGAACACTGTTGGGGATCATTGGGGGAAACCTTAAGGGCCTCACCACCACCACCACCACCAAAATAACTCATGTTTTTCCGATGGAGCTCAGTGGACTTTTGTTTGTCAGCAAGATATTGCCTCATGTTCAGGCATCATTCTTGCCTTCCCTTCTCATCTCATCAGCAGTCATTCACTCACCTCTCTATGTTCTCCCTCCCAGGCCTGTCTTTGCCCTCATAGATACTTGTGCAAAGTAGTGTGTCTTTCTGGAGAAAGAAATGGCAACCCACTCCAGTGTTCTTGCCTGGAAAATCCCATGGACAGAGGAGCCTGGTGGGCTACAGTTCATGGGGTTGCAGAGAGTCAGACATGCCTGAGTGACTTCACTTTTACTTTCAATGTGTCTTTCTGTTGTGGTCCATTCTTTCCACCCAAGCTCTCTCCATGTGACCCTCTACAAACACCATTTTATTCATGTTTCTCTCCCACAGAAAAACTTGACTTTCTGTTTCCCAACGTATGGAGTCTAAATTATGACATCTGGCCTTTCCTCACACGTCTGTTCCAACTTTATCTCCTGTTCTTCGCCAGGTTAAATCATCACCTCTGGCTAGAATGTTCCATTGTCATCCCCTGGGTGCTGGTTGTATATCTTCACTTTCTTCACTCACAGCCATGCTCCTCTTTTTTGTCCTTAAAATCCTAAATGTTGAGCGTCTGCTCTATGAAGTGTGTGTGCTCAGTTGCTGAGTCATGTCCGACTCTTTGTAACCCCATGGACTGCAGCCCACCAGGCTTCTCTGTGGGACTTCCCGGGCAAGAATACTGGAGTGGGTTGCCATTTCCTTCTCCAGGGGATCTTCCCTACCCAGGGATCGAAGCTGTGTCTCCTGCTTGGCAGGGGATTCTTTACTGCTGAGCCACCAGGGAAGCCCCTCTGTATGAAGACAGTGTGCTAAACACTTGTTATGCAAAAAAGGATGATGTGGAAGGACAGTATGTTTTGGGGTAAGCTTTATTACTTAGGGGTGCTTACCCTCTCATATTTTATAATCCAGTCGGAATAGAAATAGAAAAATAAATTAGGAAGGACTTTACCAAGGTACTTTAATGTAATTAGACAGGAGTCTCTTGAGTATGATGAAACCTGTTAACACTTGCATGACTAAAATTCAGCTGTAAGGTCTCTGTGATGTTTATTTCTAGATATTTTAGGATTTGTCCACAGTGGGACACAGGAAGTTGCATTTGAGAGAGCATAAGCACACAGAGCACTACCTATTGCTTCTAAAAGTTGTAAGTTAGGTAAGAGGTGTCCTTTCGGTGATCAAATATTTAAGCAGGGACAGCATTGATTGGACAATATTGATGCTGTGGTGATTTCCAATATCAGTTGAAGCTGGGAATAATAATTTTCATTAACAATTATGTAAAACTCATAGTACATACATTGGTGATAGTATGATCAAATATAGATTTAATATGTTCAAATAGTTCAAACCCTGAGTTTTCTATGAAATACATAAACATACTCAAATATGAGAACAGGCAAGATTTTTTGAGATTGTGGAAAGTAGAAAAGGGTTTTGAAAAAGCTAGCTTAAGAGAAGTTAGCATGGAAGTGAGTGCTGAGCCTGTAACAGACTGGTTTGTTTTTCATTTGTCTTATTTTGAGCTGTGCCCCACAGGGATGGAGACACATGAGTGTAATGAGAAGAGACAACCATGTCCAAGTCAAATGAACATTTCATGTGCCTAGACTGACTTTTCTGAGCTCAGAATTTGAATAGAAAAATGGCTGAATTCATATTGAAGGAAAGAATTTAATGTCATTTTGACAGAGCCGAACTAAAGACTAAACACTGGTGAAAGCTAGCTCAATCCGTAAGGTGAGTCATATTAGTAAGACCTCTGATTTCAAACCAGTAATTAGTAGCAGAGTCTCATGAATGACTTTGTACTGATCATACTCAAGTGTGGTTGTGGTTTGTTTCCTCTGCACCACAATTAGAGCTTAGATCTTTCCTTTCAGAGAGAAGGGTCAACAAGAAGCATTTTTAAAATGGAAATCTGTCTTAACAGAGAAAATTAAAGCTTGTGTGACTTGGTTCTTAATATTTTGTTGTTAACAGCATTCTATTCATTTGCTTGTTCTTAATTTATTTATAATTTATAGTTGATTTCTAATACTATTTTATTAGTGATTTGAATGAGTACTTTGTTGGGAGAGTGGATCATACTTTCTTATTAAATAAAGGTGAACAGTGGATGTCTTAGTCCATTCAAGCTGCTGTAACAGATTACCATAGACTGGTTGGCTAATAAGCAGCAGAAATTTATTTCTCACAGTTTGGGAGGCTGAGAAATCCAAGATCAAGGAATTGGCAGATGCGGCGTCTGGTAGGAGCCCACTTCTGCTTTGCAGATGTCCTCACATAGCAGAATGGGAGAGGGAGCTCTCTGAGACCTCTTGCTTATCAGGGCACTAATCTCATTCATGAGATCCCCACCCTCATGACATTAGCACCTCCCAAAAGCCCCATCTTCAGATACTATCACATTAGAGATTAGGTTTCAATATATTAATTCTGGGGTGGGTGGTACACAGACATTCCATCTATGGCAGGATGGATTTTGGACTGCCTTGAATTTGTGGTTTCTAAAAGCAGATTCAGACATAAACCTGCTATGTCATGTGCTGCTCTCACCACACTTGGAGAATTATATTTGGTCGTAGGAGGCCAAATTTAAGCTTTCTGTTTACCTTGCAGAACATATTCCAAGGAGAACTTGAAACTGGGTCTCTTGACTTTGTATGCTGTGCTTTCCATTTCATGTCCATAATGTTAGCAAGTGCAGGGCTGGACCCAAGGCCCCAATATTCACACAGTCCTCCAGTAGAACTTCATCCTGACTGGTCCTCACAGGTTCAGCCCCAGAATAGCTGAACCGAGTTCATCAGATGAAAGAAGTTGGGGCATCTCATTGTTGTTCTTAAAAGCAGGGCAGCTAAGTGAGCAGCCTTCAAAGCCTTGTTTATGAAAGATGATCCAGTCCCAGAGAGTGTTTGCCCTAAACAAAATAAATAAAGAAAGATACCAGAAGACCTGCTGGGAAACTCAGATATTTTAAGGGCCATTAGATTCGTTTTCTATGGCTGCTTCACAGATTAGCCCAAATCAGTGACATGAAGCAGCACGGATATGACCCCACAGTTCCTGTTGGTGGGAGGTGTGGGCGCCGCTCAGCTGAGCCTCTGCTCAGGGCATCACAAGGCCAAAATCAAAGCACCAGCAAGGCAGGGTCCTTCTCGGAGGCTCCAGGTTAGAGTTCGCTTTCAAACTCTCATTCAAGTTGTCATCAGAATTGAGTTCCTCACAGAAAGTAAGCAGCAGTCCCTGTTTCTTTGCTGGCTGACAGCCGCGAGCCTGTCTTCACTCCTTAAGGCCACCTGTATCCTTTGTCACCTTGCCCCTTCCACTGCCAAACGGGCAGCAGAATGCGGAGTCCTGTTCACATGTCATATATCTCTGACTTCTCCTTCTGCCCTGTCTCTCTGACCATGACCAGAGAAAGTTCTCAACTTTGAAGGGTTCATGTGGTTAGGCTGAAAGTGAAAATGTTGGTGGCTCAGTCGTGTCCGACTCTTTGCGACACTATGGACTATGAGCCCGCCAGGCTCCTTTGTCCATGGAATTCTTCAGGCAAGAATACTGGAGTGGGTTGCCTTTCCCTTCTCCAGGGGATCTTACCAACCCAGAGATGGAACCCAGGTCTCCCACATTGCAGGCAGATTCTTGTTGGGCCCATAGGACAATTCAGGACAACCTCCCTGTCTTTGAGTACGTGGCCTTCATCACCTCTTCTGTAGTTCTTTTTGCCATTCCATGTGACACTAGAAAGTGCTACAGTGAGGGCAGGACGACTTTGGGCATCTCATCCTGCCCACATAGTCAGAGTGTAAAGATGGATCATGGCGTCTGCAGTGGATAGAGAGGTGGCAGGCAGGTTTCCCTGCTGCTGGAGATGCTGAGAGGAGCAGAGAAGAAGACAACCATGGGTTTTCTTTCCAGGAGTCTCAAGAAGGACTGTTGTAAGGGAGTCTTCTCTGTCCCTTCCTGCCCTGAGACTATAGGACCCTAAACTCTATGGACTAAGCTCTAAACTCTGGAGGCACATGTGAGGAAAACCTAAGGCAGCTTTGTTCAGTCGCTCATTCGTGTCCGACTTTGTGACCCCATGGACTGCAGCACGCCAGGCTTCCCTGTCCATCACCAACTCCCAGAGCTGCTCAAACCCATATCCATTGAGTCAGTGATGCCATTCAACCATTTTGTCCTCTGTCGTCCCCTTCTTGCCCCTGCCCTCAATCTTTCTCAGCATCAGGGTCTTTTCCAGTGAGTCAGCTCTTCGCCTCAGGTGGCCAAAGTATTGGAGCCTGAGCTTTAGCATCAGTCCTTCCGATGACTATTCAGGGTTGATTTCCTTTAGGATTGACTGGTTTGATCTTCTTGCAGTCCAAAGGACTCTCAAGAGTCTCCTTCAACACCAAAATTTAAAAGCATTAATTCTTTTGGCTGTACCAAATTCTATATTTAAAGTGGTTCTGAGTTTTGTCACGTTGACCCTGAGAATGTGGAAATGAAGTTTCTTTCTATAATTCAGTTCAGTTCAGTTGCTTAGTTGTGTCTGACTCTTTGCGACCCCATGAATCGCAGCACGCCAGGCTTCCCTGTCCATCACCAACTCCCAGAGTTTACTCAAACTCATGCCCATCGAGTCGGTGATGCCACCCAGCCATCTCATCCTCTGTCTCCCCCTTCTCCTCCTGCCCCCAACCCCTCCCAGCATCAAGGTCTTTTCCAATGAGTCAACTCTTCACAGGAGGTGGCCAAAGTACTGGAGTTTCAGCTTCAGCTTCAGTCCTTCCAATGAACACCCAGGACTGATCTCCTTTAGGATGGACTGGTTGGATCTCCTTGCAGTCCAAGGGACTCTCAAGCGTCTTCTGCAACACCATAGTTCAAAAGCATCAATTTTTCGGCACTCAGCCTTCTTCACAGTCCAACTCTCACATCCATACATGACCACTGGAAAAACCATAGCCTTGACCAGACGGACCTTTGTTGGCAAAGTAATGTCTCTGCTTTTTAATATGCTGTCTAGGTTGGTCATAGCTTTCCTTCCAAGGAGTAAGCGTCTTTTAATTTCATGGCTACAGTCACCATTCGCAGTGATTTTGGAGCCCCCTAAAATAAAGTCTGACACTGTTTCCACTGTCTCCCCATCTATTTCCCATGAGGTGATGGGACCAGATGCAATGATCTTAGTTTTCTGAATGTTAAGCTTTAAACCAACTTTTTCACTCTCCTCTTTCACTTTCATCAAGAGGCTTTTTAACATCAATCCTACAATAGCTGTAAATACCAGCTTCATTTTATAGAAGAGGAATGTAAGGCATAAAGAAGTTAAACCATTTACCCCAAAAAATCACACAGTAAGTGACAGAGTCCGCCATGTGACACCAGGCAGCCTTCACTCTCACACTGGGCTGCTTTATGAGTTGGAGGATTAAAGTAGAATTTCACACAATTTTGACCCTCTTGGCATTTTACCAGTATAAATAAGGGGGCTCCGGATGGACCTGTTTGTTTTTATGAAGAAAGACAAAAATATCCACTGTGTGATCCTTGTTGGCCTTTGAGCCTCGGAAAGCCACCCTGAACAGTTACTTCTGAGCATCCTAAGAGCATCTCCTGGGCTAGTTGTGGAGAATGCAGATGTGTAGAAGACATAAGGGGCTCTCACCAGGAATTCTCTTGAGCTCCTGAGGGAGGTCCAGTCAAACAAGGTGGGATTTTGGAGTTACACCTAGCTGGGCTTGGGGGAACCTTCTGGTTTGTGTTCAAAGCCCATTAGTATTTGGCAAGCAGTTTTTGTAACAAGAGGGACCTGTTAGAACCCAGCAACTGGAGAGTCATGGGTAGGAAAGTATGTGGTTATTTCCAAAAGAGTCCTTCAGGTATATTTGGATTGTAAATATGCCCTTGTCCTTCTTGGGCATCAAGTGGGGGCTTTATTCACTCCAAAGTAGGTGTAAAATACAGTGTTTATTTGGTATTTGGACCTACTTGCAAAAGTTTAATCTTTTTCACTCTCAAAAAAAAAAGAAGACCTCTTAGGTCCTCTTTGCTTATACAATGATCGTGAAAATAAATTTCTAAATGATGCCATTATGGGACTATAATAAATTTTTTTCCAACTTACTTCCAATATTCATGAAAATATTTGTCCACTAAAAAAATTAAAAGAAATTTACAGGGAATACCCCATACTAACCACTGGAATTCTCTAATTAACATTTTACTATACTTGTTTATTGGTGGTGCTAGCCGTAAAGAACCCGCCTGCCAATGCAGAAGATATAAGAGATGCAGGTTCAATCCCTGGGTTGGGAAGATCCCCTGGAAGAGGGCATGGTAACCCACTCCAGTATTCTTGCCTGGAAAATCACATGGACAGAGGAGCCTAGCGGGCTACAGTCCATAAGGTTGCAAAGAATGGAACACAACTGAAGTGACTTAGCACACAAGCACACATTTGCTTTATTACTTATCTCTCAATTCATTCATCCTTCTGTGCATTAATTAATCCATCTCCTTTTTCCATGAATTTTAAAATATGTATCAAATTACTGTGCCCTTTCTTCCAAATGCTGCAGCATGAATAGCATTAATTAGCATTCAATATGTGTTTGATTTCTCTCTCATAGGAAAATTTACATACAAGGAAATACACACATCTTAAGTGTTGACATATGCATTCACCTGTGCAACCCTAAATCCCATTGTGGTACAGAATATCATTCCAGAAATTTCTCTTATGCCCCTCTCAGTAAGTTTCTGCCCCTGCCTCTTAGGGGAAACCACTGTTCTAATTTTTTCCACCTTAGATTACTTTCTTGCCTGTGTTAGAACTTCCTATAATTGGAATCATGCAATATGGACCCTGGCTGCTTTTGTTTACCATAATTTTTTTTTGAGATCTATCCATGTGTTTCTTGAAACAATGGATCACTTATTTTTATTGCTGAGTAATATTCCACTGGAGGAATATTCTGCAGTGTGTTTATCCATTCTCCTATAGAAACAAGTTGTTTCTGGTTTGTGGCTGTTGTAAATAGAGTTGCTGTGAACATTTTATACAGTTGTTCTGTGGATATATATGTTTTCATATGCTTTCATTGCTCTTGGTGAAATAAATACCCTATAACCCAGCAGAATGTTTAGTTTCATAAGGTACCACTAGACCTTTTTTAAATTAATTGTATCTTTCTATACACAAATAGAATATATGTGAGAATTTCTGTTGTTCCATATTCTCACCAACTTTTGGTGCTGCTAGTCTTTTTAATTTTAGCCTTTTTAGTGGGCAGGTTTATATATACCAAATAGATAGGTACATAGATGCCCAGATAGATAATATAGTGCATACGTTTCATTTTTCAGCTATAAATGGCTTTAGTTTTTGAAGAGTCTTGGAGCACTTTTAAAAATTAAAATTAAAATTTCACCATTATACTTATTTTCATGCATACTTTTATTTTTCTTTGATATTTTATTGAAGACTGTCACATGACCAGATTACCTCCCCAATGAATATCCATCCCATCTGATCATGTAGAACTATTTTATCACATATCAACCAGATATGCCATGGTGTGTATGTGTGTCAGGGTGGAGAAGGAATAGAAAAGAAAAAGAAAATAAAAGTAACCCTTCCAGAGTCTATTATTTGCATCCTACCAATGCAAAGCTAGAAGTTCTGTAGGACTGTTTCTATGCCTGTTCTCCTCTTTAAAAGAAACCTCAACATGCGTACCAATTGGAAGGTGCAAGAGTTGATACATTCCAAAAAGTGCTAGGATCTCTTAATGACTAAACAGCTTCTAAAAATTACTGGGGGCACATCACTATCCCTTTTGAGTCATGAGTGTATTGATTCAATTCCTCAAAGTATTCTAATAACCTTTTTTAAACTTAAGATAAACAATAAAGTTCTAAACATATCTATTCACAGAAATAAGACATTTTGGTTCAGAGCCAGGCATACCAAGAGATGATCTACTGTAATAAGTGAAATTCCTTGAGATTTAAAATACTCTCCTAAAGACTGAGTCTATCATTTGGAAATTGAGAACAGATAGGATCAGGTGACGCAGGGGTAAAGAATCTACCTGCCAATGCAGAAGACTTAAGAGATTCAGGTTCAGTCCCTGGGTTGGGAAGATTCCCTGGAGGAGGAAATGGCAACATGTTCCAGTATTCTTGCCTGAAAAATTCCATGGACAGAGGAATCTAGCAGGCTACAGTCCTTGGGGTCGCAAAGAGTTGGACACAACTGAGCACGCACGCACATAGGATTGTCTGCTTATTTCCTCTGCTGGTGCTGTTAACCTGTAAAAATATATGCTGGGTGTCTTTAGATGCATGTGCATGTCTGCATGTGGATTTCACAGAACCAAGCTGTTCCAGAGAGCCACATCTGGGATGGGGGCAAAGGTGGGTGTCTGAGTCAGGTCCTCTTTTTTCAGTTCTATTTCTTCCCTCATATGGCCTTTCCTAACTTTTATTCTACTTCAGAGCAGCCTCTAGAGAAGGAAATGACAACCCACTTCAGTATTCTTGCCTGGAGAATTCTATGGACAGAAGAGCCTGGAAGGCTACATACAGCCCATAGGGTCACAAGAAGTCAGACACAACTGAGTGACTCTCACTCACTCACTCAGAGCAGCCTCCTTTTTTTTTTTAAGAAACTGTATCCATGCAGGAACAGTGACTCCCGTGTATGATTTCCCTGCTGTGTGTACTGTTGCCTTTTAGTGGAGGTACTTTCCCCAAGTCCTTTGTCTGGCTTCTTTGGACTTCTACCCAGACATACAGATTTAGTAGCATAAATAGCCTTTCTGTTGTTTAGATTAAAATAGAGATTTCATGAAAGGAGAGGATTTTTTTTTTCTGAACTTAAAACATTTTCTTGCCGCGACGCTCATGAGGTGGGATTGTTCAGTCTGATTCCTGAAATGCTGACCCTCAACCCTGCATTTGTTTGTTGTTTAATGTGGAGAAAAATCACCGGCTGGGAACTGCTGGTGGCTCTATTATTGTGTCAGTATTTTTTGATATTAAGAAAATCTGTGATTATTCCGAGTTAGGAAAACAGACTAGCGTTAGATCCATGAAGTCTATTATCCCACATATTGTAATACAAAAGGGCAGTGCTTCTTGAGGATAGCAGGGAAGACATTACTTGTGTTTCGTGCCATTTGATTATTTAAAATATTCCCATCTAATCAGAGGTTGGAGGAGATTGGATGCCTCCTTTAAAAAAAGGTTTTTCACTTTTTGCTCGGCTGATCGATTTCTTTCTTTTTTACCTACCATCTGCTGGACATGTTTGTGACTGTGTGAAAAAGCATATGGGAAGGGGTAGAGAAGTTAATGCGTTCAACTGGTGAGGGTGGAGGACACGGTGTCTGCAGTCTGGTCAAGTTTGCAGTCCATCTGCTGGGGCACAGGGAGCCCTTGTAAAATGTGGCTCTGCTCTCCAGGCAGTGTCCCTGCAGGACTCTGTATGGCCACAGCAAAATTAAGTCTCCTTCCTAAACAACCTCCCTTGGCAGATACTTGGCGCACAGTTTATGGATATATTTTTCCTTTACTGTAAACCTAAAGACTGCCTAGTGAAATTAAACTCAGAAAGGGATCTTTTTTAGTTCATTCACCTCTTGACAGAGAAAACTGTTCAAATAATTTTTAATGCACACTTTGTGTCTTCTTTAGACCCGATTCTTGTGCTGCAACTTACATTTTTAGTTGAAGTTAAAATTGATTAAAAACTATCCTGTTATGAACTTTCTCCCCTATTCTTTGAACTAGGTTTTTAAACTATCTTGTTGAAACTCATTTGCTTTTTTTAAATTTAAAAATAGAATCATTGCCTCTAGTGATGGTTCTTTGAGAACCTTGATGGCAATCTATTTATGTCACATTAAATATTAAACTTATGCATTCTAAATCAATACATGTTAAAATACTACATAAATGCTAAGTAAATATGAGAGAGGAGTTACTAGCTTTTAGACCAGGGCTGTTGTTTATGTGTACTCATTAGGTAACATTTTGTTAATTAGGTGGGGCTATTCCCTCCTCCCACCTTCCCATTTCTAAATTCAGAATCCCTGGGGAGATGTTTCCCTGAGAGGATGGTCTGGAAAGACTTGAAGTTAGATGCTTCCTCTCTCTATCTTCCTGTTAGCTGCTTCATGGCTGGTTAACACTCTTTATCCACCCAACAATCCATCTATCCAACCATTCATCTGTCTGCCCTCCCACTTATCCATGCATCCATCCACCCATTCATCTATCCATCCACCCACCCACCTACCCACCCATCCATCCACCCATCCATTCATCCATCCATCCACTCATCCACCCATCCATCCAATAAAGAATCTGCTTTCCGTAGCTTTTATCACCAAAAAGGTTGATGTTACATTTATGGATTCCTTTTGATTTTCAAGTGCTTTCAAGAGGTATTTGGGAGAGAGATTATTCCTTTTTATACATGAAAGACAATATAGCTTGTAGTCATGTGTCAGTACTGCGTAGAAGTGGCCGTCCCACCTGCACCCTACTGCACTTCTTTCAGCATCTCTCAGTTGTTCCATGGATTCATACTCACTGTTTAGAGATCATTTTCAAAGATGATTAAGATCCAGCCCCTCTTTTCAGGAACTCAGGACCCCTTGAGGGAAGCATCGATAAGTGAACAGCAGACCGTGCAGGGATGCAGAGGAGGAGATGACTTACTGAGCTGTCAGAGAGGCTTCCCAGGGAAGTGGCTTTGGAACCAGGATTTGAAGGCTAATAATTAGTCATGTAGAGAAAAGTGGGGAGGCATTCCTCGGGCCACACCCCCATCCATGTGAATGGTAGATTTTGCAGGGACATGAGAATAATATCACCTGCATCCAAGCCTTCTGAGTTTATAAAGCATTAGAAAAAGAGCATTAGAAAAACAACTGTTTTTTTTTTTTTTCCTCTAAGAAAAGTTATCAGTGGAGTTGCTGAGCTTGCTAATAAACTGATCTCTTATCCCGTAGGAGCATAATGAGTAGTGGGTGTGATTCTAAGTCTGTGAACTAGTTGCCATGTCTGCTCTGGCTTCCTCTCCCCGATTATTATCAATCCTCTTTCCCATCTTTTCTGCTTGATTGGTAAATCTTTAACCAGATAGTCCAATATCAAAGGCCTTTTTAGTGTAACTGTCTGTAACCCGAGCCTCTTCTGTTAATACTAATCATGTGTAATTGACTGAGAAGGCAGTTACCCTCTTTGTTCCCAATCTCCTCTCCTTTCTTTCCCTATTCTTGTTCTTGCTTTTTCAACTGAGTTAAGAGAAAGCATCTACATCACAGTAGCCAAAAGAGTACAGAAAGGCCAGCCTCCTTAAAGTCAATTTCAGCAGCAGGAGGAGGAGACTTTGATGTTTTGTTGTGGGTGTTTAATTTTTATTTTATATTGGACTGTAGAGTTGACTCATTGGAAAAGACCCTGATGTTGGGAGGAATTGGGGGGCAGGAGGAGAAGGGGACGACAGAGGATGAGATGGCTGGATGGCATCACCGACTCGATGGGCATGAGTTTGAGTAAACTCTGGGAGTTGGTGATGGACAGGGAGGCCTGGCATGCTGCGATTCATGGGGTCGCAAAGAGTCGGACACGACTGAGTGACTGAACTGAACTGAACTGAACTGTAGCTGATTTGCAGTGTTATGTTAGTTCCAGGTGTACAGAAAGTGAGTTAGTTACGTATCTATGTGTGTCTGTTCTTTTTCAGATTCTTTTTCCACATAGGTTATTATTGAGATTGAGTAGAGTTCCCTGTGCCATATAGTAGGTCCTTGTTGATCATCTATTTTATATATAGTAGTATGTATATGTCAGTCCCAATCTCCCGATTTATCCCCCCCCCCCTCCGCCTGCCTACCCACTGGTAATCGTGTTTGTTTTCTACATCTGTTATTCTATTTCTATTTTATAGATATGTTCATTTGTACCTTGTTTTAAGATTCCACATATAAGCTGTAACATATGATATTTGTCTTTCTCTTACTTGCTATGATATTCTCTAGGTCCATCCATGTTGCTGCAAATGGCACTATTTCATTCTTGTTTATGGCTGAGTAACATTCCATTGTATATATGTCCCACATTTTCTCTATGCTTTTCATCTGTTGATGGACACTTAGGTTGCTTCCATGTCCTGGCTATTATGAATAGAGCTACAATGAACATTGGGATGCATGTATCTTTTTGGATTATGGTTTTCTCCAGATATGTACCTAGAAGTGGGATTGCTGGATCATATAGTAACTCTATTTTTAGTTTTCTGAGGAACCTCCATACTGTTTTTCACATTGCTACACCAACATACATTCCCACCAACAGTATAGGAGGGTTCCCTTTTCTCCACACCCTCTCCAGCATTTATTATTTGTAGGCTTTTTAAAGATGGCCATTCTTTCTAGTGTGATACCTCATTGTAGTCTTGATTTGCATTTCTCTAATAATTAGCAATGTTGAACATCTTTTCATGTTCTTATTGGCCCTCTGTATGTCTTCTTTGTAGAAATGTCTATTGAGATCTTCTGCCCATTTTTGGATTGGGTTGTTTGCTTTTTTTGTTATTGAGTGGCATGAGCTGTTTGTATATTTTGGAGATAAAGCCACATTGTTGAAAATAACCACCTATGCCCAGATCTTCATTTATATAAGGGTTATTAAAGATGCTGTGTTTATCTTTCCAAGTCCTAAAGTGAAGGAGATAAGGGAGCTGATGGTAACTATTGTAGTAATGGGGTGGGAGTGATTTTGTTCCCAGAGGAGAAGGCCCCTCCAATGGCCATCATGGGAGCCTCAGAAGAGACATCTCAGTGTGGGGAGTGGCTGGCGGGCAATCCAGAGCGGCCTGGGGTCCCCTTGAATTCTCTCACTTTTGCAGGGAATTGAAAGATAAGGTGCAGCGTGCTGTAGGGAGAACCTGGATTCAGTGCTGTTCGTTTATTCACTCACTCATTCATGGATATTTGTTAAGCCCCTCCTACACTTTGTCAGACAGAATAAAATAGATTTGTGATCCCCACTGTGCCCGAGTTTGCAGTATCATGGATGCAGTGAGCTCTTCAGTTAGCAGGACTGCTGTTCCAGATGGAGATGTGTACGCTTAGGTCTGCTGTGAACACCTGTGCACACAGCTCTGTTCCGTTCTTTTAAAAAATTTTTTTAAATTATTTATTTATTTTTGGTTGCGCCGTGTCTTCATTGGTGCTTGCGGGCTTTCTCTAGTTTCAGCAAGCTGGGGCAGCTCTTGGTTGCCGTGTGCGGGCTTCTCATTGCGGTGGCTTCTCTTGTTGCAGAGCACAGGCTCTGGCACGCGGACGGGCTCAGTAGTTGTGGCACACAGGCTTAGTTGCTCCAAGGCATGTGGGACCTTCCCCCACCAGCGAAGGAGCCCGTGTCCTCTGCATTGGAAGGTGGATTCTTATCCACTGGACCACCAGGGACTTCTGTGTTCCATGCTTTTCATGGCACCAGCCCTGGCCTCTTCTGTGTGGTTCTGATTACACGTCACTTTTTTGGATAATGCTCCAAACAACTTCCTAACTTGCTGGGAAAACACCTGGTTTGCTAATGAGTCAGTTAGCAATTGTCCCCCCAAAAACATAAAAAGAAAAAATATATAATCATATCTAAAGTTGAACTTGAAAAAAATGTTTTCTATTTCACCCCACCCTATTACTGGACATAATATAAAGCTGGCATGACCTTAGATGGTATCATGATGCCAAACTGCTTTGAAAATTTAAGGCCTCTGGATAAAGAAAGAGAAGACTCTGTTACTTTGGAGAAAAGGTCAATAAAATTGGAAATGTTATACAATGAAATGTAATGAAAGTAGTACTTGATAACTTCCTGAGGCAATGTGCCTGATTTCTGTATTAGTATTATTTTTAGGTGTGCGGTAGGACTTCCCTGGTGATTCAGATGGCAAAGAATCTGCCTGCAATGTGGGAGACCTGGGTTCAATCCCTGCCTGGGTCGGGAAGATTCCCCTGGAGAAGGAAATGGCAACCCACTCCACTATTCTTGCCTGAAAAAGTCCATGGACAAAGGAGCCTGGCAGGCTACAGTCCATGGGTTTGCAAAGGGTCAGACATGACTGAATGACTAACACTTAGGTACGAGGTAACCAGACTGAAAGCCAGGCAGTCTTGCTCCTCTGATCACTGCTTCCCAAACTCCAACATGGATGAGCACCCCTGGCGGGTCTGGTTAATGTGCATTCTGATCTCGTGGGTTTGGTGTGGCCCCTAAGATGCTATGGCTGTTACCGTGCTGCTGGCCAGGGGATCACACTTGAGATAGTGATTCTGCCTACTGACCTTCAGATCCTAATGTTTAGAGGCAGACTGAGGCAGAACCAGGAAGCAGTCCATTGGGTCTGGCTGCTCTCATATGACCTGTTCTTCAGCCACTCTGTCTGCCACCAGGTATATGAGCTGTTTCTTTTTCCTTAGATTCTGAACATCTCAATTGAAGGGATGATAAAAGATGATAAAGAAAGGATGATAAAATAAAGCTACCTAGAAAACTTATTCTCACCTTATTCAAAGCATAGCTTCAATGTAGGTAGTTGCTGTGATCCATTCGGTTGTTGGGATGGACACAGATGTTTTGGAAGGGACTGCACCACTTTTTCTGTATAAGTAGTCACTCCCTTACACATCCATACAGTTAAAATGCTTATTATGTACTTGTTATGTGCATAATAAAAACTCTCCATAGCCCCCGGTGACCCTGATTGTGGACTTCAAGTTCCATTATCTTTATTCTGTCTTTAGACCATCTCCGGCCGGACTGTGTGTGTTTATGACCTGACAAAAACAATTTCAAGGAGCAACAGAAGTTGGTGGTTGGTCTGGTTCCAGTTTGCACTTGATATTGAACTGCCTTTTTATACTGTTTCTTTTTCAGTGGAGTGAGACTCTCACAAACCGTGAAGCTTAGAAGTTTTTAATCCATGTTATGTGAGTGCGGTTTTTAGGATTGTGCAAATGGCATCTTGAATAAGTCATTTATTGCCAGTTGTTTGGGACTCATTTAAAGAAATAATAGTTGACTGTTGTTAGGCAGAGATGTAGAGTGCCCGATTTCATTTCCATAATTTTTTTTAAAGAGTAGAGACTGACTAGATCTTTGAGTTGTTTTATGCAAAAGACATGGGCTTTGCACCACTCCTAGATAGCACAGTGCACAGCCGCCAGCGGCCCCGGCTGCCTGTTCTTCATTGTCCCTGCACAGAAGTTGGTTCAGTCACTGCTGAGGCAGCAGAATTCCTGGGTGACCTTTTCGTAATTTATCTCCATGGAGATTCTTGGCCGCCCAAAGAGTCTCGGAGACCTCAGAGGAGCCAGCAGAAGGACTGATCTGTGTGAGCCTTCCTCTTTCCAGCTCACGGGGTTTTGTGGTTTTGTTTTGTGTTTCTAAATGAACGGGGTGGAGTTGGATCCTCTAGTCAACGACCTTTTGCAATGTTCATTTTCTTGCCACTTGTCTGGTAAGAGCCAGGATGCTGGGGAGTGGGCTGGGCCATGGCTAGTTCATACCATAGGGCTTCAGGGGCTTCCAGAAGGGACCCAAGGGAAAGGAATTTTGAAAAATCCCTCCCACTGCTGTCTTGGCTCGCTGCATCCCAGC
Organism: Cervus canadensis; assembly: GCF_019320065.1. Classification (NCBI taxonomy): domain Eukaryota; kingdom Metazoa; phylum Chordata; class Mammalia; order Artiodactyla; family Cervidae; genus Cervus; species Cervus canadensis. The sequence goes on along the minus strand of NC_057395.1, from coordinate 31,842,498 downwards.
TTGCTTTCATCCCTGAGCTGTGTGATCAGCATTTTCCGGCCTGGGGCTCCATCTCTGCATCTCAGCATATCTTGAGGCCCCTCTCACCCTAAGGAAACACCTGTGAAACAGCACATCCATGGCCCCATTGTCCCTCGGACTATCCACTTCTCCTACCCCGTTGCCACAAACGCTGATGTCTGCGCCCAGTTTCTCCACTTGTCACCCCCCAGGTCATCCCTTGGTGGTGGTGATTTAGTCACTCAGTTGAGTCCGACTCTGCAAGTCCATGGACTGTAGCCTGCAGACTCCTCTGTCCATGGGATTCTCCAGGCAAGAATATTGGAGTCAGTTGCCATTTCCTTCTCCAGGGGAATCTTCCCGACCCAGGGCTCGAACCCACATCTCCTGTGCTGCAGGCAGGTTCATTACCTCTGAGCCACCTGGGAAGCCCCTGAATCATCCCTTAACCCTCTGCTTTCTCTCTCCTCTGACACCAGCCCCTCCGTCTCTGGGACACGCTGTCTGGGCTCCTGTGACTCTGACTTCTCCTGGCTCCTCTCCTCATGTGAGGGTCCCCTTCCTTAGTCTCCTTTGGGTCCCTCCTTTCCTCCACTTTCCTTAAGAGGAAGGTGTGACCCAGAGCTCCCCCTCTTTAACCTGGAGCATCCTTTCTCCTCTGGGGCTTCCATTTCTGGCCATCTTCCTGATGGACTCCCTGATCTCCACCCCAACCAGCCTCCTTCCGGACCTCCCACCTGTGCTCTCGCTGTTCAGTGGCGGATCTCTTCACTCACGGGAGCCCGGAGCTTTGCAGCAGCCTCTCCTCCTGGCCAGAATGCTTTTGCCTGACCAATTCATTTTCACTCTTCCCAGAGCATCAGGCATCATATCCTTGGGGAGCCATCTCTGATCTCCCCTTTCCCTTCTCCAGGTCTGTACACATACCTTTGCTCTTTACCCGACAAATATTGAACATGAATATGAATGGTTGAATCACTGATGGCTCAGTGGTAAAAGATTTCGCCTGCAATGCAGGAGATGCAGGAGACGTGGGTTCAGTCCCTGAGTTGGGAAGTTCCCCTGGAGAAGGAAATGGCCACCCACTCCAGTATTTTGCAGCTGGGAAATCCCATGGACAGAGGAACCTGGTGGGCTACTGTCCATGGGGTCGCAAAGAGTCAGACACAACTTAGAGACTGAACATTAATGGTTGAATGCTTCCGTGTTACAGGCACAGCTCCAGATGCCGAGGATTCAGTAGAAAGCTCCATCCTGACACTCACCACCCTGTCGTGTGTGTCCGCCATCCATCTGTCTCTCCTCGGTCCTCTGGTCCTCAGGATTTGCTGAAAGAGTAAATCCGATTATGCAGATTTTCTACCTTCTCCTCTCTCTCCTTTTCTGCTGGTGTTTTCTCTCCATCTCTCTCTAGGAGCAGAAACCGGAAATCAAACTTCATAATTACGAGATTAGCCAGATGAAATTTCCTCACCGTTTCTGCTTTCTCTATAGAGTTTGCTGAAGTCTCTGTGTGTGTATGTGAGATGCAAAGTGTGAGCTGAATGCTTCCTTTGTTTGATCAATTTGCTCAGCTGCAGCCAGCAACAAAAGTTTCTCCTCCTTCTTGTGCTTTGTTCGGAGCTAAAGAACTCAGTTCTTTGAAAAGGAGAGAGGGATATTCTGTTGATATTCTGTTCTGGGTAATTTCTATACCATGAAGACCGAAGTGTTTTGTTGGGGAGCAAACAGAGGGTTTTCAAATGTTTTTTTTTAACCTTGTAATACCATCATCTCTTTCTCCTAAAACAAAGCAGCAAAAGGCGACAAATGGACTCTTTGGGGGCTGGTGCTGGTACAGGTGCCAGATAAAATACAGGACACTTGGTCAAGAGGCGTTTCGGTTAAACACTGAATACATTTTTTTAGTGTTAAGTTTGCCCAAATATCTCACTGGACGTAATTACACTTTGAAAAAATCATTTGTTCATCTGAAATTCAAACTGACCAAGTGTGCTGCATTTTTATTCACCAAATCTGGCCACCCTTAGGACTGGCAGAAGGTAGTTAGTTGCTGGGATCAGCTGGTTTTTGGCTCTTATTTTTGATCATGGTGACTTTTCAGCGAGACGTCCCAGGATGTGGTGAAAACCGCTGCCTTTGCCAACTTTGAGAACTTTTAGAACATGTCTCAACCCAGAGCTGGAGGCACAGTGAGAAGGCAACTCGATCGTTCCCGGACCGCCTTCACCCTGGAGGGGAGGTGACAGCAGGTGTTAGCGCGTCACACGGCCAGTCTTCATCCTTGGGGCTGCTTAGCTGTTACGGCAGTAGAAGCTGTCTGGTGTGTAAGTACACTCAGTTTCATTCAGCAGTAATTGATTATTCCATTTGTGAGGCAGGGGCACGGAAAACTGTGTCCACTTGCAGGATGTCCATCTTGTGAAGAACAAGTGTTCCCGGTGGGTCTCGCCCCTGGGTGGATGTTATCAGTACCTGTGAGCCTTTTAAAGCAACGCTGAGGCCCAGGAGGCAACCAGAAATTTGGAGTCAGGGGTCTGGGGGGCCTGAACACGGGTAACCTTCCAATGCCCTCCCGCCCCGGGATTCAGCCAGAGTTGAGACCGGCTGTGTTTCAGCGTTGTGCGTGGTCATGAAGGATTCTCTGAGCTCTGGTGCGGAGGAGGAACGGCACGTGGCAGAACCTTTGCTTGTGGAGGGAGCACTCGGCAGGTGTCCTTCTGAGCCATGACTCAAAGGGGAGGCGTACAGGCTCTTTCAGCAGCGGCACGATGCTTCCATTTCTGAGATCACTGCTAAGTGGGGGTGAGGAGGCTCTGACTGGGAATACCAGAGAGCCTCAGATTGGAGCTAAGATTTTACGGGAGCAGAATTCATGCTCACTTTCCATTTGTCATTAGTCCTTCGTGCTGACCAGCTGGTTGATGTGACCTGAGGGGAGTTAACCTGGGAGAGTTATCACCTGTGGAATTGAATGTAATTCAGGGTAAGGACTGGCTGAGAGAAGGCTGTCACGGCAGCACTCCCTAACACTGTGACATGTAAGTAGGTTGACACATCTGTCCTGTGGCTGCAAGTCCTGCGGGGCAAGTCCCTGGGTGGAGAGAGCTGGTTTGGCCTGCAGGCCGCCTGTGGCTTGTAGCCCCAAGTCAGTGTCTTCAAGTGTCATCAAGGACGTATATCTGAATCCTGAGATGCTCGTGAATTATACGGATTCCTGGGCCCTGCCTCAGGGCTGGGGAACGAGGATCTCTGGTGGGGGGGGCCTCCAATCCAGTAAAGGATCCTTGTGATTCTCGTGTTGAGGTCCAGGGCTTAGTCTAAACTGCATTTTGAAGGTAGCAGGCTCTGAAGTCAGATGGGAGTAGAGGCCAACCTTCTCCTCCTCCTCCTTTATTATTATCATTAAAAAAATTATTTCTGTGGACCTCCCTCTGTTCGGGGCAGTGGTATCTGACCTCTTCACCTCTGCAGAAGAGTCAGGATTCCCTGGGCATCTTCAGAAGTTCTAGGTACCACCCGAGGTTGTTTCCAGCTCTGCATAGTGGCTGATAACTTGAGGACAGCTTGTCTTTCTGCTTTGCTGAAATGTATCCCTTTTCCCTCTCTGATCTGTTCTTCCAGTTGTTTTGAATGCAGATTTTTGAAAAAACTGTGAACAGAGTCTTCCACATTTAGCTGATAAGCAATGCCAAGGATCTTATTGCAAACCTTCATTAATGAACAGTAAAGCTAAAACTAGGACAATGATTTTTGCCAGCAATTGAAAAAAAGACAAGGAAACTCTTGAATCAAATTTTAAACTTTTACCTCTTTTACTTTTTACTAATTTGAATTTTGTAGTGATTTAGGGAATGATCTCTAGAGCATATCCTTCAGTCAACTGAAAATAGGATTTGTTACATAAATTAGTGACAGAAACCAGGAGTTCTCAAGTAGGGCTTTTTTGTGAGCTGAACAGAGGTGTTTTGATACCAAAAATGGAATATTTGGGAACTTTCTCCAGTTTGTTCTAGAAATTATTAGATAAACCCTTAGATAAATGAGATGGGCTTTTAAATGAATTTTTCCTTCAGTAAGTTTTTATTATCCATGCTGCTTATCTCTACTAGAACCTCTTGCAAAATGAATTCTCTCCTACTCCAAATTGGAAACTTATTTTAAGTTTGATAAATGTAGATATCAGTGAAGATTTCTAGGTGTTCATCATAACTTCTAGGTGTTCTGCCACCTGACAATTTTGATGTCTATTATTACTGGTTCATTAATTGTAACAAATGTGCCAATTTAATATAAGATGTTAGTAATAGGAGAAACTGATTAGAGATATATGGGAACACTCTGTACCATCTTTGCAGTTTTTATGTAAATCTAAAACTGTGCTCAAATTGAAAGCTTTTACTGAAAAAATAATTTCAAGAAGGAAGGTAACTGTTGGTGTTAGGCATGGAAGGCAAGAGTTTTACAAAATGATGCTTTTTAACTAAAAACACAAGTTTTATAGGAGAAAATATATGCCATATTCAAATTTGAGGTTCTTAAGACTGTCAGAATATATTCTTCACAAATGTCATTGGTCTCCTTTATTTTTTATTTCAGGTAAAATGTATATCTAATAGTATGTCTCTACTGTGAATTTATTTATTTATGACTATTAACAAGTGTAATGAAGGCAAAAAATGTGAAAACAGTTTGTTAGTCATGACAACAGAAGCGAAAGCATACCATAATTAATGACTTTGTTAATTATCCTTAACCTTTATTAACTGGCATTCATTTTAGTCTGACATGCACATCATAAGTATTGTTCATTCTTATATCTATTGTGAAGGAGCATACAATATAGTGACTTTCCCCTCAACTGTTCCAGGTCTAAATTAGAACAAGATGAAATTCTGCTTGTGCTTGGAGATATACCAGTTTTAAACAGAGAGCTATTAAGATTTCCCTTGTACTAAATTTATTTTTTGAATAGGTGAGATCCAGGTGAGCACTGATTTTCTGTAGCTCTGAAAATGTCACATGCATCTCAATCATACATCAGGATGAATTCCAAAGTCAGTATTTCAGTGAAGATATTTAAGTTTTTAGACTACTTATATGATATATCTGCTAAGAAGAGTGTTTTGTTTCTTAAGTGAAAGTTTATTAAAACCATGATAAGTGAGCCATAACAGTCTTGAAAGAGGAATTTTTTTCCTACTGCTAATTAAAGTGCTGTGGATTTCCCTCCCCACTATGTTTCAAAGGCCTTTGGTATATTTAAACTAAAGATACCCGTTGGATACCCTGTTCAGTTGAAGCCCCGCAAAAATGTTCAAAGCTACTATGAACTATATAATTTAGGAATTATCAGAAAAGCTTAAGGTTCTAGTGCGAAGCCATGGGTAAAATATCATCTCTTTACAATTCTTCCTTAGGAGTTGATCCTCCAATTACTCCTACTCAGACTCCTTGCAACACAGGCCTGAATTGTTTTTTTATAGAGACAGCATCACTAAAGAAGATGTGGTACATATGTACAATGGACTACATGCATGCGTGCTAAGTCGCTTCAGTCATGTCTGACTCTTTGCGACCCTATGGATTGTAGCCCTCTAGGCTCCTCTGTCCATGGGATTCTCTAAGCAAGAATACTGGAGTGGGGGATCCAGGGGATCTTCCCGACCCAGAGATCAAACCCACATCTCTTAGGATTCCTGCATTGGAAGGCAGGTTCTTTACCACCTGGGAAGCCCACAATGGACAATGACTCATCATAAAAAAGAATGAAATAACGCCATTTGCAGCAACATGGACGAATCTAGAGATTATCATACTAAGTGAAGTAATTCAGACAGAGAAGAACAAATGTCATATGATATCACTTATATGTGGAATCTAAAAAAAAGATACAGATGAACTTAGTTACAAAAAGAAATAGACACACAGACATGGAAAACAAACCTATGGTTACCAGCGAGGTAAGGGGATAGGGGAGGGATAAATTGGGAGTTTGGAATTAACACTATTATATATATTAATAAAATAGATAAACAACAAGGACCTATTGTACAGCACAGAGAACTATATTCAATATCTTATAATAACCAGTAATAAAGAATCTGAAAAGTATGTATATAAATCTGAATGACTTTGCTGTACAGAAGATTAACACAACATTGTAAATCAACTATACTTCAATAAAAAGTATATACATACATGCATTCATACATACATACATAAAACAGATTGATTTCTGAACTCTCAGAAAAAATACAAATGCCTCAAAAATGCTAGTACAAATTTTTAGGTATTCTAGATATTAGTACTTGAGCTCCTAAGTCTTAATTTTATTTTTTGAAAAATATAAAATCAGTGCTGTCATCAGCCTGTGTTTAACTTTTGAATGTTAGGTCTTTCAAGTACCAGCCAAAGCTTTGTGGCTAGTGGGGATTAGGAATAGAAGTGTGGTAAAGGGGGGTGTGTTTCTAGGGGTAACTTTTAAAATTCAGATGTTGGTCATTTTCTTTTTTAGACTGTCCATCATGCTCATTTCTTAATATTTTGCTCTTATAGGAGGTCTGAGGAAGACCTTAATGGTGTCAGCCTCCTGACTTTCCTAGACATGAGGTACCTCCGGAACCACTGGGAGACACAAGGTGCTCTGGATTTGAGCCAGAAGACCTGGGTCTACCAATGCCTGGCTCTTCCCACTTTGTAGTACTGTGAACCTGAGCAAAGTCCGCAGCTTTTGCAAACCTCAGTTTCTCCGTTTTCAGTGCAGGCTTGACATCACCTCCCAGCCCACAGGTCCTTATGCTGCAGGAATGTCCTTGCAGGGGGTGGAAACATGCTACAGGGAGCATTTCTCATGCAACATTTTGGAGAAGGTTGATAAAAGACTACCTGTGGGTGGCTTTACATTTGTGCCAGAAGGAGTTAACTGCACTGCTTTTGATTGATTGGTGCATTGCTCTTGTTTTATTATTAGGTGATCTTATTAATAATGACCGGAATAAGTTTCTGCACCAGTCTGTGAAATCTGGTTGGCTGTCATATCTCTCTCCTGGACTATTGCACAGAAGCTTTTCTGCTTTGTCTTTCACTTCTGTTTGCTCTCTTCTTGGCTCCCAAAGCTATGGCTTTAAAAAAAATAGTAGGGAATCATGATTTTGACAGTATAGTAAAATAATTCAGTCTGAAATAGACTAAAGCTTACTGTTTATACCATCCGTCTCAAGAGAGAAAAATATTTACCAAGTGAATTAAACTCACAGTGTTCAGCAAGTCGCATTGCCATGCTTTGCAATCAAGTGTTTATCTTAAATGCATCTTGCAACAGGACTCTTGAGATGGCAAGTAAAAGAAACACAACACAAGGCTAGTTTAGGGGGCTTCCCTGGTGGTCCAGTGGTTAAGAATCCACCCTGCAATGCAGGGGATTTGGGTTCAATCCCTGGTGGGGGGACAAAGATCCCACATGCTGCAGAGCAATTAAGCCCATGAGCCACACCTACAAAGACCTCAAGCTGCAATGGAAGATCCTGTGTGCCCCAACTAAGACCCGACACAGCCATATAAATTTTGTTGGTGGTGTTGTTCACTCTCTCAGTCATGTCTGACTCTTTGTGACCCCAAGGAATGCAGCACACAAGGCTTCTCTGTCCTTCACTACCTCCTGGACTTTGCTCAAACTCATGTCCAGTCGGTGATGCCATCCAACCATCTCATCCTCTGTCATCCCGTTCTCCTCCTGCCTTCAGTCTTTCCCAGCATCAGGGTCTTTTCCAGTGAATCAGCTCTTCGCCTCAGGTGGCCAAAGTTTTGGAGCTTCAGCTTCATCATCAGTCCTTTCAATGAATATTCAGGGTTGATTTCGGGTAGGATTGATTGGTTTGATCCCCTTGCTGTTCAAGGGACTCTCAGAAGTCTTCTTCAGCACCATGGTTCGAAGCCAAATAATTAAAAAACAAAACAAAACAAAAGAGCCTGGCTCAAACAGCAAAGGATGTATTGGTTTATGAAACTGAAAAGCCAAAAGGCATGATTTTGATACAGCTCAGCACGTTCACTAAGGGGTCCTGATTTCTTTTTTCTGTTTCTCTTTTCTTGCTGTCAGCTTTATCCTGAGGATCTCCATCTCCCCTTGAGATCCTCAAATGGCTTTCAGTGGGTTATAGGGCCATATGCACCCCTATTCCCAGCAGCGCCAGAAAGAACTCTGCTATTCCTTTTTTTTTGGATCTGCTCTGGTCATGTGCCCAGGACAAAATCACAGTGGCGAAGAGGAACAAGCTATGCTTATTGGCCCAGTCCAGATCATGGGTGTCTCCTCCAGAGCCAAATGGAACCCCCAGTGGAAATCAGGGACTCTTGGACCCCATCTGTTCATTCTGGCCTGTTGGTCAGGAGTCCTGTTGATAAACTTTTAGTTATTATTTCAAGTTAGTATATATGATTATTTTTTTAACTAATTAGTGAGTTTGGCCGTGTTGGGTCTTAGTTGCAGCACGCGGGATCTTCGTTTCATCATGCGGGGTGTTTCTTTGCAGCACATGGACTCTCCAGCTGTGACGGGAGGGCCCAGTGGTGCGGTGTGCAGGCATAGTCGTTCCCTAGCATGTGGGATCTTAGTTCCCCAACCAGGGATTGAACTCGCCGCCTCTGCATTGCAAGGCAGATTCTTAACCACTGGACCACCAAGGAAATCTCAGTATATTTTAAACTCAAACATGAAGATCTGTCCAAAAACATGCCCCCCTTGTCTTTTTGAGTTTCTTTGTACCCGAGCATCAACCATCTCTCATTCTGCCCTCATCTCCGCACCTGGGGGCTTCCTTCCACCTGGAACCATCGGAATCTTGGTCATGGTGACTCCCTGCAGCTGTGGTTTTGCCAGTTCCCCTTAGGTGTTGCATGAGCAAGGATGAATTAGTTTGGCCCTGAGCCACAGGTTCTTTGTGTAATTTACCCTCTCAACAGGGTTGTTTGAAGTGTTTTCCAAGGCGATGTTATCCATCCCAAGAAGCAGCTCAGCCATGAATGTGTGGTTTCCAGTCTCAACCGTGATAGTCAGAGGCCAAGTCTGCTGCTGATGCCCTGGCATTACTTGCAGTCACCAGATACTAGAACTTGGAGTGGAGATGCTGCCAAGGCCTGAACTGTTTGGAAACTAGGTTGCCAAGTCCCCGGGGCTAGACAGGGATTCGAGACAAAAATCGGTGAGGAAATCATGGAAGTCAATGAAGGGAAAGGGCTGACCTTGCTCAAATGGAAGTAGCCAGACTCCTGCATAACTTCAGGGCAAAGAGACCCATGTGTGGGTTCATTCTCTTCCACAGCAAGTGATGTACAGAAGGACTGAGTTCTTCAGGGTACCAGTGTTCCTGTACTTAGATGGTTAGATGCCAAGTTACCTGCCAGTTCTCATTCAGAATAGCCTAGCTTCTGATAAAAACCCAATAGTGTAATGTTTGTTTTTAAAAAATTTTTTCTTTTTTTAAATTAATTTTTACTGGTGTTTAGTTGCTTTACAATGTTGTGTTAGTTTCTACTGAACAGCAAAGTGGATCAGCCATCAGTATACATACATCCCCTCCCTTCTGGATTTCTTTCCCATCCAGGTCACCACGATGCATTAACTAGAGTTCCCTGTGCTGTACAGTCGCTTCTTATTATGCAGCCCAGTGGTTAGGGCTTCTTGCTTTCACTGCTCAGGGCATGGGTCCAATCCCTGGTCCCCTGGGATTGAAGAGGGGATCCTGAGAGCCACACAGTATGGGGAAAAAATCAGAACAGTGCCTGGTTAAGTACTCACCAAGTCCAACTACCACTGTTAATTCTACAAGGATATTTAGTTCAGTTCAGTTCAGTCGCTCAGTTGTGTCCGACTCTTTGCGACCCCATGAATTGCAGCTCACCAGGCCTCCCTGTCCATCACAAACTCCCGGAGTTCGCCCATCGAGTCGGTGATGCCATCCAGCCATCTCACCCTCTGTCATCCCCTGCTCCTCCTGCCCCCAATCCCTCCCAGCATCAGGGTCTTTTCCAATGAGTCAACTCTTCGCATGAGGTGGCCAAAGTACTGGAGTTTCCGCTTCAGCATCAGTCCTTCCAATCAACACCCAGGACTGATCTCCTTTAGGATGGACTGGTTGGATCTCCTTGCAGTCCAAGGGACTCTTAAGAGTCTTCTCCCATACCACAGTTCAAAAGCATCAATTTTTCGGCACTCAGCCTTCTTCACAGTCCAACTCTCACATCCATACATGACCACTGGAAAAACCATAGCCTTGACCAGACGGACCTTTGTTGGCAAAGTAATGTCTCTGCTTTTTAATATGCTATCTAGGTTGGTCATAACTTTACCTCTGAGGAGTAAGTGTCTTTTAATTTCATGGCTGCAGTCACCATCTGCAGTGATTTTGGAGCTCCAAAAAAATAAAGTCTGACACTGTTTCCACTGTCTCCCCATCTGTTTCCCATGAGGTGATGGGACCAGATGCCATGATCTTAGTTTTCTGAATGTTAAGCTTTAAGCCAACTTTTTCACTCTCCTCTTTCACTTTCATCAAGAGGCTTTTTAGTTCCTCTTCACTTTCTGCCATAAGGGTGGTGTCATCTGCATATCTGAGGTTATTGATATTTCTCCCAGCAATCTTGATTCCAGCTTGTGCTTCTTCCAGCCCAGCGTTTCTCATGATATCCCTCTGCATATAAGTTAAATAAGCAGGGTGACAATATACAGCCTTGACGTACTCCTTTTTCCTATTCGGAACCAGTCTGTTGTTCCATGTCCAGTTCTAACTGTTGCTTCCTGACCTGCATACAGGTTTCTCAAGAGGCAGGTCAGGTGGTCTGGTATTCCCATCTCCTTCAGAATTTTCCACAGTTTATTGTGATCCACACAGTCAAAAGCTTTGACATAGTCAATAAAGCAGAAATAGATGTTTTTCTGGAACTCTCTTGCTTTTTTGATGATCTAGCGGATATTGGCAATTTGATCTCTGGTTCCTCTGCCTTTTCTAAAACCAGCTTGAACATCTGGAAGTTCTCGGTTCACGTATTGCTGAAGCCTGGCTTGGAGCGTCTAAAAAGATGTTTCTTCCAACTTACGCTTGCTTCAGGGGAAAGGATAGTTAGGACATTTGGGATGGACAAGTACACACTGTTATACTTAAAAAAATGGACAACCAAAAATATAAAAAAATAAAAAAAAAATGGATAACCAACGGATCCTTCTGTATAGCACAGGGAACTCTGCTTAATGTTATGTGGCAGCCTGGATGGGAGTGGGGTTTGGGGGAGAATGGATACATGTGCATATATGGCTGAGTCCCTTTGCTGTCCACTGGAAGCTATTCCAATACTGTTATCCAGCTCTACTCCAATACAAAATAAAAATAAAAAGCTTATATATATATATATATATTCTTAAAGGGTGCAAAAGCACTGGTATGGGGATTTATGAAGCGTCTACATAGTTATCCCTGTCTAGACTGTTCTGAGGCAAGTTAGGAGGTAGAGAGAATGGCCAACTAGGTCATCTTTGCTATCCTTGTAGAGATAACAATAGTAGCTAAGATCTGGTAAGCTCTTAGCCAGGCACTGTTCTGACTTTTTCCCCCAATGCTGCATGGCACAAGGGATCTTAGTTCCATGACCAGTGACTGAATCTATACCCGTGGAAGTGAAAGTGCAGAGTCCTAACCACTGGCCCACTAGGGGATCCCCAGCCAGGCACTGTTCTAAGCACTGTGGATGTGCTGACTTATTCCTCCCCTAACATCCCATGAGGGCCGAGACATGAAGGGTAGGCCTCTTGCTCTAGGTTACTCTGCACGAGGGGCGAAGCTAGGATTGATCCCAGATGTTCTAGTCTCAGCTTTTAGCCACCATCCTGTACTGTCTCCTGGTGATTTGATCTCAATTTTTTAAGTGAATGCTTCCTCTGAAACCTAGAGTGTATATTTATTTATTTTTTTACTTTTACATTTGTTTATTGAAGTATAGTTGATTTGCAATATTATATTAGTTTCAAGTGTAGAGTACAGCAATTCAGTATTTTTACAGATTATGCTCCAATTACATTTATTGATTTTAAATGTCAAATATAAGTGTATATTTTATATCATTTGATCTGCATAAGTAGATTTAGCCCAGTGCCTGCCTCTAAGTAAGCAGTCAATACAATTTTAGATGTTTTTTCAGCTATCTAGTTCTGTAACCTAGAGAGTATGTTGATTTATGATGGGTACTTGAGGGAAGAAGGAGATGGTGAATCATTTCACATGCATTGTGGCCACAATTGAGTGGCAAAAAATCACCATGTGTGGCTGCGTCCTCCTGGCCAAAAAAACCAAAGGTAACAGGAAGCTCTTACCCCCACTTGAGGCAGCCAATTGAGACATTTTTAATTACTTACTGAATCTGCATCGACAAACCCACTGTGTATGAAATTGTGGGTTACCAGAGCAAAGGGGTGGGAGGGAGAAATTGAGTCCAGTTGACTCTTGTATGAGTTATTAATAGAACATAACAGAGAAGAATCTAAACTTACCCAACACGTAAATTAAGGCGTGATTAGCTGCCATGGAAAAATGGTTCTCTATCTGCACAGTTCATCATAAATATCCTAATCTTGTGCATCCTTGGAGTGTTTAGAATGCGTTTTGCCCTAGATCCCCTGGAGGAAGACATGGCAACCCACTCCAGTATTCTTGACCGGAGAATTCCATGGACAGAGGAGCCTGGTGGGCTAGAGTCCATGGGGTCGCAAAGAGTCAGACACAACTGAGCAACTAACAGTTGCCCTAGATACATTTCATCAGTAGTACTAGGTTGAAGTCAAAAGTGTAGTGTATGGGACTTCCCCGGTAGTCCGTTGGCTAAGACTCCACACTCCTAATGCAGGGGGACCAGGTTCAATTCCTGGTCAGGGAACTAGATCCCGAGTGCCATAACTAATACCAGTGCAGCCAAATAAATAAAGATTTTTTTAAAAAGAATGTTTATTTTAAAACATAGTTCACAAGTAAGGAGTCTGAAATGATGTTTGTTGAAAAACGAATAAAAGATAAAATGATGTGATAGAGAAGAGCAGTTTTTCTTGACTCTTTACGACGCGTCCTCACCCAGGTCTGAGTCAGATGGCCTTTGCCTACCAGTGTCCACTGTCAGTGTCCACCCGTCACTCATTTCCTGGCTTGATTGGACCTGGAAGCCAAGTCCTGCCAGGAGTGAAGACGAGGGTGTCATCTGGAGAAGAGAAGAAAGGGGTGCACGTTGTGGGATTTAGCCAGCTGTAGAGCGTAATTCTGCTTGAGGGCTCCCATGTAACACAGTAAGCCTTTGAAACTCCTAAGTTGCAGCAGAACATAAAACACCCTGCCATAGACGAGGCATGTGTGTTTGGGGTACACAGCATTGGGGTACACTGAACATGGGGCAAGAGAAGATGGAAACGAGCCCATCCTAGAAGGGCGGGGGGGAGGGGGCGCGGTTGGATAGATGGAGTAGACAGGAAGGGCCGGGGGAGGGCCAGAGCCCAGAACCAGTCACATCAGGAGAGCCTGAGATGGAGGTGGAGAAGGGGAACGCCCAGAGCCAGGGATAAGGCTGGCAGGCCCAAGTCTGCAGGGTCCACAGGCCACGGAAGTCAGTTTAGACTCAGTGCCAAAGATCAGTTAATGGCTGTGTGGTGTTGAGCAGAAAGGTGATCTGGTGAGAGCTCTTGAAATATCAATAATTAAGAGGAGTTTTACCTTATAATAAGGGCTTCCCCTGTGGCTCAGCTGGTAAAGAATCTGCCTGCAATGCTGGAGACCTGGTTTCGATCCCTGACTTGGGAAGATCCCCTGGAGAAGGGAGCAGCTACCCAATCCAGTGTAATGGCCTGGAGAATTCCATGGACTGTATAGTTCATGGGGTCGCAAAGAGTCGGACACGACTGAGCGACTTTCACTTTTCACTTTATCTTATAAAGCAGACACCATCCTCCTTTTTCCTGGTGGTGGATTGCAGTTCCATAAGCATGCCAAGCTTGCAAAGAGCTCTCAGTTTCAATTGATTTCTTTTGGCTTGAGAATGAGGCCCCGCCAGCCTCGTCCCCTGCTCTGGGCACGCCCCTCCCCCACCTCCATTTCAGGTTCCCTGAGTATCCCTGGTATGACTGGGCCAGCCACTACAAAAAAGGTTTGGGTTATAACAACCATAAAAAAATGGGGAGGGGGGCGACATTAAAAGCTAGAGAGATTCTGGAGCAGGTTGTTTCTCAAGGGTTTTTAAAAGTTCTCTCTCGGGACTTCCCTGGAGGTCCAGTGGTTAGGACTCAGCACATTCATTGCCAAGGGCCCAGGTTCGATCCCTGGTCGGGGAACTAATGTCCCACAAGCTGTGCAGTGTGGCCAATAATAATAATAATAAAACGAATAAAAGAATCTGTGATAGAAGAAGTAGAGCTGAAAATTAAAGGAAAAAGAAAAATTTTTTTTTAAAGTTCTCTCTCCACTTAAAGAGAAACTGGAAATTGTAGACAGTGCTTTATGTGTAGAGATTTTGCCAGAAAGGTGACCTGGCGCTCCACCACTCCCAGGGAAGGAGGTAGGAAGTGGAGAGCTTATCTTACAGTTTTTTCCTCTAACTGGTTTATTCCTCTTAGTTGTTGATTAGACAGACGTGTCATGTAATGTGCCTCTAGCTCGTCTCAAGTCTTGTCACTTCCTCTGCTTCTCCGTCTCATTCTAAGTCCTGGGCTGTGAGGGAACCGGTGTCGGTGAGAAGACTGCACGGCAGATGTTTTCATTCAGAGAGTGATTAGAAGTGTAAAGGCCTTTATTTAGTCGGGGTTGGTCTGCCTGAGATTTGTTATTAGATCCATGACTAAATTGTGGTTCCTCCCCTGACAGCAAGGATATGGATGGGCTGGTTTAGTTTTTTGCTTTTTTTAATGGACTCTTTTTTTTTTTTTTTTACCCCCCCTCACCCTTGCATCTAAACGTTTAATAGACACTGGTGGTTAAGTGGGTTTTAAGACTGTCGATGGGAAACCTCTTAACCATTCCTTGGGTAGATGTGTGTGATGTGAGTCAAACAAATAGTCGATCTCAGATGGGGGTGTGTGATAGATGGGTAGTAACTGAGGCCAGAGGTTGACTGGGGTTAATGCCCTCCAGAGTGCTTTTGGGCAGTGCAGAGACTGCCAGGAGACAGTGAGTAAAACTTGGAACATTAACAGTATGTTATGCTATGGGAATAAAAATATATCTGGCTACAAGATATAAAGAATGTTTCCCTCAAAGAGGAAAGAGGATGGAGCCCTTCAAGTATGAAGACTGGAGGACTGGAGAAGGATCTGCATTGTACTGGGCTGGCCTTCCATTCGCACCCTGCTGGGGGTGGACTTCTCTGCTTCAATAACTTCATGGTCTTTGAGGAAAAGATGGAAGTAAAGAAAGTTGGGTTTCAGTTGGACATATGACAAGTCGCTGTGACAGGTAGATGCCTGTGTGTTGAATTTCCAAGTCACATTTTATCCATGTCAGTTTCCCTCTTCAGTCTTACACATTTTGGGGTGGAGACTGAGACTCATATTTATCTTGTTGTCATTCACTTCACTTGCTATCTGTGTATGCATTTCAAGAATTTGAGCTAAAAGTTAGGTGATAGCACTCTGGCAAAATTGATTACCCACCAGCCTTCCTGTTTTTGATACTCCATTTTGAAATAGTGTATGTTCTGTGTGGATTTTGTCACCATTATATTTTCAGTAGTACTGAAAGTAGAAGCTTCTTCTGGCAGATGGATGGCTGTAACTTTGGAAGTGTTTGCACTATGTTTAAGGACTGTTTTTAATAGTGAAACTAACCTAGGTGCTGTATCACATTGAAGTCTTAATACCATGTTCTTTTCTCCCAACTGTATTCCTTCCCACTTACTTTAAGTAAAACCATAACACAAGGGTAGGAGTCATCATGGGTCCTTTACACAAGACTTTTCTGATTGCGGAGATGTATGCATTGGTTTATTTTACCCTGATGCTATGTGCTTGAATCCTATAGTTAGCCCTCCCTTTTCTAATTCTAAGTGATCCACCAAGTAAATTTCTGATTATAAGTTGGCTTCATGGGTTGATCAATTTTCAAGGGAGAGAAAGTACCAGTCATCTGGTGAAAGTACTGCCACCTTAAGGGGAGGTGTATTTTTCATTGCAGATTAAGACGCTGGCATTTTGTTTTCATACTTCAGTCTCCATCAGCCTGGTAGAGGTGAGTCCATCTGGGGGCAAGATCTCCATCAGGGTGAAGACCAGACCTGGACACTGAGATGAATTTCCCATCATATCCCCACTCCAGGAGACCACTTGATGGACAGCTTAGTTGCTGCTTCTGGAAGAGCTCTACCATCCTCATGCTTTTCATCTGAACGTGAATTTTGTTGTTCAGTCTCTAAGTCATGTCCAACTCTTTGCAACCCCTTGGACTGCAGCACACCAGGCTTCCCTGTCCTTCACTATCTCCTGGAGTTTGCTCAGATTCGTGTCCATTGAGTCGGTGATGCTATCTGACCCTCTCGTCCTCTGCCACCCTCTTCTCCTTTTGTCTTTAGTCTTTCCCAGCATTAGGATCTTTTCCAGTAGAGTCGGCTCTTTGCATAAGATGGCCAAAGTATTGCTGCTTCAGCTTCAGTATCAGTCATTTCAATGAATATGCAGGGTTGATTTCCTTTAGGATTGACAGGTTTGATCTCCTGTCAAGAGAGACAAGGGTCTCCTCTAGCACCACAATTCAAAAGCATTAATTGTTCAGCACTCAACCTTCTTTATGGTCAAACTCTCATATCCATACACATCCATACACAGCTACTGGTTTGTATGGACTATGGCATAGTTACCATGAAGTGTTCTGGTAATAGTGACTAATAGTGTCAGCTACGGATCATTGTCCTTGAATGAGTACAGTATTCAATGGAAGATAACTTCAAGGCAGTCAGTCACACCTCCGCCCCAAGAGGGAAAGGATATATGTATATGTATAGCTGATTCACTTCCTTATACGGCAGAAACTAACACAGCATTGTAAAGCAACTATATTCCAAAAAAAAAAAAAAAAGTTTAGGTGAGTGGAATTGCCTTAGCCTTTAGGCTGTCTCCTTTAAACCCACAGTTCACGTTATCTAACAGAATGGAGCATGATGGAAAAAAATTCAAATAAGGGTCTTATTTTTTAGTGTGCTCAGGATAAGACTCGTTTGAGTGTTGGAAAGCATCCTGGAAAAGAAAACCTGGGGCAAACCAAATAGAAATCTCTTGGCAGCTGTCTTTTCTTCCCCAGCTGTATTCAGTTATTGAACAGCTGTCAAAGAAAGCAGAGCATTATTTGTCCATTTTGAACAATTTTGGAAAGCTGTTTTTAACCCCAGTAGTCTTTTTCTACAGCCTTCTAATCTCTGTAAAGATTTTAAAAGATCTAATAACCCACACTTGTATCAGGCCTGAAGTTACTACTTAAACATAAAGGGGAACCCAATAAGTGTTCATGTGAAAGGAATCATAACCACTAGAGTTTTATTTGTTGCAAAATTTTGCACTGTGGCACACCATCATATGTATTAATAGATGTCTTAGCTTGCAGTCAGCAACAGTATCTACTATTTGTTTCTCAACTGCATAATAAATAATGTAAGATAAAAGTCAGAGCTGTATGTATTTTTTGCATAACTACAGAGCTGGAAACGACTGTCAGGTCAATTTCTATTCTAAACATTTCATCTTATAGAGAGGCTGAGTCTCTGCAGTTTTATGAGCTTATGATGATATGAAATGCAGTCAGCACAGTCTTTCTTTTGCATCTGAGGCACAAGCCATACTGATTTTGAGCATCCATTTTTTCTCTCTGTTTTTATTAAAGGGTTTATATTTCTGACAGGGAAGGCTAGTGTTTGAATATATCGAAATTTGAGACTTAGAAAAAATTCAAAATATTTGTGTTTCGGTTCTTCTTTGTGGTTGAATGGTTGGCAGAAAAGTTTTTATTTCAGTCAAAGTTGTACCGAAGTGTAAATTGGCTATTTGACTGTGACACTGGGTCATAGTTTTAGTGGAAAAAAAAAAAAAGTATAAAACAAACCTCTTGGGTGGCTTCTAAGATTCAAAACTGATTCCCTCCAGGGAAATCTCATGAGCTACCTTATCGCTTACTTAAAGCATTGATTATTTTGAGTGTTCTAAAGAGTAATGTAGGGTCTTCCCTGTCAGCTTAATGGTAAAGAATCCACCTGCCAATGCAGGAGACATGGGTTCGATCCCTGGTCCAAGAAGATTCCACGTGCCATAGGGCAACTAAGCCTGTGCGTTACAACTACTGAGCCTGTGCTCCAGAACCTGGGAGACACAACTGCCGAAGCCCTCACGCCCTAGAGCCCATGCTCCACAACAGGAGAAGCCGCGGCAGTGGGAAGCCCACACACCGCAGCTGGAGAGTAGCCCTTACTAGCCACAACTGGGGAAAAGCCAGCGCAGCAGTGAGGTCCCAGCACGGCCAAAACTAAAATAAATAAATTTTTAGAAATTTTAAAAAGAGTAGTATATCATCTGAATTACCTTTCTCCAGTAGCAAACTTGAATGTAGAAGGAAATTCTTTTATATGGTGGCCTTCTTGAGTCAGGCCACAAAATGATTAAATGTAAGGTAACCCGTGTGCTTGTGACAGTGATGTGAATTTAAGTGCCAAGATCAACACACAATCTGCCCACATTCCATCACCATTAGACTCTCTTTTCAAATTTGTTTTCTAGAAACCATTTGAGAGTGATTAAAAGTCAGCTGAATTACCTAAACTCTTCTATGCCTTTCGCTGATAATTTTCAACACATGCACTGCACAACATTACTCTAACTATGTAGGTAGAACGCGGAGAAGACAATTTCCTAAGGGCATGATTGCCATATAGTTTTAAATGATCTATTTAATATAAAAGCTTAAGTAGTTTTACCTGCTGTTTTTATCTCTTTAATTAAAAGGGCTCCAGATGGTGAAGAATGTTATAAAAGTATTTTTGTATATATTCTATGCCTTTCTTGAGTTCTTGGATTGAGGATTTTTTCGCGTTTGTTGGTTTCCCCACTCCCACTCCACTTTTTAGAGTCTTCCCCATATGTGTTCAAAAATCCTTGGCCATGTCTTCTTTTTTAATTGAGGGGAGATGTATTTTTTTTGTGTGTGTGTGGCAAACATGTGCTTTCTACTGGAAGGAACAAGTGACAGAAAAGAGGGCCCAAGTTTCTGTGGCTCAGTTAAGCGTTAGTAAACTCAGATCCAGCTGCTCGAAAGCCAATATTTGAGAGACAAGTGTTGGTTGAAAGGACAGGTTGCTTTATTCAGGAGCCTGGCGACCTGGGGAGAAGGCAGCCTCATTGCCAAAGGCCAACTCCCCCTTGTCAATCAGGGGGAAGAGTTTTGAAAGGGGAGTCAGTGCATAAGTAGAAGGAGGGGGCTACATGCAGAACAGCACTGTCAGTCCTGATGATCATCTTGAAATTGGTCCTCCGTGGTCTGATCAGTGCCATCCTGATTGTTTTAAGTACAGTTAATCTTCAGTTCCACGGTTGGTTTGTTCCCATTTCTTTGAGGCCACTTCTCAGAATTGTGGCACCTTATGTCATGGCTACTATTTGCTCATCATACCGTTAACTTCTTCCACTCGGTGGGGGTTTCAGTATCTACAAGACAGCTCACAGGATATGCCTCAGAATATTATCTATAGTGCTTGAGAAGGAACTAAAGGTCCTTGACTTTGTTGAATGAGGAAACTATTATTATTTTGCCCCATTTGACTGCTTTTCTTTGCTTCTGCATCTTCTCACTTACCTGATTAAATTCATTCTTTTACTGAAGGTTTTCTACAGACAAGAGGCAGGTGGAGGACATTGGAGGGGGGTGGTCAGTCCTCGGAAGGCCCCTGGGATCTTGCTCGGTTTTAAGTACTCATGCCATCTCCAGGCTTGACTATGGAAATGGGCATGTGTCCTGTGCTTCCTGAGGTCCCTTCACCTTCCTTTTGAGGCTGATATCTCCCCTAGGTAGCTACCCACACACCAATTTCCTTGCTTGTTCTCTGAACACCTTGATGAGCTTTATACTGAAACAAGGGGTGGGGGATGGGCATCCCACTGGCGACTTCAGGGTTTTTCTTCTTTTTTTCCTTCCGTTCGTTCCCTCTGAGGCCACTTATTCCTTAGGATCCATCAAGAGGCCTCTGAATTTTCCTCTTGTGGCTGTCAAATGTCACTGCTTTCCCAGGAACAGTGTGGGACTGCTTCATTGTTTGCTTTTAGCAAGAGAGACGGTACAAGCGTGGTTCCCAAATAGGAAGGATCTCTGCACCCATGGGGTATGGGCCAGGGCACTGTGCTCCCACGGTAGTCGCGCATAGACGCTTAGGAAGTTTCCAAGTGAAGAAAGAGAATTAGAATATTAAGCACACTTTGAAGAATATAAAAGAAAAGGAATTAAGTGTACTCTAACAGGAAAGGGCTTCCCTGGTGGCTCAGATGGTAAAGAATCCGCCTGCAATGCAGGAGATGCGGGTTCGATCCCTATGTCGGAAAGAGCCCCTGAAGTAGGAAATGGCAGCCCACACCAGTATTCTTGCCTGGAGAATCCCATGGACAGAGGAGCTTGGTGGGCTACAGTCCATGGGGTTGCAAAGAGTCAGACACAACTAAGCAACTAACACTGAACAACAGAGGAAAAATAAGACTGCATACACTTCACAACTCCTAAAAAATAACCAACAAAGTTGATATTTTCTGAACCACTTGAGAGGAACCAGTTTTAGCCCCTGTTAGGGCATTTAGCCCAAGATGCTTTTCCTCCAAGATCCGAACGGTTTTCCCTGCAGGAGGGTTAAGGTAACTGCAGTCTTTCTGTTCGATGTGCTGCCTGCAGATGTGCATCCAGGCTCGTGGCCCCTCTCTGTGTGGCGGTGGGATTTGGTCTTTGATCTGAGTAGCTGTTCCCATCCCAGAGGGGCCGAGCTGGAGCTCAGGTCCACCTAGAAGGAATCCCTGATCTCTCTTCTCCTCCGGCATCATTCCCCCTGAGAATTAAGATCAGGGAGCCTCGAGCCCCTGGTGTTCTCGTAACAGTGGATGTCATTATGTCACTTTCCTGCTAAGAAAATTCTAGGTTCCCCATCACTGAGCTCATTCATCTTAAACCCCTCCTGGCTTGCACATGTGCTAAGTCACTTCAGTTGTGTCCAACTCTGTGTGACCCTGTGGACTGTAGCCCACCAGGCTCCTTTGTCCATGGGATTCTCCAGGCAAGAATAATGGAGTAGGTTGCCATGCCCTCCTCCAGGGTATCTTCCCAACCCAGGGGCTGAACCCAGATCTCTTATATCTTAGCACACAGCAGATAAATGTATATAAGTGAGTCCCATACTTCGGTTTAGTGACGAGCTTACAGGGTCAATCCAGAACTTTTTAATGGCATCAGACTCATCTGCTGCTGACCGCAACACCAGCTCCATGACTGTACAGGTTTGCTTTGCTCTCTGTCTGCAGACAGCCATGCAGCCTCAATCCAGGTCTGGATCCTCGATCCAGACAGAGGACTGGCCCCCTCTGTCCTCAGACCTCCCCATTTCAAAGGTGCCTTTCTTTCTACACATACCTCACTTTGTCTGGCATGACCTGCCTTCCTCCTGCTTCCTTGAACTTAAAGTCTGCTTTCCCCCACCCCCGCACAACTGTCAGCGTTTGTCACCTCTCATCAGCTTCCCCCAGAAGGTATCTGCTCAGACGGCTCTCCTGTTAGACACTGAGAATCCCAAACGTCACTTGACTCTTTCCTCCCTGTGTTACCCAGACCTGCTTCAGGACTCCTGGTGAGCTGAACGACGTTTTTTTTACCTTGTGTCAGAGAATGCGTGAGTCTGTGGAATAGATTCATAAAAGGAGACTTGCTTGTCAAAGCACATGTGCATTTGTGACTTTGATGCATGCTGCCAAACTGCCCTCCAGAGGGGTTGTGCTAATGTGTGTTCCCACCAGGAGGGAATGTTGTGTGCCCACTTTGACACAGTTATGCCAACACAGTGTACCATCAAACTTTTCAATTTTTGCCTATCAGATGAGTGAAAAATGGTGTCTCACAGATACGGCCTTCTGTGTAATTCTGCTTAAACCTTCGCACTTGTTGGGGATTAGAGAAGAAAATGATGGTGTCTTAAGAGGTAAAAAGATCCCTTTGGAGGGAGGTGTCCATCCTGCCTCAGTCACTATGTCAGCATCTAGAAAGCTGGTCCTAAATGCTAGAATGGCTTCCTAGATGTTAAGAGCCAAGTGCACTGGATCCCCTAAAAAGAATTTTCTCATCAGAAGAGTAGGGCCATAAGAAGCTCTTTACTTAGCAAATACTAACTTGGCAGTTTGGACAAACACCAAAGCACGTCTTTCCAACACATGGAGAGTAAATGGTTTGGTGAGAAAGGCAGCCACACTCTGGGGTGATGTCTGCGCATTCCCAGAAGCAACCCAGACAGTCTAAACAGAAAATACAGCTTCTCAATAAACCCAGGAATGCCTGTCATTCCAAACCTGGAAATTATACACAAGGATACTTGTAGCATTATTTATAGTAATGCAAAGCTGGAAACAACCTACAAGTCCAGAATAAAGGATACTTAGATGACATATCTGTAAGATGGAATGTTATATAATCCTTAACACACATTTTTAGTGACAAGGGAAAATATGTATATGCTAAATTTAAGTTAGAATGTAAAAATGTATATGTAAAATATAACCTTTTACTATGGAATGAAAAATGGCAATAAATCAAAAGCAAAAAAAAAAAAAAAACCCTCTGAGAGGAAGTATGCCAGAATGTTAGATTTAGTTGTCTCTCGGAGATGGGGTTGTGTGTGGGGGATTTTTTTTTTCTTTCTGCTATATTGTATTAATTTCCTACCTTACACTGGCAGTCAGGGGAGAAAAAGGTAAAAATCTCAGTTCTTTCCTGCCCCTCCTTATCTTCAATGAAAAGGACATTAGATTGTCTTAAGGCCTGAGCTTGGGACTGAGGGGACATCAGGTTGGTCCCAGAGGAACAGAGAGGGGTTGCCAATGTGATCAAGGTCTCAGCAAGCTTGGTATGTTAGAGAATAGTAAACTCTTTTAATTGAGAAGAGTATTACTGAGACCTTTGTGAATAACTCCATATTTGCAAAGTCACTGAATGTTTTAGAGTTATGGGATGATGTGGTATTAAAAGATGATTCCCCCAGGACCCTGTCACAAGCACCCTCCATGGTAGAGAAACTCAGCCACAGAGAAGGAAGCCCAGCCTTATCTTGTGATGGTGAGGATGGTGATGATGGTGAGGATGATGGTGGTGATGGTGAGGGTGATGATGGTGATGATGATGATGATGGTGGTGGTGGTTGTGGTGATGGTGATGATGATGGTGAGGGTGATGGTGGTGATGGTGAGGATGGTGAGGATGATGGTGAGGATGGTGATGGTGATGAAGGTGAGGGTGATGATGGTGATGGTGATGAAGATGGTGAAATGATGTTGGTGATGATGACAATCATGACAGTAGTACCACCTGACACATATGGAAGGCTAGCTACACACCAGGCACAACTGTAAATGTTCTGCACTTAAAATATCATACACACAAAGTATATTATGCATTAAATGTTATTACTGCTCCCAATTTTTAATATGGAAAACCCAAGAGAGAGATTGGATAACTGAATCCGGTCATGCAGCTCTTAAGTGGCAGAGCTGCATAACGCCAAAGTAGAACCCAGCCTGCCTTCCTTTACCAGATGGATCTCAGGTCTAAACAGATCAGGGGGCAAGGAACTTTGGGAGGTGATGGCAACTTCTATTCATATGCATTGTGGTGGTGATTATGTGGGTGTGCACATTTGTAACAATTCATCCAACTGTACACTTAAGATGGGTGGACTTGATTGCATCTAAATTATACCTCGATCAGGTTAGTTGTTTAAGAAAGTCCTGGAGGTACTCTCTTTCCTTAATTCCAACTGGTATCTGAGAATTTACTGCTGTGATATGAGGACAGGCTAGGCTCATCCACAGCATACCTCTGGACTCCAGAAGAAGAGGAGAGTAAGATGGCCTAGATGGAGCTGGTTCAGCTCCTTTCCTGCTGCTCTGGCCTTGCAGGCTCTGGGCCTTGGGGGCAATCCAGAGAGGGGGATGGGGATCGGGGCGTCACAGCACCCTGACCCTTCCCCCAGGCACAGTGGGAAGGTGGGCCATGTGGGAGTCATGCTCCCCCTCTGTAGAGATGAGATGAAATGCCTTGGTCTGCCACAGGGTTGGGGGTTGCGGTGGAGTCCCTTGAACTCTTTTCCCGGAAATCACATGATGCTAACAGGGACCTCCCTGCCACGTTCAGCCTGTGGTGTTGGGTAGCTGGCCAGACAGACCCAGTAACCATCTTCCTTCTACAGTGAACATGGTTCATGCCCCAAATTATGCTTTTCTACATATTGCTGGCCTTAAAAAGACTCGAAAGTAGGCAATGTTACAAAAGTTCACATTTGCGAGTGCGCAAGTCTGCTGTGTTTTTAACAATGAGTGTTCGGTTAATCAGCTAAATTAAAGAATTCTCAAACTTGCCAAATGGGTTTTTCTTCTCTCTCTCACTCTTTTTTTTTTTTTTTTTTTTTTGGCCAATAATGACAAGATCTCAGTGAGGATGATGATGTGCTGTCAGGCCTGTGTTTTTATACCGTTGTATGTGGCCTCCTGTTTGAAGTCCCTTCCAATGACAGGGTAGTGGTTTATCCTACCCGAGACCATATGATCAGACTCGGCATCTCACCCCCGCGCATCATCGGCTTTTGGCAGTGGAGTTGGCTTCTCTGGTTCTGATCAGGGAAGCGTATTGTCAACAGGAAATATCTGTCAGCAAGACAGAGGCGACTTCAGGCAAGATTGTGGGAGGAGAGTCCAGATCTCTGCGGGTCCCTGTGTTGAGTCCTGTAGGTCAAGGACAGGGCAGGGGCAGTTCCTACTTGCTCAGAGTGTGGACTCCACGAAGCTCTGCTCAGTTCTGGCAGGAAATGAACTCCTCTCCTTCAGGAATGGTGGAGACTTGCCCTCCTGAGATCACACATGCCTGCAAATCCATAAATACATTATTTTTTCATTTCTTTCCCAAATTCAGCATGGCAGTATGCAAAGTGAATGGAGTTACCCATCCAGCAGGGCTATCCTCTTCTTTACCCATGGAACGTGCATTTTTGTCTCTTGATTTTCCTTTTAGTTTAGATGCACTTTGTTATAAAAGATTTGGAAATATGCAAAAGCGCCAAAATTAAGATCTACATGCACTCAGGTCTCCTGTGTTTTAAAAGTGGTCAGTTCCTCTTTTATAGTAAAGTTGGCTTGTGAAATTTTATCTGATTGGTATAGAGGCAGCCTACTTTTTTTTTTTAAACTTTTTATTTATATTGGAGTATAGCTGATTAACAATGTGATAGTTTCAGGTACACAGCAGAGAAACTCAGCCATATGTATATATGTATCCGTTCTCCCTTAAACTCCCCTCCCATCCAGGCTTCCACATAACATTGAGCAGAGTTCCATGTGCTATACAATAGGTCCTTGTTGGTTATCCATTTAAAATTTAGCAGTATGTACATGTCCGTCCTGAACTCCCTGACTATCCCTTCCTTCTTCATCCTTTCCCCCAGCCCACCTATGCTTTAGATACTGTCTCCAAATTCTTGCTGGGCTGGGTCTTTAGGAGGGAAATTAAGTATTAATTTTTGACTCTCAAAGCCCCAGTTAGAGTAGCAAGGAGAGAAGTTACAGAGGGAAACATGTTAGGTTGGGAAAACGAAAGATTTTCTAAAATACAAAGCCGTTGGGCCGTGGAATAGGCTGTGCCTGGGTCAAGGGGTCTGGGGGCATTTCAGCCACTGGTGGTGGAATTCTCCCTCCCAAGGCTGCTGGATCTCTCAGATTCCCCTTCTCCAGCTGCTGATTCCTGGAACAGAGAGAAGTTTTATGGCCGCCAAGCAGCTCGTACTGTTCCGAGTAGGAATTCCAGATGTGTTTCCATGGCGGAGGAAACGCATTCTCATCAAAGGCTGTTTGATTCCAGGACTCTCTGGAGCTGGTTCTCCAGCCCCATGCTCTGTGACTGGCATCCAGGGAGGTACAGAGCTCACAGCAGAATAAACTCAGCACTCTGCTTACTTCATCAAGAACGTCTTGCTCAAAAAGCAGGAATTGCTGAACTCAGTAGTTGGTTGATGTTCTGGTGCCAGATTTTTTTTTTTTTTTTTTTTTCAGATTTTTTTTTTTTTAAAGTCACAGTTCAATTTGCAGAGAGCACTTCTGTGGCTCTCCAAGTGGCCCAGCCTCCAGGTGTGGGGAGACAGGTGAGGGGCTCAGAGCAGGTGATGCTCCAGGGCACCCTGCTGTCTCCAGCCTCCTCTCACTGGTTCCAGCCAGAGCCACCTCCAAGCTCCTTCAGCTTCAGTCTATTTTCAAGAAGGGACTCCAAGGCCAAGTAGTGTTGGAAACCTCCCTGCATAAGCGGAGTCTCACTTCCTTAGCTCAGGAGCAATGTGGCACAGGGGCTGGGGGTGAGGATGACAGGTCAGTAGGAGTGTCACCTCTGTGCCTAAGCTTACTTCTTTGGACCCTGAACATTCTTCCCTGTTGTTCTTTCCAGAGCACTATTATAAATGCAGGGGACTCTTTAGCTCTTTTTTTGGTGACCATCTGATCTGGTCAGATTTGAAAGGCAGTGCCTGGGACTTGGATGGCAGGCAACTTTGGGGAAATAGAGAGTGTACCAGGGACTTCCCTGGCGGACCAGTGGTCAAGACTTTGCCTTCCAGTGCAGAGGGTATAGGTTCGATCCCAGGTTAGTGAGCTAAGATCCTACATGTCTTGCAGCCAAAAAATCAGAACATAAAAGACCAGAAGCAATATTGTAGCAAATTCAATAGAGTTTTTAAATATCAAAGCTGTTTTGAAAACAGAGAGAGAGAAGGTGCAGTAGACCCAGCAGATGTGAGCTGAAATTTCAGCCTAAGCCCCCAAATCAGCATTTCAGAGCTTGTTTAAGGGGAGTCTCCAGAGAAGGCAATGGCACCCCACTCCAGTACTCTTGCCTGGAAAATCCCATGGACAGAGGAGCCTGGTAGGCTGCAGTCATGGGGTCGCTAAGAGTCGGACACGACTGAGCGCCTTCACTTTCACTTTTCACTTTCATGCATTGGAAAAGGAAATGGCAACCCACTCCAGTGTTCTTGCCTGGAGAATCCCAGGGACAGGGGAGCCTGGTTGGCTTCCGTCTGTGGGGTTGCAACAGAGTCGGACACGACTGAAGGGACTTAGCAGCAGTAGCAGCAGCAAGGGGAGTCTCAGGATGACTGGTGATCATCCCGCCTTATTGACTATTCATTTTTAATGACAAGAGGGAGATGGCATCTGTTTAAAGGAGGAAAGAAAAGCATTTGCACAGAGAAGGTTACTTCGCACAGACTGGAGCCTTCAAATGCCATGCCCCACTTTTGCAGCAAATGGGTCAAAAGTAATGGAAAGGGAGTCTGGGTTTAATTTTTTTCCATCTCCTCCCTCCACTCTTTTCTTTTTCTAAGATTGACTTAATTTATTTATTAATGGCTTTGCTGGATCTTCGTTGCTATTCATGGGCCTTCTCCACTTGCAGCAAGCAGGGGCTACTCTCCAGTTGCAGTGCATGGTCTTCTCATTGCAGTGGCTTCTCTTGTTGTGGAGCACGATCTCCAAGCGCTCAGGCTTCAGTAGCTGCGGCACACCAGCTTAGTTGTCCCACAGCATGTGGGATCTTCCCAGACCAGGGATAGAACCCATGTCCCCCGCACCCTCCATTGGCAGGTGGATTCTTTTTTTTTTTTTTTAATTGGGGGCTACTTTACAATATGGTAGTGGTTTTGCCATACATTGACATGAATCAACCATGGGTGTACATGTGTTCCCCATCCTGAACCCCCCTCCCACCTCCCTCCCCATCCCATCTCTCTGGGTCTTCCCAGTACACCAGCCTTATCCACGGGGCCACCAGGAAAGCCCCCTCCCTCCATACTAATTGATTGAAACATTAAATGTGAATTGAAATTTTTGAAATGATATGTTGATATTATACCTGTGTTGGCAGAAAGCTTGTCCCACACAGTGCTTGTAAACATACAAAAGCCTGCTCAGTCTTCAAACAGGAGTGCTTAGACTTGGAATTTAAAATTGGTGGCCCGTTTTTGAAAAGGAAGGCAAGAGTTGTAAATGTGTGTTGCCTGGGGAACCGGAAAGGACCACTGTGGGCTGTAACTGCAGACAAAGCAGGTGATGCTCAGGGCACTCTCCATCCTGTTCCTCCTGGGTCTCTGCCTTCCCCGCCCCCATCTTTCCCAGTGGCTAAAGTCCATTCTGCCATGGAGCCACTTTCCAACTCTGGGAGGTGGAGAGACGGAAGATTTCTGGAGGCTAGAGGCTGAAACCCAACAGATCTTTCTCTAAGAAGGACCTTTTGTTTTAAAGATAGGCCAGGGACTTCCCTGGTGGTTAAGACTGTGTACTTCCAGTGCAGGGGCTGTGGGTTCAATTCCTGGTCAGGGAACTAGATCCCTCATGCTTATAGTCAAATAAATAAATAAAGCAAAATAAATTAACAAAAAAACAGGCCAGGTGGCGAGTGCTTTTAGATAGCTTTTAGTATAGAGTTGTAGCTGAGAGGGCAGGAATAGAGACACAGATGTAAAGAACGGACTTGTGGACGGCGGAGGGTGGGAGCAGGAGGGGAAGGACAGGGTGGGACGCATTGGGAGAGTATCACTGGCATATGTACACTACTCTGTGTAAAATAGATAGCCAGTGGGAAGCTGCTCCATAGCACAGGGAGCCCAGCTCAGTGCTCTCTGATGACCTGAAGGTAGTCCAAGATGGCGCGGGTGGCCCAAGAGGGAGGAGATATGTGTATACATGTAGCTGATTCCTGTTGTTGTACAGGAGAAACTAACACAACATTGTAAAGCAATTATATTCCAATTTTTAAAAAATTTTAAGTAAAATAGGAAATTCCACATTAAAAAATTTACATGCTATAGAGTATTTCACTGTAAAGCAATATTGGGGCTTGTTTTAGGTGATTTTTAAAAGTGTGACTTACAGAGAGTTCCTTGAATATCAGTTATTTCAGTAAATATGTACATTGGAAAATAAGATAATTTGGTTTCTGCTTACCTTTAGTATGTATTATATTCATATTTGTTTTCTACATTCATTAATTTATTATTCACAAATTACATGGTAATAAGGAATGAACAAGAAAGCAGAATGTGCAAAGATTAAAGTAGGACCACGTTTATACCAAGAAATAGCTGTTTGTGTTAAGACTGTATTTGTTTTTTTTTAAGTTGAAAAACTAGGACAGCTATTTATGGAAATATTGATTGAAATAGGCTTTGTCGAAGTAATGTGTCTAAGCTGTTCCATATCTTTAAAAACTAACTTTCTGCTTTTAAAAACTAAACGTTAGCAGATGTTTGCCTGTTTACAAGTCTTTCTCTTCAAACATTTATTAACTTTCACAATGAGGTAACAGTTTTGCTTTCTGCCTAATTACAGTACACACCCTTCCTAAGCAAACCCTCTGTGTGTACTTGGATTGTATACTTGGACATGGAGTAGAATATATTGCACTTGGGTTGTGTGCTGTGTCACTGATTTTCAAAGATTAAAGCATGAATATGGACAGCTTGAAAATGATAAAAATGTTTAATCCTTTCTAATAATTAAAAGTAAAAGTCTTGGGGCTTCCCTGGTGGTCCAGTGGTTAAGACTCTGTGCTTCCACTGCAGGGGGCATGGGTTTGATCCGTCATTGGGGAACTAAGATCCCACATGCCAAAGGTGCAACCAAAAAAAAAAAAAAAAATGGTGAAAGTCTTCATTTTCCCACATTGCCTGCCTCCCTGTTCCCAAATAAGCACTAAATATTCAGCTAGCTGATTGATTGGAAAGGAAACATCACAATGCTGGAAGAACATATTTACATTTTTGTGGTAGTCAATGTGATTGTTTTGGAGTCTTCCTCAAGTTCCTTCCTATTTTAGGATAAAATCATAACTGTTTAATCCTGTGTGTGGCTCCTTAGCTCAAGCTTTTTAAAACCCCATGGATGTTCCATGAGGGTCATGGGTTCAATCCCCATATGGCTCATGTATATGGTGTCCAACTGCTCCAGGCAAATGAGTGGGAAGTTATAAGATTTGTGTCGATTCACAGCTTCCTGAAAAACAAGTCAGCATTTGGCTCACTGAGGATGTGTGGGTGGTGTCATCCATGCCTGGGTTAGCACATGGGAGCATGAAATAAGATCACTCAACAAAGACCATCTCACAGTACATTGAATCTAAGCATGTGTCTGCACTCACAAAATGACATAATCCGGAGCCCTGGAAAGGATCACCAGGTCTTGCTAGAATCACTGTGGGCTGATGGAAAGCCATGTTCTAGGAAGTGATCACTGTGGTGGGTGTTTGCTAAATTTAGTTCTGATAAGAAAGAAGGTAGATGTGACCTAATTGAGCAGAAAAACAGGAATCCAGAAGTAATTGCTGGTTCTTTGTGTGAAGATTGTTGTGTCTAGGATGCAGTTTTCTGCCACTGTCCTCATTTTTATTTTTGGGGTCAACCTTGAGAATCTTCACCCCAAATGGATGATCATGACCATCAATTTCAAAAGAACATCTCATCCTAAAAAAGTTAAGCACATGACTAAATTTGCTGATATCAATGACAAAATGATTTAAACATCTTTCCTTTGCACAATTATCATAATTGAATGTGACTTTTTCAAAGGAGAACCAAAAGATACATTACCTGTACTAGCCTCAGTGAAAGACCTGAACTTAAATCCATAACTTAAAATCTTTTTGCATCAACTGATTTGGATAAATGTGCTTCTGAGTGTGAAGATGGAGTGGACCTGGCAAGAAATATACCAGTCAAGTTGTACCCAAATGTGAAAGCTGTGATGTGTTGATTGTAATAAGCATGAACTGCTTGGGTGGGTCCTTTATAGGTCAGTGTCCAATGCTCTCAAACCCTGCCCTCGTAATATTTTGACATCTGTTCCACTTGGAGCCTCTGCCCAGGTCTCTCTCCTCACCTGTGTTGAGAAGGGGGGGTCAGGAAAGTTTACCCTTCCTCCTGTTTCTGTCCACACCATTATGCACCCCACATATGCACCAGAAAGCCATTCGCTATGGCCTTGGGACTGGACTTCAATAGGAATCCCTCCATTAATTCTTTTGCCGATAGTTTTCCTCTGTTTTGGTCCATTTTGCCTATTTTTAAAAGATAAATTGCTTCACTCTCCTGCTCAAAAATCTTCAAAAAAATAAAAAAAAAAAAATCTTCAGTGACCCTCTGCTATCAAGACTCTACAATTTCTCACTCACTTCCTGATACACAAAGTGCTTTTATGACTGTCACAGAATCTGGAAGGTAACTTAGAGGTTCATCAGGTCTGATCGAAGTCCTCTATTGTGCCTGCTTGATGAGCCATTTCTTCTCACTTAAGTATTTTCTGTGATATGGAACATACTGTTTATCCATGCAGCCAGCACTTTTAGAAAGTTCTTCTTCACCACAAGTGTAATCCTAACTAATTCTGCACCAATTCTCTGGTCGTGGTTTATCCTCAGCCAGGAAAACCTGGAATCACCCAGTGTTTTAAAATATAGACCATATTATACATATATATACACATATATATATATGTATATATATACACACACACACACATATATATATATGGCTGTGTTGGATCTTTGTTGCTGTGCTTGGGGTTTCTCAGCAAGCAGGGGCTACTCTCGTTGCGGTGTCCGGGCTTCTCATTGCGGTGGCTTCTCTTGTTGCAGAACTCGGACACTAGGCGAGGGGGCTCAGCAGTTGCGGCCCACGGGCTTAGTTGCTCGGCAGCCTGCAGGATCTTCCCAGAGCAGAGGTGGAACCTGTGTCCCCTGTATTGGCAGGTGGTTCCCAACCACTAGACCACCAGGGAACTCCTGGATTGTATTATTATTCAGGTATGGGGAGGTCAGCAGACCAGGAGATGACTGCCATGGAAGAGATCATTTGTTATACTCATTTTTCCCAAGCGGAAGGGATACATCACTCCACAGGGGGACACACAGGGAAGCACCAGGGCCAGCCAGGAGGCGAAGGGCCTGAGAGGAGAACATAGACAAAAGCCTTTATTGTGGATTTCTTGTAAAAGAATGGGTGAAGCAGGGTAAGCAGGCCAGGCAGGGTTAGGATTGGCTAGTTTGAATACTTTCAGCAGGCTCTGGAGCATGGGGGCTGTCTACAGTTGTCTGATATCTGGCCCTGGGAAGATTAGAGCAAGTGGATAGCAACCTGGGGCTGGAATTGGAGCTCCATAAAGGAGATGGTTGGGGTGTGGGCTCTGGATGGGTTAGCTTGCAGCTGAAGTCACGCTCACAGGTGAGCCCTCCAAGGTAATAATTTACCATCTCGTGGAATCAACTAGCCTTAGGAAATGTGGTCCCTCCTGGGTCAGAAAAGACCCAAGAGATCACAGTGGCAAAATACAGAATAAATAGACAAAATTTTTTAAATTAATTATTTATTTTATTTTTTATTTTTGCGCTGGGTCTTTGTTGCAGTGCATGGGCTTAATTGTCCTGAGGTGTGTGGGCTCTTAGTTCCCTGATCAGGGATGAAACCCTCATCTCCTGCATTGGAAGGTGGATTTGTAACCACTGAACCACCAGGGAAGTCCCTAAAAAGACATGATTAATACACCTGTCCACTCTGATGATCCTGTCTCAGGTACAAACAAGCTGTGTAACTTGAATGAAAGCCTCTAGCTCCTCATGGGTACAATGAAGGGGTCAAGGTTATAGCACAGCCAAGAGCTCACTCTGTCTTCTTTGTAGGGGTGAAGCCTCTGACACTTTCTACTACTTCTCCCCATCCCCGGGTTCCCAGGGGACATTTTACTCACAGGCACTCTCTCCCTCCCTAATGATGTGCAGGGAAAACCATTTGCCCTGGGCCACCCTGGAACTTCATTTTAATCTCTTTCACATGTGGACTTTTCGGCCTACCTTTGTGTCCTGAATTCTTTGGGCCAGCGGGCTGTCTTTGGGGCACTCTTTGAATTTTTGAGTTCTGGTTGTTGTTGTTTAGTCGATAAGTCATGTCTGACTCTTTTGCAGTCCCGTGGACTGTAGCCCGCCAGGCTGGTCTGTCCATGGTATTTCCCAGGCGAGAATACTGGAGTGGGTTGCCGTTTCCTTCTCCAGGTTATCTTCCCGACCAGGGAACAAACCCACATCTCCTGCATTGGCAGAGGGATTCCTTACATCTGAGCCACCAGGGAAGCCCCACTTGAGTTCTGGGCCTGAGCCAAAGGATTATTCTCTGTATGTACACTCTATACCTGTGTTCCATTTAACAGGTGACATTTAATAATGCCTTTGTGAAGTGAAAGTGTTAGCCTCTCAGTTGTGTCTGCATCTTTGTGCCATGGACTATAGCCCACCAGGCTCCTCTGACCATGGAATTTTCCAGGCAAGAATACTGGACTGGGTTGCCATGCTTTTCTGAAGGTGGAGCTAAAAATAGCCTGGATCTCCAAGTATAAGACAAAACATGGCAGACCTTCTGTGCTACAACCTGGAAAAATAAATCTCCATCTTATGTTGCAGAATTATTAACTGAGTTGGCAGTGAAGAAAAGCATGGAACTCATTTTCAAGGCAGGAGCAGAAAATAAAATCCCTTTATTGACGTTAATGCCAGTACATGAGCTATAAAAGTTAGAAGGCAAAATATTAATCCATTTGGCACAAATGAAGAACCAAGTCTATAAACGTAAACGGTATGGAAAATATTATATGCTGACCATCACTGTGGAAAAACATCACAAGGACCAACTCTTCTATTGTTCAGAAGAGTAAGATTTTTTTTTTTCCCATTCAGATCAAGCAGGAAAGTTACATTGTGTTGTGAAAACTTTTAAATTTTTAGAAAACGCCTGTAAATTGGATCCCATAAATATTTGTGTTAATTAGAACATTATAAGGTTTTATGATATGTAGGCGTGAGCATAGTTTACAGTGCTGTCTCATTAAACAAGCATTTACTCAAACAGATGTAAAAAGCAGAAATGGTGTTTCACTAAACAAATGTACATTTTCAAATGCTAAATGGATAGCAGCTAATTAACAGAATTTTCATTGCCCTCCTCAGTTTTTGCTTGTGATGACATAAATAGGACTTTTCAGCTCTTAAAGTTTAAAAGGGAGCTTAAATGATCAGTCCTTTGAAAATAAATACATGCATGCTGTGCTAAGTCATTGATCATGTCTGATTCTTTGCACCCCGTGGACTGTAGCCCGCCAGGGTCCTCTGTCCACGGGTATTCTCTAGGCAAGAATACTAGAGTAGGGTGCCATGCCCTCCTCCAGGGCATCTTCCTGACCCAGGGATACACACTGCACCATAATGCTTGGAGGGCAAAACCCTCAGATTCTGCTTCTCCCTCTTCTCCTGTAGGGAAGGCTGTGCCAGTGTAGAACATATTGGAATAACCCCGGAAATTTAGTGCAGCAGAGTGGTGGGTAGGTGGGAGTAGGTGTAGAGGTGTGGGAATGATTAGGATTTGCCAAGAGAAAAGGGAAACCACGGTCCTTCCTGTTAGATGGTTATTTTAGAATTTAAAAATGTGCTAGTTAAAAAGACCTCCCTAAGCCAAAAGGCACTACCCAAAGCCTGGGACTGTCTTGTCCCGATTGTTTTTTCTCTGACTCTCCTGCCCCTTCTCCCAGGATCCTAGCCTCAGTACTTTCATAGTTCCCGGGACTTCCTTGGATTCCTGAGTGGCTGTCAAGAACTGTAAAAAGGGGACTGCCTGGTGGTTCCACAGTTAAAATTGTGCTTCCATTGTAGGGGGCACAAGTTCGATTCCTGGTCAGGGGCACTAAGATCCTGTATACCCTGCAGCCAAAGAAATAAATAAATATAATTGATATCTACAATATTTAAAAAAAATATTGTAAAGGTACTGAAAGTCTGCCCTCCTTGTCAGCTAGTCAGCTAGTCAGCTGTGGTTTTATAGATGCCGGTAGAAGACACAGGGTTTCCCAGGTGGCGCTAATGGTAAAGAACTTGCCTGTCAGTGCAGGAGACGTAAGAGACGCAGGTTTGATCCCTGAGTTGGGAAGATCCTCTGGAGGAGGACATGGCAATCCACTCCAGTATTTTTGCCTGGAGAATCCCACGGACAGGAGCCTGGGTGCCTGCAGTCCATAGGGTTGCAAAGAGTTGGACAAGTCTAAAGTGAATTAGCATGCACACACACAAAAGAACACAGCATTTTGGAATCAAAGACTCACAGCAGTAGCATTAGCAGAGGATCAGCAGTCTCGTCCTGTTGCTTTTCCTAGAGGGCAGCTCAGAGAGGCCCAGTGACATGTGAACATGAGGTGGTTATGTTACAGGAGAGAAGCCTGTGTGCTAAGTTGCTTCAGTCCTGTCAAGCATATTTGTGCCACGTTTTACATTCCACATATAAATGACATCATATGGTATTTGTCTTTCTCTTTCTGACTTACTTCACTTAGTATGATAATCTCCAGGTACATCCTTGTTGCTGTAAATGGCATTATTTTGTTCTTTTTTATGGCTGAGTAGTATTCCATTGTATATATGTACTGCATCTTATCCATTCATCTGTCTACGGACATCTGGGTTGTTTCCATGTTTTGGCTACTGTGAATAGTGCTGCTATGAACATAGGAGTACGTGTATCTTTTTCAGATTATAGTTTTGTCTGAGTATATGCCCAGGAGTGGGATTGCTGAATCATATGGTAATTCTATTTTTAGTTTTCTGGACAACCTCCACACTATTCTCCATAGTGGTTAGACCTACTTAACATTCCCACCAAGAGTGTAGGAAGGCTCCCTTCTCTCCACACCATCTCCACCATTTAAATAAACATCCTTGAAGAGACAGTCCGCAACCACTGGGAGTCAGCGCCTGGCTCATGAAATGTGCAGAAGTGCGGGAGCCCATGAGAATTCATGTTCAGCAGAACATTAACAACGACTTCTGCCACCCCTCCAGCTCTCTGTGTCCTTGGGAATTGTCAGTGATGGGTGTGAGGGAGAAAGAGTATCTTCCACAAACCACAATCAGCCGTAGTCAGCTCCTTGTATGAACCTTTTTAGGAGGGCATTCATAAACGTCCTAAAAACCTTTGATGATCCTTGTTTCAGAGTCAGATGTTGGGAAAGAGGAAGCTCATTAAACCCTCATCATGTGCTGCATGCCAGCCCCTTACACTTACCGTCTCATGGCAGCTCTCAGAGACAGTTATGGGGGGCATCACCTGCATTTTTTACAGATGGGAAAACTCCAGTTAAGAGCACAGAGCAGTAAGTGGAGAGAAGAGAGACAAATCCAGGTGGCCAGAGCCCCAAGCCGTGTGCTGTGCAAAACGCACTGCAAAATGTCTTTCCTTTTTTATTTTTCTTCCATTGAGAGGCTTTTGGAGGAGGAAGAGGTGTGAGGGGTGGTTTTGAGATTTTGTTTCACCAGGTAAAGTTAGAGGAACACTGGCAAGGGGGCAAAATCAGGAATGATCTTGTGCCCACAGACACCTTACATACATCACCCCCGTTCTTCACCTGTGAATCCTACAGTGTTTTCAAGGCAGTTGGAATCCCTGTTATATGGATGAAGAAATGGAGGCTCATGAGGACTCAGGTCTTGCCAGCTCCTTTCTTTCCTGACCTCCCTCATGCTGGTTAGCTATGGTACTTTGGGATGCCATGCCTCCAATTTTCCACTTCTCAGAGCACAGTCTACCCATCAGGATGCTGCAAAATTGGACACTTGACCGCTTTTCATTAACCTCCTCACCTGAGTCCTGGGACATGGAAACCTATAGAGATTTCCCAGGGCAAATATTCTAGGAATATAGTACTTAGTTTGTCCGCTGGAGACTATGAAAACAAACACGTTTCTCTCTGCCTTTATGTTTCTTGGATTCTGGAGTTTATTTGCCTGTTTACTTAGATTTAATCAAAGTAAACAAAAAAAGGAATGGAGACTCAAAGAGGCTGACGGGTTTGACTGAGACCACATAGCTCTGAAATGAGGAGCCTGCAACATCACTCATTATCAGAGAAATGCAAATCAAAACCTCAATGAGGTACCATTACACACCAGTCAGAATGGCTGCTATCCAGAAGTCTACAAGCAATAAATGCTGGAGAGGGTGTGGAGAAAAGGGAACCCTCTTACACTGTTGGTGGGAATACAAACTAATACAGCCACTATGGAGAACAGTGTGGAGATTCCTTAAAAAACTGGAAATTGAACTGCCATACGACCCAGCAATCCCACTCCTGGGCATACACACCGAGGAAACCAGATCTGAAAGAGACACGTGTACCCCAGTGTTCATCGCAGCACTGTTTATAATAGCCAGGACATGGAAGCAACCTAGATGCCCATCAGCAGACAAATGGATAAGGAAGCTGTGGTACATATACACCATGGAATATTACTCAGCCATTAAAAAGAATTCATTTGAATCAGTTCTAATGAGATGGATGAAACTGGAGCCCATTATACAGAGTGAAGTAAGCCAGAAAGATAAAGACCAATACAGTATACTAACACATATATATGGAATTTTAAAAGATGGTAACGATAACCCTATATGCAAAACAGAAAAAGAGACACAGATGTACAGAACAGACTTTTAGACTCTGTGGGAGAAGGTGAGGGTGGGATGTTCTGAGAGAACAGCATTGAAACAAGTATACTATCAAGTGTGAAACAGATTGCCAGTCCAGGTTGGATGCATGAGACAAGAGCTCAGGGCTGGTGCACTGGGAAGACCCAGAGGGATGGGATGGGGAGGGAGGTGGGAGCGGGGATCAGGATGGGGAACACATGTAAATCCATGGCTGATTCATGTCAATGTATGGCAAAAATCACTACAATATTGTAAAGTAATTAGCCTCCAACTAATAAAAATAAATGGAAAAATAAAATAAAATCTGCATTAAATGAAAAAGAAAAAAAAATGAAATGAGGAGCCTGGAAGCTGACCCCAGATGATTTGGCTGTGAAACATGTGTTCTGTACATGCCCCCTGCACCTCCCACCCTCCCAGCACCACCATCCCCCACTGTAGTTCATATCAAAGACCCTAAAGCACACTAGTAATTAAGCTTCATCTAAAACAGAAAAGAAAAAATTTTATGGATATATAGAATTGTTAAGAATTTTTCATTTGTATACAATTTTTAAAGGTTACTTTCCATTTACAGTTCTGAAAAGAAAATCTTAATAATAGGTCTACTATAGCTTGTTAAGTATTTCTGTTTCTTTGGAAAGAGAAGCACATGTGTGTAATTTAACCACTGCTCTGACCATAGCTGCTTCAAGGATCTTTGTCTCTCAAGTTTTGATCTTGTATATCTTTCATGTAGTGACATTTCAAGTGCCAGCAAGCCTCACATACTTGGACTATTCATAACCTTCCAACAAGTCTCTTTGGTTTGCCTTTTTCGCCCCTTTTTTAAAATTCTGAAAGTAATTAATGTCAGCTTCCTCACAACTAGCACCATTTAGCACTTTCTAACTGGTCTCTTCCTAGAGAGAGAAATTTAGCAAGAGAGACTTGCTAAAAAAATTTTTTTTAATAATAAACATCTGAAAGCTTCTTATTAAAAAGAAATGCCATGTAATTTTGCTCTTGACTGAGACTTGGACAAACTATTAAAAGTGCATATCCTTAGATATAAGGTGATCTGGAAAGACATACACACGCAGAGAGAGAATTTTTCCTCCACCAGGTTCCCTTGGCAACCATTCCATGAACATCTTCCAACACATCTTTAAAGCTTGGCTGTAGTGTGTATGTTAATTTTATAGACATGCTTAATGTTGCTCATTAACTTCACAGTTTGCAGATTCTTCCAAATTCTCTTAAGGGGACTTTGTACCTTTGTGAAAAGCTTAAAATACCAATAAAACCGAAGTCTTCTTCAAGTGGTTTCTTATAGTGATTTCCTTACAAATCCCTCCGGGTTCTCTTGTCACTGCAGTGTTGTATCATCGCTGTTCATTTGTTTAACTGTGAAGGAGATTGTATGAAGCTTAGAGAAAAAGTTACATATTTACACTTCTCTGTTAGAATCGTTACATACTTTCCCATAGTGGCTCAGACGGTAAAGAATCCGCCTGCAATGCAGGAGACCTGGCTTCAGTTCCTGGGTCAGGAAAATGGCTCTGGAGACAGGAATGGCAACCCACTCCAGTATTCTTGCCTGGGAAATCCCATGGACAGAGTAGCCTGGCGGGCTACAGTCTATGGGGTGGCAAAGAGTTGGACACGACTGAGAGACTAACACTTTCACTTTCATATCTGAGGAAAACAAGGATGCTCTGTTAGGTGTATAGGTGTATAGGTTTATATATATGCATCGATTTTTATGGTGAAGTTCTTAAAAACGGAAACTGAAGCTTTTTCTTTTTGATATATTTAGCATCATTTTGGTGTTCAATAACTGCTTCAATTCTGATTTCTTTTGAAGAGTTAAAACATTCTTTTATTTTAAATTGGTTTGAATTTTTTCAGAAACGTTTCCCCCAAGATCAGCAATTATATTTTCATATAGTACTTTTAAAGCTACATCGACATGATTTCTGCTGCCATTTAAAAAGAGTGGGATTGTGTCAGTGTCATTTGCTGTCAGATAACTTTTAGGTGCGATCATAGAAATCCAGTTAAATTATTTTGCTTGGGAGCACTTGTTTATATATGTAAGTTGTACAGCTGAATCAGGTAAACCCAGTAGTAGTTTTCGGTTTATCCTGGGATGTTTACTCTAAATAAACCCTTGATGAGTTGCAAGAGTATAATCACTTAATAGTTGCTTTTATAGCATAACCTGTGTGTGGAAGCGGCCTCAGAAAGCCTCATTTTGTACCAGGTATAATAGCAGAGAATGACTTCTGCCGTTTAACTTCATAGGAGGTTATTTGAGTATCGCATTTTCTATTTCCATTATAGAGTGCTTCAAGTACAGGGAGAGAAGGCATCCTGTTGCTTGAAAAAAAGATAAGTCATACATGTATATATCATGTATTCTATGTACATTATCATAGCTTCTTTAATTGCTGTACTTCTGTGAATGTTTATCATGTATTTCTACGTTCTTGGCAATTTGGTGTTGCTTAGAAAGTGTAGTTAACAAAATGATCTGCAGTTCCATCCTCTTTATATAGCTCTTATGGGAAGGGAGAGGAATCCACTGGTTTATGGCACCAAAGATCCTGGCAGCCCTGCCAAGACATAAGTTCAGGTATGAGAGGGACAGACACAAGGGGTTGAGGTGAGAGAATATTCTGTGTGAGAGCCTGTGGAGATGTGATGGGGAGTAAGCTCAAAGCTTTTGCCCTGCAGAGCATGGGTGGCCAGCAGGAGGGTGCCTGGGACCAGCACTTACTCGCTTCCCACACCAGGGCTTTCATCCATGTTCCAGACTGAAGCTGTGACCGGGAGTCATCACTGAGCCGTCTTTCCATGAGATTCAGGTAGGAGTCAGTTGCTAGCAATTGGAAAACACAGAAAGGCGCAAAGTGGGATCCTAAGTTTCCAGGGCTGCAGCAGCAAACATACCTTATGGGCTTTTTCAAGTGAGTAGAAGTTCAAATGGAAGTTAGGAGATCATAGTCCTCCACTGATAATTAAGGTACACATTTGTGAGGAAAGGCTCACATAGGTGGAAATTCTGTGTCATATTGTGACCTCAGGTTAATAGAGAGGCTTTAGGGCACTTCTTGGTACAGTCAAGAGCAAGAGGTGGTTAACTAGAGAAGGGATGTGAGGGGAGCCAGAAGACACTCATGCCAGCCTGTGTGTCCCTCTGACACACTCCTGCATTTGTCCCTTCTCTTCTGCACAGAACACCAAGCTGAATATTATTTTTAGAAAGAAACACACAAAAATTGTCAAATGCTTTGAGCTCTATTATATATTATGGGCTTCCCAGGTGGCTCAGTGGTAAAGAATCCTCTTACCAATGCAGGAGACACAGGAGACATAGATTTGATCCCTGGATTGGGAAGATCCCCTAGAGAAGGAGATGGCAACCCACTCCAGTATTCTTGCCTGGAAAATCCCATGGATAGAGGAACCTGGTGGGCTACATACAGTCCATGGTTTCATAAAGAGTCAGACACAACTGAGCACACATACATGCATTATATCATACAGACAATATGTAAGAATGTTATATAATATTTATATAACATATATAACTATATATATTATATAATATAACATATAATGGTAATATATAATGCAAGTAATATATTAATACACATTACAATTATGTAATTAATATACAATGCACTATTAATATACTGATACCGATATGTTGGTATCATATTTTAATATATTTGCATACTATAGTGATATAATTCATATTAATATATAGAGTATATAATGCATCATCGCTTCCCTGAGTGCAGCCCTTAGCACACGGTGACGCTGTGCACCGTTACCCCCTACCCTGTTACCAGGCAACGGTTACCGTGGGACTACTCAGCCATTGGTCAGCACCGCAGTGGGCCCTGCCCACAGCAGCCAACTGTCAAAGAGTGACCGCTAGTGGTCCTCTTCAGCCATTGGTTGGCACCTCAGTGGGCTCCACCCCCAAGCAGCCAACTGTCAGCGAGCAGCCGCTAGTGAGGGCATTTTCAGCTAATGGTCTGTGGAGTGGTAGTTGTCAAGCAGAGAATGAGGTAAGAAGCGGATCCAAGCCTTCTCCTTGAGGCCTTCCAGCTCATTCACCGTTGGGCCAGCGGATGAGCGAGGGGTCCAGGGAACAGACTGGGGGCTGTGTCTACAGGGCTCCGGAGCTCTGGCCAAGGCCACCCAATGGCTAGACCCAGACCTTGAGGCTGCAGTGACCCTTTCCCCCATCTCCACCTCTATGACCTCATGGCAGCAGCCATCTGCATAGGACAGAGTCTGTGGGACCCACCCTCCGCCATTTGGGCCACCTGAGGAGCCTGAAAGCCAGTTGGGTCCTGGGCGCCTGGCTCCCTCAGCCATAACAGCTGGACAGCGTCTGGGGACCTGGCCTGAGGAAGCCACCAGCCTAGATCTTCTTCCTCTCAGCCAGGACTGGACCTCACAGGGTGAAAAACAGAGTAACATTGGCGTGGTGGAGGTTTACAGGAATGTCGTTAGCTGACTGTGACCTGACCTCAGGAACAAAAGCTCAGACACCAAGAAGTTTACAACTCACCCCTCCCCTCCCTCACCTTTCCTAGAAAAGGGCTTCACTGAGAGTTTTCGAGGAATTTGAGGTTTTCAAGGCATGAGCCACCTGTCTTCTTGCACAGCCCTGAATAAACCTTTCTCCTCCACACTCCGATGTTTTGGTATTGTTTGGCCTTTCTGTGCATCGGGCACACCGACTTGTGTTTCTGTAACAATATTACATAGTCTCTAATATTATAAATATGTCTCTTTTAAGAAAATATATAATTTGCTTAAAGGATATGATTCACTAATTTTTTTAAAAAATCAAACTGTTGAAAAACAAAGGAAAAGTACAGTGAGTCCCCTACATGTGAATGAGTTCCATTCTGAGAGCGCATTCATAAGCCAAATTTGTTCATAAGTCCGACAGAGTTACTCTAGGCACCCACCTAACACAATCGGCTATATAGTACTCTACTGTAATAGATTTATTATACTTCTGACACAAATGATACATACAAAAACAAAAAAGAAAAAAATATTTTTCACCTTGCAGTACAGTAATCTTACAGACATGTGAACTAACATGATTGTACATGAGAATGCAGATTCACACGATTCGCTAAATTTTAAGAAGAAAATAAAATTGAACAATGTAAGATGCATATGCACTCTATGAGACCAGAGAAAATAAATTACAAGAAAACGCTAGTGTAATAAAGTGCATTCTTGTTTCATCAGATATCTTACAAAGTAAGGTAAACCTTTAATATTTCCAAGAAAAGTAAAGTAAGTGGATAGAAAACTACCACTTTACATGGGCAGCTCAGGATATACCTGTAATTGCTGTATAAATAAGTGGCAATTCTATAAATATACAGATATTGTTAAAAGTTAGCACCAAGTAGTATGGAGCAGAGTCTCTTCAAGCAAAGGTCAGGTAATGTTTTAAAAATAACCTCCCATTTAGAAAATATTTTCAAATGACTAATTTTTTATATTTTGACGTAAGAGATGGGAAGCTGTTGTGACTCCCCTGAATTTGGGTTAAATATAACTATAATCACAGCGCTGGAGACTGAGTCCAGTGATTCGCTTTTCTGCTGCTCTCCCTGATAGTCAGCAGCACAGGGCATTTGGGCAGCTTGGACTGAAAGCCTTTGCTTGATCTACTGGTGGAAATGGACTTTCTTTGCACAGAGCCTGATGGGCCAACCCAGCAAACACTGGGTTCCCAGCGAGGTGGGTTGCTGTGGAAACCAACAGCTCTAAACACCAAAAGGGAAGAAAAATATTAAAATCCCAGCATCAAGGCCAATTTGAGGGAGTATAAAAAACCATGAAAAATGGTCAGAGGGAGCCAAAACTTCACAGAAAGAAACCAAAAAAAAAAAAAAAACAAAAAAAAACGATGGAGCCTGTAGATTTCACTTTTCCTTCCGTGATAAGTCAGATCTTTTTCCAGTAGATATGAAACCGAGGCTTGGTGGCTGTTCAGACTGAGATGAGCATGGTCCTCCCAGCTGTGTTCCCGGTGAGAACCACAGAGGGGGCTGCGCTCTGGAGTAGTACCCTTCAGCAGGTGACTGTAGGAGAGATGAAGAATGTCGATTATAGAGTTGGCATGAGAAGTTATGAAGTGAAAGTCTTCTGTCATTTGTGGGAAAAAACTAAAGACATACATTATTACTATTTGAAGGTAAAAGGGGAGGAGAGGCGGCATGGCCCCTCGGTGTCTACAGGCAGTTCTGCTAAGTACTTTGCACCTGTGAAGGGTGCACTGCAATTCCTTCCTCTTGCTCCTGCCGTGATGTTTGCTCTAAACTTGCTGTGTGGGTGCCTCCTCTCCAACCAGCAATTTGAAACAGACTTGTCTCCTTTAGTTCTAAGTCTGCGGCAGATAGAAAGGAGATGATGAAAAGATCATGCTGGACTAAAAGATAATGTTTAGTGTTCTACCCACCAAGCAGATATGCTCTTTGAAAATGACTTGGTTTGTGCCCACAGAGTCAAACTCTTCAAATCTGCCAAGAGTAAAGGAGTTCTGAATTATAGGGGAGGAGGAATTCCTGAGCACTTGTTTTTTCCTTCTTGATTCTACCACTGGTCCATGAGAATTTGAGAAGCATGCTGTAGAGGCGGTAACTGAATTCCTGATCATGAAACAATGCTGAGTAAGAGTGTGAAACAAGAAGAGATCTGAGCACACACTCCCAGGGTCCACCCACCATGTGCTGCAGAATTGGAACCCA
This sequence comes from Cervus canadensis, assembly GCF_019320065.1. Taxonomy (NCBI): domain Eukaryota; kingdom Metazoa; phylum Chordata; class Mammalia; order Artiodactyla; family Cervidae; genus Cervus; species Cervus canadensis. The sequence continues at coordinate 31,797,895 of NC_057395.1, read as the reverse complement.
TGATGGATACAGTGAGAACAGAGCCAATGGGATGTATGGGCCTATAGGAAGAGATTTATTCTAAGGAACTGGCCCACATGCTCATGGAGGCTGACAAGTCCCAAGGTCTAATGGGTGAGCCGGCAAGCCGGATGTCCAGGAGAGATGATGGTATAGTTCTAGTTCAAATGCTGGTAGACTTGAAATCAGGGAAGAGCTGACATTCAGTTCAAGTCTGAAAGTAGGAAATGCCAGTGTTCAGAGACTGGTAGGAGGAAGTCTCCCTTTACTCTGGGGGGGATTTTTTGTTCTCTTCAGGTCTTCAACTGATTGGACAGGGCCCACCCACATGAAGGAGGGTGATCTGCTTTACTCAGTTAAATGTTCATCTCCTCCAAATCACCGTTACAGACATACTCAGGATAATGGTTTTTTGTTGAAGCATAGTTGATTTACAGTGGTGTGTTAGTTTCTGTTGTATAGCAATATGATTCAGTGTATGTGTATATATATGTGTGTGTGTGTGTATATATATATACGCTTTTCCAGTATGGTTTATTACAGAATATTGGATATAGTTCTGTGTATCATACAGTAGAACCTTGCTGTTTATCTATTTTATATATATAGTAGTTTGTATCTGCTAATCCCAAACTCCTTATTTATCCCTCCCCCGCACCTTCCCCTTTGGTAACTGTAAGTCTGTTCTCTATGTCTGTGAGTCTGTTTCTGTTTTGTAGATAAGTTCATTTGTGCCATATTTTAGATTCCACATATAAGTGATGAAAGTGTATTAGTTGCTCAGTTGTGTCTGACTCTTTGCAACCCCATGGACTGTAGCTCACCAGGCTCTTCTATCCATGGAATTCTCCAGGCAAGAATATCAGAGTGGGTCTCCATTTCCTTCTCCAAGTGATATTGTATGGTGTTTGCCTTTCTTTTCCTGACTTAACCTCACTTAATATGATAATCTCTCATTCATGTTGCTATAGATGACATTTCATTCTTTCTAATGGCTAAGTAACAGTTCACTGTATATATGTACCACATCTTTTTTATCCATCTGTTGATGGATATTCAGACTGCTTCCATGTCCTGCCTACTGTAAATCGTGCTGCTGTGAACACTGAGGTGCATGTATCTTTTCAAATTAGAATTTTCTCTGGATATATGCCCAGGAGTGGATCCTACTGCATATTTAGGTCTAGGGCCATTTATAGGATCTTCCTTTTCTCTGCAAAATGAAATAAATAAATAGTATGTAGTGCCCCACCTTTTCTCAGAGGGTGAGATAGTTGGATGGCATCACTGACTCAATGGACATGAGTCTGAGCAAGCTCCAGGAATTGGTGATGGACAGGGAAGACTGGTGTGCTACAGTCCATGGGGTTGCAAAGATTCAGACAAGGCTGAGCGACTGAACTGAACTGCCCCACCTCATGATAAGATCACTCCCCTGGTTGTCTTTTAATGGGAATAATCTTGTTTGCTGTTGAATGGATAATATAAGTGTTGCTATAAAAATGATACCCCAGTGGGACATTTCTGTAACTTTCACTCTATTTTGCTATGAACCTAAAACTGCTTTTAAAAATAAAGTCTAATTTTTAAAATATGAGCTAAATCTAAACCTACTGAATGGGTGGGCTGTTCCTGCTGTTCTTTATTCATATAAATAAAACAAATTGCAAAATTTTAATACATATGACACCCCAGTAGTCTGTAATAATTACCTAACCACAATAATGTGTTTTCACATCCTGTTACACCAAAAGAAGTAGCTAAATAATCTTTTTCAAGGTATATAATTGCAGAACATATACTAGGCTTCCCATGTTAGAAGAAATTCAAGTGGTAGAACCCAGGGCATTGATTATAAGAAAACTCTTTTTTTACTTAATTTTTATTGGAATGTAGTTGCTTTAAGATGTTATGTTAATTTCTACTGTACAGCAAAGTGAATCAGCTATATGCATACATATATCCCCTCTTTTTTGGATTTCCTTCCCATTTAAGTTATCACAGAGCACTGAGTATAGTTCCCTGAGCAATAAACTCTTTATTAGGTCCTCATTAGTGATCTGTTTGATACATAGCAGTATATGTGCGTCAGCACCATTCTCCCAATTTATCACTTCTTTATTCCCTGCTTGGTGTCCATTCCTTTGGAGAACTCCTTTCTTGTGTTTATTCATTTCACTTTTTCCAAATCTCTGCTGCTTTTGCATTCTCAGCCAACAGTGAAGAGAAAGCAGAAACCTTGTAATCCCAGTTGTTAGTGAATGTTGCATTACAAGACTATATAAATCATCAACGTGCAATGCCACAAAGCACCTTCCCACTTGTCCTGTTCTAGAGGATTTCTGCTATGAGAGTATTAATTCATTTATAACTTCCCATACCACTGGGGACAAGTAAGACCCAGTTCTGTAAGAAAGCAAATGTGTGCTGCAAATCTGCATTAAAATAACACTGATAAGATTGTCAGGAATGACATGCTTTGTAATGCCATATGCCTGATTTTCTTGATGTTGATTTTATCCCTCTTTTGGCAGTAGTTTTCTCCTCCTATAGTAGGGAGTAACCAGGTTCAGTTTTTGTAGCACTTTTTTTCTCTACAAGGTTTTTGAGAGATTTATTTGGTGCAGACCTTATGTAACTCCTGGGTCTAGGGTTCTTTAGCTATTCCTTATGGTCATCTAGCCAAAAAATGTATTAACTCTGTGATACCAACCGAGCCCTTGAACTCTTTATCAGTAGAAATCAGGAAGGGAAATTCAGTCAAGACTTTTTTGGGAAGGCTGCAGCGTGAGGGATCCAACAAAACCAAGTAACAGGTGCTTTTCCTCGCTCCCAAGGAGGGGCGAGCTGGTTCCTTAAACGGGGTAACAACTGGGGCAGGTCCATGTCTGGGCAGGATGCATTGCTTAGATAGTCTGCCCACCCCCTTGGTGGTACTGTGTGCAGGGACGACTTTTCAGTCATGTCTTCATGATTACCAGCACAGCGACCTTGAGCTGTACACATCATGTTCATCACAGACTGTTGAACAATTTTGCTGCAAATTAGTGCCTGCAGGGCCCTTGTGTAGCAGCCTGAGCCTTGTTTAGGCTGTGTTTACCAGCAACACTGGGCAGGATCAGAAAGCATTGTGTTTGCTGCTGCACAGTGTCTTAAAGGAATAGAGATTTTCTCTCAATTATTGTTGGGGGAAGCCGGGAGGAGCCAGGAGGAAAGGAGTTTGTTATAGGTGGTGGTTTTGAAGAAGATAAGGAATCATGCAAAGTAAAAAAGAATTGCTAAGAAGAGAACGTTCCTGGTTAAAACGATTTATATTTTGGATGTAGATCTAGAATTTTTTTTCTAATAAATTTTTTTTGGCTGCACCTTATGGAATGTGGGATCTTAGTTCCCTCACCAGGGATCAAACTTGTGCACTCTGCATTGGATGCGTGCAGTCTTAACCATTGGACCACCAGAAAAGTCCCCAGTCTAGATTATCTAAGCATATCCCGTGAATACTTTCTACCTCCCTTTGCTGTTATTACAGAATCACTGTTGGAGTTCCCCAGTTAATAACCAGTTCTTTGTTGCTCTGTCCTTCTTCTAGAGGTCACCCTGAAGGTCCACATCAGTGATGCCAGCACCCATCAGCCCGTCCCTGATGCGCTCATTGAGATTTTCACCAACCAGGTCTCCATTGCCTCTGGTACCTCGGGGACAGATGGCGTTGCCTTCATCAAATTCCAGTATAAGCTGGGCAGTCAGTTGATTGTCACGGCCACAAAGCATGCCTATGTGCCAAACTCTGCCCCCTGGAAGCCCATCCGGTTACCTGGTAAGGTGGTCTTTACCTTTCTCTAAAACAGGGCATATAATCAGGCTAGGGGTGGAATCAGACACAGAAATGATTTTGTAAGCGTTAAGTCAGACAATTAGGAAAATACATGTGCATTCTCTGCCCTAGTTTTTGGTGCCCCTTATGTGCAGGGAAGGTGGGATCTGGTGTGAAGCTTGGTTGGGCTTCACATTGCTATTCGTACAATGGAACCAAAGCCTTTTCTACTCATTTCTCCACTGTTTCGTTCTGTACATGATGGATTATAACCAGCCAGTGACATTGGGACAGTGCGGTGAAATGGGGCTTCCTCATCTCACTTTAGCATCTGAGAGCAAGGCTGCCAAAAGGTAGGCATGATGGCCAGACTGTCTTTCTCTGTCCCACCTTCTTACCTGCTCAGGAAAAGCACTCCTGCTGCTCCTCCATTCTCAATACTCCATTCCTCCCCTGGCGCGTCTAATCACCAAATGTGTCGTGGTGTTTCCACACACCCAGCAATGTGTCGCCGAGTCTGCGAACCCAGCTGGTACTTGCTAGCTTACCAGTTTATTATAAAGGTTATTAAAGGACCAGTCAGATGAAGACATGTGTAGGGCAAGGTCTGTGGGAAGAGGCATGGAGCCTCCTTCCCTGGCCAGCTGTACCACCTCCTAGCACCTCTGGTGCTCACCAACCAAGAGGCTCACCCAACCCCATCCTCTTGGGTTTTATGGAAACTAAATCATGTAGGCATAACTGATTAAAGCATTAGCCATTAGTGATTGATTCAACCTCCAGCCGCTGTCTCCTCGCTGGAGGTCAGGGGAAGAGGACAGTGAGGCTGACAGATTCCAGTCTCTAGTCACATGGTTTCCCCTGGCAACCCGTTCCCCTCCTTAGGTTATCATGAAGCTTTCCAAAAAGTCATTATATTAACTGAAACTCCCATTGAAAGCCCCATTCATTTGATATGAATAACAAAAGATTCCTTTATTGCCCTTATCACTTAAGAAATTCCAAGGGTTTTAGGAGCTGTGAGCCAGAAATGAGACCCAGACCAAATATATGTTGCATATTATAAATCACAATATCGCATGACCATTCACCCCTGCAAAGCAGTTGGCCTACCACCAGGGGCAAAGATGGTGCCTGACGTGAGTTCAGCTGGGGATGGGGTAGGTGGGAGCAGCAGATGGTGCCCCCTCTGTCCCCTTACTTCAGACTCCATCTCGTGCCTGGACCACATTATCTGCCAGCACACTTGTTGCCAGGGTAATGGGGGGAGGATGGACTTTGGAAACCAGATAACCTGGGTTCTGGCTCCAAATCTATGCTTGAACCCCTCCAGCTTTGATGCCAGTCTCTGCAAAATGGAGCTGATACCACCTTGTAGAGCAGTTCTGAGTAAAAAGTATTTAACATAGGTGCACCCACAGTGTCTAAAACATGGTAGGTGCTCAATAAATGCGTAGCATCTAACACAGTGCCTGGCACAAGGCCAGTATTCGTGCTCACCTCTGCACCGCTGGACCTGCCCCATCAGGGTTCCCATTGCCTCTGGGGCCCATGGAAGCAAAGTGTGGCTATGCCTGTCTCATCCAGCCCCAGCACCTACCCTCTTCCACAAAATTCTCTTTAGTTCAGTTTATATTTGTCAAGTGCCTACTATATGTCAGACACTGCCCTGGCCACTGAGAATACAAATCTAGAGACTTAGGACTTGCTTCTAGGTTTATCCATTAGTTATGAAGTCAGCCACAGAAGCCAGTTCCTTCTGATGGGATCAATACTCTGATAGATTTATGTGCAGATGGGGATGCTGGGGAGGACAGGTCCACCAGCCTACAGGAGCGAATGAAGGAGTTTCCTGGGGAGGCAGAGAGGGCATCTGAGTCTTGAGGATGAATAAATATTAGCATCAGAAGATGCTTGTAAAAACATACAGATTCCAGGACTCACCCATTTGACTGGACAGATTGACCAAGGAAGCTGAATTTTAATAAGCAGTTTCTACTCCCCACAATAACCCCCATCCCCCAGGTATTTATGGATAAAAATGTTCACTGTAATTTGGGACCACTGCTTTGAGAGCTATGGAAAGTGGGTTGAAAATAGGTACAATTGAGGAAATGCTTTAGGAACATTTTAGAGAAAAAGAGATAAACCTGAGGAATATTTAGCAGGCAGAATTCAGAAAGCCTTGGAGAATGGGTGGGAGGGATACAAGGGAAAGAACGTTGGATGAATGTGAGTTGAATCTCAAATTTCTGGCTGGTGATGGAGTGGATAGAATAACAGATGGGCGATGGGCCACCTGGGGTTCCCTAAGGTTGACTGGATTAATGTTGTTGACTGAAAGAAATCCCTTACTCGCTCCCTGTATGTATCCCTCTCTCCAAGCTTGGGGCTCCTACAAAAGTGGGTGGAGATGGGGGTGGAGGTGCAGGAGATGGGAAGGAAAAGAATGAGTGTTAGGGTCATAGTCAGTGATGAATATAGCATAGACTGGATTTAAGCTGCCTGTGGGATGCCAAGCATGTTCGGCCTTTAGTTTCCACTTTCTGGCTATTATGAACGATGTTGCTATGAACTTTCATGTACAAGTGTTTGCATGAACACATATCCTCAGTTCTCTTGGGCATGTACCTGGGAGTGGTGTTCCTGGGTCGCATGGTGACTCTATGTTTAACATTTGGAGGAACTCTGGATTGTTTTCCCAGCACCAAGGTCCATCCTTTTCTTTGTCAGGGCACTTTGTCACATTCTGCTTGTCATGTAGCTATTGGTTGTGTGTCTTAGCCTCCTTCTAATGTAGATCCCTTAAGGGCACAGACTGCCCCCAACAGTGATCTATTCTGCACATCTAGCTCTGGGCCTTATATATGATGGCAGCGAAATAAATGGACTGTGTAGAAAGAGGGGTCATATCCATGGCCAGCCCCTCATTGGGCCCTCTGGCACTGTCCAGAGCCAATTGTGCTAAGTATTGGGTTGGCCAAAAATTCATTTGGGTTTTTCTGTAACATCCTACCAAAAACCTGAATGAACCCAATAATTGCTCTATTTAGCATTTGATATTTCTGGCTCCTAATATTTTCCTTGAAAGTTACTTTACCTCTCTAGGCCTTACTTTCTTCCTCTTTAAATGGAGAGACTGCTGTCAATGGGAACATGTATATTACCATATGTAAAATAGATAGCCAGTAGAAATTTGCTCTATGACTCAAGGAGCTCAAACTGGCATTCTGTGACAACCTGGAGACGTGGGATGGGATGGGAGGTGGGAGGGAAGTTCAAGAGGGAGGTAACATATGTATACCTGTGGCTGATTCAATCTTCCCCACTGGCTCAGCAGGTAAAGAATCTGCCTGCAATACAGGAGACGCGAGTTCGATCCCTGGGTCAGGAAGATCCCCTGAAGAAGGAAATGGCAGCCCACTCCAGAATTCTTGCCTGAAAAATCCAATGGACAGAGGAGCCTGGCGGGCTACAGTCCACGGGGTCCCAAAGAGTCTGACACGACTAAGTGGCTTGAATCTGAAGCAAATATGACATCTGTTCAATATGGATGATGGATACACAGATACCTATGGCTGATTCATGTTAATGTATGGCAGAAACCGACACAATATTGTGAAGCAATTATCCTCCAGTTAAAAATAAACAACAACAGCAACAAAAAAAAAAGTAGGAACTTAGGCCTGGATGGAATTTAAGAGGCCTTTGAACTTGAGCCTGTGAAGCATAGCAGTGAAGGTCAGACTCCAGAGTTCAAATCCTGGATCCAGTATTTACCAGATTCAGGATCTTGGACAAGTTAATTCCTTATCTATAAACCTGTCTCCTTACCTGTCAAAGGGGCATGTTAATAATACCTCTTTCAGAGAGCTGTTTTCAAAGTTAAATAAATTACTCAAATTAAACCACCTAGAATAAAGTCTGACATGTCAGTGAGGGTTCAGTAATGTTAGTGATTATTGTTATCCCATAATACATTGATTTGGTTTTTTTGTTAAGTTCATATTCTACCCAGAAGAATTAGGTGTTTCCCCCCTGGCCACACCTTGCAGCATGCAGAATCTGAATTCCTCAAGCAGGGATAGAATCTGGACCCTGGCAGTGAAAGCACTGAGTCCTAAGTGCTGTTCAGCCAGGGAATTCCCAAGAAACGTGTAGGCTCTGTGAATTTGTAGGTTGGAAGTCGAGGTCTTTAAACAAGAATTTAAAGTCGCACAAGTTCTGTCGTCTGTGTTCATTTGCTTCAGTCGTGTCCGACTCTTTGCGACGCCATGAACTGTAGCTCTCCAGGCTCCTCTGTCCATGGAACTTTCCAGGCAGGAATACTGTAGTGGGTTCCCAGTTCCTACTCCAACAGATCTTCCCCACCCAGGGATTGAACCTGCATCTGTTATGTCTCCTGCATTGGCAGGCGGATTCTTTACCATTAGTGCCACCTGCAAAGTGTCATCTTATTAGTTCCCAAAATACAGTGGAAAAAAAAATGTTTATCGTTGACTTATCCATTAACCTAAGCACATATTGTGAGTCTTTTTTAATGTTAATATCCAATATTTTACATACATACAGTGTGTGCATTGTAACTTTTAACAGATTCCTAATGTGAAGAAGTTCAGATACTTTACTAAGAACTTCTAAAGAATAAAAAAATATGTAGTTAACTGTTGTAGGCTAAGCAGTTGTTATAGAGAGATTGCAGGACGCATGGAGTTTTGAAAGACTTTTGCTAACAATACTTAAAGGACAAACTGTTTCCTTTCTCTCTGTTGATGATAATTCTGACACCTAGTAAGTGGGTTTTCTTCTCAAATCAACCAGTTCTCCACCTTTCTGGATACCAACTGGGTGTCTTACAATTCAGTTCCATTCTGACAGTTGTTGTTCAGTCACTCAGTTGTGTCCGACTCTTCGAGACCCCCTAGACTGCCATCTCCTGGAGCTCGCTTAAACTTGTGTCCATTGAGTGGTGATGCCGTCCAACCATCTCGCCCTCTGTCATACCCTTGTCCTCTTGCCTTCAATCTTTCCCAGCATCAGGATCTGACAGTAACTGTCCAAAATTAGCCCAAATGCTACCGATTAAGGGCTCAGTCCCATGAGACTGTCCTCTAATTCAGACACAAGCCCTAAGTGGTCACCTGTACTTCTGACCAATCAGCTATAAATCAGAGGTTCCCATGAGCCCCTCCCTGGTTTCTTTTACTGTAATGACTCCCAGAACTCAGAAAAACAATGACTTACATTTGCTGGTTTATAACAAGTATCATAATGGATGCAGATGAACAGCCACATGAAGAGGTACAACGGGGTGAGATCCAGAGGGTCCTGGCCATGGAAGCTTCTATCCCCGTGGAGTTGAGGTGCACCACACTCCTAGCACATAAATGTACTCGCCAGCTTGAAGTTCCCCAAGCCTGTACCTTTGGGACTCTCATGGTAGCTTCATCAGTCATGGCAGGTGTGATCAGTCATGAACTGAACTCTCCACCCCATCTATTCTCTCTGGATAATGGGAAGTGAGCCTGAAAGTTCCAAGATTCTCATCATGGTTTGATCTCTTTGGTGACCAACCCGCATCCAGGAGGCCACCCGGAGTCTCCTCATCAGATCAGAAAGATACTCTGGTGACTCAGGAATTTACAAGGGGTTTTGAGCCAGGAACCAGAGGCAGAGAACAGATATATATTTATTATTATGTCACATTAGTAAAAAATCAATGTTGTTGATTGATTTTAACCCAGAGAATCCAAAGAATGCAGAGTACTTAAAAAATTGGTATGAGCACTTTGATTTAGAAGTCAGAATTCCCTCATATCCATCTTTGTTTCCACAGTATTTTCTTCACTAAGCCTGGGCCTGCTTCCAGAACGATCCGCTACCCTGATGGTGTATGAAGACGTTGTCCAGATAGTCTCAGGATTCCAAGGTATGTCTGATATTTAAAAAGAGGAGCGATGGTAACTTTGGGGCCAACTGTTAAGATGTGAGGAATGGGTAGTCAGGTAGCGATGGCCACGAGCATGTCCACAGCTGGACATAATGGCTGTAGTCCCTACAAGTGCGCGGACATGTTGGCATTTCGGTGAAACTGTTGGCTGTGGCCTTGTTTGTTATCAGCCCAGCCTTTGAACTGCAGAGAGGTAAGAAGAGGCTCCGCCCTCTGTTCACACCACGTCTCTCTCTTCTCCAAAGGTGAGAATTTCATCCCAGGGTCAGAATCCAGACCGTGCCTGGGCCTCACTGATCAGTGGATACAGTCACTCTGAAAAGTTTCATAAGCATTTGAGTATATAGAGTTTCAGGGGGGGTTGTTTGTTTTTGATTTTTTTGGCTAGGCCTTGTGGCTGGTGAGATCTTAGTTGCCTGACCAGGGGTTGAACTCACACCCCCTGCAGTGGAAATGCAAGTCCTGACCGCTAGACCCCCAGGAAACTCCCTAGAGTTTCAGTTTTGCAAAACAGGACAGTTCCAGAGATCTGTTGCACTATGGTGTAAATATACTTCACATTGGTGCACTGGACACATAAAACTGGTTAAGATGGGGACTGGCCTGGCAGTCCAGTGGGGTTAAGACTCTATGCTCCCAATGCAGGGGACACAGATTTGATCCCTGTTTGGGAAACTAAGACCCCACATAGATATGGCAAAAAAACAAAAACAAACAAACAAAAAAAAAAACTGGTTAAGACAGTAATTTAATGTTAGGTGTTTTTTACAATAAAAAAAATTTCTTCCCCCACCCAAAAAAGAAAACAAAAAATTCACAGGCGTACAAGTGTGGCCTTTTTCTATCTCTTATCCCCTTGTGTTTTTAGCCCATCTCATGTGCAGTGGTGTAAAGGTGACCTCACCCCTCTAACTGCTCTTCCAGAAAATCTGGTACAGAAGGTTTATGGAATTTGCCCTCTGTTTGGGGCTGGCCTTGGAACTGGGAATCAGACTTGTGTCAAACCTTTTTTGTGCTGAGATGATTGGTTTCTTCCATCTTAACCATGGGCCTGAAAATGATATTTCCTGTCTTTTAATGTTTCATCAGATTCTTTTTTTTTTGTTTACTTTTTGTTGTTGTTCAGTCCCTAAGTCATGTCCAACTCTTTGTGACCCCATGGACTGCATCACGCCAGGCTTCCCTGTCCTTTACTATCTCCCGGAGCTTGCTCAAACTCTTGTCCATTGAGTCAGTGATGCCATCCAACCATCTCATTCTCTGTCATCCTCTTCTCTTCTTGCCCTCAGTCCTTCCCAGCATCAGGGTCTTTTCTAGTGAATAGGCTCCTCACATCAGGTGGCCCAAGTATTGGAGCTTCAGCTTCAGTATCAGTCCTTCTAATGAATATTCAGAGTTGATTTCCTTTAGAATAGATTGATTTGATCTCCTTGCAGTCCAAGGGACTCTCAAGAGTCTTCTCCAACACCACAGTTCAAAAGCATCAATTATTTGGTGCTCAGCCTTCTTTATGGTTCAACTCTCACATCCGTACATAACTACTGGAAAAACCATTTTTTGTTTGTGCTAAGTCGCATCAGTCGTATCCGACTCTGCAACCCCATGGACTGTAGCCCACCAGGCTCTTGAGTCCATGGGATTCTCCAGGGAAGAATACTGGAGTGGGTTGCCATGCCCTCCTCTAGGGGATCTTCCCGACCCAGATATTGAACCCAAGTCTCTTATGTCTCCTGCATTGGCAAATGGGTTCTTTACCAGTAGTGCCACCTGGGAAGCCCCCTTGTTTGTTTGTTTTATTTATTCCTATATTTTAATACTATTTACACCAATTATTATCTGCCTAAAGCATCCGTGTGCCATCTGCGAGTGAGATGACTTTATTCCTTTTTTTATTGCGTAGTTGTGGGAACATACAAGGAGGTTAACATGCTACTCTTAGAAGTATATAAAGAGAAATAAGGAGAAATGTCTGGGAGCATATGTGACCTGAGTTTGGGAGAGAGAACAGGAATAGATACATAGATTTTAATGTCATCTGCACAGTGAAAGCCCTAAGTCACCTCCTGCTTTTCTCCTAAGAGACAGCAGAGATAGGCCTGAGTCCTCAGCATCCTTTCACATCAGGACCACAATGGGAGCTGTTGGGCCTGGGACCTCCAGTTGCTCTTTAATTACCTTTGCCACTGTTTTTTCACAACTGAAATATAATGGTTCCCCACCTCCAGTCTTACTGGGATATAATAGACATATATCTTTAATGATTTGATATGTGTATATATTACACAGTGATCACCACCATAAGTCTAGTTAACATCCATTATCACACAGTTTTTTCTTGTGATGAGAACTTATAAGATCTACTCTCTTAGCAACTGTCAAATATACAATCAGTTCAATTCAGTTCAGTCACTCAGTCACGTCTGACTCTTTGCAACCCCATGAACTGCAGCATGCCAGGCCTCCTTGTCCATCACCAGCTCCCAGAGTTTACTCAAACTTATGTCCATTGAGTCGGTGATGCCATCCAACCATCTCATCTTCTATCGTCCCTTTCTCCTCCCGCTTTCAATCTTTCCCAGCATCAGGGTCTTTTCAAATGAACCAGTTCTTTGCATCAAGTGGCCAAAGTATTGGAGTTTCAGCTTCAGCCTCAGTCCTTCCAATGAATATTCAGGACTGATTTCCTCTAGGATGGACTGGTTGGATCTCCTTGCAGTCCAAGGGACTCTCAAGAGTCTTCTCTAATACCACAGGTCAAAAGCATCCATTCTTCGGCGCTCAGCTGTCTTTATAGTCCAACTCTCACATCCAGACATGACTACTGGAAAAACCGTAGCCTTGAAGCTGAAACTCCAATACTTTGGCCACCTGATACGAAGAGTTGACTCATTTGAAAAGACCCTGATGCTAGGGAAGACTGAGGGCAGGAGCAGAAGGGGATGACAGAGGATGAGATGGTTGGATGGCATCACCGACTCAATGGACATGAGTTTGGGTAAACTCTGGGAGTTGGTGATGGACAGGGAGGCCTGGCGTGCTGCAGTTCATGGGGTCACAAAGAGTCAGACTCAACTGAGGAACTGAACTGAACTGAACTGACTAGATGGACCTTTGTTGGCAAAGTAATGTCTCTGCTTTTTAATATGCTATCTAAGTTGGTCATAACTTGCCTTCCAAGGAGTAAGCATCTTTTAATCTCATGGCCAGTCACCATCTGCAGTGATTTTGGAACCCAAAAAAATAAAGTCAGCCACTATTTCCACTGTTACCCCATCTATTTGCCATGAACCGGATGCTGTGATCTTAGTTTTTTGAATGTTGAGCTTTAAGCCAACTTTTTCACTCTCCCCTTTCACTCTCATCAAGAGTTTCTTTAGTTTTTCTTTACTTTCTGCCATAAGGGTGGTGTCATCTGCGTATCTGAGGTTATCGATATTTCTCCCGGCAATCTTGAGTCCAGCTCGTGCTTCATCCAGCCCGGCATTTCTCATGATGTACTCTGCATATAAGTTAAATAAGCAGGGTGACAATATACAGCCTTGACGTACTCCTTTTCCTATTTGGAACCAGTCTGTTGTTCCATGTCCAGTTCTAACTGTTGCTTCCTGACCTGCATACAGATTTCTCAAGAGGCAGGTCAGGTGGTCTGGTATTCCCATCTCTTTCAGAATTTTCCAGTTTGTGGTGATCCACACAATCAAAGGCTTTGGCATAGTCAATAAAGCAGAAATAGATATTTTTCTGGAACTCTCTTGCATTTTCGATTATCCAGCGGATGTTGGCAATTTGATCTCTGGTTCCTCTTCCTTTTCTAAAACCAGCTTGGACATCTGGAAGTTTATGGTTCACATATTGCTGAAGCCTGGCTTGGAGAATTTTGAGCATTACTTTAACAGCATGTGAGATGAATGCAATTGTGCAGTAGTTTGAGCATTCTTTGACATTGCCTTTCTTTGGGATTGGAATGAAAATGGACCTTTTCCAGTCCTGTGGCCACTGCTGAGTTTTCCAAATTTGCTGGCTTATTGAGTGCAGCACTTTCACAGCATCATATTTCAGGATTTGAAATAGCTCAACTGGAATTCCATCACCTCCACTAGCTTTGTTCATAGTAATGCTTCCTAAGGCCCATTTGACCTGCTATTTACCTGGGGCCCTACTATGGTGGAGGTAATGAAAATAATGGCGACCTCCTTCAAAAGGTCCCATGCATGCATTGCTACACTCGGTGCCCCCAACCCTACAGCAGGCCACCACCAACCCATGCCACCACCAGAGTCTCCTGGACACTCATGGGTAAGTCTGGGTCATTTTCTGGTGGGGTCACTACTCCTTTCTCCTGTTACACACAAGGTTCTGTTTGTGCCCACCAAGAGTCTATTTCCCCAGTCCTATGTAAGTTCTGGCAGCTCTATGGTGGAGTTATTGGCGACCTCCTCCTCCTCCGAGCTTATGCCATACCCAAGTCTGCTGCAGGCACCAGGCCATATATTATGTCCCCAGAGCATATTCATCTTGTAACTGGAAGTTTGTGCCTTTAACCACCTTTATCTGTCCTCCTCATCTCCTGCCTCCTGCCTTTGGCAACCATTCTAATTCCACTTATAGGTGAGATCATACAATATTGTCTTTCTCTGACTGATTTATTTCACTAACATAGTGTCCTCAAGGTCTATCCACGTTGACCCAAATGGCAGAATTTCCTTCCTTTTATGGCTGAATAATATTCCACTGCATATATTTGTGTGTGTGTGTGTATACATATACATATATATAAACATGCATACATTTCCTGTATCCATTCATCCATCAATGGACACTTACATTGTTTCCATGTCTTGGCTCTTGTGAATAATACTGCCATCTTTGCCTGAATAAATAACTGCTGACCCTGGGGGACTCAGCCACTCATGGTCACAGCAGAACATGTGGCTGGAGGAGTTACTTGTTTTCCGACCCTCCAAGATGGCTATTTCTTACGCTCTAACCCCTGCACCACTGTTTTCTCCCATTATGTGTTGTTGTTCAGTTGCCAGTTATGTTCTGACTCTTTGTGAACCCATGGGCTGCAGCACGCCAGGCTTCCCTGTCCTTCATCATCTCCCAGAGCTTGCTCAAACTCATATATCCATTGAGTCACTGATGCCATCCAACTAGCTCATCCTTTGTCGTCCCCTTCTCCTCCTGCCTTCAGTCTTTCCCAGCATCAGTCTTTTCCAATGAGTCAGCTCTTTGCATCAGGTGGCCAAAGTATTGGAGCTTCAGCTTCAGCATCAGTCCTTCCAATGAATATTCAGGGTTGATTTCCTTTAGGATTGACTGGTCTGATCTCCTAGAGTAGACTGGAGATCTCCCACTCTTTAGTGGGCAAGTATTCAAGCCCATGTGTTTATGCTTAGTTGCTCAGTCATGTCCAACTCTTTGCAACCCCGCCAGGTACCTCTGTCCATGGGATTTTTCCAGGCAAGAACACTGAAGTGGGTTGCCATTTCCTTCTCCAGTGGATCTCCCCAACCCAAGCTCTTCTCTCTCTTCTTTTTCCTGGAATTGAACTAAGAACCCGGAAGAGGTGAGGATCTTAGCTAATGGTAGAATCATGAGATGCAGCAGGTCTGTGATCACACCAGGCCACCTACAAGCCCAGATTCAAAGGGAACAGAAAGTATGAATCCGAAAAGGGTGCCGGCTGGTAGCAGAAAGAAGCAGACTGGGAATTCATGGAGTCTTGTTAATGGTACAACATTCAAGTGAAATCTACCAACTCCTGCCACTGGTCCCAGAGCTTCCCCAAGCCCAGAACTAGGCGTCCATGTGCCTTCCACACCTTCTGGCTCCAACCTTGGATTCCACCCATTCCTGCCTCCCTTGTGCCCCCTTCTTTCCTTATCAGTAACCAGGAAGGTGAATTAAAACAGCCTTCCAGCTGAGGGTTCTGTATCTTATCACAAAAACCACCCTTCCTGCCATATCTGGCAGTAATGTCTTAGCTCCCAGACAAAACTGAAAAACCTGAAGAGTGAGGGTCATATTCACCTTAACACTCCCAGGGCCTGGCCCCACACCCACTTTAGTATCCGTATACAATAAGCAGTTCATTGAAAGGCTGAGTAAATAAATATTTTAAAAACCATCCAGATCCCACTGCTTTTTGTACTTCCTGTATAGATCACTCATGCTACAGTTATTTATTTGCTTTGTCATGGCTGCTAAGAGGAGGACAGTCATCGGTACCCACATGCACACAGACACACAGTCAGAGTGTTAGAATTGCGCTCTCTCTCTCTCTCTAAGGAGCAAGAAGTATGGTCATATTATAAGCTTAGGGATGTAAGACATCCAGGTAGTTTTTGTTATGATTAATTTATTCAGTCTGCTGTATCACTTCCCTCTTTTATGTAACCAGAAACTGAAAACCATTTATTTCTCCCTTTCCAAAATCTCATTTGCATTCCAGCTTTTAAAAATTGTCTACACTTTGTTAATTTTTTAATTCACCCTACTTTTTGAGTTGTACTAGTTGTACTTTTCCTTGTCTCAGTACAGACATACCAGGATAACACTAGGTGATCTTGTTTCTTGTTTTCTTACCAGTTGGAAGGAGAACCATATGTAGGTAATTTTTGGTCTTTGCAGTTCTGTTCTGAAAAACCAATACAAAACTGAATTTCTAAATGATATATTCAAATTTTTATTCTCAAACTGGTCAAGTGTAGGTGCATTTCTTTATTTTTTAAATGGGGTCACAGGAGGAAAAAAATAAACTCTTGCCAATCAGAAATGTAAGTGCTGTCAGCCATTTGAATTTTTGTGTTGCCTGGATGTTATCATGTGTCAGACTCCCCCAAAGGAAGGGGGAGATGGTGAGATGACAGTTTGGTGACAGAGCCTCACACGTGTTATGTGCATAGTTTTGGGTGATGCCCCATTGTTTGGTTTTATGTGACACTAGAGCAAAAGATTTGAAAGAATGAAGGCCACTTGGCTGAGAGGTGGAGATGGGAGAAGCAGAGGTGTTCTCATTAGCAAGATTTAATGCTTCACGTGAAGTTTTGTTTTGAAATGTTTACAACCGAATAAAATAGAATAAGCTCATGGTTAATGAGCATTTTCCTTGAACAATAAAAAGGCTGCTCACTTGTTTTCCTGTCTGTAGGTATCTAAATTCAGACCACACACACCCTAAAACTGTTCTCATCAGACCAGGTGGAATTATGGAGACTGCTTTCTCTGTCTCTCTTGCTCTCTCTCTCGCACACACACACGCTCACACACACACGCACGCGCCCACACAGGCGCACATGCACACGTGGTTTGAAGTAAACTCATGTTTCCAGTGGAAATGACTTAGCACTTGATTTCATTTGGAAAGTCAGGAAAGTGGTTGTCTTATCATTGTTGCCTTTTCATACTGTTCATAGGGTTCTCAAGGCAAGAATACTGAAGTGGTTTGCTATTCCCTTCTCCAGTCATTGTGGACAGTGTTTTATAAAGAAAGCCGGGAGCAGTTTCAAGTTAACAGTGTGGTGAAGCGGAAGGGCCAGCATAGGCACTGATTAACATAGGGCTCTTTACCACCATAGGCTGGATCTATAAATATGCTCCTTGTCACAGAATGCTTGCAAATTGCCTTTTTCCCCCTACTTTTTAAAAAATTGAAGTATAGTGGATTTACAATGTTAAATTAATTTCAGGCGTACAACATAGTGATTCAGTATTTTTATACATGATATTCCACTTGAAGTTATTATGAAATATTATTTATATTCCCTATGCTGTATCTTATATCCTTGTACTTACTTGTTTTATACCTAGTAGTTTATACCTCTTAATCTCCTACCCTTTATTTTGCCCCTCCTCTCTTCCCTATCTCTACTGGAAACCACTAGTTTGTTCTCTGTGCCTATGAGTCTGTTTCTGTTTTGTTATAGTCATTCATTTATTTTTTAGATTCCACATAAAAGCTGTGTCATATATTTGTCTTTCTACGTCTGACTTAACTTCACTCAGTATGATAATCTACAGGTCCATCCATGTTGCTGCAGATGGCCTCATTTCATTCTTTTTTATGGCTGAGTAATATCCCATTATATATATGTACCACATCTTCTTTATTCTATTGTAGATTATTAAGGAGATTCTCAGGTGACTCAGTGGTAAAAGAATCTGCCTGCCAATTCAGGAGATGCAAGAGACTCTGGTTCAATCCCTGGGTCAGGAAGATCCACTGGAGAAGGGAATCGCTTCTCCAGTGCTTCAGTATTCTTGCCGGGAAAATCCCATGGACAGAGCAGCCTGGCGGGCTACAGTCCTTGGGGTCACAAAGAGTCCGACTCGACTGAGTGACTGAGTATAGCACACACAGATTACTAAGTGAAATAATGTGTATACAAGAACTTTGCAGATCCTAAAGCGCTGAACTGCCCCTCTCATAAGATAAGTGGAGCTGTAGTTTGAGTCTACATTGGTCTTTGATTGTTGCTGCCTTCATTAATTTTGGAAGTGGTGGATCCATTGAAAGTTTCTGGGTGGGGAGAGGTCATGGTCAGAGCAGAATTTGAGAATCATCAGTAGATGAGGCAGGAAAGGGATGAGGCTGGAGCACAGGGAAGTTAGGAGACTTTTGTGATAGTTGAAGCCAGGGGTAGCATAAGGTCATGTAGGGTGGAGGCAGAATGGAAGAAAAAGACAATGCTAGAAACATTGATATGGGAAGATTGGGCAGTCCCAGCACTTGAATGAATGTGCAGAAGAGTAGAAAGGGAAAGCAATGTTGACAACCTGTAATCAAACCTGGGTGTTGGGGAAGAGTAGGTCTTTGTCAAGTGGGAGAGAAGGTAGTGATGGTTTTAATGCCTAGTGGGCATCCAGGTCGAGGTGCTGAATAGGCATGGAACTTGGCAGAGTCCCCGGCAGGACAGGAAGGTAACTATGAGGCTGCAGCAAGGGCGACAAGTCAGGAGAGAGTCAGGAACAGCAGAGGCAACTGTGCTGAGACTTCAGGATCTCTCATCAGAAGTAGGAGGAAAAGAAAGCACTCGTAGAGCAAAAGGCCTGCGACTCTGCAGAGAGCAGAGGGCAGGACCGCCACCGCCAGCAGGGAGGGCTGCCGGGCGAGGGTGGGAACAGTGCACATCATTGTGAAGAGCTGGAGGGGTGAAGGCGAGCGAGGGTCACAGGGTTTGCAGATTATGCAGTTGTCAGTTGACATTTCCAAGGGCAGCGTGTATTGAGGGTGAAAGCCACGTCCCTGGGCATTGGGTGGAAGGAGAGGAGACTGATGGGGAGAACAGAGTGAAAGTCGTGTCTTATTGTTATTTTTCTCAATGAGGAAGTAAGGAATATATGTATTGACTGGAGAAGAAAAGCTCCTAGAGAGAGATTTATTATGAAGTCCAGAAAACCGGTCAAATAACAAGTCTTACAATAAAACAAGCAAAACTCAGAATACTTGGGTTGACCTTGGGGGAGGGCAGAGACAGAGAGGCAGAGAGGAGATGGAAGAAAGATTTTGAAGTGCAGACAGAAGTGGGGCCCTCGTGTTTTCAGTACAATTAGGTCTAAGCACATGGGGGATGGCGGTGGAGCCCCAAGTTTGAGAAGAACAGCGGATGTTTGAAGCAGCTGCTGTGGGGAGTGTGGGGGAGGGACATCCACAGAGGAGACAGCCCTGTCCCCCTCCACCATCCATCCACACCCAGTCCGCTCCCTCCTGAAAAGTGTGGGAATGTAGCAGCTTTCATACATAAATTTAGGCTTAAGAACATACCATTCCCTGCCCAGCCTACACACACCCACTTTAGATTGTATTTGCACTGTGGCTTAGAATATTTCAACCCCTATACTCCTCAGATGTTTCTTTGATCGTTTCACCAGGCGGAGGTCGTGCCTGTACTCCTGGGAGGACTACGTTTGATCCCCCACAGGTATCAGGGCGTGCTGGTCACAGCATGTGTCAAAGCAGCTGGACCAGCCACATCTCCTTGTAGCAAACCTGCCTCCACATCGCCCTTCTTTGCCCCTCCCCAGTACTCCCCCTGCCACAGAAAACAGACACGCGTGTCTGGCCTGGGAGCAGGTTCTCCTGCACAGAAAAGGGAAGGAAGGCAGCAGGGGGAGAGGGGAGGGGAGGGATGCAGCTCCCAGTGAAATGCACGATGAGCCGGAGAGTAAGAGCAGGCATGAGAGAGAGACAGAGACAGAGGCAGAGACAGAGAGGCAGGAAGGGAAACATACACAGAGGCAGAGAGAAATAGACACGCAGAGAAACAGAGACAGGAAGATACAGAATTGGGGTGACCTATGATATGAAGAGTTGACTCATTGGAAAAGACCCTGATGCTGGGAGGGATTGGGGTAGGAGGAGAAGGGGACGACAGAGGATGAGATGGCTGGATGGCATCACCGACTCAATGGACATGGGTTTGAGTAAACTCTGGGAGTTGGTGATGGACAGGGAGGCCTGGCGTGCTGCGATTCATGGGGTTGCGAAGAGTTGGACATGACTAAGTGACTGAACTGAACTGATGATGTAACTTATATGTGGAATCTAACAAATAATACAAATGTGTCTGTTTACAAAACAAAAATAGACTCACAGACCTAGAAAACAAATTTATGGTTACCAAAGGGGAAAGAGTTGGGCGGGGGTAAACTCAGAGTTTGGGATTAACAGATGCACATCACTATATATAAAATAGATAAGCAGCAAGGATTTACTATATAACAGGGAATACTATTCAATATCTTGTAAGGACCTATAATGGAAAATAACCTGAAAAAATTTTATATGTATAACTGAACACCTTGCTGTTCACCTGAAGCTATCATAATATTGTAACTCAATTATACTTTAATTTTACAAAATAAGGAGCTGGGGTTTCCCTGGCAATCCAGTTAGATGAAGACTCCACGCTTCCACTGCAGGGGATGCAGGTTAGATTCCTGGTCAGGGAAGTTCCACATGCTAAGAGATAAGGCCAAAAGAAAAAGAAAAAAATGAGGAACCAATGACAAAAGTAGTCACCTATTTAAAACCCCCCTCAATCTGAAAAGGATACCTTTTTAAATAGAATTTAAGGAGAACTTTTTAAAACTAAAGCGTCAATTTATTAAAATTTTAAATTAAAAAAAAAAAAAAAGAATGGAGATGAAATGCCCAGTGGCTTGAGAACTGGGAACAGCCTTGGTTGTGTTATCAGGGTCCTAGGCCTGGCTGGACTGCTTTCCTGGGGTTCAGCAGGATTCCCTTTCATCTTTCAGCAGCCTCCCCTTTTCCTTGGTCTAGGCTGAGTGGGATTCTGTTCCTTTGAGCCAAAGGAGCCTTCATAGTGACCTCAACCTGCCCATCTCAGGGTCTCTGAAGGGGCACACAGTACCCGACCCACATTCTGGGGTAACCTGCCTGGCCTCTGCGTTCTGCCTCGACCCTCATGAGGAAACGGCCCCTCTTTGCACCTTTACACTGCAGCCACGCCCTTCCTTCCTTCATAGTAGTGAGTTTCCCATTTCTCAGTGTATAAAACCCAGACATCAGCAATATTGTTTAGAATGAAGAACAGTGGAGAAGGGAAACCGAATCCCAGAAAGTTCACCATCATTGAAAGAAAATAATGGTGACCTAATGGGAGGGAACTCCAGGAACGAGGGGGGTATGTGTATACTTACAGCCGATTCTCTTTGCTATAAGCAGAAACTAGCACATTGTAAAGCAACTCTGGTGCATTTGTGCTCACTCAGTCACGTCCAGCTCTTTGCAATCCCATGGGCTGTAGCCTGCCAGGCTCCTCTGTCCATGGAATTTTTCAGGCAACAGTACTGGAGTGGGTTGCCATTCCCTCCTCCAGGGGATCTTTCTGATCCAGGAATCGAACCCACATCTGCTGTGGCTCCTGCATTGGCAGGCAGATTCTTTACCACGGAGTTGCCAAAGCAACTATACTCCAATAAAAATTAATTTTAAAACATTAAAAAAATAAAAGCAGCTCAAGCAATTTGAGACCACTCCAAAAGTCATTTGTCTATCTAACAAAAAAAAAAAATGGGAATAGGAGGACAGGATGTTGTTATATAGTTGAGGGTGAGGAGATGGATGAGAAAGGGTTTGCTTTGACCTTTAATCTCTGAGGGCAGCTTAGAGAAGAAGGAAAGAGGCAGACGGCAGGTGTGGGAGGTGGAAGGGAGAGGGATCCAGTGAGGCCACTGCTCCCGGCATGAGTGGAGCACCCCCAGAGCATGAGGCGCCCAAGCTCTGTGCAGACCACGGAGGGGACAGCAGGAAGACGTCACTGTGGTATGAGATCAGAGGAAGAGGACAGAGGGCTAAGGCGAGCTGAAAGTTAACATGTACAGCAGCAGGGATGCCAGGGCATCACCATGGCTGTGTTTTAGGGGTAAAGAAAGGACACCGATGGTCTGGAACAGGACTGATGTAAGTGTCCACCTAGCTTAAGTGGAGGCAGCCAGATTAAATAGGACTGTTGTGAGCTTGGGCATCTGGCTCCCACAGGCTCCAGAGCTGGGCCAGTGTTTATGGAGGACCAGTCATTTGAGAAATAGTCAGTAGTTTCCAGGAGGTAAGGGTACCATCGTGACCTCCTTAGTCATCCATGGTCAAGGCAGCCCACCCCATAAGTCTGTGTTGGTGGTGAGTCCATTTGGATTTTTGTGGCCTCACCTATCAGAAGAGACTTGGATTAGTTGATCCTTGGAGCTCCAGAACTCCGTTATTGAGAGCAATTCTGGATTTTGTTTGGTTGGTTTTTGGCCATGCTGTGCAGCTTGCAGGATCTGAATTTCCCAACCAGGGACTGAACCTGGGTCTTCGGCAGTGAAAATGCCAAGTCCTAACCATCAGACCACTAGAGAATTCCCCTAGAACACTTCCTGACAGGCTTATTCCTCCCCTAAAAGCTTCTGATCCAGAGTGAAAAGGAACGTTGGTGTAGACGTGAAAGACCATGAGTCCTGGGCAGAGCTGCTGGTCAGAACAACCACGAATTGGAAGGAGAGGGAGGGTCCAGCTGACCACAGAGAAATGTGGTCTCCCTCAATCCTGGAGCAGGTTATACAATGGCCAGAACATCAGGGCAGACCACTGTGTTTGAGGAACCACTTTATTTAACCCAGAAGGATGTGTACTTCCATCAGTAAATGCTCCCAACTCCCATCTCTGTGAATTTTTGTCTTCATGATGTTTTTGCTGCTTGTGTGCAAACTGATTTAGTACGTTTATGTCTCGTGACCCTCACTACATCATTAGATGTAGTTCAGGTTTTACAGTCAAAACAAGATCTGGAGCAAAGTCAAACTGCGGATGGTGTCACAAGGTAACTGTCTAAGGGGGCTGTCGGCTCAAGCCGTCCTTCTGCACAGGGTTTCCTGGAAGGAGCAGTTCTCACATCCGTTCAAGAGGCTCATCATAAAATCTGTAACATAATAGTCAGGAGTTGGATGCACCCACCAGAGTAGACGGAAGGCCAAGAGGCATTTCACTGTGGGTTCTTATTTGCATTTCTTGTCCAGCTGTACATCTGCTGCCTGCTCTGCTCTAGCGTGGTCTGTGCACTTAGACCAGACTTTACCAGGAAGGCTAAGGATGTGTTTGTAACAATCTCAAAAGATTTCTCTTGCCTTGTGTGTTTCAAGATGTTAATTGCCATCTACTCATTTCACTTATGTAGACGTTCTTTCCCAAAACGATACCCCTACCCATAGGCCAAGACTGGGCAGTGAAAAGACCGCTCACAAATAGAGCTTTTTGTGAAAAACCTAAATAACATCCTGTGTCAAAGCAGACGTGACAATGGGCTATTATTTCTGTCCCCATAATAGCATGTTGTCACATCTCTGTGCCCCGCGTGAATGGGCCATGGGAAGGGATGTGGGGAGGAGTGGGGGCAGGGGAGCCAGGCTGAAACCTTAGAGGAGCCTCTCCGGGGTTTGCATTTTCTAAAAACAGAAACCGCTTCTCCAGGAGGTAACTCAGAGGTTCATATCTGCAGGTGCCCGGCCGCAGCCTCGAGTGCACTTCCAGAGAAGAGCCCTGCGGCTGCCGGAAAACACCAGCTACAGTGACCTGACTGCCTTTCTCACGGCCGCCGGCACCCCCTCCGAGGTGGACGGCTTTCCTTATTTGCGAGGATTAGATGGAAACGGAACAGGTAATAATCTCATCTCTTTCTTCTGCCTGGGGAATCTGTGTTTGCATCTTTTATAGGTGTTTGTATCTTTCTAAGTGGGAGAACCAGAGGTGCAAAAGGGGGGAATCTGTCTACAAGTTCTGGTGCACTGAAACCATCATTTAAGGAATTCAGCCTGCACCACTTCAGGGTTGAACTTTCATGAGTTTTAATCGCTGGACCTTTCTGCTGGGACCAGTTGCCTTAAGCACCCTCTCTGAGCTCTCCTTTGGCTGCCTAAATGTAGTTAATCCCAGAAGTTCTTTTCATTGAATTTTTCAAGTGTCAGATCAGAGTTTGAGGTTTTCTGTCCTGTTTTCAACCTCACTCCACTTGCCCCTGCAACATTTTTTGGTGGAGCAGCCTGCCCAGCTGTGCAGAGATGTCCACGCCCACTCGCCACATGTCACAACTGGAAGGGGAAGGGTGGGTGGCATTGAATCTGATTCCCAGGGGAGCACAACAGCGCCCCCGCCCACCGGCCCTGGGAGCACTTCGGGGCGGGGAGACTCTGGGCTTCAGGGGCTGAGTCTTTCTCATAGCCTCCCTTTCTCTGAGCTTGCTCTTTCTGCCTTCCACTTGGCGAAGTGTTCAGGCTTTATAGTTGATTTTGAATCATCTCCTGGCAGATCTGTAAGTCCACTCAGTCATTCTTACCCTGTGCTGGCGAGACCCACAGTGCTCAAAGATCACAGAAACTAAAAGCCATCAGTCAGAAAATAGGTAATAATTCCTTATCAGTAAAAGACCGCCTGTTACCTCCATTTGCGGCCAGGAGAACTCCGTGCTAACGTGGTCCCTGTTCCTCCTTCTGGTGAACAGAGGGTGGTGAAGTCTCAATTCCTGAGTCATTTTCTCGTCTCCCCCTTTTTCTTTCCCCAATACTTTACATGAGTCACAACATAAACTTGAAAAACAAAGGCCGTTCTGGGTTGAATCCCATGAGGTGAGTACGTTGCTGCATTTCCCAGGGACGCTTTGATTGAATTTCACCTAATTGTCTAGTGCTTTACAGAAACTGATCGTCCTGCGAAAGCTTTTTATCCCTGCAACATATGATCCATTTTGTAGAATGTGGATAAATGTCTGGTTACAGTTCAAGGTCACCTGATGATTTGTTACCCGATTTTCTTCCCTCTGTGGTACTGTTTTGAGAAATGTTTCTTCTTCCTTGAATGTTTGTGTGATAATGATGCAATAAATAGTCAATCACCAACACCCCGAAGAGTTGCATGGTGTTCATCTTAAGTGAATATTGTTGGGGAAGAAAGTTGACTTTTCATTTAAATGGATAGGCCTGGGAGGGAAGTAGTATTTCAGGGAACATGATAATCTGAGGCCATCATGAAACCTCCAATCCAGTCTCCATCATAAAACCCCCAAGTTGGCGGGACGACCTCATTCATTTTTCTGTTCCCCAATTCCAAGATGTCTTGAATAAATTATAAAATGCGAGATGACGGTAAGACAGAGAGAAGACATAGGGCAATTGATTTTAGAGGAGTTGTTTTCTTTTAAAATCACTCTGTTATTTCAGAGGGAAGAGAGAAAGTCTTTGGAAGGTTATATTCAGCTTGTTTTCCACAGAAATACCTGGCCGTTGACCTAGGAAGAATCAGGCCTCCTCCCAGGAAAGGCAGTCACCAGCGTGGTGTCCACTTAGCACCCCAGCAACCCATCAACTGGGGCTTCTCTTCTGCCCCACCTTTGCCTTCTGTTTTATAAAATGCATCAAAGAGGTTTCAACTTAGTGTGAGAGCCTGGGCCACACTAATCCCTGTGAGATGGCAGGTTATCAGTAGAATTCAGGGAAGTAAACAGAGACCGTAAATGTGACTGGAGAGTGACTGGCTTCCCTGGTGTGTCCTAAGGGGGGTGGTTTATCCCCGCCTCCACTTTGAAGGAGTTTCCAGAGCTGTAGGAACTCAGCCACCTGGAGCTTTCAGTTGCTTCCTCACTCTCTCTTCACCGTGCATCCTCACAGCCTCATGCTTCCCCTGTGGTTGCTAAGAAAGCCCAGACCTGCTCTGTGATGGTCTCAAGGGTTTTTAAGAAATTACTTCTGCTGGCAACTCCAGGAAGACAGAGAGGAGTCAGTAATATGACTAACGTGCAAAGCCATACAGAACTTAGGATGCTATCTGGGCAAAACCCCTTTTGTTCTAAGTGATGAGTCGGCGGCCTCGTAGCTTGGCCCTGGGGTCCTGCTTCTGCTTGTCTTTATTGGAATGTGATGGGGGTCAGGTAACATCAAGATAGAACATCAAGAAGGAGAGAGTCCTTGGATACAGAACTCAGTGTTTTGTGAGGAGTTGCAGTCTCATAGGAAGGGCTGGAAGGTGAACAGTGTAGCCCTTCAAAGCATGAGTGGTTCCAGAATAAAGAAAATGGAAGGGTCGAGAGTCCTTTGGAAGGTATGGAGTGGAAGCACTGAGAGAGGAGAGAGCCCTCAAGAAAGCAGATATAATTGCCTGTCATGTCTTTGAACAGAGAACTTTCTAAAGAACATTAAGTCACATGCACGTAGTAGTACACAAATATGCCTGTTTCTTCAGTGCTGTTCTTACTTCGGAATGTTTGTAGTACAGTTCGTTTCTTTCTCCAGATTCATAAGAAAGCATCTAGTCGAACCTCCTTAGTCTTGCAGCTCAGAGCAACAGACCCCAGAAGAGTGAAGTAACTTGCGGAAGGCCACATAATTAGTTGGTGGCGGATCTGGTACTGGGACTCAGGCTTCCTGGGCCAGGGATATGCAAGATTATAGGAAATGAAGACTCAAAAGGGGATGAGTGGGGACAATGGGGATGCCATTTCAAAGAATCAAGAGGCAGTGTTAAGTGGAAGGAAAGGATGGAAGGTGAGAGGGGAGTACTTTTCTACTCTACCTGCTGCTTCCGGGAGTAGACTTCCTGCCTGGCGTTTTAATGAAAGAAGCAGCCTTGGGGACTTGCCTGGTGGTCCAGTGGTTAAGACTTCATCTTCCAGTGCAGGGGATGTGGGTTCGATCCCTGATCGGGGAGCTAAGATCCCACATGCCTCATGGCCAAAAAGCCAAACAAAAAAAAAAGGCAATTTAAAAAAAAAACAGAAGCAATATTGTAACAAATTCAATAAAGACTTTTAAAATGGTCCACATCCAAAGAAAAACTTTTTAATTTTTTTTTTTTTTAAAGAAGCAGCATTACCTAACTGAAAACGTTATCTGTAAGTTGCTTATATAAAGTCAGGTCACGTAATCTCTCTTTAAGTCCTGTCTCATCTGGAGAGTTCAGCAAAGCCTAGAGAGATCTGGCTCTGCTTCTGTGTCGCCTTTGGGCAATGGATACGTTTAGGTCCTCTGTCCACAGGATATTGTGACAAAAAAGATGGCGAATTCTGGGTTTTGGTTCTCTTCACCCTACAATGAAGTGGTCAGGTTAAAAGATTTCAGAACTTGAATCTATGCTCCGATGTGGACCGTTTGACGAAATCCTCATTTCCATCCCTTTTTCTTCATTGGTAAACAGAGATGGATGTGAATCAGAAAAGGTAGTGCTAACATTAGCTGTATAGAAATTGCTCTGCAAAGAGGTTAGCTACCACTGGTTGTTGAAACTCTCAAATTCACTAGATTTAAATGTTTACATGTAGTCCTAACTGGAGGTTTGCATTAACTCAGGTGGTTAATTGATAAGTAGATAGGTATATAAGGAGCTTAATAAGAAATCCCATAAATTATGTTCTAATGTAGCTTAAATTTTTCTGTCAGTGTGTTTTCATTGTATTCAAGGGAAGATTTTAAATTATGACTGAATACACTTTGTATGATACATTATATTTCACTGGAGAAAAATTCTTCTCAAATGGATCCCTTAAGTGTATAAATATAATACCACTTTCATAAGCATTCCCCAATTTATCTGTAAAGTAGATAGTCATTAAACCATTGGCTTGGAGAAAAGGCCTCTAATGTAGAATAATTGGTATATTAAATTCCTTTTAAACAGATCAAAATAACAATGGCAACCAAAATAACTCATAAATATTTCAAGTGCAAGTTTTCAATAGTGTCCTTTTAGTAGAAGTTAATATTCTGAAGTACTCCTTGAAGAAATGCATTCTTTTTTTTTTTTTTATTTTTTAAAAGCAGTCTCTGATTTAAAACATTTGGTTCCACTGTGGTGATCTGCCAAGTAATTAACATGTGTATAGGGCTCGCTTTGTAGAGAAGTGTGATACTAACACATATATATGGAATTTAGAAAATGTAACGATAACCCTATATGCAAAACAGAAAAAGAGACACAGAAATACAGAACAGACTTTTGAACTCTGTGGGAGAAGGTGAGGGTGGGATGTTTCAAAAGAACAGCATGTATACTATCTATGGTGAAACAGATCACCAGCCCAGGTGGGATGCATGAGACAAGTGCTCGGGCCTGGTGCACTGGGAGACCCAGAGGAATCGGGTGGAGAGGAGGTGGGAGGGGGGAATCGGGATGGGGAATACATATAACTCCATGGCTGATTCATATCAATGTATGCAAAACCACTATGAATGTTGTGAGTAATTGCGCTCCACTAATAAAAAAAAAAAAAAAAAAAAAAAGCAGTCTCTGATTTAAAACATTTGGTTCCACTGTGGTGATCTGCCAAGTAATTAACATGTGTATAGGGCTCGCTTTGTAGAGAAGTTGATTTCAGGGTTTCACACACATACCTTCCCTCCCAATACAGACAGTCCCCCTTCCCTTTTGAAACTCCTTATCGAAGCACAGGAAAGTGGTTAGAATGGACAGACCTGAACTTGGATCCCAGCCCTACCACACACTAACGTTATCTATGCGCCTGTTTCCATGACTTCCGTCTCTGAGCTTCAGTTTGTTTATGTGTAAAATGGGGATTTTACCTACTTTAGGACGTCATGGTGAGGATTGTGCATATAAGATACTGAATGCAGTCCCTGGTTTGTAGGAGGCCCACTCCTTGTAGATGTTAGCCGTTACATTTTTCTGTAAACAGTTTCTGCAGCCCCACCTGGGTCCTGTGCGTGCATGTGATGGAGACTGCCTCTTGCTTCCAGGAAACAGCACCAGGTACGACCTAACCCCTGTCACAGCCGTCAGCGTCCACTTGCTCAGCAGTGATGGAACCCCGGTGCTGGTGGATGGCCCCATTTATGTCACCGTGCCCCTGGCCACACAGAGCAGTCTGAGGCACAATGCCTACGTTACGGCGTGGCGGTTTGACCAGAAACTGGGTAAGCAAACTCCCGTGCCAGTGATCGGCTAGTGGACAACTTCATTACTGTTCGATTTCCCTTTTAAGAAGCCTGTGCCAGTCTCTTTTCCTTGAAGTTATTGAATGCTGCTGCTCACAGCACTTTGCATGGTTTCTGGTGGGTAAGGCCACCTTTTTTGTTTTTTTTTTTTCACACTTAAGCTAATTTGCTTGAGAAGAATCTTTAAAGGTTATTAGACTTGACTTGCCTCTCCTAATCTTTTATCCTTTTATTCTTTAGAAGATCCCATAATCTCTCTTGGTCTTATGGTTTTCTTTTTTCTGTGTTCTGAAAAAGGAAGAAAACATTGCCAATATTATACAAAAAAAGGAACTAAAAATCACCTAGAGAAACCCACTAATCATATTTTGGATTACAAGCAGACTTCGTTTTATTGCACTTTGCAGATACTGCATTTTTTACAAGTTGAACATTTGTTGCAACTGTGTGTTGTCAGATGATGGTAGGCATTTTTCACAATAAAGTATTTTTTAATTTAAATAGGTACATTAGCTTTGGGGGGCATAATGCTATTGCATACTTAATTGACTAAAGTACAGTGTAACAGAACTTTTAATACACTGGGAAACCAAAAATTCTTGTGACTGTCTTTATTGTGATGCTTAATATAGTGCAGTAGGCCTGGATCTGAACCCACAGTATCTTGGAGAGGAGCCTGCATTTCCTTCCAGCCATTGCACTATGCGTGTGTATATTGGTTATCTTTTGCGGCATAACAGACGGCCCTAAAACTCAGCAGCTTTAAACAACAGTGAACATCACCGTTTCGGGGAGTCAGGACCCCCGAGTCAGGAACCCAGGCACAACCGAGCCGGGTGGTTCTGAGTCAGGTCTTGAGCAAGGTTGCAGTCAGGCTGTCAGCCAGCTCATCTCAAGATCCAGCAGGGGCTGCCAATGTGCTTTCAGGCATCAGATCCTCACTGGCTGGTGGCCAGAGGCTTCAATGCCTTGCCACGTGGGCATCTCCACAGGGCCTCTCACAGCCTGACAGGTTGGTCCCACTGCGCTGTGGAGCAAGCGACCCAAGAGAAATTGACAAACAAAACGTGCAAGATTTCAGGTGGCTCAGTGGTGAAGAATCCACCTGCCAGTGCAGGAGACATGAGTTCGATCCCTGGGTAAGGAAGATCTGGAGAAGGGCATGGCAACCCCCTCCAGTATTCTTGCCTGGGAAATCCCATGGACAGAGGAGCCTGATGGGCTGCAGCCCATGGGGTCACAAAAGAGTCAGACACAACTTAACAACTAAACAATAACAACAGCAAACAAAGGGGCAAAGAGCAAAGTGAAAGTCACCATTAGGTGACTTAGGTCTTTTGTCACCAAAGGTCAAAGTGGCCTCTTCTTCCTTCTTCCCATATGCTGGTGGTCACAGAGCCCAGTGCTATTCCAATACAGGGAACACCACGCAGGTGTATGAACAGCAGGTGTAGGCATCATCGGCCCTCTTAGAGGTCGCCTTCCAAAAACGCACATTTAACATGAAGGGGATTATATGCTATGTACTGTTCTATAACTTGCCTTTAAAAAGCATTTGTTATCATGAACATCTTTCCCTGGCATTATTATTCCATAGCAACGGTTATTCTGCAATGTCAATATTAATATTGCATAGTATCCCCTTGTATATTTATGTCATAATTCAGTTGGTCAATCTCCTACGATTAGGAAAAAACATTACTATTCTTACCGGTGCTGGGATAAATGTCTTTGAAGTTAAATCTTTGTATATGGCCATGATTATTTCCTTAGGATAAAATTTTAAAAGAATAATTGCTGACTTCAAAAAGTAAAAAATTCTAAAGCTTTTAATATGTATTTACGACTTTTCCTCCAGAAAGTTTTACACTTGACATTTGTAGTAAGATTACAGGAAGGAGTACATGCTTGTGTTGAGGATTTTGACGGCACATTGGACCTTATACCCCATTGGCTTCTCAATCCCATGAAAGTAAAACCTGAAAAGACAAGTTTTCAGATAACGTAATTCAGAGTTTTAAATTGGTAGGCCATGCATACAAATTCTTGGGAGATTTTTGGTATCAAATGTATTTTCAAAGACACCTAATTCTTTGAGTAGTCAAATTCTAGTTCTAGGAATTTATATTTGGAATTAAATGCTTGTTGGGCTTTCTGGAGTTTGCAGGGGTTGTGGTTTGTTTTATGTTGGTTTTGTTTCATTTTCCAAACAATTACTAACAGACTGCGTAATTATTTGTGTTGAATTCCATGGCTTTACCAGATGCACCAAACTTGACCTTGTTAGAAGGGTCATCCTGAAACGTGGACACATGGTGCTGGGTCACGTGTTCCTGGTCAGGATGTAAGGAGTCCTGGGCTCCCATGGGAAAGCGATTTGAGGGAACCCCTGAGGAAGATAGGAATTCTGAAGGGAAGAAAGGATGTGGATGATGAAGCAGGGAGAGAAAGTAGGAGAGGGGAAAGCTTGCGTTTTGCCTCCTGAAGCCCTGGGTCTGCCATTTGGGAAACTCTGAGGCCCACCTCAGGCCAATCACCTGTCCTGTTTCCTCACTTGTACAGTATGCATTTGGGTTGAGGCTCTTAGTCCCCTGTATGTTCTCCTTCTCACCACTGTCCACCCAGGTTGGTCCCCAGGTTGGCTCCTGGGTTGGTCCCCTGGAGCACGTCACGGCAGTGCTCCAAAGTAGGGTGTGTGGTTAAGAGCAAGGACTCTGAGGCACAATGGATTAGAATTTCAATTCTGCTAGCTATTGGCTGTGTGATCCTGGCCAAGTTACATAACCTTCCTGTGCCAAAGTTTTCTCAACTGTGAGATGGGAATAATAATAGTACCTAATGTTATGGAGAGCATGTTTATTTGTCAGAGTACTCTAGAGAAACAGAACCAATCAGATGTGGGTGGGTGGGTGGGGGTGTTATGTGTGTGCTGGTGTGTGTGTGTGTGTGTCTCTGTGTGCCTGTGTGTCTGTGTGAGGGAGAGAAATTTCTTTTATGAAACTGGCTGATACACTTGAAGAGGCTGGCAAGTTCAAAATCTGAAGGATGGGCTGGCAGACTGGAGACCCAGAGAAACACTAATGTTGCAGTTTGAGTCCAAAAGGCCATATGCGGGCAGAATTTCCTCTTGCTTGGGGGGAGGTCCACCTTTTCCTTAAGGCCTTCAACTAATTAGACGAGGCCCACCTACAGGAAGCATAATCTACTCAATCAATTGATTTAAATCTACTGACTTAAATGTTAATTTCATCTTAAAAATACCTTCACAGTAACCTCCAGGCGTGTTTGATCAAATATCTGAGTGCTGTGACCTACTTAAGTTGACACATCAAGTTAACCTCCCCAGGGAATAATGAGTTAATGTTTGTAAGAAGCGTAGTTCAGTGCCTGGTACATAGTACACCTTAAGAGTTTATTCAGTAAACAAAGATGAGGGTTTCTTTACCACTCTGCAGAAGGGTTTCTCAAACCATGACATCTAGACCACTTTTTTCCAGGTTCTTGTTAGCTCAGTTTTTATTTATTTACATATTTGACTGTGTTGGGTCTTAGTTACAGCATGAAGTATTCTTGTGTCATGTGGGATTTCTCACTGTGGCACACAGACTCTGGTTGCAGCGCATGGGCTCAGTAGTTAGGGGCACGGGCTCAGTAGTTTCTCCACGGCATTTGGGATCCTAGTTCCCTGACCAGAGACCGAACCTGCATCCTCTGCATTGCAAGGCAGGTTCTCAACCACTGGACCACCAGGGAAGTCCTAGTTAGCCCAGATTCCCTGAAGGATTGTTGTCCACATGCTGCTCTCAACTTCTCACTCGCTTCAATCCTACTTCTGTCTCCCATTCTCCTGAAACCACAGTCGTGATACTCAGCAGCAGCTGCCTGATTGTGGAATCAAGTGATCTTTTCATCCCGTTCATGTCTCTGAAGCATTAGAGGGTTTCTTTTCTCTAGACAGGAAGGCCCACCTCCCCCAGCTCTCTGACTCAGTGTCTCTGAGGGCCTTCCTTTCCTGCCATATGGGCTCTGCCCTGGGCCCAGCTCCTAATTCACTTTATACGCAGCCACTGGGGCTGCATCCACCGACTTCTCATACTCGCCCAGCCACCCATGCACCCAAGTCTGCTCTCTGATCTGTGTTCCTGACTGGCTATGAGACATCTGTCTTTAGATATCCTACAGGAAACTCAGATTCATGTGCCTGTAACAAACAGTCACGCTTCTGCCTTTACGCCTGTTCATTTCTGTGTCTCCTCTCTTTGTTAAGGGTACCATCTACCAGTAGAAACCTCAGAGTTACCCCCCATTAATTCTTTTCTTAAAATATTTATTTATTTAGTTTTTATTTATTTGGCTGTTCCAGGTCTTAGTTGCAGCATGCAGAATCTTCTTTGCAGCATGTGGGATCTAGCTCCCTGACCAGGAGATCAAACCAGGCCCCCCTGCATTGAGAGCCCAGAGGGACGTTCCCCCCGTCATTTATTCTTTTGCTTCACCGCCCTGCACCACTGGCAGCCATGTCTGGTCCTTTGCAAGGTCATGCTGATGTCAGATCAGAGTTTCTTCAACCTACCCTCTTATCTCCTCCATTAACCTCTGCCTGGGTACAGACTCTGCCTTCTTTCTGGCCAGTTCCTGCAGCTGTCTGCCTGTCTGCCACTCTACCAGGGCTTCTGGGTTGCCACTTAGGTTGTCTGTCAGAACCACAGACCCTTTGCCACGTGAGAACACCTCAGAGCTACTCATCATGAGGTTGTCCACGCTCATTAGCACAGCACACAGATGTCTTCAGAGCTGCCCCTGCCCAGCTCTCCAGCTCACTTCCAGCCACTGTCTCCTGCACGACCTGCATTGTTCCCACACCAAATTGTTTGCTCTTGCCTGGATGTACCTGCATCTCCCTCATCACTTGTCACATTGCATGATTGCATGAGCAGAGTCTCTCCTCTCAGATTACATTCTCCATCCTCCGACCAGTAATTTGGTCCCTCCTAAGCATATTGTCCATTTAGCAGTGGCACTAGAAGTCTTTAAGAACATGGCATTACAGTGTCTCAGTCATTATCCGTGTCCTCATTGAGTCTTCCTTATCTCTGAATCCTCATAATCCAGAACAGTCCCTGGCACTTGGGAGGCACCCAGCTAAAATGTTTGCTGAATGAATGAATCAGATGAGGAACATTTGGATATTTTAAGATTCAGAGTAGTTTAAGATATTATAACATTGGTAATAAAGATGATTCTATACATAGAATTTACCTTTACATATCTATCTATCTATATCTATATATGTTTAGATCTATATCTATATGTTTAAAGAATGATGCTTTGAGTGGTTGTCTGGAGAGAAAACAGTTGTATTGCATTTTCTCCATCCTAGAGCTTCTATCCCTGCTGCTATGCTTCTTCTGCTCCTTCCTGCCTCTTCATTTTTGAATGGATGTATTTGAATATAGATAAATAAGGCTGGGGTATAAAAGGCTGTATTCCTAATACAGGGATGCTTTCGCTAGGGAATCATACACAGATTCATCATAACAAATATGACACAGGTCTGCAGAAGCAGCATCCTTGCTCTCATTAGTTACTTTGTATACAGATCACAAAGATCAAAAGCTTATTTAAAATTTTTTTTCTTTGATGTCTGTGGTAGACTGAAAAATTGCCCCCTCCCCCAAAAAGCTCCACATCCTAACTCCTGGATCCTGTGAATATGACTTTATATGGTACAGGGACTTTGCTGATGTGATTCAGTTAAGAATCTTGAGATGGGGAAATTCTCCTGGATTATCCTCATGGATCCACTGTAATCACAACAGTCCTTATACACAAGATGCAGGAGGAATCAGAATCAGAGATGGCGACATAATGATGGAAGCAGAAATTGGAGGGATGCACTTTGGAAAATGGAGGAAGGGACCACAAGCCAAGGAACAGAGACAGCCATGAGAAGCTGGGAACAAGGCACTGAAGTGGATTCTTCCTTCAGTCTCCAGAAAGAACCAGCCCTACTGATCCTCTGACTTAAGCCCAGTGAAACCGATTTCAGGCTTCTGATCTCTAGAAATAAGAGAATACCCACTTGTGTCATTTTAAGCCCCTAAGTTTGTGGTTGTTTATTACAGGAGCAAAAGGAAATTAATACACTGTAGAAATCAGTGAAAACAAAGAAATGTGCATTGTCATGAAGCCTCTAAAAAGTAAGTTATCCAATTCTCTACTTCCTCTCTGGAAATAATCTTGATGGCATTGAGCCTTTTGTCATTGAGAATCTTCATTGTATGGTTGATCTAGTTCCACCGAAATGGTCTTTTTAACTTAGCATATACAGTGAAAACTGAAACTGTCGAATTCCAGGCTCCAACAGATTGTTTGAAAAGGCAACATTTGGAAAGTCATTCAAAAATGATCAAATGAACTAGAACAAGTTTTCTGAAAACTTTGTCTTTAAGACTGGATGGATGTTTCAAAGAAATCATATGTTCTTTAACTTACTAAGCTCAATGCTGCTGCTAAGTCACTTCAGTCGTGTCCGACTCTGTGCGACCCCATAGACGGCAGCCCACCAGGCTCCCCTGTCCCTGGGATTCTCCAGGCAAGAACACTGGAGTGGGTTGCCATTTCCTTCTCCAGCGCATGAAAGTGAAAAGTGAAAGTGAAGTCGCTCAGTCTTGTCCGACTCTTAGCGACCCCATGGACTGCAGCCTACCAGGTTCCTTTGTCCATGGGATTTTCCAGGCAAGAGTACTAGAGTTGGGAGGGGGGGGGGTGCCATTGCCTTCTCCGTACTAAGCTCAATAGAAGCCTACATATTTCATGTTTCTACTATTATATACAATTCATAATATCGTTATCTAAGTAGAAATTAAATTATTGCAGTTAAATAAAAAGTTCCAAGAGTGTTATAAGATCAGGGGAAAAAATAGGAACACATCTTAAGCATGTAGCACTATTTACTAATTATCTACTATTTATGATTAATTCAAATACAATTATAATTTCAAACCATTTTAACACTTTAATTGATCTACTTTTTAGGTAAATCAAAGTACTTTAATTTCAAAGTGCTTAACAGCCAGAAACAGTAACTTGTGAATCCATTAAGAATTTCTCACTTAAGTAAGGGTCAACAAACTATGGCCTGAAAGCTTTGAATGGTTTTTACACTTTTAAATGTTTGAAGAAAGAATCAAAAGAGGACTATCTAATGACACATGAAAATTATAGGAAATCTAAGCATCCCTGAATAAAATTCTATTGAGTGCTATGGACTGAATGTTTGTGTTCTCCCCAAATTCATATGTTAGACTCCTAATGCCCAAAGTGATGATGGTATTAGCCAGGTAGGGCCTTTGGAGGTCATGAGGTCATGAGGGTGCAGCCCCCATGAATGGGATTAGTCACCTTATGAAAGGGGCCTCAGAGGGCTCCCTTGAGTCTTCCACATGTGAGGACACAGCATGTGAGGACACAATGAGAAGGCACCATCTATAAACCAATGAAACCAGCTCTCACCAGACACTGAATCAGCCAGCACCTTGATCTTGGACTTGGCATCCTCCAGAATGAAGAAGTGCATTTCTGTTGTTTATAAGCCATCCAGTTAATTTTGTTACAGAAGCCCAAGTGGAGTAAGACATTAGAACACAGCCATGCCTATTTGTTCATGTGTGGTTTGTGAGAGCTTTTCCTGCACCAACGAGTTGTTCCCACAAAGTGAAAAGTATTTGCTATCTGGACTGTTACAGAAAAAGTTTGTGACCCCTGATCTAAGATGCATTCCACGGGGGAGCTCTTACCACTTATTATTAAAATGCAAGTGTATTCTCCATCTGCAGGGCCAAACAGGGTGCCTGATTCAGTCAGTCTGTACTTCCTGTTATCCAGGCAGCCTTCCAGCACTTTACCCTGAATGGCAGCTGATGCGTAGTGATAACACCTTGGTTATAGGGCAATATACATTTTAATGCTAATTCAGTTACTTCCATTTCTGACTGCTGGATAACTGAAAGTTTACTCATGAGAGAAACGTAGAGGTACCTACTTTCTTTTTCCTTTTTTTAGATTCCACATATAAGTGATATAATATAATTTGTCTTTGTCTCACTTACTTGGCCTTAGTATGATAATCTCTAGGTCCTTCCATATTGCTTCAAATGGAATTATTTCATTCTTTTTTATGGCCAAATAATATTCTTTTGTATATTTGAACTACATCTTCTTTATCCATTCATCTGTTGTTGGGCATCTAGGTTGCTTCCAAGTCTTGGCTATTGTGAATAATGCTGCAGTGAACATTGGGATCCATATATTTTTTCAAATTATGGTTTTCTCTGGATATATGTCTAGGAGTAGGAATGCTGGATCATGTGGCAGCTCTATTTTTAGTTTTTTAAGGAACCTCCATACTGTTCTCTATAGTGGCTGCACCAACTTACATTTCCACCAACGGTGTGGGAAGGTCCCCTTTTCTCCACATGCTCTCCAGCATATATTAGAGATACACCCTTCCCAATACCATGAGAGTGGATTAGATTTGGTGCTACTGTTTTTCACAGTTTTCTTTTTCTTGAGTGACAGCTGGGTTTTTTGTTTTGGTTTTTTTTTTTTCTGGTTTTTTTGGTTTGTTTTGTTTTGGAACTGGCAAAGAATTTCCCGTTAAGAAAATTATCATCTCCATATTTTAACCCACATGTTCATCCAAGGGTGACCTAATAGACTAATAGTCTCCTAGAACAGAAGTAAAGTTGGATTTTGTTTAAAAATGTTACAACAATATGAATTGGCTGATAGTGGTGTGGACTCTCAGGAAAAAAGATTTTTTTAAAAAAGCCTGACTTGCACACATTAGAGTCAAAACTTTTGCCGCATTTCCTGGCAGTGCCGATTTTGCTGCAGCTGCCATGTTAAAATGTCATTTGATTTACGGTACAAGGTAGGGCCTCTATTCAGTGAGTGTACATCTTTTCCTTTGACGAATTAGCAGATTTCTTAAACTCATGATCTTCTGATGATGCTGTCTCTTTTACAAAGCAGTATAGTGCCAGGACCTGGGGCCTGAGTATGCAAGTGTGTCTGAGGGGATGGGATAAAGTACCTCATCAGGAATGTTCAGGGGCCAGTTTTACCTTTGAAAGAAGCTGCTTTTCTTCCCCAGTAGGGCAAATGCAGTTTTGTCGGTCATGGTGAATGCATCTTAGCCAAGGCTTTCAGGACAGTAAAAGATGGTGTGCCTGCTCATTTTTACAGCATTTCCTCTCTTTAGCCCGAAACTGGGACAGCAGATGGCTGCCCCATGTCCCAGGTGGTCAGACTGCAATCTGATTCGATGCCCTGGGGAACGGTCACTTATGAATAAGCAAACCAGGTCAGTGGTTTGAATTGAAAGTGACCAACTGACCTTGTGTGGCTGAGAAATCATGATTTAAGATTCTCTCTATGATAAGTTGCTGCTGTTTCATAATAACTTGGGTTACTTGGTTTGAATACTCTCATTCTAATGAGGTGACAAAAATCAAAGCAGATTCCAAGTGAAGCTACATTGCAGAATCCAGTTTTAACTGCCTTCCCAGAACACAGCCTGCAGAGCAGTGTGCGTTGCTATAGAAATGCTGGTTACTGAACCAGCTTCTCGTCACGTATGGCGCATACGTATCAGGCATTCAGCGATACTTGCTCATAATTGGCCAGTAGTGGGTTCGTCTCTGCATAGATGGTGAGCTTTACTGTTGATGCTGTTGCTTATCGAACTAGCCCTTTTAGGTAAGTCATGGCCAGCCTATCCCTGACAACGGAGCTTGATTTAAAGTACAGATCTAGGATTTTGTTACATTTCATTGTTTTTCAAGGGGAGAAAGGGACGGGAGTTCTTAAAACACTATATTCCATTTGTCACTTTAAGAAAATGAAAATAGTATTACTGGTGTGTCTTTTTCTGTATATACCATGAGCCATGCATCTTACATAGCAGGTGACAAATTGCCAGACAGGTGTAGTGACTGAATGGCAAGAATGAGCCATAGGGCATTGTGTGAGCAGAAGTTAGAACAAAAGAAAGGAATTGATGTTTCTGAAAGTTAAGTATGTATTTACATCTGTGATGTTAACTTTAGAACCATGCGTATCATCTTCACAATTTGTTTTCCAAAAAGACCAGACTCAATAGTTAAGGGAATTAAACAAAGAAAGAAGCAAACTTACGCTGAAGTGCAATGTCAGTATATCCTTAAGAAAAATCATCTGAAATGGGTCTTCTCACAATGAAGGTGATCTCTTAGAAACAAAGAAATAATTCTCAGGAAAAGAGTCCCTGTGTTCTCAAATGTAATGTGCACATGTGTACTTCAGTTTTTAAAAAATTGCCCATACCAGTGAATCAGGCTTCCCTTAGATATATAGTGGGGGAAGAAAAAGATAATTTACCTGCAGAGAAAGCTTATTGAAGTGAACTAACAGAAAAGAACGATTAAAAGTGTAAGACTTAATCTGGATTAATGATGCCAGTCCAGCAAAAACTTAGGCCGGAGATCTCAGCTGCCAGGTAGCCAGCGAACTGTGACCTGCTTTGGAGACACAGATTGGTGTCTTTTGGCTGCTCCAGACCATCAGCATCACAGTGGGGATGTTCCACCCCTGTTGCCCGAGTGGAACGGAGTCTGGCCGTGGAACACATACACTGCCCACGGGGAGACCAAATGCTGAGTGATCTCAGAACATGGACATTTGTTTCCTGATGTTGCCTAGCAACTCAAAAAACACTCTTGTACTATCAGTCCATTCCTAAAAATTGTTAAGCCTTTTGTGTTTGTAGCCACCCCCTCCCCCCAACAACAACAACAAAAAAAATGGGAAAGTTTAGAAAATAATACCATCACTTTAGCTATATTGTAGCCATATATAGCTCAGGTCCACTTTTGTTTCAAAATCCTATCCTTAGAGACTTAATTTTCCTAAAGGGTCCAGTTTTTATAGGAGAACTTTTCATGCTGGTGTTGAACGGGAACAATTTTTGGCAAGTTTTACAAATGATGGCTGCCCACTTTGTGGCCTCAGAGTGTATAGATCAGTATGTTCCTCCTAAAAGAAAATGTCTTTTGTAGTCAACTCTTAATTACCACTTATAGAATAGTTACTTTGTGGATTATCTGTGGCAGGTGTATATTCTCCCCACTACCTGGGATCCTCAGAACCTTCTTGCTTTGCTGTCCTTTGGCCTGGATTTGAAGCACTGCATCTATTAATAATATACTCGTTCTGAGATCGGCCTGGGCGAAAAATAATTAGGAAGGCAAAGCTGCCATCATTTATTTTAAAGCCAAGTATTTTTTAAAAAATAGCTTCTGTTTTCATTGGTCTCCACTGAAATGAGAAATTAAGAGGTAAAATTCTTTTTGATAGATCAGGAATTGCGCTGGTTGTACAGCCATTTGGCAGGAGTGTATAGAATACAGGCAGGCTGTAGCCCAGCAGTTGAGACAGCTTGGATGTAAACACTGGCTCCTGTGGATCTTGAGCAGGTTCGTTAACCTCTCAGGGCCTCAGTTTTCTCATCTATAAAATGGGAATAATAGTTATCATCCCCATCTCATAAAATTGTTGAGACTGGAGAGCACTTACAGTGGTGCATAGTACTGAGTAAGGTGTTCTGTAAGCATTAATCATTATTATAATCATCATTGTTCTAATTCAGCCCATATTCAGTTTGTGCATTTTGTGTAAAGCATGATATAAGGGAGACAGACAAGATGTACAAGTACAGTGAAGCCTTAGTATCTTTAAATTGAATACCCAGGACTTCCCTGGTGCTCCAGTGGTTAAGAATCCACCTGTCAGTGCAAGAGACATGGGTTTGATCCGCGCATTACAACTTGCCATTTCAAATAAGCGGTTTGAAATACACCTAAATTGGAGGGGAAGAAATATAGGACCATTTGGGGAAAGTATATATTTTTTTGGTCTACTCATTCTCAGCTGAGCTTATTCATTAGTAAAACAGGTAGGATCATAAACCAACATTTTTCATCACTGTTTTCATAGCAACCCTACATTCTTTCTTAATCAGAAAGAAGCTGAGATTCAGCACAGGGAAGTACCTGGTACACATGTATGTTATCCTAGGGATGGAGAAGGGGAGATTCAAAACACAATTTCCTTCAGACTTTAAATCCTCTTTCTGTTCTAGAATATCAGATTTTGGTGCATTCCTGCTTCTATGCCAAGACTTAATGTGGCTTAACAGAATAATGGACTGGATCTGGGGATGCAGAACAACAATCCATTCCCAGATGTTTTGTTTGGCCCATACAGTTGATTTGGGGGCATTTATTTGTTTGTTTTGTTTTAATTTGCTGCCAACATTTAAATATTGAAAGATTTCCTTGGGAATTCTGTTCTTGGCTTCTCTTTTAAAAAATTGAACAATTCACTCATTATAGCAAATAGATAGTGAACATCTTCTTTGTGCCAGATTTTACTCTGTTCTAGGCTTTTTGCGGAAAAAAATGCAACCATGAAATTAAAAGATGCTTACTCCTTGGAAGGAAAGTTATGACCAACCTAGACAGCATGTTAAAAAGCAAAGACATTACTTTGCCAACAAAGGTCTATCTAGTCAAGGCTATGGTTTTTCCAGTAGCCATGTATAGATGTGAGAGTTGGACTATAAAGAAAGCTGAGTGCCGAAGAATTGATGCTTTTGAACTGTGGTGTTGGATAAGACTCTTGAGAGTCCCTTGAACTGCAAGGAGATCCAACCAGTCCATCCTGAAGGAAATCAGTCCTGAATATTCATTGGAAGGACTGATGCTGAAGCTGAAACTCCAATACTTTGGTCACCTGATGTGAAGAACTGACTCATTTGAAAAGACCCTGATGCTGGGAACGATTGAAGATGGGAGGAGAAGGGGACAACAGAGGATGAGATGGTTCGATGGCATCACCAACTCAATGGACATGAGTTTGAGTAAACTCCGGGAGTTAGTGATGGACAGGGAGGCCTGGCGTGCTGCAGTCCATGGGGTCACAAAGAGTCCGACATGACTGAGCAACTGAACTGAACTGAACTGAATGACAGAACAAGTCAAGAAAGGCACCTGTAATTATGAAGTTTTGGTTCTGAATGGAGGAGACAGACAATGAACCGGTTTACTTTATTGGCGTTAACTAAGTGCTGTAGGACAATTGAATTTAAGCAGGGTGATGTCAGGGAGAATGATTGGCTGGACAGAGGCTTTGGAGGAGTGCTATTTGAGCGGAGATGCCAGAGACACATAGGAACCTAACATGGGACTGTCTTGGGGGGCAAGAACATTCTGGGCAGAAAAAAAATAGTCAACACAAAGGTCCCCAGATTGGAACCAATTTGGCCACACCTACAGTAGCCAGTTCACTCAGAGGCCCTGAGCCTTCATGCGCTGCAGCC
Source organism: Cervus canadensis (assembly GCF_019320065.1). NCBI lineage: Eukaryota > Metazoa > Chordata > Mammalia > Artiodactyla > Cervidae > Cervus > Cervus canadensis. Next base: position 31,755,274 of record NC_057395.1, on the reverse strand, counting down.
TATGGAGTGAACTCAGATGTGTGTCAACTTCCAACCGGTCGTCTGACAAGTGACTAGATTACTCATGAAATATATTAGAAATATTTCTGAAGTTGCTTCAAGTACTGGCCACCCAGTTCATGAACCCCGGCAACACTGTAGGAAATGGTTCTAGGGTTTTCTGAAAGAATCACCATACCCACAAAAGTACAAATAATGTGGAGCTTTGCTACTCAAAGAGTGATCCTTGGACAGGGAGTTTATTCAAACTCCAAACCTCATGATTTGCTCCAGATCCACTGAATCAGAATATGCGTTTGAACAAGATCTTCCTTATACCAAGCTCTTGAACAAAGCTCTGGTTGAGAGCATCTTACTACATCTGTCCAGATGCTTGTCACCTCACTGTCTTCTGCCACCTTCGTTTTGAACGAGTCTCCTAATGCTGAAGATGAGTGGCCATGCCTCCTAAATCCTGGACTGTGTACCTCACCCAGCCCCATCTGACATATAATTGCAAGATGAATGTTAGATTTAGTGGGTAATGAACAAAATTTCTCTCCATATGGGCTTAATTAGCCTCCACTCTGATAGTACTTTCTGGGAATTTATATATACCTATTGTAAATTGAAAATTCTCTCATTAAATTTTATTAATGCTATTATGCATGCTAATATTTCTGGCTACCTATTTAAGGCATGCACTTTGTCTAGCCCTCCCTGCCAGAAGCTTTACGGTTTCCCATTACTGCTGTCTCCTAAAATTTGTTTCAGTAAGCCTTGTGATCACTCAGCTAAAGTTTAAAGGAGAAAAAAAAAATCAGTTGCTTGGATCAAATTTATTTTTAAGAATCTATTCCTCAAAATTTGCCCTGAAAATACCCAGGGAATATGTTCTAGCTGAATACAGATGCACTTCTTGTTTTAATTTCTAATCATTCATTATACCTGTGATTTTATGCTTTGAACAGAAGGTCGTTGGTTATAGCGAGTTGCCGTTAATTTTATTCTTCTTTAAACTGGTCCCAAAATGTACTTGCCTGAAGCTATAGGAATCCAACCATCTGTATATGACTTTCACTCTTCAGTTCCATTGCTTTCAACTAGCATGGTTAGATAATTGACCACCAGGTAAATAAATACTTTGCAGTGTAATTGACAAGGAATGTATCCTCCTCACAGAGTTCATGGAAAAATAATTCCAAGAAAGGGAACATACTATTCAAAGGCATAGACTTTAATTTGGAAAAAAGAAGGCTGCTCCACAGTGTCATAAAAATAGGCAGTGTCACTATTTCTGCTGTACCGATGAATGTGACTTAAAGGCTGGTGGGCTTTTCTGGTTTTTCTGGGTGATCTCATCCCACTAAGGTTTTGTTAAAGCATGTGATAAAATAGACCCAGACTTTGATACTTCTGATTGTGCAGCTGGTAGAAAAATACAGTAGAGGTTATGGCTTAAGATAATGCAGATGGAAATCCTGGGAAGTAAGTCTATGCTGGTTTCTAGAGAAATGCAACATACTTGGAAGCGGGGTTGAGGGGGGGAGTGGTTATGATTATAAGTAGTAATAGTAATAAGCACTCACTCTGGACCTGAGCAGTATATCTCTCTTAAGAAGGCTGCCCTCAAACAAGCTAATGCCCATGATATCTATTATTCAGCAAAAGTCACCACAGCCTAAGTGAGGAGACAGTCACCGGCCAAAACCAACAGTTGAAGGGCAGGACAGAAAGAGGTTCCTACCATCTAAGTTCATGCATGTGTCATGCACTTGTGTATGTTCTCACATCTTGCCATGAACGTTTCCAAATAGTTCACAGTGAACAGTTAAGTCATAGAAATAGAAACATTCTGTTTTACAGTGAATATTCACCTTTAAATTGATAGAACTTTTTTGAGATGGATTTTCTGCATGGCTGTGACATTTCTTCGCATCCCAGCTTACAGACCTAGTCACAAACTCACTGCAGACTCTTTCACAAAAAAAAAAAAAAAAATGCATCAGTTAGAATATGTTAGGGGAATTCCCTGGCAGTCCAGTGGTTAAGATTGCACCTTCCAATGCAGGGGGTGTGGGTTCAATCCGTGGTCTTGAAGCTAAGATTTCACATGCCTCATGGCCAAGAAACCAAAACATAAAACAATATTGTAACAAATTCAATACAGACTTAAAAAAAAAAAGAATACATTAGCTGTGCATGTTGGTAGAATCCTCAACTACAAGTGCTTAAGTGATGAAGCATTTATTTTTATGTGACAAAGGAAGTGTGAAGCAGCCACCAGGGACTGCCTGTCCCAAGCTGGACCCTCCTCGAGTATCCACAGAGCTGGAATTCACACTAGGTGTTATCTTAGGAAGGGCGAATTGTCCATGCTGTCAGTTGATCCTTGATCGTGCTGGACTTTCATCTGCCCGGTGTCCCAAGGTGTGACATGGTCACAAGTCCCATTGCAAGAGTCTTTCTCTGTATACGGGCTGAGGTGCAGGATGCCAGCTTCAATGTGTCATCTGTTCCAAGGGCAAGTTGTTCACTTACAGTTTCCTTTTCAAAACCAATAGTGCTCCTCCTAACAGTCTTTTTTGCTTGTTACCAAATCCTGAGATGAGCTTGTGCAGCAGGTAAAATAGAGGCATCCAGGCAGAATAAGTGGGCCAGTCAGGAAAAGCAAGGAAAATCAGAACCCTATCAGTCATATTCTAATTAGACATTATGTTTGGAGCTCTTTTTTCACATTTTAGAGTTCTTTTCCCTTTGAATCGCCATTTGTTTAAAATTTTTTGAACTCACTCTTCTTTATATTTTGCAAATAAAGGCTGGTTTCATTCCTGCTTGGTAACCAAGCAAGAAAGCGGCACCCCGGTGATTGCTAAGAGATCCCATCAGATCTTATAAGCTATATGTAAGGCGTTATCTTTCTGAGCCTGCCAATTACTGTGTGTAATCAGCATTGTGGTTCAGTGCAGCTTCCAAGTAAAGACCTGGTGGTGCTTTATACCCACAACAAACCTTACCAGCTGTATAGGTAACTAAAGTCTTTCTCCTTGAAAGGATCTCTGAATCTTTCCCTTGCACGAGGTTTCACTCTAGAGAATTCAGACGAAAACTGATCTGCGAGTGTGTGTTGAAGAAGCAAAGTAGTGAATTTGGATTCACAGTCTCAGCTCCACGGCTGGATTTGTCCCTCATGTGGCTGCCTGTGGACTTTATTCTAGATGCAGTCTTCATGTCGCAGGCTATCTGGTTCCCTGGTGGGGATCTGGGAGTTGGTGATGGTGAGAGAGAAGAGCTGGTAAAAGCCAATAGGAAGGGCAGGGGAGGGGAGGGGAGGGAGGAAGTGGGAGAAGGAAGAAAAACACAGCCATGGTTGAAACTGTTTAGTATGAGAGCAAACAACTTTGTTCCTCTGTAGGGACCTAAGGGCGTCAATATTTAAGGACCTGCATCAATTGATCATAACAATGACCCTGAATTACCATGAAAAAATCAAAATTATATTCTACTTTATGAGGCTGGAGTAAATAACACTTTTTAGAATTATAGAAAACTGCCTTTTCAAACTTAGGCAAATCTGACCCAAGTTCTATGGAAGAATAACTCCTAAACCATGTTCGGGACATGTCCCGGGGGTTGCAGGGTGGGGGGAGGTTCTCTCCATCTGTTTGCAGAGAAGCTTGTCTTTTATCTGTTTATCTGTTTTATATATTAATTTCTTAATTGTCTTAATACAAAGATTCCATTAAAGAGAAAGAGTTCAAATGCTTTAACAACCACTTGGAAGCTGATGATCTAGAAATTTTAGTACCACGGGATTTCATTCCCGCGGTGATGCCACAGAATGGCTCTCCCACCTTCACATACATGCAGCCTCAGTAGTTGGCACAGCTCAGCTCCGTCAGCACAGAGACACAAGCAGCCACCAGCTCGCCTGCTCCTGACACACCCACTTCACAGTCAGCCACCCTCCCTGGGCAGTGGCCGCGTGCATGAAGGTGGCAACCTGGCCGGGCTGGTGCCGTGGGGCACGAGGAAGTATGGAGTCCTCCTGCCTGCACACCATCACCAGATGACCCACCTTGAGACCTGCCTGGACGACCCACTCATGAAGAAGAGCCCGAGAGAGTCGGCAGGAAGGCCCATTATGCTGTTATGACCACAGGCGCTGCGCTAATGTCCAAGCCACAGAGGAGACAAGCTTAACCTGGACAGCCTTGCGGGCAACTGTGCTGAGCCAGGAGTGTCCAGAGGCTGGCCCCACCCGGGAGGCAAGAGAACAAGCAAGAGACCTTGCACGTGGAGATCTCTAAGCAGGAGCAACCTGGATCTTCCCCTAATCTGTCTGAGCAGCGCTGAGGTGCCCACAGGGATGGGAAGTCCCCGCTCTTTGTACGCTGGCTGCAGGTCCGGCAGTCATATAACCCACTCAACAAAAGAGACTCTGCAGAGGTCTGTTTGTCCTGCCTCCATTCCAGGCACCGGCTCCCCATTCACGAGTACAAGAATCTCTTATGTGTGTAGTTCCTCAGGTGGGAAAACACCCTCATCCCACACCCTCAGGATTTCAGTGATAAGAAGCATATGTTTCTGGTACACAATTAATTAATTCTTGTGTTCCCTGCAGCCAATTTCCTCCCTCAAAACACAGAAAGCTTGGAAATAGTTTTTGCCAATAACAGCATGATTGTTGAATCCTAAAACGGCGTCACCCTCTCTATTCACTGAACACGTGTACATTTTCCGGAAAACTTAGTCCGAAATAAATGCCTCTTTCCCAGCTGGCTTTGTTCTCTCTGGTCGGAAAGAGGAGAATCCCAAGCTTAATTGCACTCCTGTAAGGAGATCTCTCCTGCCAACCACACCCAGCTTTGCACAGAAGGTCATCTGATATTATTTGGCAGGGGAGGGGCTTGCACGTCTGGCTTTCACACTCAAATACCACCATGTTCCCACGCCAGGAATATTTTTGGGCCCTGAGAAGACAGAAGGAATATAGGACTTGGGGTTAGCAGTTTAGGCAAGGTATGCTTCTGGAAAACAGATGATGTAGTAACATGTGCCCTGAGGTTGATGGGACCTGGAAGGCCCCCACATGCAAGAGGGACTCAGGATAAACAGGATGTGACTTGAATCTTGAAGGATGGGTAAGTTTTAGGAAGAGAGGAAAAGCACATGAGGTTGGAACAGTGGAGGGCAAAGTCATGGACTCGGGTAAAAGTGTGTGTTGGGAGGACCAACCTGGGAAGAGCTAAGGGGGTGGAGGAGTTGGGGAGGGTTGGCGGTCGGAACAGCTCTGACCTCACCTTTGTGCCTCCAAGGACAGGTCCTGGTGGCTCTTCATTGCTAATGGCACTGGGGCCCCTGCGCCAGCCCTCCCCAGGCCCCCTCCCTCTTGTCCCTGGCATCATGCATCAAGCTTGCCCGCTACACTCTCCATCCCTCTATGCGTCTGTTCCTTCCTCTTCCTCTCTGCTCGCCCCCACCCGCCACCCCCATGTGAAGTCCTGCCTGTTCACCAGAGCCCACCTCATCCCCAGGTGGCATTCCTTCCTCACTGTGCTCCCAAAGCAGCTTGGGTTCTGCCTTTCTGGCTTTTCTGGCTCCCACCAGCATCATAGGCTAGAGTGCCTGTATGGTGTGTGGGTGTGTGGGTGTGGGTGTGTGTCCACTCAGTAGGCTTGTTCCTAGTGTAATTGGGAGATGTTTTAAAAGTCCATTTCTGGGGGGAAAAAAAAGGTTCATTCCCAAGACTTCCTTGGTGGTCCAGTGGTTAAGACTCCATTCTCCCAGTGCAGGGTCCCAGGGTTCGATCCCTAGTCAGGGAACTGGATCCCTTATGCCACAACTAACAGATCCTGCATGCCACAACTAAGACCTGGCACAGCCAAATAAATATTAAAAATAAAGTCCATTTCCAGTTGATGCGGCTGTGTTGTGCTGTAGAAAGCCAGGGCAAAAGCCAGCCATCCAGGTAGGTGGCTTTCCCTTGAGTGATCAACAGGAATTAGGACTCTGAGCCCCATCTCTTTTCCTCTGGGTCCTTTTAGCCTGACCTTGTATCCGCTCCACTTGAAGAGCAGTGACTCAAGAATCTAATCTGAGGGAAACTGCAAACCAAAGAATGCAGGCCGCTTCCTGGCTGATAGGAGATCCTGGCGGGGCCGCTCCTGTGGGAGAGCGTGTGGGAGTGGGGTGGGGTGTGTAAGTCATGAGCTAAACATCGCGGGTTCCCCCAGGGGAAAACCGGAAGCGGTGGCAAACAATCCATTCTCTGCCTTCAGGCAGACTTTCTGACTCAACACAGAACCCCTTTAGCTGCATGTGTCACATGCCCTGGTCTCCATTTCCTCAGCAACTCCTGGAGTGAGTATGTGAAGCTCAGAGTGGCTGGACCATCTCTGGCTTGATGCTCTTCAGCCAGTGCATCCTCATACTCACGTTATAGAGCTTCCAGCTTATCTTCTTGTCTAACTTGAAATCCTCCGGAGCCATGGTTCAGCCAGTTGCATGGGGAGGTCGGACAATACAAAGCACCCACTGATGCCTGGCCTCCCCCATCTTCCTTCTTTGTTCAACTCCTGTCTTTGAGGAAGAGGAGGAAGAAGGGTGAGGAGGGAAGAGGAGAAGGGGGGAAGAGGAGGAGGAGGAGGGGAGGAGGAGGGGGAAGAGGAGGAGGAGGAAAGCTGGGGGGAGGAAGGAGGAGTAACGTGGGGAGAGGGAGGGAGGGGAAGGGATGGGAGGCATGCTGGGGCACCTTTCCACCCAATACATTTGAATGTTGCTATGGCAACTGATAGGCCCTAGAAGCCCTGCCAAGTATTGTTTTTTTTTTTCCTCGGAGGGGAAGGAAATCCACTCTCGCCACCTTGTGCGTGCATGCTAAGTTGCTTCAGTCATATCAGACTCTTCACAGCCCTATGGACTGTAGCCCACCAGGCTCCTCTGTCCGTGGGATTCTCCAGGCAAGAACACTGGAGTGGGTTGCCATGCTCTCCTCCAGGGGATCTTCCCAACCCAGGGATGGAACCCGAGTCTCTTATGTCTCCTGCATTGGCAGGTGGGTTCTTTACCACTAGCACCATCTGGGAAGCTCAGTGGTGTGTGTGTATATACCTAGGAAAGGCAGGGATTTGGAGACCGAAAGGTGGAATATTTGGTGCATAGCTGATGCATTTAGACCTGGAGGGGACAGGAATCCACACATGGCCATTTCAGGGGGTGGGTGATCAATCATAGGGGGAGCTCTGTGTAAGTGACCCATATGTCTGGGCTGGTGGGTCCAGTGGGTGTGCATGGGCTGGTGGGGGCCCTAGCCAGCACTCTCCTTGGGAACCTTACAAAGTGAAAATGCTGTCAAATGCTGGCAAGTTCAGCAGGGGATGCAGCAGGGCAGAGTAGAGGAAATAGCACCAATCTTGAGGACAGACAGACCTACTCTGCCCCTGCTTTGCTCTCTACCCCTGGGACGGCTCAGAAGAATTTCATGTCTCACCAGTCTCCAGTGTCTAAAAGGGGAAAATGAGTCCTCTTCTGTAGCGTCGTTGTGAAACTCCTGATAACATGTATAAAGCACTTTGCTGTGACGAGCCAGCACACAGTAGGTGCTCACTCATGTGAAATACTCTTTAAAGTATTAACTGAAAGGCAGCACAGACCTGGACTCACTCGGTGTCTCTCAGCATCAGAGCCAACTGGAAGCTTCATAAAATACTCACCTGAGCCAGGTTTCTGGGTTAGAATTTGCAAAGATGGGACCAAAGAGTCTCTCTGTACATATATTTTTGAACTTCCTGAAGCAACTCTGATCCCACCAGTCTGCGATTCCAGATAGGAAATCCGTTCACTTGTTTGAAGATAAGGCATATAAACAGGATTGGAGTTTCCCCTCTTCTTTCCCCTCCCATCAACCGTTTCTATGCTGCCTTTATTCTGCTTCTAAATTCCAAAGGCTTCTGGGGGAGATGGGCCATGGTGACAGACGAGTAAACTCCAAAGGCTTCTGCTAAAATTATCTGTGTTTGGAAGAAGGGACTTGTGATAAAGTGGCTGAGAGTAATGTAATCAGGAAGGCAAGGAAAAACGCTTTCCTGAAAGCTAGATGCAGTTGCTCCACAAGAGTTGGACCCTTTGGCTCTCTGATGGGTTCTAAATGGGAAACTTAAGGTGATTTGTACTATGTGTTTAAGCCTTAACCAGGAGTTCTGCGTGCATCTGGCTGAAGCCTTTTTCCACATCCCACAGGAACGTGGCTGAAGAGCGGTCTTGGCCTCGTGCACCAGGAGGGCAGTCAGCTGACGTGGACATACATCGCCCCTCAGCTGGGGTACTGGGTGGCTGCCATGTCTCCTCCCAACCCAGGTAACAGGATCCCCAACACCTGCACTGATGGCAACCAGTTTTTTTGAGGGTTCAGGCTACCTGTGCTTTTTAAAGTGACTTCAGCAGAGAGATCACATCTTTTTAAAATATGGTTGAATGTGTGAAAAATCAAATGATGAGAAGAAGGTATTTGGTGGGGGTGGGGGAGTTCTGGTTGGAACTGTCCCTTCCGGGGTAAGAATAATGCAAAGAAAATAGTCTTGTCTCAAATCTGTTCTGCTCACACAGCTGCCATAGGGAATTCTTAATCTAAAGCCCACAGAAGTGGTTCAGACCTCCTCCCTAATTCCTGAAACAGCTGTGGCCTCGTGGAAGAGAGGACATAGGAAAAGGCACTCACTAGAGGGACCAGCAGCAAGTCACTGTTGCAGGCTTCCTGGGGCAAAAAACTTGACTGGGCATTTCTGAAAGGTTTAAAAGCAAACCTGTTGTTTTATGTCTAAAAGAATATTCCTCCATTCAGGATAGATGAATTAACTCATAGTTTTCACTAAAATTTAATTTCACCAATATTTTCACTGAAAGTGTAAATTTATTTTTAAACCTAACCACCCTGATTTATCCCTATGAGTATTCTAGAATTGCTGGGGTTTTTTGTGTTTGTTTGTTTTTCAAAATAGTTACCTTAGGAGAAGTCTTTCCAGTGACGGCTTCCATTACTCACAATGCCTTGCCTTTAGAACCTGTCTCCCTTGGACTGCTATCCTTAGTGAAACTCTTCATGGGTGGCCAGTCTTCATGCTCAGAGGGTTCAAGGGTCCCTTTGATTTTTCTTAGACATATCTAAAACTCACCGACCGCCAAGATTGGTGAATAAAGTAAGTAGTTGAGCTAGGTCAAAATGCTGGGGATTTCCCTGGTGGTACAGTGGTGAAGATTTCACCTTCAATGCAGGAGTGCATGTTTGATCCCTGGTCAGGGAGCTTAGGAGCCCAAATTCCTCGAGGCCAAAAATCCAAAGCATAGAACAGAGGCAATATTGTAAAAAATTCAATATTGACATTAAAAGTGGTCTGCCTCAAAAAAATAAAAATAAAATTTAAATATTTATTTAAAAAGATGTGCTATGATTAAAAGCTGACCCTTGTCAATTAACCATGAAGACAGTTCCAAAATGGAAGTACAAAATATTTTATCAATGGAATTATCACTGGAATGAACACTTAGGACTCCCAAAGTAACTGATTTGATAGAGGCCAACCCGAGATGGGTGTTGAAAAATCTGTTACCTTTACTTTATAGTCCCACCCTTAGAAAATGTACACTTCACATCTAGGTTTTAAGAGTATGTGTTTCCCTTTACTGTATTGTTCTTGTAGCCACGTGGGCATGAAGTGAGTACATAAATGTCCCAGTCTCCAAATCTGAAGTGTCTAGAATATGATTATGAGTAAAGAAAGAAAGTCCTTAAAAACCAAAGTAGAGACTACAAAACCTGTGCATTAAAGTTAAATTTTATTTTAGATCTATTTCCAAGAACCCTGATGATGTGTTACGTGACAGATTAATAGGTACTTCTGTAAAGAAGAGAAAGAGAACTAGACTACTAGATGTAGGTTGACCCAAGCTTGCTGAGGAGCAATGAAGAGACAAAAGGCCATAAAAACATATAGTGTATAAACCCTGGTGGCATTTAATATAGGAATATATATACTGGTAATCTCATAGTCATCACTTTTATTAAAACAAATCACAGCAATGCTGTGCTTTCATGAAGCCAAAACCAATAAGAAAATAATTAGAGTTTTCTCTTTCATTCTCTGGTTAAGAAGGAACTGAAATCTTTATAAAGATTTCCATTTAGCAGAAGATATTTGGTTGGCCAAAAAGTTCATTCAGGTTTTCCCATACCATCTTAGGGAAAACCCTGAAAGAACTTTTTGGCCAACTCAATAAAATAATAACATTTTAGGTACTTTAAAGGACCGAGCTTCCATTATTTGGAAATGATTTTTACGTGTACCTCAGATTTCTTGATGACCCCTGCCAAGGTATTACCTATATTTGTGGGGTTGCTCTGTGTTAAAAAAAAGAAAAATTGTTTCTCTGAACAATTAAGGCTGTAAACTGTTAAGGCCATTGTGGTCAGTAATTTTTCCAACTTTTGTAAATATTCACTTTCACCCCATTGAAATGATTTATAGTTGGGAGAGGATGATGTTGTCTTTTGAACTTAAGGAATGTCACTATTTTCAAAAACCAACAAGTCTCCTTGGGTTTATCTAGCTTAAGAGACTTACCTCCTAAAGATTTTAAAGAAATGTATCCCTTAAAATATCAAAAATCAAAAAAAAAAAAAAATCAAAAATCAATGAATAAATGGGTCTTTATGGTGTTTAATAATCATAACAATGCTCCTCTGATGTTATGTGTAATAACTATATTCCTTCCTTCCCACCTTTTGGTGCACTGTCTGCATACTTAGACACCAGTAAGTGCCCAAACATTATAATTTGGGGGAGATTTTCGTTATTGCTGTCAATCCCTTGTTAGCAATGTTAAGATAGATTCTTACTGCTATTGAATATAAGGAGCAAGTTAAACTACCTCTTGGGATTCTTCCCAAGGTAAATTAAAGAGAAAATAGGTTTAGTTCTAATCACCTTGTCTGTAAGTTCTGGAGAAGTCTGTGGCCACATCAGGTTAGCCATTTTGAAAAGATACTAGAAAGATGTTTCTTTTTTTTTTAATGGGAGGCATTTTAGAAACACTTGATATCCCTGTAATAGGCTGTGGATTTTTTTAAGTCATGGTAAATTTATTTCATACATTTCAACTGATTTGTTAAGGCCAAGGGCGCAGTACATAGTAATCATTGCCCAGGGAAAGTGTGAGTAAAATTTTGTGTTTTGATTTGTTTTTTCCTTCTGCAGTGTCATAAAATCCCCAGGTGTTCATGCCATGTCTGTGAGTGGATGAGTCCCACTCATGAAATGATTCATGTATCTAGTTTTCTTATTTTCAAAGGTCATGTACTTAGAATGATGAACATGGCACCAAATGCTGCTCTCTTCTTGATTAAGGAGGGACCATGGATGCAACATACAGAATTTGAGTGTTCACAGTGCTCTGGCCATGGTTTGGTCCCTTTCCATTGAGGGGAATTATGGTGATGCTGCAGGCACAACATCTAAAGGGTGTTTGCATCTGGCCCCTGTTCCACACTCCAGCCAATAAGAATAAGAAAAAAGGGACTTCCCTGGCGGGCCAGTGGTTAAGACTCCACACTGTCACTGCCGAGGGCCCGTGTTCAATCCTTAGATGGGGAACTAAGATCCCACATGACACATGGCCAGAAAAAAGGAAGAAGAAAAACATTATGCTCTCTTTTTAGTGAAAGGTGTTTACAAATCTAAAATGCCCTTTTCTGACCTTCCAGGTCCAGTTGTCACACAGGACATCACCACGTATCATACAGTCTTTCTTTTGGCCATCTTGGGAGGAATGGCTTTCATTCTTTTGGTTTTGCTGTGTCTCCTTTTATATTATTGCAGGTAAAGTTTTATCATTGGGGCTCTGTCTTTTTTTAACTTGGAATTTCTTGCACAAGTATTGATATTGAGGTCCTTTCCTGAGTTGAGGTCTTTATTTCTCATAAAAATGTATCTAAGGGTCTTCCCTGGTGGTGCAGTGAGTAAGACTCTGAGTATCCAATACAGGTGGCATGGGTTCGATCCCTGGTTGGGGATCTAAGATCCTACATTGCCACATAGTGTGGCCAATAAATAAATATTTAAAAAAAATTTTTTTGAGCAAGAACTGAATATCTGTCATATAAGCTGCAGGCAAAGTGAGATATTACACGGTGTGTAATGTCTTTTAGAGAGGAGTCATAATAAGCTCAATGGTTGTCACAATTCCCACAGAATAGGTCCTAAGTGGTAATCAAGAGATGATATTCTCAAGGCAGAGCCAAACTTTTCTTTCTGTGACACCTCATCTGACTGACTTGCAAGAATGTTTATTGTTGACTCTGCTTTTGAATGAATAATGTGGATGTACTTGGGGTACAATCTGCAGATTTCAGCCCTCAGCATCAAAACAAAGCTGAGGGTATAGGGTGAGAAGGCTTCTGGTTGCTGACTAGTGTTGTCTTGTTTCTTCCTGTGGGCACTGAGAATTAGGTTTAGACTGGAACCCTCACTGTTCTGATATCTTAATCTTGGGGTTTGTATCTTTGATCACAGGCGGAAGTGCTTGAAACCCCGCCAGCACCATAGAAAGCTGCAGCTTCCTGCCACCCTGGAGAGTTCCAAAAGGGATCAGTCGACTTCCATGTCACACATCAACCTGCTGTTTGCTCGTCGGGAATCAGAATTCCCTGGTCCACTCTCTGTCACCAGCCAGGGTCGCCCGCCGGATGCCCCGGGCTCAAAGGAGCTGATGAGTGGAGTCCATTTAGAGATGATGTCTTCCAACGGGGAGGTGGACATGCACACACCCATGCTGAAGCTCTCCTACAGCACCTCCCAGGAGTTCAGCTCCCGAGAGGAACTCCTGTCTCATAAGGAAGAGGACAAAAGCCAAATCTCCTTTGATAACCTGACACCAAGTGGGACGTTGGGGAAAGACTACCATAAGTCGGTGGAGATCTTCCCCTTAAAGGCTAGGAAATCTATGGAAAGGGAAGGCTACGAGTCCCCTGGCAACAGTGACTATAGGAGGAGTTACAACGCAATGCTCTCTCAGCCTTTATTCGAAAAGCAGGACAGAGAGAGTCAGGCCTCCGTGACCCACATCTCCACAGGAAGTAAGCTCACCATTCAGGAACACATGTACCCCGCGCCTTCATCTCCGGAGAAAGACCAGCTGCTGGAGCGCAGACCTACTGAATGTATGATGTCGCGATCCGTGGACCACCTGGAAAGACCTACCTCTTTCCCGCGACCCGGCCAGCTGATCTGCTGTAGTTCCGTGGACCAGGTCAATGACAGCGTTTACAGGAAAGTATTACCCGCCTTGGTCATACCGGCTCATTACATGAAACTCCCAGGGGACCATTCGTACGTGGGCCAGCCCCTGGTCGTCCCAGCCGACCCGCAGCTGGAGATTGAAAGGCTGCAGGCCGAGCTGTCCAGCCCGCACGCAGGGATCTTCCCACACCCCTCCGCGCAGATCCAAGCGCAGCCCCTCTCTTGCCAGGCCATCTCGCAGCAGCACCTGCAGGACACGGGCGCCCGGGAGTGGACCCCACAGAGCGCATCCATGTCGGAGTCGCTCTCCATCCCAGCATCTCTGAACGACGCGGCCTTGGCTCAGATGAACAGCGAGGTCCAGCTTCTGACAGAAAAGGCGCTGCTGGAGCTCGGGGGTGGGAAGCCCCTTCCCCACCCCCGGGCCTGGTTCGTCTCCCTGGATGGCCGGTCCAACGCGCACGTCAGACATTCCTACATTGATCTCCAAAGAGCAGGGAGGAACGGAAGCAATGATGCCAGTTTGGATTCTGGCGTGGATATGAATGAACCAAAATCTGCCCGGAAGGGAAGAGGAGACCCCTCGACTCTGCCGCAGAACCACCCACCCGTCCAGGAACATCCGCAGAAGGAGTCGAGGGCCGCGGACAGCTCGGCCTACACGCAGCTCGTGTACGTGGAGGACATGGACCAGAGCGGCAGCGAGGCCGGCACCACGGCCGGGACGCCCGAGGACAGTGCTCTGCGGTGCCTGCTGGACGGCTCCAGCCGGAGGAGCGGCGGCCAGCTGCCCAGCCTGCAGGAGGAGACGACGAAGCGAACTTCGGACGTTGCCCCAGAGCCCGCGGCCAGTCCCGACCAGAGGCGATCCGCTCCGCAGGATGAGGAAGACGACGAGGACGACGACGACCAGGGCGAAGACAAGAAGAGCCCGTGGCAGAAACGGGAGGAGAGACCCTTGATGGCATTCAACATCAAATGAGCGGTCCAGAGCCACCCAACCCGGGACCAGATCCAGTTGCCAAAAATTCTTTCTTAAGGAAGCGCTTACCTGTTTGTGGAGGAAGTCGAGCCACGTCTGCCGTGGGCAGTGGACTTTTTTCTGCAGTTACCCTGTTCGCTGTCTAAGTGTTAGGAAGTCAAGTTCTTACTCAGAAGAAAGGATGATGATACAGGATGCCTCGCCTCCAGGGAGAGGGCTGAACGTAGTGTCTGTCTGAATGTCAGTGTCGTTCCCCATACTTGATGTGTCCACCCCTGGAGGACACTGAAAAACCACACGTGATGTCCGGATGTCACTAGGTTCTGATGATAACCTCAGTTCTCCTCCAGATTCTGGGAACAGAAGGAACTCTTTTTGCATTGCTTGAATCCATTTTATCATGATAATGCTCCTGTGAAATTATTATTGAGAAATTAGCTTGGCACTTAGTGTCTGGAGGTATGCATTATCTCAAAGGAAAACTATGCATCGCTGCTTCGTGGTCTTACTTTGCTTAGCTTTGGTTAGATTTCGTTCCTGATTTGCTTTTTACAGATACACATGCACACACACACACACACACACACAATTGGGTTGTAAGGATTTAATTCCTTCCTTGTCACCTGTTCTGCTTCTCGGTGGTTTATTTCGATATCACCTTTCAGGAACTTCTGAGTGTCACCTCTTAACATCCAAGCCTTTTAATGAAATAGTACTGAAGTTTTTAATCAGCTGCCAGTCCTTCAATTCTGGTCCCATTAACTCCAAGTGCCTTTTTTACAGTGACGACAGACAGTCCCTTACTTTGCTTTTTTTGTTTGTTTTTCTTAACTTCTTTGATTGAACTGCCTGGATTTTATAAAGTTATTAAACGATCCCCTTTTCTTTCAACTGCATGCTGCCAAGTGCCCATTTGTGCTCAGAAGTCTCATTTCAGCTCAGTGTATGCTCTCGTCCTCACGTGTGACGTGGATTCTGTTTAGCTAAGCTAGCCTAGAGGACACTTTAGTGATCCCCTCCCCCACGCCACCCCTCTGACCGCTAGGCACCATTATGGTTTTATTGGCTGTTTGTATATACGGTTACGTATTAATTCTGAAATCCTATGGGCTGATCTTGCTCACCAAACACGGAGTATGGGCTGAGCAAGTAGACTGAATGTGACTATTAAACAAATCTTATGTACTATCCAAAAGTGCCAGAATGACTCTTCTGTGCATTCTCCTTAAAGAGCTGCTTGATTATCCAAAAATGAAAACTCAGAATAAACTCTGAAGGAAAAAAAAACCCTATCTTGTGGTCCTTTTCATTCATTCTGAGCCATTATTACTTAGAGAGTTGCCATTAAGAATTCTCTTTTCATTCCTTGGCAGTCTGAAAGGCCAGTTGTTGGACTTACATTCAAAGACTAACCTATGGTGGGGAGAGATAAATTGGGAGATTGGAACTGACATATACACACTACTAAATATAAAATAGAAAACTGTAAGGACCTACTATGTAGCACAGGGAGCTCTTCTCAATACTCTGGGAAAAGAATCTAAAAAAGTGGAGATATATATATATATATATATATATATATATATATGTATAACTGATTCACTATGCTGTACACCTAAAACTATCACATTATAAATCAACTATACACCAATAAAAATTAAACAAAAGAAACTAACACATAAGACACCTAGGAATTGACACAATGGTGAAATCCTAAAAGCCCACCTTGCTGTTCAGTTTCATTCAAGAAAACAAGGGAACATTTTATTGTGTTTCCGTACTTTACAAGAAACTGGTGTGTTCTTTTTTTTTTTTTTTTTCAGTATTAATCCAGCATCAAAAAGATGTCATTCAAATGACCAGAACCATCCCAGATGTGTGAAACTATTAATCAAAATCATTCATGGAATCGTCAATATAGAACAAATCAGTGGAAATAAGTAAAGCTAGCTAGTTTCGTTATAAAATCTTTAGTCATGAATTCCACAAGGCAGAAAACAAGTCAAGCTGATTTTTATGATTTTAATTCTCAAATGTCGATGTTTAGTATTTTGCTTTTAAAATGGTTGAGAGATTTCCCTGACAGTGTTTTGAAGTATCTGAACAGATGGGAGTCTGTGGTTTAACAAGTCAGGGACTGTTTAGAAGTAAACATTCTCACCAGTAGGTGGCAGGTGAACCCTGGCAGACACCATTAAGACTCCAGGTAAGCACCATTTGTCAATTACCCTCCAAAGAAGTGGCCTCTGGAAGAATACTAGGGCAGACATAGGTGATGGGGGAATGCCAAGAGGTCTCCACCCATTTGCAGCTCAACCTGCAGTACTGCCACTGTCAAAATCTCCTTAAAGCATTAGTAACAAGAAGAACTTCATTTACAATGCATGTTACCTGTGTAACACATTACCTATCAGTGCTAATGATGTGAGATTCAGCAGGAAGATTGGGGGAGGGGGGCTTCCCTGATTCCTTCTCATTAGGCAGGATAATAAAAAGTATGGAGCAGCCAGCCATAAGCATGAGACACTGTTCCTCGAAAGACAAGGCCGTGTATTTGCCAAAGGGAAATTGATTCTGCCAAAGATGAAGCTCACTCATCTTACACTGATCCAAAAAGAGGCTCAGAGGCTAACTTTTTTGCTCAGGGAGCCAACTTGGGTCACCAGACTCAAATTGTCTGGAAAGAGCACCCTAACTGTGTGGACTTAAACAGTGTATTTATCTTATCACACAGTTCCGGGTCAGTTATATTGCGCAAAGAACTAAAGCTGTCAAAGGCACCTTGCTTCTGCCACCTAGTGGTGAGTTTTCACCTGCCTCTTAAGGAGACTAAAACAGCTCTCTTCTGAGAAGCTGTCTTCTGGGAAGACAGGTGAGTGTGCATAGAAGATGCCCTGGGCGCTGCTTCTGTCTCCCAGGTGAGATGAGCGAGATTGGGCTGACGTTTGTTGAGTCTCTACCTGGAAACATTATGTTGGAAACAATCATGCATTAAATTGTCAAAATCTTGTGGGGTTTATTCTTTATTTTTCACCTAACTAAATGGAGGCTTGAGGTTAAGTAATTGAGGTCATTCAGCTAGAATCAGGGGTGTGTCTCATGCATGGCCTGCACTCTGGAAATGAATGCATTTAAATTAAAAATGCATTATAAATCATAATAAAATGGATAATTGTAAATTCCACTTGATAACTGATTCTCGCAGAATGCTTTCGTTGATTTCAGTCAGAGCCAGCCTATTGCAAGTGACAAAAGCATAAACATTTGTTGAGAGTTTTTTACATTAATGATTAATGTAACTGAAACAATGCATCTTGGAACTTCACTCACTGATCAGTCATGGAGTGACTTCTTTGCTGAATCAGATAGTAAGACTGGGGAGGAATTTATGAAAGAAATGAATTTATGTGTGCTAAACCATGCCAGGAGATATATAACATTATTTAAACACCAGAGACCCTGTGCTTTAGGGAATTCTATTTAGTAGAAACTAACACAGATAATGCTAAAACAGTGAGGCAGAGTGCCCAAGAAAATGAAACCAGAACCAAAAAGGAAATAGAGCATAAAATCTAAAAATAATCAAGCCACAAATACAATAAACTCTATATATGATTTCTCATGTTCATCCCCTTGAATTTTACTTTTGCAGACCTCTGTATTTGGAGGACAAGGAGATAAAAATGAATAGTTACAGATAGAAATGTGTGGTGATTTTTCAACTATTTCAGAGTCCCACAATTTCTTTTTCTTTTCTTTTTGGTCTTTAGAGTTTTTCTTAATTGAGCTATAATTGACATACAACATTATATTATATAACATACAACCTTATATATACAGTATTATGATTATATATTATTGTCATTTTATTATCATTGTATTATTTTCAGATGTACAACATAATGATTCTGTATTTGTTTATATTGCAAAGTGATCACCACAAATAAGTCTAGTCAACATCTGTCACCATACATAGGTAGAGAATTTTTTTCTTGTGATAACAACTTTCAATATCCACTCTCTTAGCAACTTTCAAATATGCAGTATAGCATTATTAGTATAGTCATGATACTGTACATTATATCCCCATGACTTTTTAATTTTTTAAATGGAAGTTTGCAACTTCTTTAGGTGAAGTGGAAATTTCAACCCCCTTTCCCGCCCACCTGAAACTATATTTTCAAAGCCATGATATAAATACACACCAAAATCTCTGATAAAAGTTTTTATAATTCTTTACAGAGATTGTGACTTGTTTAGTGCTGGTGTTCTGGTACCCAAAAGTGGCTAATAATTCCTATAAGACTGTTTCCCCTCAGTAGAATGAACAGTCATTAGAGCCCCTAAGAGTGTGGAACATGAAAGAGCCTTGGTAATCTCACACAGGAGGAATTGGAGCCAAGAATGTTGAAGTGACCTCCCCACACAGGCAGTGCGGGACCACACTGGGTGACTTAGTTTGTTCAGGCTGCTTTACAAAATACCATGGACTGGATGCCTTATAAACAATAAACGTTTATTTCTCACGGTTCCAGAGACCACGAGTCCAAGATCAGGGCACCCAGCATGATGGGGTGAGGGCCCTTCTGATTCACAATGGACATCTTCTTGTCTCATCCTCACAGTGTGGACAAGGGTAGAGAGAGCTCTGTGGGGCCTCTTCCATAAGGGCACATATCACACTCATGAGGGCTCCACCCTCATGACCTAATCACCCTGAAGGTCCCACCTCCTAATGCCATCATCACCTTGGGCTCTAAGATTCCATCATATGAATTTGGGGAGGACACAGACACTCAGGTCATAGCACGAGACAGAGCCCTGTCTCCTGACACCTAGCCCTGTATGTGTTCACCTCCTCAGATGGCTTCTCCATCTGCTGCTCTTTCTGGCAGCTCATCTGCACCCTCTGCCATCTGTTTACATGCCATGTGCAAACATAACCAGAGTATGCAGCCTTGTAAGCCATACTGATGAATAAAATTCCAGGGTCACGGAAAGAACCCTGGCTTTGGACACAGAACACCTAGCTCCAGGAATCAGACAAGTGGCCAACTTCAAAGGTTGTAGAAGGGTACCTGCACTGCTTATCTCTCAGGAGGAGTAAAAGAGGAAGTTGAGTTCAAAAAAGACAATATTTGTACACCCATGGCTGATTCATGTCAATGTATGGCAAAAACCACTACAATATTGTAAAGTAATTAGCCTCCAGTTAAAATAAATTAATTTAAAAAATAAAGTTCCTTATAAAATGCAAGCTCTGGTGAAAGTATAAATTGTTGCTCTTCCTAATTATCCTTTTAATCTTGTAGTTCCCTAATCCTGCTGCCATACTGTGTGTAACAGTGATCTTTGTTGTTGTTATACCAGCAGCTTCTCAGCTAGTTTTTAGGAAAATGATAACAAAACAACAGGACCTTTCCCCATGCTTACTGTTTCCCACATGCTTCAGCTGAGTGATCCCTCTCTTTATAAGTAAGATGATTTGCCAAATATTTGACATAAACCAGGAAGCTCAATGAAAATGCAGCCTCCTTACATGATGGTCTCGAAACGTGTAAGGACATGCCTACAAAGCAATAACTTTGGGGTAGGTGCCCAATTACCATAACTTACTTGCTAGTGGCCACAAAGGTAAATCCTGGCAAAACACAGTAGCAGGCTCTTAATTCCTTGATTTAGTTGCTCATGTGCTTGTAACCTGAGAACAGTGGTGCTCAAACCCAGAAGCACAGAAGCATCACCTGGGGGCTGGAAAATATGCTCAAGTATCTGGATCCCACCACAGACCAATCAGAATCAAAATTTCTGCAGGGGAAACCTGGCACTGATACTAAAAACAAGACAAAACCAAAACAACAACAACAAAACACTGCCCCCAGCCGATTCTGATGTATTAATAATTAGGCTTGTAAATCACTACCTTAGGAATTCTGAAGATACGTCACAGTTTGGTAGAACCTTCTGTTGGGCAGCTCTGAGAATGATGGATTTCCCCTTTGTTTCTAGGGTAGGTTAGCCGTCCTGCTCTAGGTTTGCAGTTGGGAAGGGCAAATACAGTCAATAACAGCCCCCCAGGCTGAGCATCATGTGCCTAAGACACGTGACCAGTGCTCTGACTCGGCTTCGTTCACACGGTCAGAAATCTAGATGCTGACAACCCTAGGCTCTGTCCTGTCCTACTCACATTACTGCATATTCCCCTTCTGTTCCATTCCTCTTCTTGTGACCCCTATGGCTATTTCAGAGCACTGCTTGTGAAGGATTCCCATGGCTGTGTCTGCAACCCAATCTGCTGTCGGAATTCAGACTTAGTTTCCAACTGCTGCCCATGCATCTCCATCCAGCGGACCTGCAAACACCTAAACCAACTTGTCCCAAAATGTAAGCATCATACATCATCCCATGAACCTCCCTGCCTGTCCCCTACCCCAAAAAAGAAAAAGCCCAGTTCTCGTACTTTCATCCTTCATCTGTGACCCCAGTGTAAAGCCTCACTGTATACAATTTCCCCAGCCAGGAACCTCAGGGTCACCCTCCATACCTCTTTCAACCTCACCACTCGGGTTCGAGAATCACATCCTATCAATTTCACCTGCTGTCAGGAAACAATGTGAATCTTTCATGTTTCTGGCTGGTCAGGGCTTTCTGAGCAAAATTTACTGCCATCCTGGGTCTAAGGCTAAGTGAATATAAGCAATTCCTTGGGGGACAGAGTGAATTACTCCAGAGATTTACAGATTTATCTCCCCTGGAGCCATTCTTTCATTGATCTTCATTTACATTCATTATAACAGAAAGGGACCTTTCCTTCTCTTCCCCAAAGGGATTGTTTTAAAACTCCAAAATTCTTAGTTCAGGGGTTTCTCTCCCACAGACCTCCTTTCATATGTATGATGTGGTATCTGTATTCATCACATTCCCCCACCCCCACAGGATAAAATGAAGCACAGGATAAAGATAGGTCTGCCACTGATCCAGAAACCTCATTTTTGCTGTCAGGATAAAGTAAGTACTTACATGAAGACTTATCACATGCTAAATATCTCCCAGACTGTCCCTCTTCTCCCCATTTCTAAGCAACACTGCTGTCACAGCCCCCCTCACTGTCCCCCACCCCAGTCTCCCCATTCATGCCCACACTGCTGCAAGTGTGATGTACAATCCAATCATGTCACTTGTTCGTGTGGTTGCAGATAATAGACACCAAACTCAAACTAGCATCAGTTAAATGAGAGACTTCATCATTAAAGGGAGATTTGAGAGGCGGGCAAAATAAGGTGTGATTTATAAAAAGGAGTATACATTCGGTCTTCATCCTTGTTCCTGGCACAGAACTCCTAAAATCCTTGGAATTTCCTAAATGATGAGAGTAATAAAGATATCTTATTATTCATAATAAACTCCTTTCAACCACACCTGAGTTTGTGTTAATGAAGTGACTTTGGGGCCACAGCTAAGGATGGGAACTAGTTGCCTGAGGAGCCAACCGTGTGATTGGAGGGTTGGAACTTGCACTCCCAAACCCTTGACCCTGGGAGAGGGGAGCAGCGCTGGAGATTGAAGTGATTGCCAGCAGCCAGTTACTTAATCAATCATGCCTGTGTCATAAAACCCCAAAAGAATGGGGTTGAGAGAATTTCTGTGTTGGTGAACACCTGGAGATCTGGGTAGAGGGGTACACCCAGAGGGCCTGGAAATTCCTTACCTCCTTCCCCATCACTTGCCTTGTGCATCTCTTCCATCTGGCTACCCGTGAGTTATAGCCTTTTATGATAAACCAGTAATCTAGGAAGTAAAATATTTCTCTAAGTTCTGTGACCCACTCTGCTGCTGCTGCTAAGTCACTTCAGTCATGTCCGACTCTGCGCGACCCCATAAACGGCAGCCCTCCAGGCTCCTCTGTCCCTGGGATTCTCCAGACAAGAATACTGGAGTGGGTTGCCATTTCCTTCTCCAGTGACCCACTCTTGTCAATTCAGTTTAGTTCAGTTCAGTTCAGTTGCTCAGTCATGTCCGACTGTTTGCAACCCCATGAATCGCAGCATGCCAGGCCTTCCTGTCCATCACCAACTCCCAGAGTCTACCCAAACCCTTGCCCATTGAGTCGGTGATGCCATCCAGCCATCTCATCCTCTGTCATCCCCTTCTCCTCCTGCCCCCAATCCCTCCCAGCATCAGGGTCTTTTCCAATGAGTCAACTCTTTGCAGGATGTGGCCAAAGTACTGGAGTTTCAGCTTCAGCATCAGTCCTTCCAGTGAACACCCAGGACTGATCTCCTTTAGGATGGACTGGTTGGATCTCCTTGCAGTCCAAGGGATTCTCAAGAGTCTTCTCCAACACCATAGTTCAAAAGCATCAATTTTTCGGCGCTCAGCTTTCTTCACAGTACAACTCTCACATCCATGCATGACCACTGGAAAAACCATAGCCTTGACCAGATGGACCTTTGTTGGCAAAGTAATGTCTCTGCTTTGTAATATGCTATCTAGGTTGGTCATAACTTTCCTTCCAAGAAGTAAGCGTCTTTTAATTTCATGGCTGCAGTCACCATCTGCAGTGATTTTGGAGCCCAAAAAAACAAAGTCTGACACTGTTTCCACTGTCTCCCCATCTATTTCCCAGGAGGTGATGGTACCAGTTGCCATGATCTTAGTTTTCTGAGTGTTAAGCTTTAAGCCAACTTTTTCACTCTCTTCTTTCACTTTCATCAAGAGACTTTTTAGTTCCTCTTCACTTTCTGCCATAAGGGTGGTGTCACCTGCATATCTGAGCTTATTGATATTTCTCCCGGCAATCTTGATTCCAGCTTGTGCTTCTTCCAGCCCAGCGTTTCTCATGATGTCCTCTGCATATAAGTTAAATAAGCAGGGTGACAATATACAACCTTGACGTACTCCTTTTCCTATTTGGAACCAGTCTGTTGTTCCATGTCCAGTTCTAACTGTTGCTTCCTGACCTACATACAGGTTTCTCAAGAGGCAGGTCAATTAATGGGACCCAAAGACAGAGTGGTGGTGTGATTTACAGTCATTTGATCAGAAGCACAGGAAGCAACCTGGACTGAGACACATGTGAGTGTGGGACTGAGGCCTTAACCTGGGGAGATCTGATGCTATTTCCAGGTAGGTAGTATCAGGACTGAGTTATACTGTAGGACACCCAGCTGATGTTGGAGAGTTGCTTGGTGGTGTTGGAAAACCCACATATCAGAATTGGTGTCAAAATTGTACAAGGGAACCAAACCACAAAAGGCAAAGTATAATAATTGTACCCCCAAGCTGAATTTACCTCTTGGTGGGTATTGAACCAAAAGACACAACCAACCCAAAGAGCAGGAGAAGGAGGGATTTATTACTTGAAACAAGTAAGAGAGTGGGAGTATTGTTTAGTCACTAAGCAAGGTCTGACTCTTTGTGACCTCATGGACTGTAGCCCACCAGGCTCTTCTGTCCATGGGATTTCCCAGGCAAGAACTCTGGAGTGGGTTGCCATTTCCTTCTCCAGGGAATCTTCCTGACCCAGAGATCAAACCTGTGTCTCCTGCATTAGCAGGCAGATTCTTTACCACTGAGCCACCCTGGAAGCCCAAGGAATGGAGTATGCATACATTTAAAAAATAAGTAACAAACTTGTGTAAAAAAATTTTTTTAAGTAAGGGGAACACCAGGGATATTTCCTAAAGCTGTGTCTCCCCAAACTGCAAAATGGGGGACGTTTTAAGCTAAGGATGCATATATATTCATGAAGGGGCTTAGGCAGAGAAGAATTCAGCTTTGAATTGGGGCAGACATTGAGAGTCCAGATTCTAGTAGAGTGAAGCTGCAAGGGTCAGCAAAGGTCAGCATCATCAATCCTTAGGCTCTGGTTAATCTGGTGGTTGATTGCTCAAGCTGGAGGTTGGGACCTGCAAAACAGTTCAAGAATGTCCTTCAGGCTAGTCTTTACCTTTGAAACAGAACTGGGAGTTTTTACAGCTAATTTATTGTCCCCAGTACAGTTCTTTCCCTGGCCTGATAATAACTGTATGTTCTTATCCCTAAAACGTTAACTACTGAGACCTATTCTTCTGCAAGTCAGGCACTGCGGCCAGGTTCAGGTCACAGAATGGCATAAGCCTACAATGGCTTCTCTTATGCCAAGAAAGCCACACCCACATCCCTTTCTGCTGGGACCCATTACCCTATCTGCATACAATCATAGCCCCATGAAGGGGTTTTTGTGTATAGACTGTTTTCATTATGCGGGATGGTGAAGGACAGGGAAGCCTGGCGTTGTACAATCCATAGGGTCACAAAGAGTAGACATGACTGAGTGACTGAAAAACAACAATCTTATTTTATCACAATATCCCTGTCATCTAGCTAAAGCAGCTGATGTGAATCCACCCCAGCATTCAAAGACACAGAAAGGAAGTGTTTTGCCCCAACAGTGAAGACCCAGGATTTCAGCAGAAATCGAGATGCTTCACCCGGAGTGCAGTGTTCTCCCCTCTACACCCAGATACCTCACAGAGGTGAATTCCAGGGCTGGTCACAGAACTGACATTGGGTACCTGATGTGTTCAAGCAGGGTTCTAAGCACTTCCTGTGGATCACTGAATCCTCCCCGGAACCTGTGAGATCAGCTCTTCTGTCATTTCACAGACAGGAAACTAGAGAAGCAGAGAAACTTACCTGTCAACTGGAAAAAAAAAAAAAAATGCACGACTTCAAAGCTGAGAATTGCATTTTATTTGGCAAACATGCTGAGGACTTAAGCCCCAAGGCAGCCTCTTACATCACTCTGAGAGATCCCTCCAAAGAGGTGAGGAAGGAGTCAAAAGACATTTAGCAGTTTTTGCAAAAAAAGAAAAAAACAAACAACAAAAACCAGGTAGACAGACCATCAAAAGATTACTGTTAACTGAAGAAAAACAGACATCTCAAGTTAATGAATTTAGTGCTGGGTTCATTGAAGTCATTCCTTTGATAAGCGCCTTAACACAGATGACACCACCCTTATGGCAGAAAGCGAAGAAGAACTAAAGAGCCTCTTGATGAAAGTGAAAGAGGAGAGTGAAAAAGCTAGCTTAAAACTCAACCTTCAAAAAACTAAGATCATGGCATCTGGTCCCATCACTTGATGGCAAATAGATGGGGAAACAGTGGAAACAGTGAGAGACTTTATTTTCTTGGGCTCCAAAATCACTGCAGATGGTGACTGCAGCCATGAAATTAAAAGACGCTTGCTCCTTGGAAGAAAAGCTATGACCAACCTAGACGGCATACTAAAAAGCAGAGACATTACTTTGCCAACAAAGGTCTGTCTAGTCAAAGCTATGGTTTTTCCAGTAGTCATGTATGGATGTGAGAGCTGGCCTATAAAGAAAGCTGAGCACTGAAGAATTGATGTTTTTGAACTGTGGTGTTGGAGAAGACTCTTGAGAGTCCCTTGGACAGCAAGGAGATCCAACCAGTCAATCCTAAAGGAGATCAGTCCTGGGTGTTCACTGGAAGGACTGATGCTGAAGCTGAAACTCCGATACTTTGACCACCTGATGCAAAGAACTGACTCATTGGAAAAGACTCTGATGCTGGGAAAGATTGCAGGTGGGAGGAGAAGGGGACAACAGAGGATGAGGTAGTTGGATGGCATCACTGACTCGATGAACATGAGTTTGAGTAAGCTCTGGGAGTTGGTGATGGACAGGGAGGCCTTGGGTGCTGCAGCCCATGGGGCCACAAAGAGTCAGACACGACTGAGCGACTGAACTGAACTGAACTATCTAGGGCCAGTGTCCTGCTTTTCTCAATCCTGAATCCCCTCAGGGTACACATTCAGGGGTGACTACAGTGGCTAACGGCTTGAGGGCTACAACACCCTTTGTTTATTGATATAGCAGGTGACATTTTCTCACCCACAGACCTATGCTCTCTACCTTTCTGCAATGCTTATGAAGTAGTGTTATTATCTTATGGGAACATAAAAATGTTGTTTCCTGGGACTTCCCTGGCAGTCCAGTGATCAAGACTTCACATTCCAGGGCAGGAGGTGCAAGTTCAATCCCTAGTCAGGGAACTAGGATCCCCCATGACATGTGGCGTGGCCAGAATTTTAAAAAATTAAAATGTTGTTTCCAAGAATGTCAACAGTTTGATAAAGATTATAACATAATTATAAAATTTTTTCAAGAAATATGGTGGTGGTCACTGAAGTCCTAAGGGATCCTAGAAACTTAGAAAGATAACTTGATACTTACTCCCCAAGTGGGAAGTTTTGGGGTCCTGTGATATGTCACCCCTGGAGGCCAGACAAGGTAGGAAAGTAGGTTAAAATGAGATCAAATGCCCAGCAATAAAAAAAAAATCCGTGTTTGATATCAGGAGACACACAGAAGGTGTATCACACTGATGAATCTAGAACTGCTTGGAAACAGAGAACAACTCAAATTGCATTGGGCGATCAATTACATTTTTCCTTCAAAGAGGCCAGAGAGACAGATTCTCAGTTTCTTGAGTGAGAGAAAAAGGATGTAGATCATTTCTTAAGAAGCTTTGCCTTTTTCTAGATTGGAAAGTAAAAGAAAGCTGGAGAGAGGCATCTTCAGAGAAGGAGTTTCATGGAGAAAAGGTGATTCTTGGCCAGGGAGCACTTGGTGAGTCTCATATAAAAGACAGTTGTTTATTAAGTGGTTATGGTATGATACTACAGTTAGCTCATCTCCAGTGGGTACTGAAATGAGACAGTGTATCAACAAATAACTAACCAAATAGTCATCGTGAACTGCAATGAAACTTTAATTTATGTGAGCATCAACTGTCATTTCATATGAACTAGAACTACACTTGGGGGACTTCCCTGGTGATCCATTGGTTAAGACTTTGCCTTTAATGCAGGAGGTTTGATCCCTTATTGGGGAGCTAAGATCCTGCATCCCATATGCCTGGTGGCCAAAAAACAAAAACACAAAACAAACAATATTGTAACCAATTCAATAAGGACTTCTTAAATGGTCCACATCCAAAAAAAAAAAAAAATCTTTAGAAGTACAGTTGGTCCTTCTATTAAGAATGCAACACACTGTTTAAACTTAACTTTTTCACTGGGAAAGTAGAATAAAATGTAGACTTTCAGAAAAATCTTGTGGTTGGAAAGCTGATATACTTCCAGAGGCACATGTACTGAATTAGTGATATGGGCTCAGTTCAGTTCAGTCCCTCAGTTGTGTCCGACTCTGCGACCCCATGGACTATAGCACACAGGCTTCCCTGCCCATCACCAACTCTCAGAGCTTACTCAAACTCATGTTCATCGAGTCAGTGATGCCATCCAACTACCTCATCCTCTGTCATTCCCTTCTCCTCCTGACTTCAATCTTTCCCAGCATCAGAGTCTTTTCCAATGAGTCAGTTCTTGACATCAGGTGGTCAAAGTATCGGAGTTTCAGCTTCAGCATCAGTCCTTCCAATGAATATTCAGGACTGATCTCCTTTAGGATGGACTGGTTGGATCTCCTTGCAGCCCAAGGGACTCTCAAGAGTCTTCTGCAACACCACAGTTCAAAAACATCAATTCTTCAGTGCTCAGCTTTCTTTATAGTCCAGCTCTCACATCCATACATGACTACTGGAAAAACCATAGCTTTGACTAGACAGACCTTTGTTGGCAAAGTAATGTCTCTGCTTTTTAGTATGCCATCTAGGTTGGTCATAGCTTTTCTTCCAAGGAGCAAGCGTCTTTTAATTTCATGGCTGCAGTCACCATCTGCAGTGATTTTGCAGCCCAAGAAAATAAAGTTTCTCCTGTTTTCCCATCTATTTGCCATCAAGTGATGGGACCGGATGCCATCACAGCAGTGGCTACAGGACCAGAAAAGGTCAGTTTTCATTCCAATCCCAAAGAAAGGCAATGCCAGAGAATGCTCAAGCTACCGCACAATTGCACTCATCTCACAGGCTAGCACAGTAACGCTCAAAATTCTCCAAGCCAGGCTTCAACTGTACATGAATCGTGAACTTCCAGATGTTCAAGGTGGATTTAGAAAAGGCAGAGGGACCAGAGATCAAATTGCCAACATCCACTGGATTATTGAAAAAGCAAGAGAGTTCCCGAAAAACATCTACTTCTGCTTTATTGACTATGCCAAAGCCTTTGACTGTGTGGATCACAACAAACTGTGGAAAATTCTGAAAGAGATGAGAATACCAGACCACCTTACCTGCCTCCTGAGAAATCTGTATGCAGGTCAAGAAGCAAACAGTTAGAACTGGATATGGAAAAACAGACTGGTTCCAAATCAGCTAATCAACTAAAACTTTAGTATGCTGAATGTAAAAGAGGAATAGAGGAAATGTAATTTTTCTAAAGAACAGAAACCTCATCTTTCATTCACTTTGTATCCTCAGACTTGCACAGTAGTGTGTGTGTGTGTATAAAAGAGAAGAACATAAGAGCTCAAAAAACACTGGCTAATAAATTATAAAAACAAAGTTACTGAACCATGTAGTGACTCTTGGTGTTTCCTCTACTTATAAAACAAGTTATTTGGCAGATGAAAAACTGTTTGCTCAGTTTTCTCAATCATTCTTCTTTTCTTTACACCCTTAGACATAAGACCAAAATGACATTTCTTCTCATGTTATTTGAACAGATGTCTTCTATGCCATTTTCTGGCTGATAATTCCTTCTCTGGGAATGATGCCCAATAGAAAAGGTGGAGCCCAATATCCAAATCTCCATAATGGGAGCAGATTGATTGGTCACATTCACAGTGATTGATCCAGATAGGAGCCAATCAGAGTTCTTCTCTAGCTTTTTTAAACTAGAACTGGGAAAGGTAACACTAGTGGTGGAATTGCATATATGAAATTGCAATGTTGCTAAAAGTCATATTCCTTCGATTACCTGAGGCACCCCACTAGCTTTCCAATAAAGTTCCCATTTTGTCTAAGGCAGCTGGTCCACAATGAGAGAGAATAATCCTGACTCACACAAGGAAGAAGTGAGTGAGAGGAGATTCCTTGCTGCCAGAGCTCATGAATATCACTGTCCTTCACATAATTTAATTATTCATCCCCTTCTTTCCATTGCTTAAAATGTTCCAATATCCTTCCTGTAAATTCCTCTTTGTTGTCAACTAGTTTGAGTTTGTTTGTCACCACAATGTCACAGAGCCCAACATCCTACTAGCCAGACATAGCAGCTGGCTAAAAACTACATGGAACTTTTCAGGTCCAACCATAGGCAGTTATAAAGCTTTTCTGTGTAGGGAAGCTGCTCGCCTGCACCAGGGTGTATGCATGCGCGCACACACACACACACACACACGCACACTCCAGGGGGAAGATGGAACACTGCAGAGACTGGTGTGTTTTCCCATTTAGCCTCTTGGCTTATCTTACAGCTGTGATTAAAGACTTGACCTGATTCCTTTCAGCATTTTGTCTTAATTAAATACCTCAACACCAGGCAGCTCAGCTCTTGAAACAAAACTAGTCAGTGAAAATGGGGTATCGATTTTTGTTACCTCATGCAAACACATTATATACAATTTAGACACTTGAAGACTTGCTTTGCTTTGGAAATTAGCTGGAATGCACACTTCTAGAAGTTTTTAGCCTGGCTTTTATAGAAGGACATGAACAGTTTTATCAGAAAGTCCTAGATCACTCATGCCCACCCAATCATGAAACCCTAAGTCACCACTGTACTGATCAGCAGTCACCATGACAAAACAAAGTCTTGTTTTGCTGCATTTCAGATGCTCTCCATTCTATTAATACAAATGAGAATAAAAGACCATTCCTGACTTCCTCTGCTTTAGAATTATAGTGCTTTCCCATTATAGAAATGGAGAAGGCACATAAGAGTCATGAATTTTGAGAATGACAATCAAAATCATTTTCTAATTTGGTTCACAGAACATAGTCTCCACCCTTGATATTAAGCAGGGTGTGAAAACAAAGACTCACCAAAGTTAAGATGCAGAAACTGTCTGATTAACAGAATGAGTTTTTTAATTGATTTATTTGTCTTTTAAATCTTATGTTTGTGTTGGTTTTTTTTGAAGTATAATTGATTTATAATCTGGTGTTAGCTTCAGGGATACAGCAAAGTGTTTCAGATATATATGTGTGTCTGTGTATTCTTTTTCAAATTCTTTTCCCTTGTAGGTTATTACAAAATATTGAGTATAATTCCCTGTGTTATACTGTAGGTCTTTGCTAGTTATCTATTTTATATATAATATAATATATCTGTTAATCCAAAACTTCTAATTTTTCCTATTCCCTTTCCCCTTCGGCAATCATAAGTTTGTTTTCTATGTCCATAGGTGCATTTCAGTTTTGTATATAAGTTCAATTGTGTCATTTTTGTATATTCCACATGTAATATGGTATGGTATTTGTCTTTCTCTTTCTTACTTAATTCAGTTAGTATGATCTTCTCTAGGTCTATCCATGTTGCTTCAAATGGCATTATTTCATTCTTTTTATGGCTGAGTAGTATTCCATTATATATACATACCACGTCTTCTTTATCCATTCATCTGTTGAGGGACATTTAGGTTGTTTTCATGCCTTGGTTATTGTGAATAGTGCTGCAATAAACACTGGGGTACGTGTATCTTTTTGAATTAGAATTTTGTCCAGATATATGCCCAGGAGTAGGATTACAGAATCATATGGTAGCTCTATTTTTAGTTTTTAAGGAAACTCCACACTGTTCTCTATAGTGGCTGCACCAATTTACATTCCCACCAACAGTGTAGGAGGGTTCTTTTTTCTCCTGTGTTGATTTGTTTTGGATTAATTTTAAAAATCTCCTCTTCTTCCCTTTTTTCTTAACTAAGTTTCTTTGTTTCTCTTAAGCTCTACATTCGACCTTGTATACGCCTTGGCAGGTGTACCTATGAATTTGCATAGGGACAGATCCACTTGTGGCTGCCTTTATGATGACATGTTGCCTTAACATGCACCCACGCTATAAACCCAAAGCACAGTAAGTGAACATCCAGCCAACTCATCTGACCGACCACAGTGTCAATCACAGCTGTCAGTTTAGGAACAGGTGCCTTTTCTGCTGAGACAAAGCCCAAATTGACTTAACTACAATTCACAGATCAAATAGATCAGGGCTAACATGATAAGGTGGAGAAGGCAATGGCAACCCACTCCAGTACTCTTGCCTGGAAAATCCCATGGACGGAGGAGCCTGGTAGGCTGCAGTCTATGGGGTCGCTAAGGGTTGGACACGACTTAGCGACTTCCCTTTCACTTTTCACTTTCATGCATTGGAGAAGGAAATGGCAACCCACTCCAGTGTTCTTGCCTGGAGAATCCCAGGGACGGGGGAGCCTGGTGGGCTTCCGTCTATGGGGTCGCACAGAGTCAGACACGACTGAATCGACTTAGCAGCAGCAGCAGCAACATGATAAGGAGAGCCTAGGGAGGTCCAAGAAAGAATGAGATTTGTACTCCACTTAAAAAGTCGAGGGAGAGAGTTTTTTGGGAAAAGAGAAGTGGAGACAACAAGAACCAAGGGTAGGATGCTATCGGTTTACAATCTTATTTACAGAACTCAGTTCTACAGAACTCAGAAATATTTCTCTGCATGTTTATTCTTTGTGCATAAGACTCCAGATAGATGTACCTAGAAGACATAAAGTTGAACTTACTACCACACTAACATCTTGAATTTTTCAGTGGTACCTGAATTATTTGTTTTAATCCAATTAAAAAACTTAATCCTGCCATGCGAAATGACATGGATGAACCTGGAGAACATTATGCTAAATAAGCAAGACAGACACAGAAGAGTACTGCATGATATCACTTACACGTAGAGTCTTAAAAAAATAAAATCAATCTCATAGAAACAAGGTAGAAGAGCAGTTGCCAGGGCTGGGGGTTGGGAGAATTAGGAAGAGCTTGGTAAAAGGGTACAAGTTTTCCATTATAAGATGAAAAACTTGGTGACTAAAGTTGATAACGCTGTGTTGTATAGTAATTAGAATTTGCTAAGAGAGTAAAATGTAAACATTCTCACCAAAAAAAAAAAAAGAGAGAGAGATAAATATGTGAGGTGATGCATGTGTTAATTAAATGGTAGGAATCCTTTCATACACAGGAAGTGTCCTTAACTTTATCCTTGGGGACATTAGCTGTCAGATGATGGCATCTCTCATGACTTAGAATCTCTCTGATTTTAGGAATACCATAATAACAATGACTTCTTTTTTCATTTGAGAATAACCTTTGGAATAATTATAAAAATGCCATAGTATGACTCAGAGTTTTTTCTGCCTCTGTCCTCTGAAGCCTGTAACACAGATCCTGCTCTAGGAATTCAGGGTTTCAGAAACCCTTGGTGGATTAAGTCACCACATTCTCAATGAGATTACTCACCCAGTATGATTATCTGTTATCTGCTTGCTTTGATAAAGTCACTCCCGATTGTTTCAATGTATGGATCTACTGACAAAATCCTTTCATGGCCCTTCTGTCATCTACCTGTTCATACCCTCTGCTTATGACCGAGACAGAAACAGGGTGACGGCTCTGTCTGACTCCCTCCTTCCAAGTGACACCAGCCCCAGTACGAAAAGGTTTTGAGTTGTTTAAAACTGTTGTGAATAGAAAATTTCCATTCTTGCTTCAGGTTCTAGAACTCCTAACCAGTCCACAGAGCCCCAAGTCCTATAGCCCCAACATTTGCTTCTGTGGAAGATGCTCTAAGCACTTTACTTGTAAAACTGCTGTGGTCCAAGAGGAGCAGATCCTGCCCCTGGCATGCCAGGCTGTCACCCTTGGTTCTGCTGATACAGTTTTGTTGAGGAAACATATGTTTGAGACACTAACCGTGCAAGTAGACAAGATATAAGAATCTAACGTTTGTATATGAAACTCTCCCACCACAAGGATGGTTGAGTTTAGGTTAATTCACACAGAAAAACTAAACAGAAAGAGTAGTATAGATTTCACTGAATTGAAGCCTTGGAGCCTCAGAAGTCCATATATATATACATGTCACTCAGTCATGTCCAACTCTTGTGCAACCCCGTGGACTGTAGCCCACCAAGCTCTTCTGTCCATGGAATTCTCCAGGCAAGAATACTGGAGTGGGTTGCCATTTCCTTCTCCAGGGGATCTTCCTGACCTGGGGATCTTCCTGACCCAGGGATCAAACCTGGGTCTCCCACATCACAGGCAGATTCTTTTTTTTTTTTTTTTTTTAATAGGCAGATTCTTTACAGGCTGAGCCAGCAGGGATCCTCAAAAGACCCTGGGGATAGTTAATAGATTAAGTGGTACAGTCAGCATGCCTCTCCAAGATTGTAAATTTGTGAACAGAGCGGGCATCTTTGAAAGATAAATTCTGACTGATGGAGAAAACCATGCCATGGAATAATCGGGAGTGGCTCATCTCTGTGTGGAAGCACAGAGGAGGGATGCCTCTTGCTAAATAATATCACAGCTACATGTGGTTCAGAGTTTAGAGACTTCGGGGAAGCCAGGCCAGATTCATCTACAAACTTCAGCCTTTACTCTCTTAAGAACGAGTTAGTCTTACAGAAAACAAAAGGGAAACTGAGGGAGGAGGGATAATTAGGAGTATGGGATTAAGAGACACAAACTACTCTATTTAAAATAGATAGGAACTTCCCTGCTGGCCCAGTGGTTAAGACCCCCAGCTTCCACTTCATCAGGCATGGGTTTGGTCCCCAGTGAAGAATCAAGATCCTGCATGCTGTGCGGCACAGCCAATCAATAAATAAATAAAAGATAAGCAACTAAGAATTTACTATATGACCCAGGGAACTATACTCAGTATTTTGTAACAGTCTCTAATGGAAAATAATCTGGGGAAAAAAATATGTATATACAAAACAAAATCACTCTGAACACCTGAAACTAACAAAATATTGTAGATCAACTATTTCTGTTGTTAAGTCACTACATTGTGTCTGACTCTTTGCGGCCCCATGGACTGCAGCATGCCAGGTTTCCCTGTCCTTCACTATCTCCTGGAGTTTGCTCAGACTCATGTCCATCGAGTCACTGATGCCATCCAACCATCTCATCCTCTGTCGCCCCCTTCTGCTGCCTTCAATCTTTCCCAGCATCAGGGTTTTTGCAATGAGTCAGCTCTTCGCATCAGGTGGCCAAACTATTGGAGCTTCAGCTTCAGCATCAGTCTCTTCCGATGAGTATTCAGGGTTGATTTCCTTTACGACTGACTGGTTTGACCTCCTTGCTGTCTACTATACTTCAATTTAAAAAGAAAAAGAATGAGTTAGTCTTGCAAAGAATGCTCTGAATGACTCAGAAAGGGAAAGGGCTTTGCCAGAAACTGATACTGTTGTTGCAGAGCGCAGGTATGCAGACCTCACAAAGATAATGTCTAGGAACTTTCCCACACTCTTAGCCCACTTACAAAAGAGTTGTGAGACTGGGAGCACCTTGGAGGCTTTCTTTAAACAAAACCGTGCTGTGAACTCCAGTCCTCTGCCCCTACGCCCAGGGCCAGATGCTAAGGAGGGAGAAGAAATCTCTAAGAGCAAGAAGCCTGGAGTGGCAGGAGGAGGGCACAAACCACAGCCCTCCTGTCTGACCCTGTGTTCTCCATCATGGTGACCCCACCGGGAAGAAAAGTCCAATGGCAAAACCAGCAGACGTTTTGACTGTTCACAGGACTGAGTTTTCTGATTAATAATCTGAAACTCATTTTGTTATCTAAGAGTTTGTATGCCTTCGAAGCCAAGTGGTAAAGAATTGGTAAAGAATCTGCCTGCAATGCAGGAAACCCAGGTTCAATCCCTGGGTTGGGAAGATCCCTGGAGAAGGAAATGGCAGCCCACTCCAGTACTCTTGCCTGGAGAATTCCATTGACAGAGGAGCGGGGCAGGCTACAGTCCATGGGATCTCAAAGAGTCCCATCGACTTGCGACTAAATTTCACTTTCACTTCCGATGGTCTGTAAGATGTTCTTTGAGAGTGACCAGAAATGTCACCAACCTGACAGTTTCTGCTTTTTATTATGTACCATTAAGCATTTTTTAATCATTGATTTTAGGTGGTAGTCATGTGAGCCTGGCTTGGGGGAAAGAAAGAAAATTCGCCGTTTCATTCAAACAACTGGTTAATTTGAAAGCTAGTGCTTAGAAATGGTTGTAGGACTTATATCAACCAATACTTCTAAAGTAAAAAATTTTGGCTAAATTAAGCTATCTATCCTCCTTTCCCCTTCCCCTTCCATTAACTTTAGAATACAGATACAACTTTTTTTTAATCTCCTGCCCCATCCCAACCCTCTAGATTGATACAGAGTCCCTGTTTGAGTTTCCTGAGCCATGCAGTAAATTCCCGTTAGCTATTTAGTTTACATATGGTAATACAAGTTTCCACGTTACTCTTCCCATACATCTCACCCTCTCCTTTTAGAACCAGGCTGTTTTATCTCTGTTTGTGTGCCCTACCAGCCCCGCTATGTGGCCTTGTTCTTTAATTTGCTGGTGTGATTACCACTGGACATTTAGAGAGACTCAACTCTAATGCTAGGGATAAGCTTTGTTATAAAAGTCACTGCTTGAAAAATACCTGCAGATAGACTAGTGGGGGTAAATGGGCCTGGGTCCCTCTTGTTCAGGCTGAAATGCTCCTCTTCCTCCTTCCCAAAGGAGGAGGATCACAATCTAGCAGTTTTTAACGGATGGACAGACTTGAGTCTGATGTAGTTGAAAAAGCCAAACTCTTTACTTCAAATCAACAGAGGAAAAGCTTGTAGGAAAGATGAGTAGGGCATGAGGCATGATTCCCCTGCTAAACACAGGGACACTAACCCCACCTGCACAGATGCTGGGTTGCAGTGTAGAGGCAGGCGGCAGAGGAACCAGCCTCCCCATCCTAAATCATTACTTGCAATTTTCCCAGGGCAGAAGCCTAGACAAACGCATGACCATTAAACTAAGGGCTAGGCATAGATAAAGTGCAACTAAGAGACTGAAGGAGTATGCCAGGCACGCTCTCTGGCTTCGTTACAAGCCCATGAAGTTGATTCTATTCTTGTTATACTTAAGTAGAACTTGTTTATTTAACTCTAACCTCATGCTGTGATACTGGACATTTCCTGTTCATCATTCTTTTTGTTGGATCTGATCCTGATAAAGAGATAGTTCTGTATGACTCACAGTCTTTGACATCCTACTTCAATTTTTTTTTTTTTTTTTAATTTGGTTGACCCAGGTCATAATGCCTTCATCACTATGAATGGGGAAAATGAAAGAACCCAAAGAAACTCTCTCATAAGTGAGCCCAAGGAAATTCCCTGGCGGTCCAGTGGTTAAGACATGGACTTTCACTGCTGTGGGCCCGGGTCCCTGGCCAGGGAACTAAGATCCCACAAGCTGAGTGGTGCGGCCAATAAATAAATAAGCACACACACACACACACACACACAATAAAAAATAAAGTGTGCAAGTCAATGGTTTAAAAAAAAAAAAAGCCCCAGTTGGTCTTATTTCCTTATACCATACATTTGTAACAGCTAAGGGAACAGGCAGAGTGTTTTTACTGATACTTATTTTTTTTCCCCAGTGATTTCTCTTTCTTCAGTATCCTAAGCAATTGGTTTTCAAATTATTCTAAAATATAACAGGGTTCTGTGAGCTCAAAGCCGAGATAGGATCTTCCAATCTTTCCTGATTTATCTATTCCGGACGACGTGTAATGACTTTTTCTAAAATGATTTCAGTTAAAAAAAGAAAAAATAACAGCATTTTAAACTGATTGTGCTAGGCTGTGGCAAGAAGGACTTGTTCTTAGCTTGTAGTCCTGCTGTTTCATTTTTTTAAAAAAGTATCAGAAGGAGAGAAGCAGTAGAAGCAGGCAGTGGAGGACGGCAGCGGAAGCCCTAGGGCAGAGGAGGGTGCTTCTCAGCATGGGGAGTGGGGGCAAGTGTGACTTGCTCACATCCAGAAGAAGGAACAAAGCGGGGACCTGACTCCACTCGGCTTGCCCTGGAACAGCAGCAGCATCTCCACGCTGGCTCTCAAGGGAAGGACTAGGGAGAACAGGAGCTCCCCAAATTGAGCCATTTAAGGGATTTAGAAAATTAACCTCATACCTGCCCTCACAGCTGTAATTTAGAGGAATAAGGGGGAAAACGTGCAGAGAGAGAAGCTCACTGCTTCCAGATCTACTCTGATGGTTTCATGTCATCCCAGAACGAGGAGCCAAGAGGCCCTTAGAAGCCCCTGGTTCAGTCTCCTCATCTGAAGATTTAATAAAGGGTTAGATTGAGGCTGGTTTCACTGACCGCAGAGAGGTGACCTATAACTGTGAACGGCAAGAGTGGCCAACCAGCCCAAGTGAAGCCCTTGAAAAATGGATATTCTCCTCTAAAGAGAATCATTTGAGGAACTTCAAAGACAGTACATCAGGAACTTGACAGAACTGGTGAATTTTTTCACATGCTATTTGCCCTACATATGGATCCCCTGACATCATTTATCCCAAGTATTCAACCCTGAAGATATTTGGAGGAGGGATGGCTGCAAAATATCTATGCATAAATTACATGTTGCTATTTTTAACTTGAATTTGCATTAACTATTCCCTGTTCCCTTCTGTATCAGAGATGGTGGGTGACTTCTGCTAAGTAATAATTTCCTCTCAAATAAGAATCAGATTTTAGTCCCTTTTTATCTTTCCAGTTTTTCTAATGACTCCTCTTGCACTTACCAAGGTCCTTAAAGGCTGAGATAAGAAGATAAATTCTCTTAAAAGAGTATATGTTGTTTTAGTTCATGCAAGATCATTCAGCATTAAGCAGTTACTTCTCAAGTAGCAACCATCAGGAAGCACTAATCAAAGTTCTGGGATACAGAAATGTGACAGGGGTGCGTGTGTCTTTCGGAATGATGGTTTTCTCTGGGTATATGCCCAGTAGTGGAATTGCTGAGTCATATGGTAATTCTATTTTTAGTTTTTTAAGAACCCCCGCCCCCCCCCCCACACACACTGTTCTCCATAGTGGATGTATCCATTTACACTCCCACCAACAGTTTAGGGGGGTCCCTTTTTCTCCACTCTCTCTCCAACATATATTATTTGTAGATTTTTTTTAGTAACGGCCATTCTGACCCAGATGAGTTGATATCTCATTATATGAGACTCTACTATCTAGTTCAGTGGTGTGCTCAGCTGCTCAGTCATGTCCAACTCTTTTCGACCCCATGGACTGCAGCCCAACAGGCTCTTCTGTCCATGGAATTTTCCAGGTAAGAACACTGGAGTGGGTTGCCATTTCCTACTCCAGGGAATCTTCCCAACCCAGGGATCAAACCCATGTTTCCTTCATTCTCAGGCAGATTCTTTACCACTGAACCACCTGGGAAGCCCCAGAGAACTCTACTCAATGCTCTGTAGTGACCTAAATGGGCAAGAAATCCAAACAGAGGAGATATGTATGTATACATATATATAAATGTATACACACACGCACATGCACACGCACGGATAGGCTTCCCAGTGGCTAGTGGTAAAAAAAAAAAAAAACCTGCCAGCCACTGCAGGTTAGACATAAGAGACACAGTTTCCATCCCTGAGTCGGGAAGATCCCCTGGAGGAGCGCATGGCAATCCACTCCAGTATTCTTGCCTGGAGAATCCCATGGATTCTCTTGCCAGAGAAGCCTGGTGGGAGGCAGTCCATCGGGTCACACAGAGTCGGGCATGGCTGAAGCCACTTAGCATGCACGCAGGCATGTACACGTGTAGTTGAGTCACTTTGCGGTACTGCCGCAACTAACACAACATTGTACGGCAACTGGACGCCAATAAAATTTTACTAAAAAAAAAAAGTGTAACAGGGTTCTGCTTTCAAAGCTCACTCATGTAACCAGTCCAGCATTAAGCATAACCAATCATTTTTAAAGCTGTTTGTGATTATCTCACCCTGTTAGAACCACGAAAGGTAAAGCAGTGTTCCTGAGTGTTGGGGCTTCTCCTGTTATAAATTGTTATGGCCATGCTGATGTTCAGGGTTCAGAAATGCTTTAGGACATGCCATAGAATATACTGGTCAGCACAAGATGTAGAGAAATGGATTGAGGTCTGGTATGGATCAGTACTGTTCTCCTACATAAAAATAAATGGGGCAACAAAAGATCGGCCATTCCCATCTGTTATAATAGCTCTAGTAAAGAAGGACCAGTGGGATCTGAAGGATCCTGGCTGGAAGAAGAGTTCTGAGAAGGGCTGAGCTCCACGCAGGGGCTGCTGCAGACGACACCTTGCTTATTCAGATGATATATTTTTTTTTCATTTTTACTGTGGAAAATTCTTAAGGAGATAGGAATACCAGACCACCTGACCTGCCTCTTGAGAAACCTATATGCAGGTCAGGAAGCAACAGTTAGAACTGGACATGGAACAACAGACTGGTTCCAAATAGGAAAAGGAGTACGTCAAGGCTATATATTGTCACCCTACTTATTTAACTTGTATGCAGAGTACATCATGAGAAACGCTGGGCTGAAGGAAGCACAAGCTGGAATCAAGATTGGCGGGAAAAATATCAATAACCTCAGATATGCAGATGACACGACCCTTATGGCAGAAAGCAAAGAAGAACTAAAGAGCCTCTTGATGAAAGTGAAAGAGGAGAGTGAAAAAGTTGGCTTAAAGTTCAACATTCAGAAAACGAAGATCATGGCATCTGGTCCTATCACTTCATGGCAAATAGATAGGGAAACAGTGGAAACAGTGTCAGACTTTATTTTTCTGGGTTCCAAAACCACTGCAAATGGTGATTGCAGCCATGAAATTAAAAGACGCTTACTCCTTGAAAAGAACCTAGACAGCATATTAAAAAGCAGAGACATCACTTTGCCAACAAAGGTCCATCTAGTCAAGGCTATGGTGTTTCCAGTGGTCATGTATGGATGTGAGAGTTGGACTATAAAGAAAGCTGAGTGCCGAAGAATTGATGCTTTTGAACTATGGTGTTGGAGAAGACTCTTGAGGGTCCCTTGGACTGCAAGGAGATCCAACCAGTCCATCCTAAAGGAGATCAGTCCTGGGTGTTCACTGGAAGAACTGATGCTGAAGCTGAAACTCCAATACTTGGGCCACCTGATGCGAAGAGCTGACTCATTTGAAAAGACCCTGATGCTGGGAAGGATTGAGGGCAGGAGGAGAAGGGTACGACAGAGGATGAGATGGTTGGATGGCATCACCGACTCAATGGACATGGGTTTGGGTGGACTCAGGGAGTTGGTGATGGACAGGGAAGCCTGGCGTTGCTGCCGTTCATGGGGTTGCAAA
Source organism: Cervus canadensis (assembly GCF_019320065.1). Classification (NCBI taxonomy): domain Eukaryota; kingdom Metazoa; phylum Chordata; class Mammalia; order Artiodactyla; family Cervidae; genus Cervus; species Cervus canadensis. The sequence continues at coordinate 31,714,712 of NC_057395.1, read as the reverse complement.
GAGTCGGACACGACTGAGCAACTGAACTGAACTGAACTGATTGGAGTAGAGTTGGTTTACAGTGTCATCTTAGTTTCTGCTGTATAGCAAAGTGTTATACAAATGCATATATCCACTTGTTTTTAGATTCTTTCCCCATATAGGCCATTACAGAGTACTGAGTAGAGCTCCTGTACTATACAGTAGGTTCTTATGAATTATCTATTTTGTATATAGTACTGTATATATGTCTGTTCCAATCTCCCAACTTATCCCTCCCTCTCTTTCCCCCTTGGTAATTGTAAGCTTACTTTCTACATTCAGATGATATCCTTTTTCAAACATAGCAATATTTATTTTTTATGAAATCTTGCTTTCCTTTCATTTTCTTTTCACTAAGAATTGTTTACCATACAGTTTGTGAGTTGTTTACAGAATCTCTGATTACTAAGAATTACTAAGAATCTCTGATTACACAGGAGATAGAGAGTTACATGCACTGCTTATAGTTAAAAGCAGAATAAATATACCCAGATCAATGTGTTATGTCATTCTAACAAATAACCAAAATTTAGTCTTGCTTTAATATAATATTTGATAGCAAAACATTTATTTAAATAAGCCTATCAAACATTTACTGTGCAAATGTTGTCAAAACTTTAATACATATATTGCTTCAGTTCAGCTCATTATTTGAAATTATATATGTGCATATATAATTGTATTATATATATATATATCAAAAGCAAATAGAATTTGCTTCCTGAAAACCATCTATAGCTTTCTATAGCCATTTGTTTTTTTTATAAGTACACATTAACAATACCTTCTTTATATTGAAAACAGTGTGCATTATTTGTAGTGAAAGAAAAATCATGCCTTGATAAATGTAATTTTAATATACCAAACTCTTATAAAGCAAATTATACATTTTATTCTCAGTATCTATACTTCATATTTTTTAATTCTAAAAAAGATTACATGCCAGATGATATCTTAAGAGCCAACTTGACCCTTCCCAACCTTCCATAGGAACAAAAATGTCACTGGGATTGGAAACCCAGAGGCAGCCAAGGCTTGGCAGGAGAAAGTCATCAACATTACTGCATCTTTCTCCCATCAAATCTTGCCTAAGGAAGCGATGTCTAGCCTTTGAGAACATTCTAACTGTAGGGTCAGGGTGGCGAAATAAGAGTTGAGCCAATGAATCCACCTGCAACATGGGAGACCTGAGTTTGATCCCGGGGTTGGGAAGATGCCCTGGAGAAAGGAACGGCTATCCACTCCAGTATTCTGGCCTGGAGAATTCCATGAACTGTATAGTCCACGGGGTCACAAAGAGTTGGACATGACTGAGCGACATTCACTTTCACTGCTATTCATTTGCAATTTTTATCATTTCTTTTTGTTCACCTCCTCATAAATAGGCTTTTTGTTTTTCAAAAGCCTGGCGTCAAAGAATGCTTTGTGGGATTCAGTCACTCGGTGTGTGACAACTGAAATTGAATGACTGTAGATTATTCACATGAACCCCCAGAAGTCACCCCGACTGCATTACAAATTGGAGAAATGCCACCACAGAGGTATGCAATTGTGCTAAATGATAGCTCACACTGTCACAGTTATTTCAAAAGAAAGTCAGGTGTGACTTGAGCTATCAGTACAACAGGTAATTTAGAAAATGTTAATGAAAGCAAACCTTTCTTCATCTCTAATTACCCACAGTACAAAGGATTTGTTCTACTCACAAGCAGTCATGAAGAATACTCAACCTTGTTTAAAAAAAAAAAAAAAGAGGATTTGAAAATAAGACAGAGCAGTTCTAGAGCTCAGGGCTGCTGGCAGCAAGGCAAACTGCATCCTCATGGTCACGTCCAACAGCTGATGTACACAGAGCCAAGACGGGGTGCTCCCCGAGGACCCAGTTCTGCTTCCCAGCCTCAACATGTCAGAAACCAAGGTTGAGAATCCAAAACAGCAGGGGAATAAATCTATGCTAGAAAATCATAAGGAAAACACCAGTATCAGGTTCTGAAATCCAGGATCAAAATCAGACACAGGTAAGCTGAGAAGCAGGCTATTCAGAGGGAAATGAACCCGAGTTAACAGTCCAGACTCAATGTTCAAGTCAGAGCTGGGATCTGGCTAGGAAACATGAGGCTCAGGAAGAAGGCAGGCGGTATCTGGGAGGAGCATCTTTGCCTACCCTGGGCCGCTCTGTATCCTCACTCTTACTTATCCAAGAGGATGACTCACCAAAAGTTTGAAAGGCAGCTAGAAATTCAGCTTTCCTAAAACCCAAGCATGCTCTTCCTGTCCCTACCTGTGATGAAAGCAGCTACAGGATTAGAAAGTACCAGGCTGTTCTTGCTCTGCACAATCAGAGGTTCCAGACCCCAGCAGAGGAACGCACAGGACAGCCAAACAAAAGCCTTTGCTTCACCGCAGTCACCTTGACCTTTACTTTCTATTGTGGTGTTTCTGCCCTCCAGAGAGGTCTGGTTCCTGAAGAATCTCCAAAAAGCAAAATGACACCTCTCTTCATTTCTTTCTGCTTTATCCAAAGGGCAAGAAAGAAAGAGGGAGAAGGATAAGGGAAGAGACTGCCAGAGCAGCCATAGGCTGATGTCAATGAGGAAGAAGAAGGATGAGTTTCATGTGAAATAATGTACAACATCCAATTCAAAATTGATCGCTTTTGTTTTGTTTTTCTATTTTTATTGGAGTATAGTTGATTTACAGTGTTCTGTTAGTTTCAGATGTTTTTTGTTTTATTTTTTTAGTTTTTTCTGTACTAGGTCTTCATAGCTGTGCATCAGCTTTCTCTAGTTGCTGCAAGCGGGGACTATGCTTCATATTTGAGCACAGGCTCCAGAGCGCACACACACTCTAGCGCACACAGGCTTCAGTAGCTGTGGCATTCAGGCTTAGTTGGTCTGGGGCATGTGGGATCTTCCCGAACTAGGGATCAATCCTGTGTTTCCTGCATTAGCAAGCAGGCTCTTAACCACTGGGCCACCGGGGAAGGCCTTGTTTTAATTTATATTGGAGCATAGTTGATTTACTGTGTTGTGTTAGTTTCAGGTGTCAAAACTGACTGTTAAAATCAACACTAATGAGGGATTTAGCTTCATTCTTTTTTTTTTACTGTTGTTTTTTTTTTTCATTTATTTTTATTAGTTGGAGGCTAATTACTTTACAATATTGTAGTGGTTTTTGTCATACATTGACATGAATCAGCCATAGATTTACATGTATTCCCCATCCCGATCCCCCCCCCCACCACCCGATTCCTCTGGGCCTCCTGCAACCTCACTCATCATCCTGGCTGGTGATCTGTTTAATAATAGTTACATGCTTTCTCAAAACATCCCACCCTCCCTTCTCCCACAGAGTCCAAAAGTCTGTTCTGTATTCTGTGTCTCTTTTTCTGTTTTGCATATAGGGTTGTCGCTACCATCTTTCTAAATTCCATATATATGTGTTAGTATGCTGTAATGTTCTTTATCTTTCTGGCTTACTTCACTCTGTATAATGGGCTCCAGTTTCATCCATCTCATTAGAACTGATTCAAATGAATTCTTTTTAATGGCTGAGTAATATTCCATGGTGTATATGTACCATAGCTTCCTTATCCATTCGTCTGCTGATGGGCATCTAGGTTGCTTCCATGTCCTGGCTATTATAAACAGTGCTGCGATGAACATTGGGGTGCACGTGTCTCTTTCAGATCTGGTTTCCTCAATGTGTATGCCCAGAAGTGGGATTACTGGGTCATATGGCAGTTCTATTTCCAGTTTTTTAAGAAATCTCCACACTGTTCTCCATAGTGGCTGTATTAGTTTGCATTCCCACTAACAGTGTAAGAGGGTTCCCTTTTCTCCACACCCTCTCCAGCATTTATTGCTTATAGACTTTTGGATAGCAGCCATTCTGACTGGTGTGTAATGGTACCTCATTGAGGTTTTGATTTGCATTTCTCTGATAATGAGTGATGTTGAGCATCTTTTCATGTGTTTGTTAGCCATCTGTATGTCCTCTTTGGAGAAATGTCTGTTTAGTTCTTTGGCCCATTTTTTGATTGGGTCATTTATTTTTCTGGAATTGAGCTGCAGGAGTTGCTTGTATATTTTTGAGATTAATCCTTTGTCTGTTGCTTCATTTGCTATTATTTTCTCCCAATCTGAGGGCTGTCTTTTCACCTTGCTTATAGTTTCCTTTGTTGTGCAAAAGCTTTTAAGCTTAATTAGGTCCCATTTTTTTATTTTTGCTTTTATTTCCAATATTCTGGGAGGTGGGTCATAGAGGATCCTGCTGTGATTTATGTCGGAGAGTGTTTTGCCTATGTTCTCCTCTAGGAGTTTTATAGTTTCTGGTCTTACATTTAGATCTTTAATCCATTTTGAGTTTATTTTTGTGTATGGTGTTAGAAAGTGTTCTAGTTTCATTCTTTTACAAGTGGTTGACCAGTTTTCCCAGCACCACTTGTTAAAGAGGTTGTCTTTTTTCCATTGTATATCCTTGCCTCCTTTGTCAAAGATAAGGTGTCCATAGGTTCGTGGATTTATCTCTGGGCTTTCTATTCTGTTCCATTGATCTATATTTCTGTCTTTGTGCCAGTACCATACTGTCTTGATGACTGTGGCTTTGTAGTATAGTCTGAAGTCAGGCAGGTTGATTCCTCCAGTTCCATTCTTCTTTAGCTTGATTCTTACAACCTCAATAGTTACTCTTCTATTCCCCAAATTTCCTCAAAAAAGTTGGGGTAATAGTATGCATTTCCATGTTGAAAGAATGAATAGAAGAATGAATGGACCAATTGAGCCACTAAATATGGAAAGATGTGTGACATCTTTCAGAAGGATCATCATAAAGTCATGTGAAAATTTAAAAACTGACTTCTCTTAAGGTTATGCCCTGAAATGAGTCACAGGCATACCATGAAAAGAGCACACAGGAAGGAGTGTTCTTAACTACCCACCTTTGTTGGTGGGAGGGAGGTTCAAGAGGGAGGGGGACTCGGTTCGATTCCTGGGTCAGGAAGTTCCGATCCCCTGGAGAAGGGATAGGCTATCCACTCCATTATTCTTGGGCTTCCCTGGTGGCTCAGACGGTAAAGAATCTGCCTGCAATGTGGGAGACCTGGGTTTGATCGCTGGGGTGGGAAGATCCCCTGGAGGAGGGCATGGCAACCCAGTCCAGTATTCTTGGCTGGAGAATCCCCATGGACAGGGGAGCCTGGGGGGCTACAGTCCATGGGGTCCCAAAGAGTCGGACCCGACTGAAGTGACTAAGCACAGCACACATACACACAGCTGATTAATTTTGTTGTATAGCAGAAACCAACACAACACTGTAAAGTAATTAAACTCCAATAATACATTTGAAAAAAAATCCATATTCTTAAAAGCTTCTGGCTACTTGCATTTGTATTGAGAAGCTCAAAAAGTCCCACAATAATTTTTAAACACAACTGACTCCATGGGTGGACCCATGGAGGGTGCTGGGGGGATGGATATGATGACACGGCAGATAGCAGAGGATAGGGGTGTGATGCTTGAATTCCTTAACATTTACAGAGCAGGTCATCATATCACACTATTGGAATATTTTCCCAGCAGTAGGTATGGTTTTTAATAGTTTTGCTAAGGAGATTCTTTTTCAAAAAGTGCAGTATTCTTAGCATTTTCTCCTGAAATATATATATATATATATATATATATATATATATATATGAAAATTCTGAAGTCGGGCTTGATCTCAGAAAGATACTTCTGTAAGTTCATTTTTCCCAAATAACAAATAATTTTAGAAAAACGAAGCACAAGTTAAAGCATAAAGCATGATGGCAGGTGTTATACAATCCAATATCTGGGTTGAAAAAAAGATGTGAAAAGACAGCCGTATAAAGAAATCACTTAAAATTTCATGATGAATATTGGATGCACTTCTAACTTTAAAATTGTGGTGTCTTCTGCACAACTATGCCAATAGTCCATATGAGAAAAAAACCTTTCCTAAGCTATTCACTATTAGTTATCATAGGCATGAAATAATTCCTTTTACTGAAGACAGGATTACACTTTCTAGTAATGTTTAAACGGTTGGTAAAAATGTCAGAACTATTGTTCTGAGTGGAAAGTTTACTTTAGACCTTAAGATGTCATCCTCTCAGGACTTCCCTGGTGGTCCAGTGCTTAGGACTCCATGCTTCCACTGCAAGTGTGCTGGTTTGATCCCTGGTCAGGGAGCTAAGATCTCACATGGTTTGTGGCCAAAAAACCAAAACATTAAAAAAAAAAAAAAAAGAAGAAGCAATATTGTAACAAATTCAGTGAAGACTTTTAAAATGGTCCACATAAAAAAACATATTTATAAGAACTATAAATGGAGTATAAACTTTAAAAACTGTGATTCCATATAGTGTGTGTGTGCATGTGTGCTAAGTCACTTCAGTCGTGTCTGACTCTTTGTGACCCTATAGGCTGTAGCCTGACAGACTCTCTGTCCATGGGATTCTCCAAGCAAGAATACTGGGGTGGGTTGCCATGCCCTCCTCCAGGGGATCTTCCTGACCCAGGGATCTAACCCGAGTCTCTTACATTTTCTTTTGCATCGCCAGCAGGTTCTTTACCACTACTGGAACCTGGGAAGCCCAATATATTGTATACCTGTAACTTATATAATATACTGAAAGCATATGTCAATTAAAAAAAAGAAGAAAAGAAAGTACTGGTCTAACTGGAGGATTTGGCAAGGAAACAGCATGGTCCTGACGTTGGAGAGAAAGGCCTAGGCTGCTCTGAGTCCCCTTCATTCTGACCTGGGGGTGCCCTGGCCTTTGCATCCATCAGATCTCAGGGGTTTTTGTAGAATCCAAGGCCTGCTGGGAGGCTCTGAGAACAAGGCCTGCTTTCCTAAGCTCCTAGATGCCTAAGGAGCAAACAACAGGCTCATCTCAGCCTGGGCTCTCTTAGCTCCCCCTCCCTTCTCAGCCAGTTTTCCCTAGAAACTAAAAATGAAATTGAGAAGAGGATCATTAAACAGCAGAATTCAGCTGAGGCTGGAGCTGAGGCCTCAGGAGAATAACTGGTCCACACCGTGATCTCCACCTCTGATCATCCCATCCTCTGGGCGTAAGGAGGCAACAGGTGGTAATCGCCGGAGTGCACTTCACCATCTTGATATGACTCCGCTTTTATCATAGCTTCTGTTTTGCTCATTTCATCTTGTTTGGTTTCATTTATTTATGGCTGCACTGGGTCTTCGCGGCTGCGAGAGGGTTTTCTGTAGTTGCGGCAATCAGGGGTTCCTCTTTGTTGTGATGTGTGGGCTTCTCACTGCAGTGACTTCTCTTGTGGTGCATGGGCTCTAGGTGCACAGGCTCAGTAGTTGTGGAGTGCAGGCTTAGTTGCCTCAAAATCTTGCTGAATCAGGGATCGAACCTGTGCCCCTTACATTGGCAGGTGAATTCTTAACCACTGGATCACCAGGGAAGTTCTCATTTTTGTTTTTATTTCTCCCTCCTCTGTTAAATAAATAACCATTTCCCTATGTCTCCAGTTAAAATTCCCAAAAGAGAGAATCCAGCTTGGCCTTCAAACCCTTTGGCAGGGGATGTTTTCAGGCAGGGTGATTTGATGGTTCTGCCTGCCCCAGGCAGACTGCCCTGTCTCCCTGCAGTGACTTGCTGGCAGGGTCCTCCCCCTCCAAGTGGGTGGTGAGAATTTGGGCCTACAGAGGCGAGCCTGGCCTGTCTGTGTTGGTAGAATGCTCTCAGTTCCAAATAAGACAATATCCAAATCCCAGAAACCTAAACACTAGGAGGTTATTTTTCTCCCCTAATGAAAGCCTGCAGGTGGTGGTCCTAGAGCTCAAGACTGTGACGCACTGAGGACCAAGCTCTTAGCTTTCCCATCTAACAGGTGGCTGGACAATAGTTGCATCTGCTCACTGAATTCATCACACCATGAACTCCCCCCGATGGCCTCCAGGAATAGTCTTTATGTCTCATCGACACAAAGGGGTTATAGTGCCACCTCTAGCTGTGAGAGAAGCTGCCAAAGTGAGTATCTGGCATTTGCAGTGTCTGTCTACAGGGGCAAGTGGATTCTGATGACAGAACAGGGTAGCATATTGTGTAGACAGGCGTCTGCTCTAACAGGAAAGCAGACACTTGCAACACAGCACTGTGAATGCTGTAAGAATTTGCTAAGATACTATTTTGGATAAGTTACATAACCTCGTTGAGGCTCAGATTCCCAAATGGAAAATGAGAATAATGCCTACATCACAGAGCTGGTGTAGAGTTAATATGAAATAATATATTAAAAAGTCTCACTCAGCTATAAAAAGGAATGAAATAACGACAGCTGGAGCAAGGTGGATGGGCCTAGAGATTGTCACACTGAGTGAGTAAGTCAGAGAAAGACAAACATCATGTGTTATCACTTAGATGTGGAATCTAAAAAAAGAGACAAATGGATTTATTTACAAAACAGAAACAGACTTGCAGACACGAAAAACAGATTTATGGTTACCACAGGGGAAAGGTGGTGGGAGGGATAAACTGGGAGTTTCAGTTCAGTCATGTCTGACTATCTGCGACCCCATGGACTGCAGCAAGCCAGGCTTCCTTGTTCATCACCAACTCCTGGAGCTTGCTCAAACTCACGTCCATAGAGTAGGTGATGCCATCCAACCATCTTATTCCCTGTTGTCCTCTTCTCCTCCTGCCTTCATTCAGTACACACAACTATATACAGAGACCTACTGTATAGCACAGGAAACTCTACTCAATACTCTAATAACCTATATGAGAAAAGAATCTGAAAAAGAATAGATGTGTGTATATGTATAAGTGAATCACTTTGCTATAAACCTGAAACTAACACAACATTGTAAATCAGCTATGCTTCAAGATAAAATAATTTTAAAAAAAAAGTCTCTGCTCTAATACCTGATGTAACAAATACACCCCTGTTTCATCCTTTCTATCACTTACAGAGAAAATACACAATAAATACATGTTGACCAAATAAAACAGTGTTCACCTGGAACATGACCCTCCTGAATTTTGTTGATGTTTGTTTTTAAAAAATCAATTTGACATGCAAAATAGAAGTTCAGTTCAGTCACTCAGTCACATCCGACTCTTTGCAACCCCATGGACTACAACACGCCAGGCCTCCTTGTCCATCACCAACTCCTGGAGTTTACGCAAGCTCATGTCCATTGAAACGGTGATGCATTCCAACCACCTCATCCTGTGTTGTCCCCTTCTCCTCCTGCCATCAATCTTTCCCAGCATCAGGGTCTTTTCAGCATTAGGGTCTTTTCGCATCAGGTGGCCAAAGTATTGGAGTTTCAGCTTCAGCACCAGTCCTTCCAATGAATATTCAGGACTGATCTCCTTTAGGATGGACTGGTGGATCTCCTTGCAGTTCAAGGGACTCTCAAGAGTCTTCTCCAACACCACAGTTCAAAAGCATCAATTCTTCGGCCCTCAGCTTTCTTTATAGTCCAACTCTCACATCCATACATGACCACTGGAAAAACCATAGCTTTGACTAGACAGGCCTTTGTTGGCAAAATAGAAGTAAACGTAAACAATTCAAAGGCTGGCCTGGTAGGAATTGACTTCAAATGTAATCATACTTCATTCTATTTACAAGAAAGCTCTGTAACTACTCTTAAGCATCTAACACATTTTCCTTAGACCATCTGAGTATCCATCATCATCCTCCCTCAGGTGTGGAGGCTCATCAACCATTCCTTCCTGCAACTAGCTTGTTGCTAAAGCAATGGGGGACTCTTGTTGTTGTTGAATTTGTGTGTGTGTTTGGCTGGTTTTTTTCCTCCACTGTAGAGTCTCTGGGACCATCTGGGGTCATTTCTTATCTGAAATAAATCACACTAACTGGGAGTTTTGCCTCCAGACTCTGGTCCTTGCAAGAGGTTCAAACACTGTAGTGACATCCATTTCTCCCACCTGCATCTTTGATAACACAATTGGTGGATGCTTCTGAGTGGATTCAACTTACTCACATTTGATTTCAAGACTCTTTATCAAATTATCCTAATTATATCACTTACCAGGTCTATTCACGAGTTCTTTCCCTGCCAACTATGCAAAAGACATTTGATTTTCTTCTCCCTGCTCTAATTTGTCATCAAAGCCTCCTGCTGTCTCTACCTAAGATCCAAAAATCCTTATTTTTATGCAAAATTCATCTCTAAGCCCACTTCTTCCAGGAAACTCATACCAGCAATGATATGAATTCATATCTGTCCAACTAAAGAGGACCATTTGAACATTTGGTCTTCAACAAGGCAGAAAAACAAATGGACAGTGATAAATCATTAATTTTCTCCACTGGAACTGTAAGTGCTGCCATGCTCTGTGGGAGGCCTAGCCTCGTGGTAATTCTATACATACATGTAGTGCCTGAACATCTCTGAAGTACTTTCTCTGGCACCACTTCCTACTGATTCATTTAGTGTAATACCCTCCAAATCCATTTGTTTTGCGGCAAACGGCAAATTTTAGTTCTTTCTATGGCTGAGTAAGACTCCGTTGTGTATATATTCCACATCTTCATCCATTCATCTGCTGATGGACACTTCATTTGCTTCCATATCTGGGCACCTGTAACTAATGCTACTGTGAACACCGGGGTGCATGTATCTTTTCAAGTTAGTGTTTTCTGTTTTTACTGACGTCTGGTTGATTTGCAATATTATATTAGTTTCAGGTGTACAATATAGGAATTCAATGTTTTTATAGATTATACTCCATTTAAAGTTATTACAAAATAATGGCCATATTTCCCTGTGCTGTATAGTATGTCCTTTTAGCTTGCTTATTTTAAACACAGTAGTTTGAGTGTCTTAATCCTCTACCCCATCTCACGCTTTCCCCCTTCCTCCTACCCACTGGTAACCACTAGTTTGCCCTTGGTATCTGTGAGGCTGTTTCTGCTCTTTTTGTACAAGTCAGGCTATGAGGACGAAACAGCTCTAACATCAAGCATTGACTTCTCTCAAGGATCAAATCGGTTTTCTCTGTTGATGGTCACACTATGTACCACCAATAGGCAAGACTCTGGCATTAAAGGGGCAAGTTGAGGTCAATGAGGATGAAGGAACATATTAATAGTTGGGGATTACCCTGGTGGTCCAGCAGCTAACACTCTGAGGTCCCAGTGCAACCGGGCTGGGTTCCAGCCCTGCTCAGGGAACTAGATCCCACATACTGCAACTAAGAGTTCACCTGCTGCTAGGTCCCATGTGTCACATCTAAGACTTGGTGCTGCCAAATAAATTAAGAAAAACAATTGGTACCAACTTATTTCAATGCTGAGTAAACAGCTGAAGTGCCCCTCCTGAGTGGATGAGAAGGACAACCTAAGAAATCTCTGTGGGTGAACGGTTGTATTTAATGAAAAACGATGACTTTAATCACTTTGTACAAATTTCTATAAAAGCATTCTCCAACTTAGAATTTTTACAAATTCAACCAGGCTATAACCCTCAACAAATGTTAACACTGAGGTTTTACTCTATGCAAATCTTTCAAATAAGCATCTTCCCTGGCTATAAACACAAAGAGGAAGGTACAGGGATTTGAATCTAACTATAGTTTTGTCTTCAAAGGATGGTACCGTTTTTGCTAGAAGACACTATTTACAAATAAATAAAATGATACATAGGTGGAGGATTTGGCTCTGTTTTTATTTTATAAAATCAAATGGGTATGCTTTTTCTTTAATCACTGCTTTCAACCATGCTTTCAAATCTCCCTTTCCCACCCTTAGTGATATCTTGGGCAGACTCCAGGGCTTTCAGTGACTTCAGGTATTAAAAACTCACTCCAATCACATTCAGTTTGAATCTTTAATCTTCAGTCCAGTGCCAAGTCCACCCCCACCTTTTGATTCTGGTGTTTCCCAATGGCTCAAAGGATCTCCCCACATGCCCGTCTTCTGGCTCCTCTAGAGCCCATGTAGTAGGGAAGAGGGATTAGAGAAAGACAGTGTAACGGGTTTGACTTAACTGGTGCAGATATAATCTCCTCTTGGTGATCAACGCCCACTGACCTGCCGTGACATCTCCGGCAGGTTCCTCGGCACCCCCTCAGGCCCTACCTTGTCCCACAGGGAGCAAGCCAGACTCACCCACGGTGCAGTTCCGTATGCAGCTGGTCTGCGGTTCTCACGGTGACACCACCCTGCTGGTTTGAACAAGTGGGAAAGCCTTTCAGCAGAATCATAAGCAGCAGGAGGTGAAAACCACGCTCACACTGATCCCAAGAAGTGCTTCTCAAATGCACAATTGCAAAAGGTAAGGTACAGTCATAGCTTCCTTCACAATTAGAAATGGAGTCACTTATTAAAATATATACAATTTTATTTATTTATTTACTTAGGGCTGTGCTGGGTCTTTGTTGCTGTGCAGGTTTTCTCTAGCTGCAGAGTGGGGGCTACTCTTTCTGTGGTGCGTGGGATTCTCCTTGTGATGGCTTCTCTTATCGCAGAGCACAGGCTCTAGGGCGCTCAGGCTTCAGTAGTTGTGGTGCGTGGGATTCTCCTTGTGATGGCTTCTCTTATCGCAGAGCACAGGCTCTAGGGCGCTCAGGCTTCAGTAGTTGTGGTACACGGACTTAGTTGCTCCTCAGCATGTGGGATCTTCCCAGACCAGGGATCAAACCCATGTCTTCTGCATTGGCAGGTGGATTCTTTAACATTGAGCCACCAGGGAAGTCCAGAAATGGAGTCACTTTTTAAAAAAATAAGATCAAGTCAACCTGAGTGTAAAGCAGACCAGCTATTAGGAAGAGTTAACACAATGCCAAAGTAACAGGCACTGTTTTTGTGAGCACAGAGTGGAACATGCAGATTATCAACTTGGCAGGAGTCTTTTTCAGACAGACCTGATATATAGACAGTTATCACAGTTGATGATAAAGAATGTGTCCATCTTTAAGATTTTCTTTGGGTCTTTGCTTTCCTGTAACTTATCAGTCAGTTATCGATGCAGGGAAAAAAAAAAAAAAGAAACACTCCACAATTTAATGGCTTTAAACAATAACCATGGATTGTTTCTCACACATCTATGGGTCAGCTAGGCAGTTATGCTGATCTCAGTGGGGCTTGCATATGTGTCCGTGGTCAGCTAGTGGACTGACGGAGAATGCGAGAGCCCAGGAGGGAAAGCGTTCCACTGGGCGGAGCAGGTCATGCAAACCCTCTCAAGGCTAGATCCCTTTAACATTCCCTTTGGCCAAAATTTATTAGTTCTCTTATTAATAAGGATGATGTATGCTAGATACATGGGGCTTCCCAGGTGGTACTAGTGGTAAAGAACACGCCTGCCAATGCCAGAGATGTAGATGTAAGAGATGCTGGTTCAATCCCTGGGTCAGGAAGATCCCTTGGAGGAGGGCATTGCAACCCACTCCAGTGTTCTTGCTGGGAAATCCCAGAGACAGAGGAGCCTGGCAGACTACAGTCCATGGAGTCACAAAGTGGGACACAGCTGAAGTGACTTAGCATGCATGCATTCTAGATACACACCCTGTATCGTCAGAATTTTTTTTTTTTTTTTTTGCTGGAATTAAAGAGATAGAGGAAGCAGAAGGGTATATTCTATGTGCCAAAACTGCCACACCATCACTTCTGCTGAATTTTGTTAGTCATCCTAAAATCAAACAGTGGGGACATTCATTCCATCTCTTGATGGGAGGAGCTGCAATGACAAGGATGGAGATTTGAATTCATACCTTTGCAGTGAATTTATCAATCTGCCTTCTGGCCAGTTAGTCACATCTTTCTTCTTTTTAAAAAATATTTGTTTATTTATTTTACTTGGCTTCTTCGGGTCTTAGTTGTGGCACTCAGGATCTTTCACTGTGGTGCACGGACTCTCTAGTTTGTGGCACACGGGCTCAGTCATTGGGGCACAAAGAGCTTAGTTACTCCGCAGCATGTGAGATCTTAGTTCCCTGACCAGGGATCAATCCTCCCACAAAACTCCCCAACATCTCATACAAATCATAGCATCAACCTCAAAGTTCAGGATCCTATGATTTGCAATATAGTGCAATATTATTCATACAGTAGAATATTATTCAGCCTTAGAAAGGAAGAAAATTCTGATACATGGTACAACACAGATGAACCTTGAGGGCATTTTGCTAAGGGAAATAAGTTAGTCACAAAAAGACTGCATAATTCCATTTATACAAGGAACATAGACTGGTCAAATTCACAGGGATAGAAAGCAGTCACATTCATAGGTGGTTGCCAGGGGCTGGGGTGAGGGGTGAAGAGGGAGTTGTTTAATGGTTATAGTTGCGGTTGTGCAAGATGTAAAAGTTCTGGAGATGGGCTTGCACAACAAGGTCAATGTACTTAATGCTACTGAATTGTATACTTAGAAATAGTTAAAATGGTAAATTTTATGTTGCATATATTATAGCACAGTTTTTTAAAGCAAAAAGTTACAGCAGTTTAAATAAAACAAGACTAATTATACAACTATGATCTTACATCTATAATAAGAGATGAGTCAAGCAGGATAGGAAATTTCCAAGAGTCTCTTTTAACACACAAGTAACCACTGTGCAGTAGTCTCTTCCCCCAAAGAAATCTTGGATCTGAGGTTCTAAGGATGCCATCTGGTTCCAATCCCCCAAACTCTGGGATTAAAATAGGGAAAAGAAGCCATCATTTTTAGAAATATAGTGAGTTTCTATGCATTGTTGTTGTTCAGTCACTCCGTCGTGTCCGACTCTTTGAGACCCCATGGACAGCAGTATGCCAGGCATACTGTTAAATCCTATTGTTTCTATGCATAACAATAGCATTTAAGAATGCCAGGGTCATCTGCAAACTCTATCCTGCTTCAAATGATTAATGATGACACACATTCGTATTATGTAATACCTCCATCCAATGCTGAAAAGTCACCTGTGCCAACTTCTTTGCATTCCGGGGAACACATATTCCCTATTTATCATTGCTTTCCAGTGTTCAACTGGTTTTTGATACTCTCATGTTATTTCTCCAGAATTATTTGTTTTCTTACTCTTTTTTGAGAGGTTCTTAGGCGACATTTCTTGAGAACTCAGATAAATATGTGTCCGCTGCGTTTCCTTTGGTCTTTTTTTAATTGGAGTATAATTGTTTCACAATGTTGCATTAGTTTCCATTGTACAACAAAGTGAATCAGCTATAGGTATACATATATCCCTCCTTCTTGGACCTCCTCCCACCTCCCCCATCCTTCTAGGTCATCACAGAGCACCGAGCCGAGCTCCGTATGCTACAGAGCAGGTTCCCACTATTTTACACATGGTGTATATACATCAATCCTAAACTCCCATTTCAACCCACCCTCCCCATCCCTGTTCACATGTCCATTCTCTACACCTGTGTCTCTTTTCATGCCCTGCAAGTAGGTTCATCTGTGCCATTTTTCTAGATTCCACATATATGCATCAATATACAATATTTTTGCCTTTCTAACTTACTTCACTCTCTTTGACAGACTTTAGGTCCATCCACATCTCCACAAATGACCCAATTTTGTTCCTTTTTATGACTGAGTAATATTCCATTGTGTATATGCATGACATCTTTATCCATTCATCTGTTGATGGACATTTAGGTTGCTTCCATGTCCTGTCTATTGTAAATAGGGCTGCAATGAATATTGGGGTAAATGTGTTTCTTTCCATTATGGTTTTCTCAGGATAAATGCCCAGTAGTGGGATTGCTGGGTCATATGGTAGTTCTATTTTTAGCTATTTAAGGAACCTCCATACTTTTGTCTATATGGCGGCATCAATTTACATTCCCATCAACAGTGCAAGAGAGTTCCCTTTTCTCCATACCCTCTCCAGCATTTATTGTTTGTAGACGTTTTCTTTCTGACTGGTGCAAGGTAGTTTTGATTTGCATTTCTCTTTTTTAGAGAACCCTTCCAAAAAAAAAAAAAAAAGAGAGAGAACCCTTCCAGTAGTTTATAGCAACTGATCTGATTTGCTCTTGGTCAGGATTCTGCTGGTTACCCAACTAGGTTACCATTATCCAACCTTCATATCCACAGGGAGGAACCAAAGGAAATTCACTGATCTATATTTGCCTAAAGTTTGAAACCAGAGCTCACATGTGACTTTTGGTCTCAGAAATCGTTGCAATTGTGAAAGAAAGCCTGTATTTCCTTCGTGATCTGGCCCCATTTTCCACTCCTTTCAGAACCTTTGCAGGCTCAACCTCAGGCAGTCATAAAAGTCTGGTGAAGTTTGAAATCGCTATACTATTTTTGTTTTTAGGTACTTCTATCATTTTAAGGGCATGGTCTTGCTTGTGGGGAAAACAAAGAAGCCACAAAATGCTCTCAATACCTTTTGTAAAAAAAAAAAAAAAAAAGGGACCCACACCAAAAATTACAGGTAGCTTTTTAGTCTCTTTTCCCTCACTGGGCATTTCTGTTAACTATCTTTCTGCTGCCTTTGTAAAACCATGCAGGCTTCCCATAATCTAGTGGGACCCTGAACTCTGCCCATGAAAGGAGAACAAAGGGAAGGACCGGGGGTGTACAGAGTGCAACAGCAAACAAGAGTTTGGACTTCATGTACCTTTTATTTGGCAAGCCATGGAGTGCCTCCTTACCCTCCTGCCTTCTCCGGGAGAGACACGGAACCATTTCAGCCTAGAAGGCCACCCACTTCTGCTTGGAGGTTTAGGTCATAACATTCACTTGAGGATGCCAGAATGGCGCCCCTGACACTCTTCAAGCCCCATTTCCCCCAAAATGGCTGTTGTGGGCTAAGCGGTCCAGCAAAAAAAGGGGCAGCTCTACACTGTCCTCTGCCAAGAGTTTTAGGGCCGCGAGTCCGGTTGGAATGGACAGGTGGGAGTGCTGGAAGCACTCTGTTTAGACTTTGACTTTATAGTACACTGGACAGACAGAGACGTATGAAATGAAATCTTTACAAAGTGTACCTGGTTGGGGTTGGGGGATGGGTTTGGGTTCTGGAAATCAGTGGCCTCAGCACGGCCTACCCCTGAGTATGAATTTCCTGTAGAGTTGAAAGCTCTTCTTAATATGAATAGATGTAAAATCGCGTTGTCTATCCTCCAAAAACCAAGACTCAGAATTTGGGGTCAGCGGGTTGAGGCGTGTTCCAGGGCTACGCCCCTGCGCACAGCACGTGTCGCTGTCCCGCGCGCCGCGCACCCCGGACGGCGGGGGCGCGCGCACCGCCCCTAAACCGGGCACAGAGGGGCTGGGCGGAGCGAGGGTGGGTGGGGCGGAGCGAGGCTGGGTGGGGCGGGGCGAGGCTGGGTGGGGCGGGGCGAGGCTGGGTGGGGCGGGGCGAGACTGGGCTGGGCGGGGCTGGGCGCGGTGCGGAGGGGCGGGACGAGACGGGACGGAACGAGGTGAGGCGGGGCGCAACGAAGGTGAGGCGGGGCAGAGTGGGCGGGCGCGCCGGGAGGAGACGGCGAGCTGCGCTAGAGGGAGCTTCTCCAGCTGCCGCCTTCGCCGCGCCCGCCCCCCGCGCTCACGGCCTTGAGCGCCGCCTCCCAGCCCGCGCCGCCGAGATGGCGGAGGACAGCGAGTCCGCGGCCAGCCAGCAGAGCCTGGAGCTGGACGACCAGGACACGTGCGGGATCGACGGGGACAATGAGGAAGAGACGGAGCACGCCAAAGGGTAGGCGCGCCCGGGCTCCGCGCGGACGCCGGCTCCGGGGCGGGCGGGCCCCCGCGTGGCTTTCGCGCGCCTCCGGGGCGGCTGGAGGTCCGGGGGTGCGGCTCGCGAGGGGAGCTGGGCGGCGGGGGCGAGGCCGCGGGTGGGCGAGGGGGCGCCAGGACCAGCCACACCGCTGTCACCCGCTGGCCTCGCGCGTCTGCATCCCAGCCGGCGTATGACTCGGTGGCATCGAGGGGAACGCGACGCCCTTCCCTTTGTGGCGGCCCGGCCGGTGGGAAGTGGTTCTCCTCTCTCCTCTCCTTGTCACCCTCCTCCCAAGTCTTCCCAGACCCTCCCACCCCTCCCCCAGCCGCCACCACCCCCGGGAGAACGAGCCTCCGATGGCGGGGAGCAGTTTGAGATTTGCCCCTACTGGTTTCCGCGGCTCTGGCGGGGGAGCTGCGGAAAGTTGCGCTGCCCTGGCTGCCCTGCCCCGCGCGGACCGGGGCAGAGGGCGCCGGGGGGTCCCAGCCGGGTTCCTGGGGTAGCGCAGGTCCGCCGCCGCCGAGCGAGTCCGCATCTCTGGAGCGGTCACGACCCAAATTTCAGCTCAGTCTTGGGGGGTCGCTCCCGCCGACCCGACCAGATCCAGTTTGCTGTTTGATGTCCAAAGACACGCGTTTTAACACCTGATCAGGTTTCTTCTTCCTTTCACTGGCTCCCATTCTCCCCCGCTGCAGACTTAATTCGCTCTCCCTTGGGGGGGATGAGTGCTTCCGGTGAAGGGGGGTATTGAAGTTCTGTTTTTATAGGTAGGGGGGATCATTTTAAATACCAACTTGTGTTTACATTAATTACCCTTTTACCCTGTTGGATTCGAACTATGCTCTGGCGCCCAGCACTCATCCCTTTAGAAGTGAGATTTTGCAAACCGTGGTGACTGGCGAAGAAGTGGGTCAGCTTAAAAACATGATAGGGAGGCCTTAGTCACAGATGGCTTATTTATTCAGTTCATGGAGAGGATTCTTTAAATGATTGATGATTTAAAGTGTGGAGTATTTACATTCTATTTAACGTCTGCTTGGAGATTTATTTAAGACAGGAACTTTAAGTTTTAAAGTGTTATGAAATATTAAAAGAGATCAAGAAAGAGAAAAGCTGACTAAATGTATCTTTCGTTGGCATGAATATTTTTCAGTGGCAGCTGCAAGTACAGAATGTTAGAATTCTAGTCTGAATATTTTTTTTTGAATTTTTTTTTTAAAAGAGAGGAAAGGAAATTCTGCAGCCATCTGAGCTCCAGTTCTGTTTATGCAGTGATAGAAATTGGTCTATGATAGATAGCTAAATATAGATATGTTATTGAAACAAGGCACTGGTGCCAGAAATGGGCCCAGATGCAAATGTGCTGAGTTACCCCCCAAACTTTAGCACCTGTCTTTCTAGCAAGATCCTTAACAGTCTGTCTTCTCCCCTGTAATGTCTGTTTCTTGTTCTTCATCCTTTTGAAGGTTTGATTATGTACTTCTTTGCTTATATAGTCAAGATTATGTCCCATGGTACAGAAAATTACTCACGTGTGTAGCCGGTGATGGGGAAGCTGCCTGCAGGAACCTTGCAGGAGGCTCTGCACAGTTCCCATGTTCACATCCAGAAGCATCTCCATGCCTTCTTCCAAGGTTTTCAGTTTAGTGCATCAGCACGTTAATTATATGTTAGCACAGTTACTCAAAATTAGAGCTGCTCAATGGACTGAAATATTTTACGCAAGAACAGATGACATGATTTAAGCTTCTAGAAGGAAGAAATTGTTGTAATGGGTTTATTGTAGTCTATTAAAATATAAGGAGATTAGTAAAAACCCAAGTGGCTGTGCTAGTTGGACCACTTTTTTGGATTTGAATTCAGATGGCGTGTGCCAAATTTGGGGGAGTAATTGTGTTTTATTTGGCTTGGGTACTGATGATATGGCTCAGTGGAAACCTAGATTTTTTTTTTTTCTTAAGTAGCTCAAGTTTACAAATGTTAAAATTTGAAAGACACCTCTTTTCTACACCTGACCTCTTCGTTCTCCACCAGTTGAAATCAGGTGACAAATAATGAGGCTTTGAAGGAATGGATATTTTAAAGGTGAATGATCACTTTGAGCCACTAGGTATGGGTCAGTACACAGAGCAGTCATTCACTAAATAGTACACTTGTGGCCTGAAAGAATTAATTTACATCTACCGTTGAGTATAATGCGTTTACTTATTGTCTTACACATATTAAAACTAGAGCCCCAGGAGAAAAGTGTGCAGGTGTGTTCAGTCTTGTTCAACTCTGTGCAACTTAATGGACTGTAGCCCACCAGGCTCCTCTGTCCATGGGATTTTCCAGGCAAGAATACTGGAGTGGGTTGCCGTTTCTTCCTCCAGGGGATGTTCCCAAATCAGGGATCGAACCCATGACTCCTGCGTTGCAGGTGGATTCTTTTAAATTAGCATTTAAGTTGGCAGCAGAACCAACTCTCTCCTTACTTTACCAACACTGACTTTCAAAGTGCATATTTCCTGGACAAATTGATGTGTCTCATCCCCTTTTCACTCAGAGAGAACTTTCCCCTCATTATTCACTGTGGTGAATAGTTATCAAGAATATTTACATAGGGAATAAAGTAAGCATATATGAAGATGTCTTTGTTGGCAGATAAATGACTGAACTATCCCCTAGGGTAGATCTGAAATAGTTTTGGTATTTGAGGGTTATTCCCAGACATTTTAAATATATTGTTTTTCTTAAAAAAAAAAATAAAGATCTGGCATTTGGGAAAGTTTAAAACTTGGAAATTCTTTTAACAGAGACCCTAAGCTCTCTTCTCTTACCTCCAATTTAAGGTGGGGGGGGGAGGGCGGATGTTGGAAGCTACTCTGTGCACCATGTCATTAGTTCTGACTTTGTTGATCTTCTCTTCAGTCAACTGTAGGGTCTGTGGGAAGATGCAGAAAATTACCAGAATGCTCAAGATATTTTTCTTGTCATGGAAAACTTAAGGGATAATTCAAAACTGCTCCTTCTGAAATGTGATCTGTTATCCATGGTGCTAGTGGTAAAGAACCCGCCTGCCAATGCAGGAGACACGAGAGACAGCTTTGATCCCTGGGTCGGGAAGATCCCCTGGCAGAGGGCATGGCAAGCCACTCTAGTATTCTTGCCTGGAAAATTCCATGGACAGAGGAACCTGGTGGGCTGCAGTCCATGGAGTAGCAAAGAGTTGGACACAATCGAAGAGAATCAACACACACATACATCTAATCTAAATCTAAATCTAAATGGAAAGGTGAACTAACAAGTTTTGCTCAAGCAACCTCCTGGTTTGGGAAATAACATTTAAAATGATCAAAGGTTTCCATCTGAAAGGGTGCTATCACTCTGGGGCTCAGAACAAACTTCTTGCAGGGCTTGGTCAAACTCTAGCAAAGTCTCTAAGTATATTGGACACATGCTGTGCCATCTTGAAATTATTTATTAACCCAAGTGTACATGGTAGATATATACGAGTTAAAGTCAGTTACTGGGTTAACCCAGGGTTTGGAACCAAGTTCAAGAAAGAGATTGGTTGGTTGGTCTATGGTTACTCCCACTGAAAATATGTTAATGACTTTTACTTATTGTAATAGTAATATGATTAATGAAAATACAAACAGTAAGATATATGGAGAAAGAAAGCCCCTTAGTCATCTTACTTCTTAAGAGATACCACTATTAACAGTGTAATTTATCCTTATTTATATTTATATACATATATATATGCACATATATTTACGTAAGATCATACGTCACAGAGATGCTTTTGTTATTTTTTTTCACTGACTCAATCAGTGTTTATATGTTTACGTGCGTGTGTGCTCAGTCATGTCTGACTCTTTGTGACCCTATGTACTGTAACCCACTGGGCTCCTCTGTCTATGGGATTCTCCAAGCAAGAATACTGGAGTGGGTTGCCATGCCCTCCTCCAGGGGATCTTCCTGACTCAGGGATTGAATCCGAGTACCCTGTGTCTCCTGCATTGGCAGGTGGATTCTTTACCACTGAGCCACCTGGGTACCCCTTTATATATTTATATGTGTAGGTAAATGTATATTTAACATAAATAGGATCATACTTTATATAGACTCATATTACCTTGTATTTTGCGCTGGCTGTGAGTGTTGTCTGCTAGACTGTTCTGCTATGATGAAAATGTCTGATACAGAGATCACTGGCCACTTGAAATGTGATTAGTATGACTGAGGCACTGAATTTTAAATTTTATTCAATTTTAATTCAAAACTATTAGAATTTAATAACTGCATGTTGTTCATGGCTGATATGTTAGACAGCTCAGATCATATCCTGCCTTTGAATTTTATAAGCCTTCTTGGTATTCAGAATACTTCCTCATCCTTTTCTTGTGTTTTACAGAATATGTCACGTTTCCATACATCCTTAATTTTTTCTTCCTCTAATGGTTTAGGAGCTCTATATCCTATTTTTCTTCTTCTGGGAATTACCGTTAAATTTCTAACAAGGATGCTTTTTTCCTGTATTTCTCTGTCAATGTAAAAAATTAACCAATGTCCAAAATATTCTACTACCAAACAAGACAAGCTGTATAGGATATTTGGATTTCTCCTTCCTTTTCATATCCTGGGTTTTGTTGAAATAATCTGGGATTTTAATTCCATCTGGCTTCTTTTCTTTTTGCCCTTGTATTATATTAAAGCTTTTTTTTTTACTATTGTGTTATATTCACATCCATAGTGTAAAAAATGTCTTAAACCGTCTTGACAGCTTTACTGTTTTCATTGCTAACCACTGTTTCTTATAAACTGCACCCTCCCCTTTCTTCTTTGAATATTTTCTCATTTAATTTTTTTATTAGAGTGTGTGGATGATATATTTTCTAACCTCCTATAAGTCTGAAGATGCTTTTTTTGCATGAACCAGAGTCTGGATACAAGCATAATTTTGTGATAATCGTTTTCCTTCAAGCTCCGTAAACATTATTTTATTATCTTTTTATTACCTTTTAGCATTTAGTGGAACAGATGTTTCTCTGCCTGTCTGCTTCTCTTTCTTTTATAGGCAACCATATTCTTTTTCTTTGTTTTGCCATGTTTTCAGTCTAGAAGCTGCTGGGATTTTTCTCCTCATTTTTCTAAAACCCAAGGGTTTCCATATCATTTTACCTTCCAGAATCACTCTTTTCTTTAATATCCAACAAAATGGCTCAAGCTCATACATATTCCTGGGGGTCTTGTGGCTACTGAGGTTTTCATGGTCCTCCAGCACATCCTTGTTGCCCCTGTCTCCCCCATCACTAGCTCTGAATTCTTTGGGTCCTGTAGCATTTCTCCCTAGACCTTTTTTTTTCTTTCACATAGTGAGAACCAAAGATGGTATTTAATTGGAATGAGAAGAGAAAAAAGATTATAAATAAAAAAATCTGAGAAATACTACAAGTATAATTATATCCAGAGAAACATATTTTAAATTATAACTGTCTGACACATCTTTATAATACAATTTTATTTACATTTTGGCTGATTAGTTTCTGATTGCTTTTTCATGTGAGATGATTTTGTAATATTTTCTTTGGAGGGGTTATGCAGATAATCCAGTTTCTTTTAACATGGTTGATTAAAATTTATTTGACAGTTTGATAGTTGGAATTCTTAAGTATTGTTGTTATTTAGTCACTAAGTCGTGTCTGACTCTTTGCGACCCCATGGGCTGTAGCCCTCCAGTCTCTGTCCATGGGATTCTCAGGCAAGAATACTAGAGTGGGTTGCCATTTCCTTCTCCACTCCCTAGACCTTTGACCCTGAGTGGAATACAGTTAGTTCTCTTTCCTCCCACCTCCCCCACCAAGAACCACTCAATACAGCATTAGATAAAGATTTTGTGACTCTAGAGGGCAGGGTCTGACTATTTGTTGTTCAGTCGCTTAGTCGTGTCAGACTCTTTGTGACTCCATGGACTGCATCATACCAGGTTTCCCTGTCCTTCACCATCTCCTGGAGCTTGCTCAAACTTACATCCATTGAATCGGTGATGCCATCTAACCATCTCGTCCTCTGTTGTCCCGTTCTTGTGCCTTCAATCTTTCCCAGCATCAGGGTCTTTCCAGTGAATCAGGTTTGACTGTAGCCTAAGGCAGAAAACAAGTTCAAATTCAATGTCAGACATCTTGTTCCTCTTAGGGATTTAGTGGCATCCATTCCACCCCACCTCCAGTAGGTCGCAGCCTCCTGCAGTACCCCTCTGAGTGTGGTCTCTTAGTCTTCCCACCTCCGCCTCTTCTCCAAGTTCAAAGTCCAGCTCCATCACCCTTTCTGTCATGATGCCTTCCCCAGTCATTGTGACTGAGGGTGACAGCCCCTGGCAAAGGCCCTGTGGCCCTCACCCAGTGCATCCTTCACCCAGCGCCTCTGCACCCGTCACACCCCACCCCCACCCCCAGCCGTCTTCTCATGCAGACCCTTGTTTTATCGGAAGGAAGCTCTGGCTCACAGGTGAGTGTAGCAGGGCCGCATGGTGCACCGCAGGCAGGAGAGCGGAACTTCCCCATCGAGGGAAGCTACAACTTTCCCGGGAGGGAGACGTGAGTGTCTGTGTCCTGTGCTGCTGTTATTTCGGGACTTGACCCACACAGCTCGACCTGTACTGTAACGAATAGGACTTCTGTTTGTCACCCTTGACTTTGCAGGCACCTTCGTCTTTTATAATTAGTAGTATAAGCATATGGTGGGCTTCCCTGGTGGCTCAGAGGTTAAAGCATCTGCCTGCAATTCGGGAGACCCGGGTTCAATCCCTGGGTCGGGAAGATCCCCCCTGGAGAAGGAAATGGCAACCCACTCCAGTACTCTTGCCTGGAGAATCCCATGGACGGAGGAGCCTGGTAGGCTACAGTCCATGGGGTCGCAAAGAGTCGGACAGGACTGAGCGGCTTCACTTTCACTTTCACGAGCATATGGTACAAGTTTCAAAAAGCACAAGAAGGGTATCCTGTGAGGAGGACTTCTCGTTCTGCCAGCCTTGAGTTTCCCTCACCGTGAGCATCTCCTGATGCCAGTTCTTGACATGTCCTCCTGGTGGCATCCTACACACGCACAAGGCTGTGGAGCGTGTGCATGTGTGCACGAGCGTGCTTACGTAGAACAGGCATTCCCCACCAATGGCAGCATGCCCCTTCATTCCTGCAACTTGAATTGTCACTTACCAGTGTATCTTGGAAATCCATATACATATTTTTATGAAAGTGAAAGTGAAAGCTGCTCAGTTGTGTCCGACCCTTTGCGACCTCATGGACTATACAGTCCTTGGAATTCTCCAGGTCAGAATACTGGAGTGGGTAGCCTTTCCCTTCTCCTGGGGATCTTCCCAATCCAGGGATCAAACCCAGGTCTCCTGCATTGCAGGCAGGTTCTTTACCAGCTGAGCCACCAGGAAAGCCCAAGAATACTGGAGTGGGTAACCTATCCCTTCTCCAGTGGATCTTCCCGACCCAGGAATCAAGCTGGGGTCTCCTGTGTTGCAGGCAGATGGATTCTTTACTAACTATCAGGGAAGGCTATTATATATCAAAACCCATAGACCAATCTCATTTTTTGTTTATTTGGCTGCACTGATCTTAGCTTCCCAACAGAGGATTAAACCTGGGCCTTTGACAGTGAAATCGTTGAATCCTAATCAACCACTGAACTGCGAGGGAATTCCCTCAACCTCATTTTTCAAAAACAATTTTATTTTTTATTTAGTTATTTTTATTTTTGGCTGTACTAGATCTTTGTTGCTGCATTGGCTTTTCTCTAGTTGTGGGCGAGCGGGGGCTACTCTCTAGTTGCGATGCATTGGCTTCTCGTTGCAGTGGCTTGCTTCTCTTTTTGTAGGGCACAGGCTCTAGGGTGAATGGGTTCAGTAGCTGCAGCTTTTGGGCTCTAGAGCACAGGCTCAATAGTTGTGGCACACGGGCTTTATTGCTGCAAGGCATGAGGGATCTTCCAGGATCAGGGATCGAACCTGTGTCTCCTGCTTTGGCAGGCGGATTCTTCACCGCTGAGCCACCAGAGAAACCCTGAACCTAATTTTTTGAAAGACTGTGTACCATCATTGCATAGATGTCCCATTACTCATTTAATCTGTCTCCTGTTCTCAGATCATGAGGCTGTTTTCAATCATTTGTGCTAACGAAACAACGCTGAAACAAGTATCCTTGGATGTGTAGCACTTCTTCAAGATATTTCTTCATGAATAATTTAAAAGCCATTAACAAGTTTTAGGCGGGTGGTGTGGTATGTGGAAATAAGTATTAAGCCAGGAATCAAAAAACTCCCCCTTCAGTCAGATGTCGAAATAGAGGTCAATGAATCTCTCTGGGTATGAGTGTCTTCATTGGGAAATTGAAGCATTTGGCCCTCGAATTCGTAGGATTTAACAAGTATGCACTTTGTTCTGAGCCCTGTCCCATCCCTCAGGTTTAAGGACCGGAGACCTTGAGCCTCAGGAACTCACTGTGAGGCCCCCAGAGCTCCTTGGATTAACCTTCTGTTTTTCACAGCCCAAAGGTTGGGACAGTATAAACAGTGCAAAAGACAGACGCCTGTCCTGCCTGACTCCTGACTTGTCCCCACCTTTAAGCTGTCATCCTAGGCATTGCCAGCTGTTCCTTCTCTTTCAGACACTTTTTCTGAGCTCTGGGGTGTTTCTGTGCTTTTTTACATTTTTATTTTTTAATTTTGTTTTTAAAACATTTATTGAAGTATAGTTGATTTACAATGTTGTGTTCATTCCTGCTCTATGACAAAGTTATACATGTGTATATTTTTCATATTCTTTTCCATTCTGGTTTTTCATAGGGCACTGAATATAGTTCCCTGTGCTATACGATAGGATGTTGTTTTTTTATCCATCCTCTGTATACTAGTTTGCATCTGCTCTTGCTTTTTTAAAAAATGTCCTTCCCTCTTTCCTCTACCATCCCAAAGTGGACCATGACCTCTGGCTCCCTTATGGATATGGGAGGTCCTGTCCTTTATGTTTGATAACTCCAAGTTCACTTTCGTGATTCCCGGAGAAGAAGGTCACCTGCACAGCCTCCACTCGGCCTCTGAACCTTGACTGCCCACTGAAATCGTGTTTTCTCTGCATCTCGTTTCTGGCCTTTGCACTTGGTCTCATATCACAGACTCATCACTCAGTTCTTCTACTTGAGGTCAAGCAAGTGATTTCTCTGTTCCAGTGTTTCTACCTACCCCTTCGGAGGCATCAGTCCCTGGAATCCCTGCAGCCTAGATGAGATCTGGCTATTACCTTCCTGCTGTTGGAGCCTTCTTGCCCCTCCTCACATATTTAACTGCCTGAGATGATGATTTTCTTCCCCGCCGGGCACATTTTGTCCCTCGCTTCTGGATCAGATTTTTCTGGGAGTGCAGTGGGGCAGAGGGAGCCTAATGTTTTGTTACACACTGTAACCATAAGGATTTCATCAAAACATAGAACATTCCTTTAATGAGAGAATTGGTTAGGTCCATGAGCATCATTGGAATTATTCAAAAGAGGAAGTATTATTAAAAATGAAAATTGGATCTAGCAAGAGAATTCAGAAATAGGAATATCATTTGAAAAGCACATGAAATTGTGAACTTTGCTGGCACATTAATCTTATTAAATATAACAGTGGTAATGCAATATTGAAATGAAGCACAGCCAGAAAAAAAATTTTTTTTGACTTGTTAATCATCTTCATTCACTCTGAAAGATCCGGAAATGAGAAAAGTCACAGAAGTGGGAGCTACTCTGTAACTGTGTATGGGCTGATCTTCTGTCATAAAAACATTTGTGAGCATGAGTGAGAAAGGCTGGAGGGAATAGGGTAGTTTTTCCCTGATCTGGACTATCTTGAAGGCTATGCTCTACCAACACCCTCGACCCTTTTTGAAAAACTTGATTTTTCTACTTGTCTTCTTCACCATTTCATCTTGGAAGTGTTAAGTGCAATGCAAGCAAATAGGCTTTTAAGAAATTTGTTTGTGGAATAACTGAGCAGTTTATATTTAGTTTTTCAGTTATGTGTAATGATCTTAAAGATATACAAACAGTTTTTAGGAGCATTTAAAATATTTCTTCCTTCAATCTGATCTTGGATAATCTGCAAAGACAAGTCTTACTTCACAAACTAAACTTCACGCTGGACTATTTCTGGCCAGTGCGTATTGATAAAATTTTATGATGAGTTAGCAAGAGACTCAAGTTCGATCCCTGGGTAGGGAAGTTCCCCTGGAGGAGGAAGTGGCAACACACACCAGTATTCTTGCCTGTGAAATCCCATGGACAGAAGAGTCTGGCAAGCTACATTCCATGGAGTCGCAAAGAGTCGGACACGACTGAGCATGTTTCCACAGCCTTATTAGAATTGGATTTTTGTTTGTTTGTTTGTTTAATAATTTGTTTTTTTTATTGAATAATTGCTTTACAGAATTTTGTTGTTTTCTGTCAAACCTCAACATGAAAGAATGGATTTTTATGGGAAGCAAGCCTCATACATGTTGGATAATAATGAAATAATCATGAAAAAAGAAGGCTAATGAGATAGGACCTGTTTTCCCACGTTTAGGTTATGGTAAAAGCTGAAAGAACTAGAAACTTGGGGACAACCCAATATCTAAAAGGGGGAATTGGTTAACAAACTGTAGACCAGAAACTAGCAAAGGGAATCATCCAGGGTCCTATTCTAGCTGGGCTAGGGTTGCCCAGGGTTTATTGGTGATTCACTGCCGGAGACAGCCACCCTCTACTGCTGACATGGAAACATTGGGATTGTTGGCTGGTCCCACTGTGGCCGCTGCCCCATGTTCCAGCCTCGGTAGCTACCGCTGCCTGTCTCCTTGGCTGACCTTTGTAATGATAAAGGTCATTGTCAGTTTCTGCTCCTCACTGGTCACAAACTTCTAGGGTGGCTTTGAGCTTGGAGCTCTCCAAGGTCTTCTCTGTGACTTTCTGCTTTGACCAGAGATGATGTGGTTCTAAAGAACCTCGGGGAAAGAAGTTGCTGAGCTAGGGATGAAGCTCCCTAATTGATGAGGTGGCTGAAATCCTGTTGAAGGTCATGCTGTGATGAAGCCAGGTGCTGAGAGCGGCAAGAGCTTGGCTTCTTGCTCTGGACTGTGCATCACACTTGGGGAGGAAGCAGATGAAGAAGTCGTGACTGGAATCGCACAGATTGGCTGCTGAGAAAACAGACTCACTCAGGACTTCCTTGTCAGTCCAGTGATTAAGACTCTGTGCACTAAATGCAGGGTTATGGGTTCAATTTCTGATTTGGGAATATCCCACAGAATGAATGGTGTGGGCAAAAACAAACAAAAAACCAGACTCACTCATGGCACCTCTATTAAGAGAACCTGAACTGTAGATAAAATCAGTTCTTGAGGGGGGCAGCCACGTGGTCAGCCTGTATCAGATGGGTGCCCTGATGGAGTATGGGAACAGCCTGTGGCCAGTACTCTGGAGAGTTTGAGTTGACCTCAGCCCAGCTCCCCTGCGGCTGGGGCTATGAGTTTTCTTCCGTCAGCTGGGCACTGTGATGCTCCTTGGGTTACCCCTACATTTTTCTTAAACTGTGCTAAAATCACCTCATATATATATATTCTCCTGGGTAGTACATTTCCCTCTCAGTAAAGTGACTTGAGATCCCAAACAGAATACACATACACACCTATACACAAACACATACAGATCTGTTGCTATTCAATAAAAGACCACCCTGTTAATTTTTTTAAAATGTTCACGAAAGAAGAGGTCATTCCCCAAAGACCTCGAGATTGCCAATAAATATCTAAACAGATACTCAGCCAGTGGCAGTGCATAAATAGCAGATGATATAGCATAGTAATTAACTGGATCCTGGAGCCTGAGTGACTGATTTGAGTCCTTGGCTCTGCTGTTCTTTAGCTGTGATGTTCAGCAAGGTACTTAACTTCTACATATTGTGGTTTCCTCTTCTGTAAATTGGGAGTAACTATCATCAGAGGACTTAACCTCACACAGTTGTTGTGATAGTTTACACGGTAGATATTTGTAAGGTGCTTGCCCTGTGACTGCACTAAAGTGTTAACTGTTATGCCAACAACCATGACGGTGATGAGAATGGTGGTATGATGGTGGTGATTATGATGTTGATTGTAGTGATGGTAGTTATGGTGGTGTTGCTGGTGGTGATGATGATGGTGGTTATGATGGTGATGATATTGATTGTGGTGATGGTGGTGGTGGTGATGGTGGTTATGATGATGGTGATGATGTTGATTGTGCTTATGGTGATGGTGGTGGTGGTTATGGTGATATTGGTGGTGGTGATAGTGGTGGATATGGTGATGGTGGTGGTAATGATGATCATGTTGATTGTGGTGATGGTGATGTTGATTGTGGTGATGGTGTTGATGGTGATGTTGCTGGGGTGATGATGGTGGTGGTGAGGGTGACGGTGATGATAGTGGTTATGGTGATGCTGGTGGTAATGTTGATAATGGTGGTGGTGATGTTGACTGTGGTGATGGTGATGTTGATTGTGGTGATGGTGTTGATGGTAGCAGTGGTGGTGATGATGGTGATGATGATGGAGGTGGTGAGGATGATGATGATGATGCTGCTGATGATAGTTATGGTGGGGGTGCCAGTTTACTACCAAAGTGCTTGTACCAGCATTATGTAAGTGTTCCCTTTCCTCACATTTTTCTGGTATTTTTAGACTTAAAAATGTTTGGCAAATCAAGGAGAAAAAGTAGAATCTGAGGTGGTTTCATTTTCAGTTTTCTTACTGCTGGTGAGGTTGAGCATCTTTTCAGAAATTTATTGACTGTTAGGATTTCCTCTTTTGCAAATCATTTATTCATATCCTTAGCCCATTCTTCTCTTGGTCTTTTATCTTCCTAATGATTTTTACATTGATTTCTCATTCATCCAGCAAATATTTATTTTACACCTCAGACACTGTTAAGGTGCTTAGAATACAATGGAAGAGGCTGTCTTATGGATTTTATGTTCTTGTCAGAGGAAGACAAATAAATACTACATTCTTAGCTCTCAAAAAGTTATATGAAAAAAAATAAAGTGGGATAATCATAATACTAACTATCATGGACTGAGTGATTTCTCTGTGTCAGCTACTAACATATTAACTCGTTTTATCCTCACAATTTTGGGAACACCATCTTTTGAAAACTTCATCTTTTGCAGGCAAGGAAACTGAAGGACAGAGAGGTTAAGTAATATATTCCAAGTCACGCAGCTGGGAAGTAGTGGAGGCAGGTTTCAAAATCAGGTGGTCCAACTCTAGCTA
The DNA here is from genome assembly GCF_019320065.1 of Cervus canadensis. Lineage (NCBI taxonomy): Eukaryota > Metazoa > Chordata > Mammalia > Artiodactyla > Cervidae > Cervus > Cervus canadensis. The sequence continues at coordinate 31,683,674 of NC_057395.1, read as the reverse complement.
AGGCCTGCAGTCCTAACCAGGATAGTATGTTGCCTATCTATACTATGCTAGAGATAGAATGTAAACAGGAAAAGAGCTTTCTATTACTACTTTGTCATGTGTTTTATAAATACCTCACCTCCTTCCTCACCTCCTTCTGTAGTTTTAAAATTTTGTTTATAATCACTTTGCCACAAAATATTTAACTTAGATGTAGTCCAGTTTTATCTTATAGTGTGTACTTTTGGGTCCTTATTTAAGAAATTATTTATTTCACTGATATGAAGTTATTGTCATTCTTTTTAATTGGATTTTTAAAAACTGTTTATTTGGAGGTGTTCTGGTCCTGTCAAGTGACTTGAGGGATCTTAGTTCTCCCACCAGGGATTTAACCTGCACCCCCTGCATTGGAAGTGCGGAGCCTTAACCACTGGACCACCAGGAAAGTCCCCATTGTCATTCGTTTGCTTATTCAATCAACAGATACTTACTTGAGTGCCTATCATATGCCAGATGCTATTCTAGGTATGGATAGACGTTAACAAAGCCAACACAACTCATTTCACTACTGATTTATGATGTAATCATCATATATCAAATTCTTGTATGTAACGAGTGTTACTGGCCTGCCTACTCCACTTCTTTGATCTATTTATTCTTGAGTTTGGTGTATCTTAATAATGTTTTAGTTGTCAAGGCATTGTGGTTATTATAGACAGTTTAGAAAATGCATGAAAATACAGAAATGATTAAAATCACTTACAATCTTACCATTTTCTATGCAGGAAATTGGAAATCAAAGGGGAAATTTTTGTAAAATAATTACAATATCAAACTATTAATGGTCATTGTGGGGAGAGGGTAAGTGATCCCTCTGATGGAATCCTCTGAAATCTAAAATTGTTTCTTGGGACTTCCCCAGTGGTCCAGTGTTAAGACTCCACCTTCCAATGCAGGGGGCTCAAGTTCCAGGTGGCACAGCCAAGAAAATTTTTAAAAATTTAAGAATTGTTTATCTTTGGCATTCCATACCATGCATCAAGTTCTTACAATTGACCTGTTAGTTATGACAGGCTAAGCTGCTATAACGACTAGACCCTACAGTGTAACTGTTCAACATGATAAGGTTTTTTCCTTATTGATGGGACAGCTCTGGACAGGTATACAGATGGATGGTAAGGGGACTTCCCTTCATCTTGTCCATCAGGGGTTGGCCCCCTTCCATCACATGACTCTGCCATTCTCTACTGTCTCATCCGACACCTGCCTCCAACTAGCCCAGGGGAGGGAGAGCATCCAGGAGCACCGCCAGGCTCCTCTCTGGGCCAGCAGAAAGTGGGGGTTCACGTCCACTATGATGCCAGTGACTGGAACTCAGTCACGTGACTGTACCTGACCTGCCAGCAACAGGGACGCATAGTCCAGCTGTGAGCTCCTGGACCAAGGGGGAATGGGTCTTTGTGGGCAGCTGGCAGTCTTTCTCTCTCTCACTTGTTTCTCCTGGAGCAACTGTAAAACATTTACAGTTTCCTATAAAATGTGTTCCTTTGCTCATTTCATTAAGTCCTAGTCTGCAGAACCTCTGAATACGTCAAAGAGATCTGCAGGATGTGCTTATTAAATGTTTGACATTTCCATGGCTGAGAAATAGTTTGTTGGTTTACCTTGGGGTTTAAAATGTGCCAAAGATTCTCTTTAGGCAGAGATACAAGTATATGGCCTTCCTGCAGTAGCAAAATGGGGAGGCTTTTCCTTATGGATTTTTCGTATGAATTGTGGGGGAGGTGGAAAATGGAACTTCTCTTCTTAAAAATCCAAGAGATCTTTGTAAAAGGGTGGCATGATTTCTGTGGCTAAAGGTATGGGATTCAGTAATCAACTTCAGGCAGTGAGAGTCTGAACCCTTTTCTCTATCGGATATCCCAGAAGAATCTTCTCAGGCAGGGATTTTCCTCTTATCCTGAGGGCTTCTCAGTATCTTTCCATCCCCATGGGATAAATTTCATCTCCACTTTTTCAGCAGCTTTGTTGAGATACAGTCCATGCACCTGTGAGTCACTCATTTAAAGTGTACAGTCCCATGGCTTTCATTCTATTCACAGAGTTGTATAGCTGTGACCAGCATCAATTTTAGAACATTTTCATCACACCAAACTGAGACCATGCGTCCCTTAGCTGTCACCCCCTGACACCCCCTGTCCTCCGAGTCACTCACAACTGCTGATCCATTTTCTTTCTCTTTAGACTTGCCTTTTCTGGCCATTTCATATAAATGGAATTATACAGTGTGTGGCCCTTTGTGACTCTTTCATTTGGTGTAGTGTTTTCACAGTTTATCCATGTTGTTGCATGAATTAATACTTCATTTTTTAATTGCTGAATAATATTCCATTGTATGGATATACCACATTTTCTTTATTCACCAGGTGATGGGTATTTGGGTGGTTTCTTCTACTTTTTGGCTATTATGAAGAATGCTGCTATGGATATTTGTATACAAGTGTCTGTGGGCACAGATATTTTCATTTCTCTTAGTCATCTACCTAGGAGTCGAATTGCTGAGTGATGTGGTAAATCTTTCTTTAGCATTTTGAGGAACTGCCAGACTGTTTCCCAGAACCATTTTACAATCCCACCAGCAGTATATGAAGGTTCCAGTTTTTCCACTTCCTCGCCAACACTTGTCATTATCCTTTTTGGTTCCAGTTGTCCTAGGGAAGGTAAACTTTTCAGCTCTGATTCCCAAATTCTAGTCTCCTTAAGGCCAGACCCCTGCCACTCTTCCCCTGCATGCAGTGCAGTGGTGAGCACATAGTAGACAGCTCAGTAAATACAGGATAATAGGCTGCAGTCAACTTCACCATGCAGGTAGGGAGAACTGTAGCTTTCAGAGATCTTCTTCCTGGCAATGTGTGATTGGAACTACCGCAAGAACCAGAATTATTCACTCATTCATTCAAGAAGTACTTGTTATAAAAATCTACTAGTATTGGGCAGTAAAGCATTGGCGACCTCAGGGGTACCAATAGGAACCGCTCTCTTCTGCGCCCTTCACATACTAACACAAATGCACACATAAATCACATAACCACAGTGCCGCAAGTTTCCTACTTAACAAGGCACCAACCATGGGAACCCTGAGCAAGGAAAGCCCGAGATAGAAGGACTCCCGAATCAGAGAATGTGCAAAACCATACTACCCATGGCATATTTCTAGCTCTGGTATCTGGCTGTGATGTTTGTTTAAACCCAGTCGCTAGTCAGATATTTCTGGAAGTCCTTAACTACTAGATGATTTTTTTTTTTCCCTACTAGATGATTTTAAACATAAACATCACAACGGTGCAGATTTGATTCTACCGATGAAAACAAACTGCTCGTTTTGGGGATGGGAATGCTTTACTATTTTTAGACCAACAGGGTGTCATTTGGCGGGGTCTTCATGTATCACAGAAAACGAGCACTACTTTCTATTCCAGGATTAGGGAGAACAGGGAAACACACATCTATAGCTCATCCACTCACCCTTTTCTAAAATAATAATAATTGTTAGTGTCTTTTATTTTATATATTTTATTTTTTGACAGAACCATGTGGCATGTGGGATCTTAGTTCCCTGACCAGGGATCGAACCTAAGCCCTTTGCAGTGGAAGCACAGAGTCTTAACCACTGGACCACTGGGGAAATCCCTCACGTGCTTGTCTTTTAAACACTTTTTCTCACTGTTCAACATGCCTTTCATGCTTTGACTCTGCAGAGAAGTGAATTAGTCACTATAACTCAAGAAGTTTGTGATTTTAATACATAAATAACCACCAGAAAGAAGAGTTCCTCTGTGACCTAGATATGGGGTGATGAGACTGCCACCTGGGGTCCTCTTAGTGGTGAAGACCAAGCCCACAGCTCTGTTGGGTTAAATCAGCACAGTTCCTTCTCCCTCGCACTACATGCGGCGGGTGGGGGCCTGTGTCCTCAGGGGACCTCTAGCCTCGGCTGTCGGAGGCCCACCACCTTCCAGTGCAGCATCTTGACGAGGCTGCCAGGCTGGCTGGGAGGGGAAGTCAGCAACGAGCAGGCGCAGCACCCTCACATGCTCCCGGAAACTCCACCTGCTCCATCTCCTTGTCTTCCACTCGCTCAGCAAACAGCCTGCTGGGGCCCACCTTTCTCGCTCCGGGTGGGGGAGTGTATGGGCCCACCGGAGCATCCACAGGAGGGGGTCAGAAGTACTGGTGAGGACGAGTGGTGTTTATCTGAGTAGGAAAAACCCAGTTCTCCTCCTGTGTTCTCCTGACTGACCACCGTCCCCCTCAGCTCTTCTGACACCAGGCACGTCTGCAGTGCCAGCGGGGATCCTGCCACTTATGTCGACTGGGACAGCGTCCACCTGGAGACGGCGTTAGGTCCCACAGGTGGAGATCCCACAGACTGCACCCTCCCTGCTGGGGACACCAGTCCTAAGTCCAGGCTGTCCCCTGTGCCTCTGACCAACCAGCTACAAACTTGAGGTTCTTCCCAAGAACCCCTCCTTGTTGTGGTTAATTTGAATTCACAGTCCTCAAGAAAACACTTTTTAGGGAATTTCTTGGTGGTCCAGTGGTTAGGACTCCATGCTTTCAATGCTGGGGGCCTGGGTTCAATCCCTGCTTGGGGCAGTAAGATTCCACATACCACACAGCATGGCCCCAAAAAAGGAAAAGAAAACACTTTTTACTGCTTACCAGTTGATTGTAAAAGGATGTGATAAAGGATACAGATGAACACCCAGATGGAAGAGGTGCGTGGGACAAGGGGTGAGGGCTGAGACATGGAACTCTCACACCCTCCAGAGTCCATGCTCCCAGCCTCTCCCCCAGGTTCACCAGCCCGGAAGGTCTCTGCTCCTGAAGGCTTATGACTGATAATTAATTCCATTTCCTGCCCCTTCACATCTCTGGAGAACTGCGGATGGGGGTCTCAAGCTTCTGATCATGGCTTGGTCTTTATGACCATCCAGGAGCCCACCCACAGGCACTTCATGAGAACAAAAGACACTGCTATCGCCACCCGGGAAATTCCAACAGACTGGGAGCTCTGTGCCAGGGACTGGGGCCTTATGTTGTCTCTGTTATTTCACATGCATTTTTAAAGAGACAGGAGAGACTCTCTTCTTAGGGAGCCTACACTCTAGTGGGAAAAGCAGGTTTTGTGTGTGCTAGATGGGGGGGTATTGTGTGAGTGGCTCAAAAGGTAGAGTTTGCCCGCGATACAAGAGACCCAGGTTCAGTCCCTGGGTCAGGAAGATGCCCTGGAGAAGGGAATAGCAACCCACTCCAGTACTCTTGCCTGGAGAGTCCCATGGACAGAGGAGCCTGGCAGGCTCCAGTCCTTGGGGTCGCAAAGTTGGACCCGGCTGAGCAACTCACACTTCCACTTCAGAGGGCAGGAGGAGCATTGAGTTAGGAGAGCCTACTTCAGATTAGAAAGGAACAAGGATTCTCGAAAGAGGTAATTCTTGGCTTAACTCTTTCTTTTTTTTAATTTATTGAAGTATAGTCGATTGTTGTGTTAAGTAGTTCAGTTACACATATATACATTTTTATGTATTCTTTCCCATTATGGTTTGTTATAGGATATTAAACATAGTTTGTTTACCTATCCTATATATAAAAGCTTACATCTGTTAATCCCAACTTCCTATTCCTCCCCTCCTTCAACCCCCGCACCTTTGGCAACCACCAGTCTGTTCTCTATGTTCATGAGTCCGTTTCTGTTTTGTAGATAGGTTCATTCGTGTCATATTTTAGATTCTAAATATAAGTGGTATCATACGGTATTTACCTTTCTGACTTACTTCAGTTAGTATGATAATCTTTAAATCCATCTACGTTGCTGGAAATGGCATTATTTTATTCTTTTTCATGGCTGAATAGTATTCCATTGTATATATTCTTCATTTATCTGTTAGGGGCTTGCCAGGTGGCTCAGTGGTAAAAAGAATCCACCTACCAATCCAGGAGTTGCAGGAGAAATGGGTTCAATCCCTGGGTCAGGAGGATCCCCTGGAGGAGGAAATGGAAACCCACTTTAGTATTCTTGCCTGGAGAATCCCTTAGGCAGAGGAGTCTGGTGACTAATTCCTCAACCAGGGATTGAACCCACGATCCCTGCATTTGAAGTGTGAGTCTTAACCACTGGACCACCGGGTAAGTCCCCTGAGGCCATGTCTTAATATGTGAAGCTTTCATCTTCTGGACTAAAGAGACTTTTGATGCAAGTAAAAGAGGAGAGTGCAACTTGAATCTGCCAGGGGTGTACATGTGTTCCCCATCCTGAACCCCCCTCCCACCTCCCTCCCCATCCCATCCCTCTGGGTCATCCCAGTGCACCAGCCCCAAGCCCCCTGTATCATGCATCGAACCTGAACTGGTGATTTGTTTCACATATGATAATTTCCATGTTTCAGTGGCACTCTCCCATATCATCCTGCCCTCGCCCTCTCCCACAGAGCCCAGAAGACTGTTCTATACACCTGTGTCTCTTTTGCTGTCTCGCATACAGGGTTATCATTACCATCTTTCTAAATTCCATATATATGCGTTAGTATACTGTATTGGTGTTTTTCTTTCTGGCTTACTTCACTCTGTATAATAGGCTCCAGTTTCATCCACCTCATTAGAACTGATTCAAATGTATTCTTTTTAATGGCTGAGTAATATTCCATTGTGTATATGTACCCCAGCTTTCTTATCCATTCGTGTACTGATGGACATATAGGTTGCTTCCATGTCCTGGCTATTATAAATAGTGCTGCGATGTATGGCAAAACCAATACAATATTGTAAAGTAAAATTTAAATAAATAAATAAATAAAAGTTGGCTTAAAACTCAACATTCAGAAAACTAAGATCATGGCATCCGATCCCATCACTTCATGGCAATAGATGGGGAAACAGTGGAAACAGTGACAGACTTTATTTTGGGGGGCTCCAAAATCACTGCAGATGGTGACTGCAGCCATGAAATTAAAAGACGCTTGCTCCTTGGAAGAAATGCTATGACCAACCTAGACAGCGTATTAAAAGGCAGAGACATTACTTTGCCAACAAAGGTCCGTCTGGTCAAAGCTGTGGTTTTTCCAGTGGTCATGTGTGGATGTGAGTTGAACCATAAAGAACGCTGAGTGCTGAAGAATGCTTTAGAATTGTGATGTTGGAGAAGACTCTTGAGAATCCCTTGGACTGCAAGTAGATCCACCAAGTCAATCCTAAAGGAAATCAGTCCTGAATGAGATGGTTGGATGGCATCACCGACTCAGTGTACATGAGTTTGAATAAGCTTCGGGAGTTGGTGATGAGGAGTCGGACACAACTGAGCAACTGAACTGAACTGAACTTCACCTTCTGGAGATGCTGGGGATGGGGAACAGTTTAATTCAGAGTCTAGCAAGTACTGCCTCAATGCTCAGTAGTATCCAACTCTTTGTGACCCCACGAACTGTAGCCTGCCAAGCTACATACATGGCAGGCTATGTAGCCATGGGATTCTCCAGACAAGAATACTGGGGTGGGTTGCCATTTCTTCCTGCAGGGAATCTTCCCAATCCTGGGACAGAATCCACGTTTCCTGTGCCTCCTGCACTAGCAGGCAGATTCTTTACCACTGAGCCACCCTGGGAAGTCCAAATTCTGCCCGGGGTTTTGCATTCTCTAAGGTGTAAGTCACTGAGTCGTGTCCGACTCTTTGCGACCCCATGGACTATACAGTCCATGGAATTCTCTAACTTCCATTCAAATGCTGAGAATCTCATTCTTGAGTTAATCTCTCTCTGTTCTCATTTTCTTGTAGACAGCTGGGAAAAGCCAGCATGCTTTCAGCCTTCTGCCCAGAAATCTTTTTGCTTAGTTTCATGCTCATTAGGTCCATTTTCTATTTTCCAACTTCACTCCTGGTTAAATAAAAGAACATTTAAATCTACAATGAGACTTTTTTTCTACCTATCAGATTGTCAGAGATGAAAAAGTATGGTTATATTTCAGCACTAGCAGAGATGTAGGCAAACTGATGTTCTTATTTACTGTTCTGTCCTTTGTTCCTCTATGTGTGTGCATGTGTGCTAAGTCGCTTCAGTTGTGTCCAGCTCTTTGCAACCCTATGGACTATACCTGTCAGGCTCCTCTGTCCTTGGGATTCTCCAGGCAAGAATACTGGAGTGGGTTGCCATGCCCTTCTCTAGGGGATCTTCCCAATCCAGGGATCGAACCCAGGTCTGCCTCATTGCAGGCAGATTCTTTACCCACTGAGCCACCCAGGGAAGCCCAAGAATACTGGAGTGGGTAGCCTATCCCTCCTCCAGCAGATCTTCCCAACCCAGGAATTGAACCGGGGTCTCCTGCATTGCAGGTGGGTTCTTTACCAGCTGAGCCACCAGGGAAGCCTCCTATAGGTAAGGTAATTTTTTCTCTCTGGCTCTGTTCATCTTTGATTTTCTGTAGTTTGAAAATGATTTGCCAAGATGCTGTTTGGGTGGCATTTATCCTGCTTGGTGTTCTCTGAGCTTCTTGGATCTGTGGGTTAGCTCCTGCTGTTGATTTGGGGAAATGCTCAGTCATTATTGTTTCAAGTATTTCTTCTGTTTCTCTCTCCTCCTTCTGGTTCTCCCATTATAGGTATGTCACACTCTGGTTTCCTCACAGTCCTCGGATACTCTATTCTTCTTTTTTCCATCTTCTCTTTGCTTTTCAAGTTTGGGGAGGGGGGTGGTTCTGAGGTTTTCACTGCTATGTCCTCAGGCTCTGAGATTCTTTGCTCAGCCACATCCGGTATGCCAATAAGTACATCAAAAGACATTGTTCGTTTCTGTCACAGTGCTTTGATTCTTCTCGCTCTGTCAGGATTTCCACCTCTCTGCTCACATTGCCCGTCTGTTCTCGTGTGCTTTCTGTTTTGTCCACTTGCGCCCTTAGCATATAATCATAGTTGTTTCCAATCCCAGGTCTGATCATCCCCCCATCCCTACCATGTCTAGTTCTGATGCTTGCTGTATTTTTTCCAACTGTGTATTTGGCTTTTTGGGATGCCTTGTCATTTTTTTTTTTTTTTTCACTTGATAGCCAGCCATGATGTACTGGGTAAAAGGACCTGCTGTAAATAGGCCTATGGTCATGCCGTGGTGAGATGTGTGGGGACAGGAAGCGTTCTAAGGTCCTATGACTAGGTCTCTGTCTTCTGGTGAGCCTGTGCCTCTGGCCTGTGACCTCACAGATGTGGGATAGGATGGCTTAAAGGGGCTGGAGTTGGGTATTTCCCTTCCTCAGATCAGTTAGGCTCTGATCATAGCCCAGTTGGTTAGGTTCTGGTTGACTAGTTTCTGCTGAGGACAGGCCTTGTTAAGAAGCACAGAATGTCTGGCATATTTCTAAAATGATTCCTCTGCCAGAAGTATGAGGGGATTCTTCTCCAGTATCTCCCATGGGAACCTGATTGGGCTCCAGGGGTAAAACTCACGAAAGTATGGGAGACCCCTGTGACTGGGCTAGTAACTCTCAGGCTTGTCCACACACAGCCTCCAGGACTTTGTGAATTACGGTCCCGGGGTCCCTCCCTGAGCACTGGTCCCATGGAGGTTGCCACTTGTGAGTCTCTGCTCCCAGAAACTGTTGCCCCAATCTTGGGGACAGCAGGTTGTCCTGTGTCCCTCCCTCCCTTAGGGATCTCAGAGGAATTGTTGGTTTTTCAGTCTACTAGGGTGGAGTGGTGTCTTCCAAGCTCCTTACATGCAGAACCAGAAACTGACTTAATGTTGGTGGGGTGGGAACTGGTAACTGCTTTACTAAATACCATATTTTGTAAAAATAAAAATGTGCTCTTTGACCTAGCATTTCCACCTATAGACAAACTAGCATCAGTGCACAAAGACGTAAGTACCAGAAGATTTTTTTGCAGCAGCATATTTAATATAGGAATGTTGCATAAAATATGCTATACTTACACAAGGGAATGCTACCCAGTTGCTAAAAAGAAATGAAGTAGCTCAATATATCCTGACATGGAAAGAAATAAATCCAAGACACATTTGTTCAGTGGAAGGAGAGAAAAAGCCAGATTTCAAAATAGTGTGTTTAAGATTCAATTTTTGTTTAAAATTTACTCATAGTAAAAACAGAGGCATGCTTAGAGAAGAAAGACTATTTTTAAAGAATTTATGCCAGAAAAACTATTGGTTTCCTTTGAGGGACCCTTTTATAAGGCTGTTGATGTATATATAAGGCTGTTACTTAATGACATTTGTCTCATAATGAACATGTACTTGATAATTAGGTAAAAATTCAAGTAGAAAAATAGGAACAGATAGAGCTAGTTAAGAACGATAGAAGAGGAAACTTCCCTGGTGGTGCAGTAGTTCAGACTCCACACTCCCAATGCAGAGGGCCTGGGTTCAATTCTTGGTAAGGTAACTAGAGCCCACATGCCACAGCTGAGACCCAGCACAGCCAAATTTAAATGAATACATAAATTTCAAAAGAAGAGTGATAGAACAGAACTGGTATTTCAGTCACTTTTCCCTGCATCAGGTGATAATGCAGTAATAATACCTGACTCTAAATTTGAATTTATCTCTGCAGATACTGTGGGAGAGTAGGCTCAAAGAAACGGGAATTTGAAATCTCCTTGTGTCTCTTGTGCTCTTTCAGAAGGTGACAGCTCTGAGATGACAAGGGTTCCAAACAGAAATGTCTTACCAGTGATTGTTTTTTGTTTTCTCATGTAGAGTTTTTAATTGTTAATTCTTCTAATAAAAATCCTTATCAGGAGACATTTCCCCCTCTGCAGGGAAGCACTTTCTCTGGTTCTGTTATGTCAAGATTCATGGTTTGTGTACCCAAGAGACGTTTATAATGACATATTTTACAACATGTGTCTCTCCCTGACTAGAGAGTACATTAGCAGAGTGGATACCCGTGAAAGCAATTTGCCTTCCATGATAAAATAGCGTTTATAGCTATGATTTTCCTGCTTAAATGACATCTAAGCACCCTGCAGGGTCACTGAGTGTAGACTAATAATCTTCTGAGTTCCTGCACCCAGTTCCAATGGGGAGGTGGGGTGGAGGAACTTCCCACATAACACGAGGTGCTTCTCAGACCCCAGCTGGGTGTCCCGTAATTCAACTCAGTTCTGACACTGTCTTCTCAAAGACAGCAACAGACTCCACAGGTTACAGGCTCAGAACCCCCTCCTTCTGGGTTTTTATGGAGCCTCCCTTATATTCAGTTCAGTTCAGTCGCTCAGTCATGTCTGACTCTTTGTGACCCCATGGACTGCAGCACGCCAGGCTTCCCTGTCCATCACCAACTCTCAGAGCTTACTCAAACTCATGTCCATTGAGTCAGTGATGCCATCCAACCATCTCATCCTCTGTCATCTCCTTCTCCTGCTTTCAATCTTTCCCAGCATCGGAGTCTTTTCCAGTGAGTCAGTGCTTTGCATCAGGTGGCCAAAGTATTGAAATTTCAGCTTCAGTATCAGCCTTTCCAATGAATATTCAGGACTGATTTCCTTTAGGATGGACTGGTTTGATCTCCTTGCAGTTCAAGGGGCTCTCAAGAGTCTTCAACACCACACTTCAAAAGCATCAATTCTTCAGTGCTCAGCTTTCTTAACAGTCCAACTCTCACATCCATACATGACCACTGGAAGAACCATAGCTTTGACCAGATGGACCTTTGTTGGCAAAGTAATGTCTCTGCTTTTTATTATGCTGTCTAGGTTGGTCATAGCTTTTCTTCCAAGGAGCAAGCGTCTTTTAATTTCATGGCTGCAGTCACCATCTGCAGTGATTTTGGTGCCCCAAAAAATAAAGTCTGTCACTGTTTCCACTGTTTCTCCATTTATTTGCCATGAAGTGATGGGACCAGATGCCATGATCTTAGTTTTTTGAATGTTGAGTTTTAAGCCGGCTTTTTCACTCTCTTCTTTCCCTTTCATCAAGAGGCTCTTTAGTTGTTCTTTGCTTTCTGCCATAAGGGTGGTGTCGTCTGTGTATCTGAGGTTATTGACATGTCTCCCAGCAATCTTGATTCCAGCTTGTGCTTCGTCTAGCCCAGCATTTCACATGATGTACTCTGCATATAAGGTAAATAAGCAGAGTGACAATATACAGCCTTGACGTACTCCTTTCCCTATTTGGAACCAGTCTGTTGTTCCCTGTCTAGTTCTAACTGTAGCTTCTTTACCTGCATACAGATTTCTCAAGAGGCAGGTCAGGTGGTCTGGTATTCCTCTCTCTTGAAGAATTTTCCAGAGTTTGTTGTGATCCACACAAAGACTTTGGCATATTCAGTAAAGCAGAAGTAGATATTTTTCTGGAACTCTTGCTTTTTCGATGATCCAACTGATGTTGGCAAATTGATCTCTGGTTCCTCTGCCTTTTCTAAATCCAGCTTGAACATCTGGAAGTTCACGGTTGATGTACTGTTGAAGCCTGACTTGCAGAATTTTGAGCATCACTTTGCTAGTGTGTGAGATGAGAGCAATTGTGCAGTAGTTTGAACATTCTTTGGCATTGTCTTTCTTTGGGATTGAAGTGAAAACTGACCTTTTCCAGTCCTGTGGCCACTGCTGAGTTTTCCAAATTTGCTGGCATATTGAATGCAGCACTTTAACATAGATGCGGTTGACTACATCATCAGCCATTGGTGTTTGATTAGACTCCAGCCCTGCTTGCCTCCCTGAGGTCAGGGGGTGGGATTGAAAGTTCCAACCTTCTAATCACAGAGTTGCTCCCCTGGTAACCAGCCCTATCCTTAGGTGCTTCTAAAAGTCTCCTCCTTACCGTGACCTAAGGGTCACCTTTAAGTTCTCTTCTCTTAGGAAGTTCTAAGCATTTAGGGAACTGTGATCCAGGAACCATGGATCAAAAGCAAGTACATATTTGATTATCTGAATATATACGTATTTGACATCAATCATAATACTGAACATCCTAATATAGTATAACATATGTTTTTCCTAAGTGATTAATTTCATGCAATTCAGATTTTACATAGTGACCTACCTGTTATTGTTTTTGCAAACCCTGTGAATTTTCTAACAGAAGTCCTGGAGGGGATTTGGGTGCCAAAAAGAAAAAGAAGAAACAGAAGAGAAAAAAGGAGAAACCAAATTCTGGAGGCACCAAGTCAGACTCAGCATCCGATTCCCAGGAGATTAAGATTCAGCCGCCTTCAAAAGTGAGAACTGTGTTTTATTTTAATCTCCGTGGTGTTGTATGCCTGTGAAAGTGGGTCCGGGCAGCTTAGGTGAGCACTCTGTTGGGGCAGAGGTGTAGTTAGGGTGTTGCCGTCACTGTGTACTGCATGGCAGGGGTCTCTCTGAGGTATTTACAGAACTCACATTGGCACCCAGATAACTAAGTGGTCCGTGCTGGGCTTCTGTGTGGGGGTGTGTGTGTGTGTGGGGGGTGTGTGTGTGTGGTCTGCCTACATCTTGCCCCTTTCTAAGCAAATTAATATGTAGCTTATAATCATAGAATGAAGTCTCAGTGTGACCTTGTTAGGTTTTTAAGTTACCCAGATAACTAAGTGGTCCGTGCTGGGCTTCTGTGTGGGGGGGGTGTGTGTGTGTGTGTGTGCGTGTGTGTGCTGGGCTTCTGTGTGGTGTGTGTGTGTGTGTGTGTGTGTGTGCGCGCGCGCGCACGCCTACATCTTGCCCCTTTCTAAGCAAATTAATATGTAGCTTATAATCATAGAATGAAGTCTCAGTGTGACCTTGTTAGGTTTTTAAGTTACACTTAATGTTTGATTCCTTTTTGTTCAGGAGATATTCACATTTTTATAAGTCTCAGTGTGACCTTGTTAGGTTTTTAAGTTACACTTAATGTTTGATTCCTTTTTGTTCAGGAGATATTCACATTTTTTATTTTCCTGGGTGTCTGTCTAATTATTTGAATACAGCACCGTCAGGCAGCAGATTTCAGTAGGAGCCACCACGGGTAAGTTTCATGTTGACTTTGCCTTGGACCAGTCTGCAGCGGCCAGTCCTAATTCCATTGCCAGAGGGCGGAAATAACCCAGTTTAGGCCAAACCAGAAGAGGTCTGGCTGGGCCCCGTGTCCTGTATGCCTCTGGAGGTGCTGATGCCAGACGCCCCTTCCCTGGGGTCACCCCGGTCACCCTGACTGCGAACAGAGACCTTGTGTGCTAGGCCCAGGAAAGACAGAACTCTTGATGCCAGACACAGCAAAAAGCGGGTAGAGTTAGGCATGTAACAAAACAGATTATGTGATTGTTGTAGCTCCAGGTGAGCTGGGGAGCACGTGGTATCCTGGCAGGAGCTAGGTCCTGGCCCTGTGGCTGTCCAGCCAGGTGCCTCTGCCAGGCTCTGCCCCTCCCACAGCTACCCAACTCACAGGCTCTCGTGAGGTCATAGTCAGACCGTCTTTATCACGTGGTTTTTATGCTGTAAAGCAGTGTATACATGGCAGTTGTTATGGTCACGCAAGTTTTGTGGGCTCTAAATGTCTTTCTTGCACAAAGTTTACATCATGTGACAGTGGGGGAGCCTGGCAGGTGGTTTTGTTGTTGTTATTATCAGTTTTACACACAAGGACCAGGAATCACCGAGAAGGAAAATTACCTGCCCCAGTTTTTCCCTGACTGCTTTTGTGGGGTGAGAAGAAAGTACAGTCTCCATCGATAGATTTTCAATATGGTTCTCAGATAATAAATAGTCTATCCACAGTTATAAGTTCCAAGATAACTCGTATAAGCTGGCAAGATATCTTTTTTATTTCTCAAGGTTGCTTGATCAGATAAGTGTAGTGTTACTTACATGCATTCATGACTATCTCCTTATTCCTTCTGTCTTCACCACCAGCCGCTGCCAGTCCCCGTACCCCTGGTGATTTGGGGTCCTTTCCCTACCTCTGGTGACTTAGAAGAAGCTACATAATGGGAATTTGGGATTAGCAGATGCAAATTCTTACGTATAGGATGGATAAACAACAAGGGGTTTCCCTGATAGCTTAGTTGGTAAAGAATCCTCCTGCAATGCAGGAAACCCCGGTTCGAATCCTGGGTCGGGAAGATCCGCTGGAGAAAGGATAGGCTACGCACTCCAGTATTCCTGGGCTTCCTTTGTGGCTCAGCTGGTAAAGAATCTGCCTGCAATGCCAGAGACCTGGGTTTGATCCCTGGGCTAGGAAGATCCCCTGGAGAAGGGAAAGGCTACCCACTCCATTGTTCTGGCCTGGAGAATTCCATGGAAGGTATAATAGTCCATGGGGTCACAAAGAGCCGGACATGACTGATCGACTTTCACTTTCTTTCACAAACAACAAAGCCCTACTGTATAGCACAGGTAAGTATATTCAACATTCTGTGACAAACCATAATGGAAAAGAATATGAAAACAAATACATCTGTGTATAACCGAGTCACTTTGGGGCACAGCAGATTTTAACACAGCATTGTAAATCAACCCTACTTCAAAAAAATTTTTTTAATTAAAAATAAAATGAGTGGATGAATAGAATTTTAAGGAAAAGGAACCAGGCAAGGCAGGAGGAACGGCTAGCATGATGTCGTAGAGAGATTCTTATTTTTTAGTGAAGTCAAAATTGTTTTAATGTGGGCTTTTCACTGCATCTTAAAAACTGGGGCTCCTTTCCCCTAAACTGATGCCAGCTCACATAAAACCATCAGTTACAGTGACTTTTAGAGATTCTTTAGTTTCAAGAATATTGTGGTTTACGCTCAAGAACCAAAATAAAATGGTATTTGGGTTCTTATACACTTCATGGTGATTAAAGACTTGGACATTTTTTCCATGATATTAAATTGGAAACTATTGGGCAAGGAGTACAGTTGGTGTTTAGTATTTCCCAAGGAGCAGGTAAGGAGAAAGAGAGGCATGTCTGACTCTTACATTGCAAATACAATAGTGGGAGACTAATGTAGGATCCTTACCCAGTCTCACCTTTCTAAACATTCCATTTGGTGCCGTTCCGGAAGGTGATTGGATAGGTTTAAGAATTTACCATAGCGGAGTTTACTGCTGTCACCGTGGATTTGAAAGTTGCACTTACTTGAATCTACTTTAAGAGCATCATCTGTAAAAACATTGACTCACTATGTTGTACACCTGAAGCTAATATAATATTGTAAATCAACTAGACTCATTTAAAAGAGAGCATTGAATAGTGAGCATCAGGATATAGCTATTTCATGAATGGTGATTTTATATAAAGACTGCTGGTCAGCCTGCTTAGGCAGAAACCACTCTGAGGGTTTCTTCATGGAGATGGAGTACCATCACTGGCTTCTTTGAAACAAAGATGCTGATGCATGTTTGTTATGAAAGAGTTGGAGTTTGGTATATTCATGTTAGAGGATTTAACTCAAATAGCAGGAAAGAATTACTATGGCAAATTCAGTGCAGACACTGTAGATATATTTTTGTAAGACTAGGTTCTACTTGGCCTATTGTAACATAAATGGATGCATGTTCAAGCATTATTAGCTTAAATATACTGTCCTCTTACTTTCTTTATAAGTTATAAGTGTCTTCATTGTGTTGTTGGGGGCTCAGATGGATGTAAAATCATTTAGCTAGAAATCTGTTACTTTTGTGTTGGAGGCTCAAAGGAGACCCAGAAAGAGCCGTCTAAAACTACAATAAGTCAGAACAACAATATAACTTTGTTAAATTAGTATGTGTAATTGAGGTATGAACCTGATGATTTAGACCTCAATCAAAATATAAAATAGCTTACAAAATCTGTGGTAGTCCTGGGTGATGCTGTTAGACTTCCAAGTGGAGATATCAAGACTTTAACCTCCTCCTAGTTAGACTCCAGCACTTTGTTTCTTGGAATCATTTTAGGAGCAAGAATCTTAAGGGAACCTGGTGAGTCAAACTACCACAGGACGGTCTGTATTAAATATATTTTACTGGGGCTTCCCTGGTGGCTCAGATGGTAAAGAATATGGCTGGAATGCAGGAGACTCGGGTTTGATCCCTGGGTCGGGAAGATCCACTGAAGAAGAGAATGGCTACCCACTCCAGTATTCTTGCCTGGAGAATTCTATGGATAGAGGAGGCTGGTGGGCTACAGTCAACGGGATCACAAACAGTTGGACACAAATGAGCGACTAAGACTTTCACACTGAGTCAAACAAGTCAGCTTCCCAGATAAAAAGATTTGCTCCAGGTCACAGACTTCAGATTCAGAATTGAACTAAGTCCAGACCTGCTGTTAATAAACCACTGAGGGTCGATGGTACCTTTCCTTGGTGCCTGTGATGTTAACAAAAACTGAAAGCTCTGAGACTCCTAACCACTTCTGAACGCACAGCGAAGAGCGTTCTTTGTATGGCATCAAAATTCTAAAACCCATCAGTAATTTTTCATGTTGAGAAAACCTCACCAATTTCCATATTCAGTCTTATGTCCCACTCTCATTTCAAGTATAGTCTTATTTTCTAAATATTATGTCATTTGAGGGACTTTCCAGAAAAAAAAAAGAACTAAGGAATCTTCAGAAATGACAGAAATATTGGTTTTAAGGAAGGAACTTAAGTTTTTAAAGGCATTGTCAGTTTTATAGACTGAGGATATGCTTTACTAAAAAGGAAAGTTATTTACCACACTTGGGTTGGGGTGAACAGGCTATGGTTGCAAAAGGTTCTGAATTCGTGGAGGAGACTGCACATCCTCATTGAAGGATTTGTCTCTGGAGGAGTGTCAGAATTAGGAGAGGGTGGGATGTGGTCCAGGATAAGGCATCCTTTGAGAGTCCTTTCTTGATGAATTTCCTCCTCCACCCAGCACTAAGTTCAGGGTTCTTTCTTTCTTTTTTTGAATTGAAATTTGCCTTGTCCACCTCGTTTCCATTCTAGAAGTTATTTCCTTTGTCCCCACATTGCTCCTGTCAAGCATTAACTCCAGCAGTGAAGCCAAAACCAGGGGCTGACTGGCTGCTCTATGATGCTCACGTTTGCATTGCATGGCAGCCCTTTCTGCTGCTCCACGCACATGAGTAATTAACCGTGAGGACCATTTGCAGATGGTTGGGAAACTGAAGCAAACATTGGTTTGATTTACTAGAGATTTTCCAGACTGTCAGAGCCCCATTAAAACTGTAGGACTGTTGTTGCCTTTATCCTGTACCTTTGCTTATATTTTAATACGTTAGCATACTTGAGCCCAGGGTCCACGCTTCGAGGAGAATCGTGCGTTTTTCCAGCGAACGCTGTAGTCTCCGAGGCAGGCGTGCGTGCACCTGCCCCGGGTTTGGGAGCGGCGGCAGCCTCCTCATGCTCTGTGCCTGTGTGTCTTTGCTGTTGTAGAATTCCATCCCAATGCAGAAGTTGCAGGACATCCAGAGGGCAATGGAGCTGTTGTCTGCGTGCCAGGGCCCCGCCAGGAACGCTGATGAGGCTGCCAAACACAGGTTCCAGTTTTGGGACACACAGCCGGTGCCCAAACTCAGTAAGCTTTTCTGCCTTTTCCCTCTGAAAACAAAGCTGGGTTAACAACAAACAAAAAAACACAAAAAGAGACTTGATTTCACTTATATGATTTGTTTCAGACCACAGATTCTGAGTCATATTTTTCCTGTTAAAATAAATATTGAGTGATGACATTGGCTTTTAGTAACAACAATTTTAATATAACTCCTGTGCTGACAAAAAAATCGTGTCCCCGCACTTCAAATATTACTGTATTAAGTATATATATATATACACATAAAAGAGGAGTCTCCTCCACCACCAGTGTTTTGATTCCAATCTTCATGGAGTGGTTTTTCCTTCTACATAAATTTTTAGCAATCTCACACCTCAGTTATCCCAGAAGACACAGGAAATTTGCCTATTAAATCTTACTGAAATAGAAAATTTTGCTCTGTTTAACAGTAGGATTCTGAACAGTCACCCACGGTGTTAATGATTACCAATGTGATAACACTCCAGTATAAGTGAATTGGGACACCTTGTGAAGGCCTTCGTAAGTGCTGTGGGTCATGTCAGAACTTCATTACTAGTCCTCTTCCCACAGTGCCAGGCCTGCTCCATCATATTTCACTTAAACTTCTACCACTTAAGTTTCTGTAAACATAATTCCATTGTTACCCTTTCACATTATGCCAAAAAAAAAAATTGGCCAAAAAGTTCATTCAGCGTTTTCCATACCATCTTGTGGAAAGACCGGAATGAACTTTTTGGCCAACCCAATAGATGCTCTAAATACCATAAAAATGTTTATCAGTGTATTACAGGCTCAACCTGTTGCTTTGACTTATGTTTATATAAAGATAGATCATTGTATCATTTCTATATATTTCTTCAATGATAGTTCCAGATTCAAAATTCAATATATAATATTTAATGTATAATATATAATATTTAATATAAGGGGTTCATTGCCATCCCAAAGTCTTATTAGCCAAGTTATGTACAGATGGCCAGTTTCATCAGTTATAAAGCAGGGAACAATTGTCCTCCATGCCATCAAATCATGGATTTCAAACTTTTTAAAAGGGACTGTTCCTTTCCCACCCACACCCGCCCCATGCAGCTTCAAAAGCAAGAGCTTCACAGCGTGAACAGAAGAAGAAAGCAATGATCTTTGCTTGATTTTAAGTCTCTAGAAATTATTTGGTGAGGAAGGAAGACCCTCTAGAATGAATTTACTGGATTTTAAATGACACTGAATTAAGTGACCATTGGCTAAAGGGAATGAAGGTTTATTGTCTGAATGTATTGGGTTTGGCTAAATGCTGCTGGTGGCTTTTGGGTCATGGCTCAGGGGAGAAGGAAGTCTCTTTAGCCGGCACCCACCCCAGTGCACCGCTCTGCTCACCTCATTTTAGCCCCTCCCCTAAATCCTTGCCTGGTTCTCGGGTTCCTAGAACATTCCCTGTGCACCTCAATTAAGGCAGAGCCAGGTTAATGGCCGAAGAGGGAACCTGAGGTTGGGGAGAACGTTTGAAAGTCAGGGAGACTATCTCATCATCTCCCTCCAGAGCCCTATTCCAGTTCAGTCAAACACACCCTGCTGTTTGGAGCTGCTTGAATGGGGTGAGCCCCTGGTGTTGTATACATCAGCCAAGCCCTAAGAGCAACTCCCCAGGGACCCCAAGGGAGCAGCTGGGCACCTGGCCACTGGGGCTGACCTGAGGGAGCCTGAGGTACTCACGTGGGGGTGAGCTACCGACTGGAGATAAGATGAATCTGCAAAGTCAGGGATTAGGAGGAGAGAAAAGAAACCCTTTAGGGTGGGTGCAAACTCCGTGACTTCCCCCTGTTAAAAGGTCTCTGATGGTAAGAACTGTACCTGAAGGTCATTTATTCAGCAGATGTCTGTTGAGTGTCTGTAGTAAATGCCAGGCACTGGGACGCAGACACGGGAGACAGTAAAGGGAAAGCAGCGTAAACGGGGAGCAGGTAGGGAGGACATGCTCCACGTAGGAAGAGCTTTCGTTGAGGATGCTATGAGGAAGTGATGTGTAACATATCTGAAGAAGCAGCAGTGGCTGGCCATGTGAAAGGCAGGGGACAGCCTTCTGAGCAGAGGCCCAGCCCGAGGGAGGTCGGTGGGGCAGATGTGCTGAGGCTGGCCAGACAGGCAGCAGGCCACGGCCAAAGGTCTGGATTTTATCCCAGCCACACTGGGAGGTTCCAGAGGAGGGACTGGAAAAGGGCACCTTTGTGGAAATCGCTGGAGATACTGATGGCTTGAGCTGTGCTGCCAGCAGCCCAGACAGAAGGAAACAGTCCTGAACTGAATTTTGGATTGGGCTGGGAGGGGTCAGAGGTCACTGCAGCCCTTGCCCCCTGTTTGTTGAAAAACAGAGTTAAAAAGAAAACATCTCTAAGACTGTCATAGCAAACCTACGTTGTCGGCAGTTTTGCTGTATGATTAGTCTCTAGTCTGAGGCTTCAGATTGAGGAACCACTATTGTTTTCTTGTGTCCAGTTTGCCATCGGATGACGAGTAATTTCTCCTGTAATTGTTCAGCTGGCAGTTACTCTCCACCTCCACGTAACTACCCTACTTCCCTCTAGAGATAGCTGAAACAGTACAGTATTTTTAAGGATTATGTGAAACTCAGTAGCCCTAAAGCATGCTTTTGTTTCCCATAACTGACCATTGGGGGTCGTCGGAATACTTTGTAATTGAATCATCTCTCTTTTTGTTTTTTTTCTCCTTCTCTCTGTGTCTAGATGAAGTAATAACATCTCATGGCGCAATTGAAGCTGATAAAGAAAACGTGCGTCAGGAGCCATACTCTCTGCCGCAGGGTTTTATGTGGGACACTTTAGACTTGGGTAACGCCGAAGTGGTGAGTAAAACCTTAGACCTCGGTCCCCGCGTCGGCGTGGGTTGCTGCTGCGTCGGTCCCTAGCGTCACAGGGGGGACACATGTTTGATCTCATAGCTCCGGGAGCTGTACACCTTGCTGAATGAGAATTACGTCGAGGATGATGACAACATGTTCCGGTTTGACTATTCACCTGAGTTCCTGCTGTGGTGAGTCTCGTGGCTGCCGGTGCCTGGTGGGGATGCGACTGCAGTGGGGTTGGGCCGTCTATCTCTGTCCCTGGTTTCTTGGACACTCAGTGCACCCGTTTTCCTCGCCTGTGTTGACTTCAGGGCTCTGCGTCCCCCAGGCTGGCTCCTTCAGTGGCACTGTGGCGTCAGGGTGTCTTCGAACAAAAAACTGGTGGGATTCATCAGTGCCATCCCCGCAAACATTCGGATCTATGACAGGTACGTGGTGAAGCTTGTCCCTCGTTGGTTTTGACATATTGCTTCTCCAAGAATTGTGGTTAGAATAGGCTTTTGTTTTTCCCAGTGTCTAGCCTATTTATTTATTTTATTGGAATATAATTGCTTTACAGTGTTCTGTTAGTTTCTGCTGTACAACAACATGAATGAGCCATATGTATACAGATCCCCCATCCCACCTCTGTAGGTCGTCACAGGACGATTCCACATATGGCGTTAATATACAGTATTTGTTTTTCCCTTTCTGACTTACTTCACTCTGTATGACAGGCTCTAGTTTCATCCACATCTCTACAAATGGCTTTTTAAAATGACTGAGTACATGTTGTTGATGGTAGAGGAGGTTGTGCATGTGGGGAGGGCACAGGTACATGGGAACTCAGTTTTGCTGTGAACCTAAAACTGCTCTAAAAAATAAAGGTTGTGAATTTATTTTAAAAGGTTGTGAACAATAACCAAAAAAAGACAGGTGTATTTTTCTCGATCTTTCTCTGCTTCTCAGTCTCATACATGCACACACAGGTTATGTATGTATGTACATAGTAGAAAAAACAAAGATATAAATAGGTACTTCAGACTTGTTTCTGGGGAGGAAATTACCTGAAGGATTTTTTTTAAAGTCTTTTTATCTATAAGATATGTGTGTTCCATTTTTGCCCTGGGTCTCCAGCCTAAAGAGTCAAAGATAGAGCTATGAAATGTGAAGATTTAGTGCATAGGTCTCTTCACATTTCAGTATACTGGGTGAGCTTATTTACTGCTGAAACGCATCTGATCTCAAGGAATATTTTGTGCCAAATGAAATGCCTGTGTATCTGGAACCAGAGCAGCAAATGGACTTTGAAGCTCTAGAAGATTTATTGTTGCTCAGAAAAGTACCAGCTCTGGACTTATCGAGGTGCTTCCCAGGGATCCCAAAGATTGCATTATACTCCAAAGCAGTGTCTTATTAGATTCTGCATCTGGGTGACCCAGTTTCTGCTATAGTTGTATACATTACAGGAAAAACGGATATAGAAGCTTTGAGGCACAGCTGATCCAGTTTCTAAACTGAAAACTTTAGAATAGACCCAAGTTCTCAGATTTATTTAGAACAAGAGGGTTTGCACCTCCACAGCCTAGAGTTTATGATCATTTTGGTGGGGGCATGTGGGGAATAGTGTGTCAATCTGAATTTGTGAAATATCTAAATGGTAGAATATTTTACTTAAATATTATGTTAAGGGAAACCTTTCAGTTTCTTATTCTTTGAAATGTTATAGGTGTTACCTTGTTTTTTAAAAATGTTCTCCTCTTACATTGGCTCTACTTTTCAACACCTTTCTTTCTTAGTGTGAAGAAGATGGTCGAAATCAACTTTCTTTGTGTTCATAAGAAATTGAGATCAAAACGAGTAGCCCCCGTGTTGATTCGAGAAATAACCAGAAGAGTGAACCTGGAAGGGATTTTCCAGGCCGTTTATACTGCTGGAGTTGTTCTTCCAAAGCCAGTGGCCACATGCAGGTATTAGCATTACACCTTTATCTTGCACATCACCTTTGCCTAATGCTTCAAGCCTCCTTGCCATGTTGCTACAAGTATTATTCTCCACCCTTGTAACCTGGAAGGATTTTGGCTGACCCATGATGATGATGTTGGTTGGTAGCAGAGATGGAGATACAACCAAGAACCACTAGCCCAGTATTCTTGCGGTAAACCCCACAGCCACATGTATATGAATGATGCTGCGTGTCCGTTTCTGTGTCTCTTCATTTGAAAGGCTAGTTGCTGCCTTGGGAAACCCAGGGCATCAGTTATCGGGAGATGTCCCTGTAGTACCATTTTCTTTCCTTCTCGAACACTCAGGTGTTGTACCAGTGCTGCCAGGAACCACTCCAAAAGCTGATAAGCATCTAGCCAGAAAGCCTGAACATATTTGTCTGCTATGAGTGAAAAGAAGGCTAAAGCTCTGTTCTTACTACTTTATTATTTCATCTGCTCTTTTCAAGCTTTCAAAAGTTAATCCAGTAAGAAAAGCATATATCAGATTTTCACCTGACTAACCTGTTTTTAGAGTATCAGAAAGAGTCTGTGTCCCTCTACTATTTTTTTTTAAGTTTTTTATATCTTTTGGCTGCACTGCACAGCATCTGGGATCTTAGTTCCCCAACCAGGGATTGAAACCTCACCCCCTACATCTTCAGTGCAGAGTCTTAAACACTGGATTGACAGGGAAGTCCTTCCCTCTCTGTTTTGCATGCGGGTATGCATGCCTGCTCAGTCGTGTCCAACCCATTGCTACTTTATGGATCGCAGCCCGCCAGGCTCCTCAGTCCATAGGATTATCCAGACTGGAGTGAGTTGCCATTTCCTCCTCCAGGGGATCTTCCCAACTCAGGGACTGAACCTAAGTCCCCTGCATCTCCTGCATTAGGCAGCAGATTCTTTACCACTCAGCCACCTGGGAAGCCACTCCTATTTTTATTGACTCAAATAAGATGAACCTCAGGAAAAAAACTTAAAGAGTGTAAAAGACAAACCTGTAAAATGCCTCTCTCCTATTAAATTATTCATAAATAAACAGAATAAGTAAGACTTCACAGGTATATTTTAATATAATCTGCAATCATTCATTCCAGTACCTAAGCCAGAATCATTTGAGAAATTCAAACTCCTCAAAAAGTTGTTTTCTTCCATGTGCATTATATAAATGTGAAGGCTACTAACTTAAGGGAGTATTTTCATGTTTTTAAAGTTTTTGGTTTGCCTTCTTAGAATCTGTGATGGTCATTCAATACTTACAAACTGGAGATTGTCAATATTTTTCCTGCAATTTTAAGATTTCTCTATATTAAAAGAGATGGAACATTACCAATGTCAAAGGAGCATAACTGGAACATCATTTCGAGGTAAAAAATGACAGATAAAATAATGACATAGGCAGAGGGCCAGGACCTAGCACTGCACCAGGCCCTACATGATGTTTGTTTAATACTCCAGTAACAGCTGAGCCGAGACAAAGTGAAAACTTGGAGAGTTAGGAATCAATCAGACCTTAAAGCCTGTATTGTATTTCAGATACTGGCATCGATCACTAAACCCCAGAAAACTGGTAGAAGTGAAATTTTCTCACCTGAGTAGAAACATGACTTTGCAGAGAACCATGAAGCTGTACAGGCTTCCAGACGTAAGTAAGAAGGACTTGCTGTTTTTTGAAGCTGTTAACAACTGAAATTTTTAATGTAGAAAAGAATTATTTGCAGGAAGCTAAAAACTGGTTCATGTGTCTGAGGATGTGAATATGTAGCTGAAAAGGCTTCAGAGAACTTCAGGGCCAGGAAAAAGGAGGAGAGTTCATTTGGAAATACCAGGTGGTTTTTTTTTTTTTTTTTTTTAAGGCTTTTAAAAGGTCTTCAGTTTGGGGTTGGATGGGGTTGAACTCCAGACTTGTAGGTTTTTAAATTTTGAGCACTTATATTCTATTTAGGAAGAGTGGAATTAAGGAATAAGGTTTAAAAGAGAAACCCGGGTAGAGGAAATAGTGTCTCATTAAATCAGCATTGTTTTAAACTAGAAACTTCCCAGTGTGAAAAGTTGTCCCTTAATAAGGGAAAATTTAAATGTGCTTATCAGTTTTGGCTTTTATTTGGGGCTTAGATGGTAAATGAGTTCTCTGTCACTCCATAACAAACTACCACAAAAGTAGAAGCTAAAACCAACACATGTGCTATCTCTTGGGTTCTGTGGGTCAGGAATCAAGGCACAGCTTAGCTGAGGTCTTTGCTTCAGGGTTTCTTGTGAAGCTGTCATCAAGGCATCAGCCAGGGTCAGGGTCTCGTCTGAAAACTTGACTAAGGATGGATCTGCTTTCAAGCTCATGTGGCTGTTGGAAGCCTTGAGTTCCTGGTGGGCAGCTGGACTGGGGTCCTCCGTTCCTTGCTGGCTGTCGGCCTGAGGCTGCTTCAGCTCCTTGTCGGTGGGGGTTCTCTGAAGGGCAGATCACGATATACGGCAGCTTATTTCATCAAAGCCAATGAGGAGAGTCTACAGAGAGCATCTGCTAGCAAGATGGAAATTAGAACCCTGTGTAGTCAATTCACAAATGAAATCACTGCTGCCATATGTCATTGGTCCCACCCACACTCAAGATAAGTGGATGGTGTGGGTGTGAACTCCAGTGAAGGTGGGCAGGCATCACTGGGGCCATCTTGGAATCTTTCCGCCACAGATGGGATCTGTAGTGTGAAGTTTTGATTTCATCTGAGCTGTTCTTTGTTTTGGGTTGTAGTAGGTACTTCAAGCTCAACTGAGGGATTCACATAGAGTGTAGCCATGTTCCTCTAAACAAGGCGAGGAGGGACTTCCTCTATGGAGGGTGTGGCCAACTCCAGCTCCTTTTGCCTTGGACCACTTGTATGTTTACCAGATACATGTGATCAGTGGCTGCACAGATTGAAGTCTTTGTTTCATTGACAGAATCAACGAATTTCTGACTTAGGCAAAATTTCATAAGGAGACGTGGAGATGAAGGAAACCAGGTGTTCCGGGGCTTCACATGTGGCAGAGGGACCAGAAGGCACGGTCTCCCTTCTGTCTAAGCTACAGTTACAGACAGTGGGGCTTAAACTCGTGAACTCACTGCCTGTCTGTGAGGCCAAGGACAGAGGGAGGAACATAGAGGGAAATAAAAAGTGCAGGTGACATAACGAGGGAGGGTCCACATGTCCTGGGAAAGGAGGACCAGGGCCCCTCAAGCTGGGGTGACAGACATGAAGCTAAGTATATGGAGACTCTGGAAAATGCCCTGAGGGGTCACACCATCGTTATGACCATCAGGATTTACTGATCAACTAGAAGTAATTCCTGCTGATGGCTAAGTCCCAGAGACACAGAACGGTGGGGTCCCATAGGGGCACAAATGGCTGTGAGAAAAAAGGGCACTGGAGGGGCATAGTGCACGGCTGAGACAAGACACAGCTGATGCTCAGCGTCCTCCTGGCCCAGTGTCAGATGCTTTGCTATCTACGAGTTAAAATAAGAACTTGAAGCAAGCCTCCTTTTCCCACTAGGGGCGAATGCTATTCTACCTTGGTCTCCCCTGATTTCAGTTTCTTGAACCTAACTCTGTTTAACTTGTGTGTAAGGAAAGCACTTCCTTGTCTGTATAGTCACCTGAAGTGGAATAACGCATAAGGAAATTCAGTAGCTGTCATTGGTTTATCTGGGATGATTAGAGTTCGAGGTGCTGAAAGTTATTTTTGACTTGACTTTGTCCATTGGCCTCTGTATTCTTGCATAAGCATCCATCAACTCACAAGTAACCAAGTTTTGAAAAGTTGGTGATAAATTGCTGGTCGGACAATGGTGGTGAAAGCAGACTCTGGCAATTTGGTTGCAGTTAACTTGGTTACAGAAGAGCATGCCTCTTCCAGCCATGGTGCTATGGTGACTGCCTTTTTTCTTCCACGATAAGTCCAAGCTGAGAAAGTGCTGTCACGTATATTAGCATATTCTCCCAACCACCTTCTGAATTTGGTGGTATTACCCCATTGTACAGATGCAAAGTCTGAGGCTTGTGAAGGTTCTCCAAACAGCTCTTACTGGCTTGTTCTAGCCTCCTTCACTCTTTTTAAGTCATAGGGAAGGAAAGAAAACTAAAGAGTAAATTAATTAAAAAAGAGAGAGAGAAGGTAGAAGAGATGCAAGTAGAGACATTGAAAAATTGGAAGGTGCCACCAGCAGCAACCTTGGTGTTGGGCTCCTGGCTTAGAAGCTGGATGAGGCAGCAACAGCCAGACCACCTCCTTCTCTCCCAGGACCAGACAGTCACATCGTTTGAGAACATTTTGTATTATGAAGTGTAGAGATAAGGCTTACTGAACACAACTTTTTTGTTCAGCCTCATTTTCTCATTTGTTGTAACCATTTCAGCTCACCGTGCCAGCTTTACGTGTTGATCATAGACTATACACGTTAATATTGATTATGGCCAACATTATGCCAAACAGTTAATATCTGTAAAAACTCATTTATTATTCACACGATCAGAGGGGGCAGGTCATTGTTCCCAGTCACAGAAGAGAATGTTGAGACACAGATTGATTTGCTCAGAGTCTTTCAGTCAGGACAGAACCATCCCTACCAGCTCATGTCATTAGCTACCATTACCAACGAGACTAAGATTTTCCCGAGAGGAACAGTTTCCTGCCCTTTCAATGTTGGTTTTTTGTTTTTTGTTTTTTTTTTTTAATTGGAGTATAGTTGCTTTACAGTGAATGTCAGTTTGTTTTTAATTTGGTGTTGAGAATTTCCAAACAATGTTGCACTTTTTTTTTTTTTTTTGGTCAGTGCTTTTCAAGGTGAAGGAATTTTTTTTTTTTTAATGTGGGCCATTTTTTTGGTCTTTTATTAAATTTGTTACAATATTGGTTTTGTTTTGTTTTTTTTACTGTTTTATTTTTTGACCACAAGGCATGTGGGATTTTAGCTCCCAGATCAGGGATGAAACCTGCACCCTCTAGGGGCATTGGAAGCTCAGAGTATTAACCACCAGACCGCCAGGGAAGTCCCAAGGTAAAGAAATTTGAAGTAGATAAAAAGCAGGAGTCAGGTTACTCTCCCAGCATCTTTACGTTGTATTGCAAGATGTGTACGCGTATGAAGCCATGCTAAAACACAGCTATTCTTGGTTTAGTAACTGTAGGTTTTTTTGTTTCTTTAGTGTGTAATGTCCTACTGCTCCTTCTTAAATAAAAAAAAAATCCATAATCAAGGCTTACATCTCTACTCTGGAATCTTGGCTCCAAATCAGTTACACCACATAGCTTGATGGAGAACAGCACTGCTTCTGTTTTTTAATAGGGCTCTGAGCTTGATTTCCTTATATACTTAAAAGCAAATTTTATGCAGATTTCAGTGTATGGAGAGTCTGATGGGTAATGCATATTAGTTCGATCATGGTAAAGTAGCTCTGATTCAGAAATAGAGTTTGCTTATGAAATTTAAGGTTTTCTCAGTTAAGTTACTGGAATTTTTTTTTTTTGCTTTTTATTGAAATCTCAGAAAACATTGCCATCTGACTCTTTCAGATTATGCCAAAGCTTAAACTTTTACCGAGGCATGACATTTCCTTCCACCTCTTCGTGAAAACAACAGTTATTATATAAAATAGAATTATTTTTTTTGGCCACACTATGCAGTTTGCAGTATCTCAGTTCCCTGATCAGGGATTAAACACAGGCCACAGCAGTGAAAGCCCAGAATCCTAACCACTAGGCCACCAGGGAACCCCCTAGAATATAATTTTATGTATTAAAATTTGTGTCATGCTTCAGTAGATTTCCTGGAGAGGATGTGACTTTATGATGTTAGAAAGAAACAAACTTAGGTTCTGAGATACATAAGCCATTGTTGATCAGCAAAAGCATATATTCTTCCCCTGTTTCTAGGACCTTTTATGTTTCATAATTGGATGTAGTCTGATGTTGCCTTCTGCTTTACCTTAGCTCCTGTAAAAACTTGTTTGAAGTGCTTGAAAACTGCCAAGTTTATATACTTTCTCACTGCGCATTTGCCAAAATAACTGTTTCACTAAGTCCTCCTTATCTAAATTCTATTACCCATTTTCCTGACCTTCAGAGACTGAGGTAGCAGTTCTCAAAGCGTGGTCCAGAGACCCCGGGAACTTCCCAGAACACTTTGGGGGTGCCTGTGAAGTCAGTTTTTTAGAATAATACAAAAATAATTTGTATCTTTCATTATCTTACAAGTGTACTGTGCAGTCTTCCAGAGGTTAAATGGAATGTGAGCTTATATATTCTTTGGCTTTAAAATTTCGAATTTAATTTCTAATACAATAAATACAGATAAATATAATCCATGTATCAGATATGCAGATGACACCACCCTTATGGCAGAAAGTGAAGAAGAACTAAAGAGCCTCTTGATTAAAGTGAAAGAGGAGAGTGAAAAAGTTGGCTTAAAACTCAACATTCAGAAAACTAAGATCATGACACCTGGTCCCATCAGTTCTTGGCTAATAGATGGGGAGACAGTGGACACAGGGGCTGACTTTATTTTTCTGGACTCCAAAATCACTGCAGATGGTGATTGCAGCCATGAAATTAAAAGACGCTTGCTCCTTGGAAGGAAAGTTATGACCAACCTAGATAGCATATTAAAAAGCAGAGACATTACTTTGCCAACAAAGGTCCATCTAGTCAAGGCTATGGTTTTTCCAGTGGTCATGTATGGATGTGAGAGTTGGACTGTGAAGAAAGCTGAGCGTCGAAGAAATTGATGCTTTTTGAACTGTGGTGTTGGAGAAGACTCTTGAGAGTCCCTTGGACTGCAAGGAGATCCAACCAGTCCATCCTAAAGGAGATCAGTCCTGGGTGTTCATTGGAAGGACTGATGTTGAAGCTGAAACTGCAATACTTTGGCCACCTCATGCAAAGAGTTGACTCATTGGAAAAGACCCTGATGCTGGGAGGGATTGGGGGCAGGAGGAGAAGGGGACAACGGAGGATGAGATGGTTGGATGGCATCACCAACTTGATAGACATGAGTTTGGGTAAACTCCGGGAGTTGGTGATGGACAGGGAGGCCTGGCGTGCTGCAGGTCATGGGGTCGCAAAGAGTCAGACACGACTGAGTGACTGAACTGAACTGAACTGAACTGATAACCCATGTAAACAAAACTCTTTGGGAGTATTAAATAATTTTTAAGACCATAACAAAGTTCCAGACCAAAATCTTTGAGAACTGCAGCTTTAAGGATGTCTACCAGACAAAAAAAAAGATTTTGATTTAGTGATTTCACGATATGAATGTTCAATGAATAAGAATTGTGCTGCAAAAGCATATTTTGCTCCAAAAAGGAGTTGGCAAGCTTTATTCCTCATTTCTGAATGCTCTTTATGAACAGAGAGGATGTATCCTGTTACTATCATGAGATAATCTCATTCTCTGAAGCTCATTTTATTTTATTTCATTTCATTTATTTTGAGCTGTGGCATGCAGGATCTTAGTTCCCCAACCAAGGATCAAACCTGTGCCCCATGCAGTGGAAGCACAGAGTCTTAACCACTGGACCACAAGGGAAGTCCTGATATCATTGATTGTTATTGAATCAATAACAAATGCAAAAACAGTCTAATGTTGAGAAAGGCTATTTGAAATTTATCAAGGTCATCCTCATAGCAGAAAATAACCTTTTCAAATGACTGCAGTATACATGCAGTATGGTTTTGGTCTTCCTACCAGCATTTCAAAATGTATATTTATCTCATTTAACACCATTTAGCAATCACATAGGTTTCCCTCTTCCCACAAATTGCAGTGTAGAAATGCTCTAAATAACTAAAATTGGCTTACAAAAACAAAAGGAAAATACTGGTTTCATGCCTGGCTTGCACCTGAATGCTAGGCCATAGAAATGCCATCTCTTCAGAGCTGACAGTGACTTTTTTCCATGTCTGCAGCCTTCACCTCACCTTATTGAGTAAATGATTGTGCTAAAAACCTAAGAATTTGTGCATTCATTCATTCATTCAACACCTATTCAGGCCATTATAAACTGTGGAAAATTCTGAAAGAGATGGGAATACCAGACCACCTGACCTGCCTCTTGAGAAACCTATATGCAGGTCAGGAAGCAACAGTTAGAACTGGTCATGGAACAACAGACTGGTTCCAAGTAGGAAAAGGAGTACGTCAAGGCTGTATATTGTCACCCTGCTTATTTAACTTATATGCAGAGGACATCATGAGAAACGCTGGGCTGGAAGAAGCACAAGCTGGAATCAAGATTCCCGGGAGAAATATCAATCACCTCAGATATACAGATGACACCACCCTTATGGCAGAAAGTGAAGAGGAACTAAAGAGCCTCTTGATGAAAGTGAAACAGGAGAGTGAAAAAGTTGGCTTAAAGCTCAACATTCAGAAAACTAAGATCATGGCATCTGGTCCCATCACTTCATGGGAAATAGATGGGGAACAGTGGAAACAGGGCTGACTTTATTTTTGGGGGCTCCAAAATCACTGCAGATGGTGACTTGCAGCCATGAAATTAAAAGATGCTTACTCCTTGGAAGGAAAGTTATGACCAACCTAGATAGCATATTAAAAAGCAGAGACATTACTTTGCCAACAAAGGTCCATCTAGTCAAGGCTATGGTTTTTCCAGTGGTCATGTATGGATGTGAGAGTTGTACTGTGAAGAAAGCTGAGCGCCAAAGAATTGATGCTTTTGAACTGTGGTGTTGGAGAAGACTCTTGAGAGTCCCTTGGACTGCAAGGAGATCCAACCAGTCCATCCTAAGGAGACCAGTCCTGGGTGTTCATTGGGAAGGACTGATGCTGAAGCTGAAACTGCAATACTTTGGCCACCTCATGCAAAGAGTTGACTCATTGGAAAAGACCCTGATGCTGGGAGGGATTGGGGGCAGGAGGAGAAGGGGACAACGGAGGATGAGATGGTTGGATGGCATCACCAACTTGATAGACATGAGTTTGGGTAAACTCCGGGAGTTGGTGATGGACAGGGAGGCCTGGCGTGGTGCAATTCATGGGGTCGCAAAGAGTCAGACACGACTGAGTGACTGAACTGAACTGAAGCCTTAGATGGAAGCTGGGACCTGGAGATTTCAGGTCCTTTAGCTTTGTTGTTGTTTAGTTGCTAAGTCGTGTCCAAATCTTTTGTGACCCCATGGACTATACCCCACCAGGCTCCTCTGTCCATGGGATTTCCCAGTCAAGAATACTGGAATGGGTTGCCATTTCCTTCTCCAGGGGATCTTCCCAACCCAGGGATCAAATCCATGTCTCCTGCATTGACAGGTGGATTCTTTACCACTAGCTACCTGGGAAGCCCCTCTTTGGCTTTGAGATCCACAGAAATGCTGGAAGTCTGAGTGTTCTGTTAAATGTTAAGGACTTAAATTCTTTTAATTTAGAGTATTAAACTATTTTAGGTTCATTATGGTGTCTTTATAGAATTCTGTAAATCATAACTGAGTAGCACATAGTAAATACTTAGCTAAGGACTGTTGGGTCTGTAAATACAAAGAACATCTCTCCCTTCTCTTCCCAACATGAATCAGTAATTGACCAGCATTCCTTGTCACAGAACCATAGTAACCTCAACAGGACTACTGACATCCATTGGCATTCAAGATGAAAACCCATTTTCCACCTTGGTCTTCTGTAACCACCACTCTGGGGGCATGCAGGAATTGTGATGATCTAATCTTAGAGGCAGTTTCTAATTTAAAAGTGCTCAGAAATAATTTAGGACAGATTAGGTAGAATAGGAGTATTTATATACAAGTTATTTGCCACTTAAAAATTTATCCAGTATTTCTTCAAGGAAAAAAAAGTATCAAGTTAACTAGAAGAACTGAACTTGTTTTTGTAGTTCAGTTCAGTCACTCAGTCGTATCCGACTGTTTGCAACCCCATGGACTGCACAATGCCAGGCTTACCTGTCCAT
Organism: Cervus canadensis; assembly: GCF_019320065.1. Lineage (NCBI taxonomy): Eukaryota > Metazoa > Chordata > Mammalia > Artiodactyla > Cervidae > Cervus > Cervus canadensis. The sequence continues at coordinate 31,650,450 of NC_057395.1, read as the reverse complement.
TACCAACTCCCGGAGCTTGCTCAAACTCATTTGTGAGTATTAAGAGTTTTGTCTTTGTACAGACAAGGGATGTAGTGAGTTTTCTCACTTCTGGTGTCAAGTGTCCTGGTATCTGGACTCTTCTTATAGTTGACGTCTTAAGCTCTTTTAAGGATAAGTACTTGAACAAATAAATCCAGATGGGGCCGTGTCCCGACCTTTGAGGGTTTGTCATTCCTATTTGTTGTTTTTGTTCAGTCACTCAGTTGTGTCTGACTCTTTGCAACCCCGTGGACTGCAGCACGTCGCCAGGCTTCCCTGTCCTTCACGATCTCCCAGAGTTTGTTCAAACTTATGTCCGTTGAGTCGATGATGCCATCCAACCCTATGGCTTTATGTAAAAACTGTGACTTATGAGATGAAGGATTCAGATGAGTATTATGATCACCTTTTAATCAAAAGATGGCATGAGACACTAGGGCCAGTACTTGGCAATTAGCCATTCGTTCTTGGTAACTAAAATGCTTGCCTTCCCATATTGACTGATATGATTGACTTTTCTTTCATTTTTGTTGCTCATGAGAACAAAATAGCTACATCTTACTCATGGGCTATTGGACAAGATGAGTTTCTCAGCCATTCCCAATTGTGTTTTCAAAATGTCAGACATGGCAGTCTTTAGAGCGTGCTACTCCAGAACACACGCTGGGATTGTTCTGCCCTGTTATGCAGGCTGGCAGGCCCCAGCTTTTTGTTCCTAGGGACTAGTTTCATGGAAGATAATTTTTCCACAGACAGGGGTAGGGGGCAGGTGGTTTCAGGATGATTCGAGTACATTATATTTATTGTGCAGTTTATTTCTATTATTATTACATCAGCTTCACCTCAGATCATCAGGCGTTAGATCTCAGAGCTGTTTAATTTCTTGGCGTGGGTATATGGGTGGATTTGTAGTGTTCCCATTGGTTTTGTTTGGGTCATAGGCAATACTAACCAAAGACCTGGTACACAAAGATAGGATAGAACACATTGTGTAGCTTATGTACTAAACTAATACATCTCAAGCTTTGTGTGTATACAAATCACCAGAGGATTTTGTGAAATTGCTCATTCTGCCCTGGCAGATCTGGGGCAGGCCCAGGATTCTGCATTTCTAACAAGCTGCCCTGGGATGCTGATAATGTTGGTTTGGGGACCACACTGGCTCCAAGTTTGTTTAGTCCTCTTATTTAAACCTCCCCATTGGTTTCGTGTTCACCCCAACAGGTTACAAAAACTTCAGGCTTGAGGCCAATGGAACCAAGAGATATCAAAGCTGTTCAAGAACTAACCAACACATACCTGAAGCAGTTTCATCTAGCCCCGGTGATGGATGAAGAGGAAGTAGCCCACTGGTTCCTCCCTCAAGAGCACATCATTGACACTTTTGTAGTGGAGGTAAAGATAAGGTGATAAGACAGTACAGAAAAGTATGCAAATACTATGCGATTGAGTCCATTTTCCAGAAGGATCCTAGAGTACCCATCTCCTTCCTCTCTGTCCATGACTCACTGCTTCTATAGCAGGTTTCTGCTCACTCTCTTAGAACAAGCTGTTCTTACAGTTTCCATTCCTGGCACAAGGGCACACTTTTAGTATTTAATAATGGGAAATCAGGATACTGCTCTGGTGTTGCCTGTGTGATTAATTGTTTCTCTCAGTTTTGAAAAGGCCAGTTTGGATGACCTCATTAGAGATGAATGTGTCGCAAAATTTAATACTGTTTTGCTTTGCAAAACTGGTTGGAATTGGACTGCCTTTGTTCAAGATGGCATAATTCAATCACTTCATTCAACCTTGTCTTCTTGATTTGTTAAAGTTTTTTATAGGCTGAATACTAATACTTTGTACTGTGGTCTGTTTCTGCGTTCTCCATTCTGTTCTGTTGATCTCTGTCTATTCCCCTACCAATATCACACTGTCTTAATTAATCTGTAGCTCTATAGTAAGCCTTGTTATCAGGTAGAGTGATTCTTCCCATTTCATTTTTCTTTGTCAAGATTGTTTTAGCTAATGTAATTCCTTGCTTTTGCATATAAATTTTAAGAATAAGTTTGTCTTAATTTATGAAAGACCTTTCCAGGATTGTTACAATAATTACATGATATTCAGCAGGATTACATTAATTTAGGGAGAATTAACATGTCTTCCAATCCATGAACATGATATGTCTCCGTTTATTTAGGTCTTTTAAATTTTATTTTATCAGCAGTCTTTAATTTTCAGCATCCAGATCCTACACATTAAAGTTCCGTTTTCCACATGTTCCTTGTTAGTATGTAGAAATGTAATTGGTTTTTCTGTGATGCTCCTGTATCCTGCAACCTTGCTGAAATCACATAGTAGTTCCAGGAGTTTATTTGGAGATTTCTTGGGGTTTTTACATGGATAATTGTGTCATCTACAAATAGAATCAGTTTTACTTCTTCCCTTCCCATCTGTATGCATTTTCTTTCTTTCTCTTGCCTATTGCAGGGGCTAGATCTTTTGGTACTTCATTACATAAGAGTGGTGAAGGTTGGCATCTTTGCCTTGTTCCTGATATTAGCGGAAGAGCATTTGGTCTTACCCCATGACTCTTACCCCATGATATTAGCAGTCAGTTTTTCATGGATGCTCCTTATCAATGTGAGAAAATTTCCAACTTGCTGAGAGTTCTCATCATAAATGGATGTTGGATTTTGTCCAGTGCCTTTTCTGCTTCAGTTGATATAATCATATGGTTTTTCTTCTTTAGTCTGTTGATATGGTATATTCATTTACTTATTTTCAAATGTTTGACCACCTCACATAGGAAAATTACCCTCTTGGTTATTGTGTATAATTCTTTTTGTACATTATTGGATTTGGAGTGCTAATATTTCATTGAGTATTTCCTGAGTTCATGAGAGATACTGATCTGCAGTTTCTTTTTTTTACTGTCTTTGTTTGGTTTCTGTATCAGGAAACCACTGACCTCATAAGAGGAGTTGGGAAGTGTGACCTCCTCTTCTATTTTCTAGAAGAAACTATATAGAACTGGTGTTCATTCCTTAAATGTTTGCTAGAATTCTCCAGTTGAACCCATCTAACCTTAGAAAATTCTTTCTCATTGTCTGCTAATACAGGCAGACCTCATCTTATCACCCATTGTTTTATTATACTAGTCAGATAGTGCATTTTTAACAAATTAACAGTTTATGGTAACCCTGTTGGTGCCATTTTTTCCAACAGCATTTGCTGACTTTGTCTCTCAATAATTTTGGTAATTCTTGCAATATTTCAAATTTTTTCATTATGATCATATGTATTATGGTGATCTTTGATGTTACTGCTTTGAAGTTCAAATGATGATTAGCATTTTATAGCAATAAAGCATTTTTTAGCATTTTATAGCAATAAAGTATTTTTTTTAAGTATTTTAAAATTAAGGTATGTATATTGTTTTCTAGACTTAATGCTGTTGCACACTAATAGACTACAGTATAGTGCAAAAAGAACTTGCATATAAACTGGGAAAAGAAAAAAATTCACGTGACTCACTTTATTGCAATATTTGCTTTATCGAGGGGGTCTGGAACCAAACATGCAATATTTCCAAGGTGTGCCTGTATAGCCACTCCTACTTTTTTCAAATTCACGTTTGCATGATATATCTGTTTCAGTCCTTTTACTTTCAGCCCATCTGTGTCACTGAATGTGAAGTGATACTTGGGCCACGTTTCCTTATGTACTCTGCAGAATTTCTTCTGATTGGTGTGTTCTGACTATTTACATCTGATGATAATTGATATATTAGAGCTTAAGTCTTCCATATTATAAAATATTTTCTGTTTGTTTCTTCTGGCTCTTGTCCCTCTCCTTTTCCTTGCCTGCCTATCCACCATTTTTGGATCTGTCTTGATTTATTTATAGTGCATTTGAGTATATTTGTATAGGCCTTATCTGAGTATGGAACTTCCCAGGTGGTGCAGTGGTAAAAAAAAAAAAATTCACCTGCCAATGCAGGAGACACAAGAGATGTGGGTTAGATCCCTGTATTGGGGAGATCCCCTGGAGAAGGAAATGGCAACCCACTCCAGTACTCTTGCCTGGAAAATTCCATGGACAGAGGAGCCTGGTAGGCTACAGTCCATGGGGTCCCAAAGAGTTGGACATGACTGAGTGACTTCACTCTAGTATTCCTGCCTGGAAAATTCCACAGAGGAGCCTGGTGGGCCACATTTATGGGGTCAAAAAGAGTGCTTGTGCTTGAACACAAGCAAGCAAGCATTTGAGTATTATAGTATATAGATATAAATTATCAGTCCTCTGGTATCCACATTGTACCACTTCAAGTGATTTTACTTCCATTTAGGTCTCTTTACTGTCTCAAAATATCACCATCTTGAGTATCTTGAGATTTCCTCTCTATTTGAAGGATGTTCTTTGGCCACTGTTAAAGGTATGTCTGCTGGCAACGAATTCTTCTAGTTTTCATTTGTCTGAGAATGTCTTTATTTGCCCTTCTTTCCTGAAAGAAGCTTTACCAGATACAGAATTCACAATTGATCGTTCTTTTCATTCAGCTCTTGAGCCACTTGCTTCTGGCCTCTGTGGTTTCAGGTGAGCAGCCTATTGTCATTTGAATTAGTATTTCCCTGTAGGTAATGAGTTGTTTTTCTGTGGCTACTTTTAAGATCTCTGTCTTTAACTTTGGGAAATTTTATGATGATGTGGATTTCTTTTGGCTCATCCTCTTAGAGTTCACTTGGCTTCTTGAACCTTCTTAAATCTCTGCCAACTCTGGGAAGTTTTCAGTCATTGTCTCTTTCAGCCCCGCATTTTCTTCTTTCCTTCTGGGTCTCCAGTGATATGAACGGTGAATCTTTTATTGCTGCCTCACAGATCCCTGAGGCTTAGTTTTTTTTTCAGTCTGTTTTCCCTCTCTTGTTTCAGATTGGGTAAATTCTGCTGGATTCTTCAAGTTCAGTGATTCTATCATGTCATCTCCACTCTGCTACTGAGCCCATTCAGTGATTTTTTTTCCTCTAATTTCTGCTATGGTATTTTAAAATCCTTAACAAAGCAGAAAATCTAGGCCTTTAAGTCATCTCTAATACTTGAGCTGCTAATACAGCACAGTAAAGAATCAGTTTAGCTTAACATCTTTAATTTTTAATGTCTGAAAAAAAGGATTAATGAATCAGAAGCACTCAAAAAGCAAATAAATCCATCCCTCTGGAAATTTCTGCTAAAACAAATGCTAGCAATGACATATGTGGTCTAGCCTCTGCAGCTCTATCATTCAAATATAGCTTGAATTCTACGCAGACTTTCCTAGTTACCACATACATACCTAGTTACCACAGCTAACTGAAACAACCCAAACAGTATTGACTAATTTCTTGTATTGAAGGGTGTACCAGTGATGGTGAACAAACACCATCTTTTTTGCATCCCTTTTGATATCTGATAGCTTCAGATTTTCTCAGTCATTCATATACGTATACTTTGGTGCAGAACCAATGCCTTTTACAAGCTTCTAAAAAAAAAAAACTCCCAAACTCTATCCCGCTTCACTTTAAGCTGATAAAATTCTTGCTTTGTGCAAAGAAGATGTTAGATGTCACACAGTATCCTTGAGTTGGAAAAGGTAGCATCCTGATCCTTAATGCTCTTATTCCTGCAAAAACAATGAATTGACTTTTATCACTGTCCCTATAAGTCTGTAGTCAATCAGAGAGAAGCATTCCTTCTTAAGAACTTGCTGCCAGGCACCAGCGAGCACTTAGGCTGAAGCACAGCCCCACGCCTTTCCCTGGCCGCTGCCTGGCACGCAGTACGGGCCCCGTGTCAGACCTGGAGGATGGAGCAGGGGCAGTTGCTCTCCATTCTGGTGGAAAGCTATGGTGCAAGTCAGAGATTATGAAGTGAGCTTAAGTGCCTGGATGACACTTGTTTGAGGAGATGTTTATTTGACGTTACCTTTGTTCTTTAGAACTCCAGTGGTAAACTAACTGACTTCCTGAGCTTCTACACACTCCCCTCCACAGTCATGCACCACCCGGCTCACAAGAGCCTCAAAGCTGCCTACTCCTTCTACAACATCCACACGGAGACACCCCTGCTGGACCTCATGAGCGACGCGCTCATCATCGCCAAGCTGGTAGGTGACTCACTCCTGGCTGTCCTGTGTGTGCGTCTCCAGATGTGTATATAAATATCTTGTATTTTCTTCCCCACGGGGGAATTCATTTGAGATATTTCACTGTTGACCATCAGTCAAAAGAACTATTTTGATAAGAGGTTTCTTTAAAAAACTTTAGTAGACTGTTTTCATCATCAGCTCTATTGTAACTTAACCAAAAAGACATTTTGTACAAATCAGAAACTTTTAACCCTTATATAAAAGTACATGGGACTTTCCTGGTGGTCCTGTGATTAAGACTTCGTTTTCTAGAGCAGAGGATGCAGGTTTGATCCCTGGTCGGGGAGCTAAGATCCCCCATGCCTTGTGGCCAAAAAACCAAAACATAAAACTGAAGCAATATTTTAACAAATTCAATAAAGACTTTTAAAAGGTGGTCCATATAAAAAAATCTTTAAAAAAAGTAAAAAACATAAAATTCATAATATAAGGAATATAAGGAAATTACATGATCCCTATATACAGGCATATACCTTGGAGATATTGTGGGTTCAGTTCCAGACAGTTCCGGATCACTTCAATAAAGCAAGTATTGTGATAAAATGAGCCACATGAATTTTTGGTGTCCTAGTGCATATAAAAAAACAATTCAGAAGTTATCTTCACACAATAGTGTGGTCTGTTAAGTATGCAGTAATAACTAAATAACTTAGAGATCTTGATTTTAAGTATTTTGTTCCCGAAAAAAAATGCTATCCATCATCTGAGCCTTCAGTGAGTTATATTCTTAACATCAGAGATCACAGATCACTGTAACAACTATAATAATAATGAAAGAGTTTGAAGTATTACAGTAATTACCAGAATGGAACAGAGACATGAAGTGAGCAGATTCAGTTGGAAAAATGGCCCTGATAGACTTTCTCAGTGCGGGGTGGTCACAGACCATCAATTTGTAAAAAACACGGAATCTGTGAAACACAATAAAATGAGATCTGCCTGTATGGGGAAAATGTGAGTGTTGTGGTACAGTGACTAACTGGCAGTAGCAAGTTTTTTTATTCAACTAAATAGTCTGTGAATTTTAAAATTAAGAAATTTAATTAATAAAATTATTAAGAGGATTTAAAACAAAAAGAGTTAAATTCAAAATGTGCCTTAATGGATTTGCATTATTTTTTACTTCCTCAGTATAGTAGTTAGGATGATTGTTAAATTCTTGCTACAAATAAAACATTTTCTTTTCAAAGGTAACAGAAATCAGCAGATGTAAATATTTGGATATAAGTACTGAATGAGAAAATATTGCCTATGAGAAATCGGGAGCTACACATCAAAAGTGTTTTCCTTGTATTCTTCTAGTATTTGATCATTGGAAACATTTTTTTTTTTAATCTATTAGAAGTGGACCCCAAAATCAGCATTTGCCTTTGATTCTTTGATCTTGTAGCTCATTTTCAACTACCTCCTCCCAAAAAGGCTAGTAATAAGTTATTTAAAGTAAAACCCCTGAGAAATAGAAATGCAGGTACTTCATCTGTGTCACATTTTGCATAGTATTAACTAGTACTTTTTTAATTCTGTTTTTAGTATTAAAATGTAACTAAATTTATTTCCCAGTATTAGCCCAAGACAAATACACAATTTCTAGTCTTTACAGGTTTGGTTTCTTGGCTGTAGGTTCAGGTAAGTCAGAACTTAGAAAGGCCAGTAACAGTTCTGGTGATGGGGCCATCTAGACAACTGTTTCCTTCAAAAACTGGGGCAAGCTTTGCGCAGTGGCAGTATCGTAGCCAATGAGGTTTATCCAAGGCGCAATTATTGGTCATTGAAAACCTTTCCCAAAAACTGGGGCAAAACATTTCTTGAACCTTAATATTTTTTTGTCACTATTAGCCATCAGACTGTATTTTTTGATTCAGCGTTTCTGGAAAATCTTGTTGATTCCATCATATTCACGGCTTTCTAGTTTAATAAGATAGTTGTGACCTGAATTATTAACGCATAGTATATATTGCAGACATTAAACCTCATTATAAATGCATATTCAATTCAAGCTACTAGTAGGAGAATGAAATGTTATACTGAAATGCATCATACACAAAATACTCTAAACTTTTAATGCTTTAACATTTTAAAAAATTTTTTACATTGACAGAAAGGATTTGATGTATTCAATGCACTAGATTTGATGGAAAATAAGACATTCTTGGAAAAACTCAAGTTTGGCATAGGCGATGGCAATTTACAGTATTACTTGTACAACTGGAGGTGTCCAGGGACAGAGTCTGAAAAGGTGAGTGAAGTTGATGAGTCTTTGTAAACTTGATAAACTTAACCTGCAAAACCTCATACTTGCTTCTCATCAGAGTGTTGAGAGGTTTTTAGTCTTTTTGTTTTTAGTAGTTTTTTAAAAATATACATCTATGGGACTTCCCTAGCAGTCCAGTGGTTAAGGCTCCGCACTTCCACGGCAGAAGGCAGAGGTTCAATCCTTGGTCGGGGAAGTAAGATCCCACGTGCCAAAAAAAAATTTAATAATAAAAAAATAAAAGAATAAAATAAAAATATACATCTATTATACTACATTATGATTTTTCTTTCTCACTTGTGTTTACTATTCCATCTCTTCCCTCCCCTTAGGTTGGACTCGTATTACAGTAGATGGATATTTCTGTTGATATTTCTAGAACTCTGACATCATCATTTGTTAATACCCTAGTTAAAGATTCCTGGAACTGCCATTCCAAAGAAGAATAAAAGCACAACTTTAAGTGACATCGAAGTGTCAGTAACAGAAGAGATGGAAAAGCATCCATTTGTGACCACACATGTAGAACACATTTCTAGCTGACATTAACATCCATCCTTTTTTCCCACTGTTGACCCATTTGTAGGAGGGATGCAAAGAGGGTAAAGACCACATTCCTCTGGTTTTCAGCCTTCTGGCTGTCTCTTGATGAAGACGAAGGTGTTTCTTCCTCTCTCTAGAAAAGGGACCCCTTTTCTATGAACTGAACAGAAGTCACAGAATTGTGTCAGAAAATCTTTGCCACTGTGTGGAGATACACTGCTGCTTTTCTGTTTATGAAGTGATGGTCTGTGGATCCACGTAGCAGAATGAGGGAGCCACTCGGAAAGTGTTTACTTACATCACTGTACACGATCTCATTGGAACCAGCACTTCTGTAACTCAGTGACACACAGTGGGTGTTAAAGTGAAGAGCAAGATAAAAATGTCCTGGGACTCTCTTATTTCTCAAGAAGTCAAGTTGCCAAATCAGTAAACACACAAATTGTACTTGGATCTCCAGCAGGACGATGGATTGGTTCCAAAGCAAGGTTTGGGGCAGACATGAAGTGTGCTCTCTGAAGAGTGTACACCCCTGCCAAACCAGACTTCTGCTCCTGCACAGATTCTAGTTTCTTCTCAGCAACAGCCGGGATATGTGAGGAAAAGGAAATCAAAGCCCGCAAGTCAGAATACATGCCCAGAGGAGTTCATTAGTGCCATCAGGACACTGAGAGTTTGAATGTTTTTTATTACTTATGCAGAATTGCACATATTCCTCTACACTGACTCTAACTTACCATGAAAGCTGTCCTGCCCTAGGAAGATGTCTTATTTGTAAATAAGTCTCATAGTTTTATTACTGATGGTGTTTTTATCTAGGATTTGAAAAACTTCTCAGTGTGCATAAATACGTATATATACTGCCAACAGTCCAAGGGGGAAAGATGCTGGATGAGGCCACCTCAACTGGCCTCGGCTCAAATACCACAAAGTAGATACTTCCTGCCTTTACGTACCAGTGCCTCGGCCGTTCGGTCCATAAACATCTAGTTCCCTTAGACAACAGGATGGCCTTCCTTCATGTTATACGTGGTCAAAGGAAACAATCATACCTTATACCAGGCAGGAGCTGGCAACCTGTGGCCCGTGAACTAAACTCAGCCCATCGCCGCCTTCTGTACAGCCCAGGAGCTAAGAGTGGTGTTTATATTTTTTTGAATGGTTGAGGAAAAAAAACAAAAAAATAACATTTTGTGACACAAAATTTACAGGAAATTCAGATGTCAGCATCCATAAATAAAGTGTTGTGGGAACATGGCCATGGTCATTCATTTGTGTTGCCTGTGTGTGGCTGCCTTACTCTACAAAATACAGAGTTAAGAACTGTTCTGACAGAGACTATGAACCCAAAGGCCTAACACATTTACAGCCTGGCCCCTTACAGAAACAAATTCTGTCGCCCCTGATTTCCCCTAAGGAGCTGAAAGCAAATTTCTGAAGCTTCTGGTCATCCAGTAGGCCAGCTCACAGCTGTGATGCCCTGGGACCTCCACTAGGGGGTGCACGTGGGCCCCCTAGAAAGTGAAAGTGAAGTCGCTCAGTCCTAGCTGAGTCTTTCTGACCCAATGGACTGTAGCCCATCAGGATCCTCCCTCCATGGGATTCTCCAGGCAAGAATATGCCCTGGGACCTCCACTAGGGGGTGCACATGGGCCCCCAAGTCCTCCCTAATTGAGGACAAGTGCTGTTTTCCTCCTTGAAGGCCCAAGGTTAGATCTCTCATATATGATGATTCAAAGCCAGTTGCACTACCATTTTTTTTCCTAACAGGAGCAGGATGGCTTCAGAAGCAAAAGTGAACCAATTCACTGAAACACCAGAATTAAGTAAATGAGATTTTTAACTTAATCTGCAGAAGAGGTTCCAGTTGAGAATCATGTCCCACTCATTTTTATGGCAGCCTTATATGAAGTAGGTTTTCAAAAAATCACTTGATTGCCCCTCAGAAATTTTGTACAGGCTCACCTCATGATGGAACTGTGGCAGTTACTCTATTCACTTACATAGTTGTTGTTGTTATAGGGTTCATATCCTTTTACTCATTTTAAATTCAGTAGTTAATAAATGACTAGCACATCCATCTCTTTATAATGTAAACATGTTGCCAATGAGCATTTTAAAATAGAAAATCAGTAAAACAGCTCATGTTTATAAAATAGCTGTTATTATAGAACCAAATTTCAATGTAATATATAGAGTCATAGATTCAAAAAACCACACTATCCCGTGTCCTTTGTCAGCAGTGGAAACGCTCCAGTCCATGACGTATCCTTGCCCCGCCACCCCCCGCCACCTTTTTGGTCAGGATGACATTCAGTCAATTTAAGAAACAGGTGGCATAATCCACAGATCAACCAGAATTTAGGCTGAAAATAAAACTTTAACCCAATTCCTTCCCTGTAAATTACAGAAAATACCTTTTCCAAACAACACTATAAATAGCAATGCTTTCACTCAGAGCATCAATTATGCTCCACATACTAACACAAATGACCCTGTCAACGACAGACCCACATCGGAGCATACAGGCTCCTCCGTTTACTTTTTTATTCTCTTCCTGCCTCATTTCACCTATTTCTATCATACTTTTTATACATGTTAAAGTTCCAAGGGGAGAAAATAATAATAAAATTCCAAGGAAGTAAGCTAACCATATAAAGTGGTGAATTCTAGTCAAAATAGCTTACCTGGCATTTTCTATGTTTAGCCTTTCTCCCAAGCCCATACCTACAAAAAAGACAAACTGACAGTAAAAATTAATAACATATTACTTCTGAGAACAGTGTGTTGCTTGGCATTTAGTATCTCCCCAACACAGATGGTACGTCTGCGGTCTAGCCTCATCACCCCCCCCCCGCCCCCACATCCGCCCCTCAACTGGAACCGTGTTTGTGTGGCAGGTTTTCCAAGTTTGGATGGAAAGGTGTTCAGTGTTGCAGGATACAGATGTTCTTGCTCATAAGCGCTGTACCAGCCCTTTAAAAGGTGAATTTATACCAGCCTGGACCTTCGTTTCAATAAAGCTTTGTTTTGATATTCACACTTCTGAATAATCTCTGCACTTGGTGTTTCTAAGCTTCAGCATATCTGTATTCCACAGACAGAAAATTTTACACATGTGAAAGGAATGACACTAAACAGTCACAAGAATATATGTAAAAGTCATTTTATTCATGTCAAGGCTTCTTAATGAGGTGTCGTTTACAACTGTATCAAGTGACAGGTTTATACAAGATTACTTTGAAGCAGTTCTTTTACTTTTGGGTGGTTTTCTTATCTTATTGGGGTTTGGAATCAATTTCTTTATTTTCAGGGGTTGTAACACTACAGCCTGCTGACCCTCAGCGAGCTTTCTCTTGGGTTTAGAGAGGTCTTCAAAGGAAGTGTCCAGAATCTCTTCTTCTTGGCTTTCCAAAGATTCTGTCTGCAGGTTCTCCCTGGGGTCTTCGAGTGTGTCCTGGAGCCATGCCACATTCAGATGGGGGACTCTGGGGAGGATGGCCCTCAGTTCCTCCCCAAAGGCAGTAGTGTTCCTCTTGAACCCCAAGGCCAGGACGCATTTTAAGCCCAGGACAGGTGCGAGCCTCTCGCTGAGCCGGGGCACCTGGCAGGCGGGGACACCTCTGCTGACACTCAGCTGCACCAAGTGTGAGGTCACGATGGCTGGCTTGGCAGACTTACACGCCAAGGCCAAGAGCAGCTCGTTCCTCTCTAGCGCTCTGGTGACCTCGTTGATGCCGATAGCAAGCTGCTTCCTGACATCAGCTGGGGTCCACCCTGACACCGGGGCATCACCTTTGGGCTTTTCTTTCTTCAGATCCTCACCAGTGTCCACGTCTATGCTGCTCATGTCTCCGCTTTGTTGTTTCAAAGGGGGCTGCTTTTTCTTTCTCTTCCTATCCTCAATCTTCTGAAGCCCGAGAGACTGAATTCTGTCCTCCAGGGTGTGCAGTATGAAGTGCATGTCCTCCCTGTCCAGGGCGCCCCAGCAGATGCTGTACGGGTTGTTCAGTGACGTCTTCACAGGTGGAGGTCTCGTCTTCCGCACGGAGCCCCGCCCTGGAGCTTGTGGGGCTGCAGCCATACTGAAAAATCCTTCACAGGGGAGCAAAACGGCAAAGGGAAATTCGTGTTAACTAGACATGCGCCTCTTAAGGATATCTTGGTTGTGCTCTTTCTGATTTTTGAAAGGCTAGAGCAAGCCTACTTACATAAGACATGTATATACTTATATATATATATATATATATGTACGTAAATAATTATATATATTTATGTAAATAATTATATATGTGACCATACACCTAATCTCTCTAAGTCATTTATTTTCCCCATTTTTTTCTATGACTTAGTCTTCATTCATATACAGGCAATTTATGAATATTTTGCCTTACTGTAATCACAGTGAAATTCTATGTTTCCTTTATTGAAAATGTTCCAATGTTGCTACTTATTGTAATTATTTATCTTCTTCAGGACCTCTGGTATTAGTCTGATAGATTTCTGACCATTTTCTAAATTGCTTTCCACTTAGGCTTCTATTTATCCATTCAGCAGATACTCACTGAGCACCTCTACTCGGAGTCATGGGCACTGGGGTTCAGCCTTGAACAAGTTCCCATGACCACCTCTGTGAGTCCCCAAATCCCTCTGCCCTCAGCACAGAATCTCTGAGGGCCCTGGAAGCCTCTGCCATTAAGCAGGTGTGATTTTTAAAGAACTGGGACCATAATATATGCACATGACTGAAAATCTGAATGATTCATTCTGTGCCCTTTTGTAAGTCCTCCTCCTCTCCCTGGACCCTAAGTTCCTTGTCTGTCCTTCCTAAAACACAGATACACAGATTCCCCCTTCCTCTGATAAGTCCGAGCAGGCTGTGCTGTTCCTCTGGCTGACAGTGTGATGAAAATAATGGGAATTTGGTAATGAAATTTAAAGATACTAATCTGTTAAGGCAAAACAGAGGGATGACTGCTGGCAAAATGTTACAGATCACTGTTCTCGGGAGCATGTCCTGATAATCCCGTCCAGAGGCAACTGCATGCTCCTCTCTTCTGTGTTCTTCCTCACTTCCTGGGCTCACCTGGGAACCATAGGGACCCACGTTGCAAAACTGAAAGAAGGTAAATGAGCTACCTCTGGAGAAGTCTGGAGTTTGGGACTGTCCCTGTTTTCAGGAAACCAAATTTTCTCATTCCAGATTTCTCCTCATGCCAGGTCATTCATCCCACAGATGCCCCCCACCCCCAAGTGGCCCAGGCAGGATTAAGGGTGAATATCCCCTCCACTAAACACCTTAAGAGCCTGGCTGCCAATGCTGAGAAGGATGTCAGAACAAGTAAGGCACTTTCTCCAAGAAATATTTGATTCTCACAAAATTCCATGAGTGGAGGAGGAAACAGACTCAGGTTAAATACCCTGCCAGAGTCACAGCTGGTTTCCTAAATCCAAATTCTGTGCTCTTTCAATCCTGGATGCATCTCAAAAATAAGCTGTGACTTTTTAAAGTATATAGATTGTTGGTCCTTACCCTAGGTCTGCTGCTGCTAAGTCGCTTCAGTCGTGTCCGACTCTGTGCGACCCCATAGATGGCAGCCCACCCAGGCTCCTCCGTCTCTGGGATTCTCCAGGCAAGAACACTGGAGTGGGTTGCCATTTCCTTCTCCAATGCATGAAAGTGAAAAGTGAAAATGAAGTTGCTCAGTCATGTCCGACTCTTAGCGACCCCATGGATGGCAGCCTGCCAGTCTCCTCTGTCCATTGGATTTTCCAGGCAAGAGTACTGTGGTGGGTTGCCACTGCCTTCTCCCTAGGTCTGCTGAATCAAAATCCCTGAGAATATGGCAGGGCTCCTTTACTTGTCAAAAGGTTGCCCAGGTGACTCTGATACAGAACTGGGATTGGGAACCATTGCTGCAGGATGGGTACCTTTCCACACTTACATCCCTGAGACAGGGTCTCCTGACCTCTACTGGCCTCTGAAGTTCCTCCTATGTCACTTCACAGAAAACTAAAATTCAGCTCCCTGGAGTGAAAGCTCCTACCTTGTTCCTGTCAGTACGTGAACCATGAACTTCCAAGATGTTCAAGCTAGGTTTAGAAAAGGCAGAGGAACCAGAGATCAAATTGCCACATCCACTGGATCATCGAAAAAGCAAGAGAGTTCCAGAAAAATATCTACTTCTGCTTTATTGACTATGCCAAAGCCTTTGACTGTGTGGATCACAACAAACTCTGGAAAATTCTTCAAGAGATGGGAATACCAGACCACCTGACCTGCCTCTTAAGAAATCAGTATGCAGCTCAGGAAGCAACAGTTAGAACTGGACATGGAACAACAGATTGGTTCCAAATAGGCAAAGGGGTATGTCAAGGCTGTATATTGTCACCCTGCTTATTTAACTTATATGCAGAGTACATCATGAGAAATGCCGGGCTGGATGAAGCACAAGCTGGAATCAAGATTGTTGGGAAAAATATCAATCACCTCAGATATACAGATGACACCACCCTTATGGCAGAAAGCAAAGAAAAACTAAAGAGCCTCTTGATGAAAGTGAAAGAGTAGAGTGATAAAGTTGGCTTAAAACTCAACATTAAGAAAACTAAGCCCATGGCATCTGGTTCCATCACTTCATGGCAAATAGATGGGAAAACGGTGGAAACAGTGACAGACTATTTTTTTGGTCTCCAAAATCACTGCAGATGGTGACTGCAGCCATGAAATTAAAAGACACTTGCTCCTTGGAAGAAATACTATGACCAACCTAGACAGCATATTAAAAAGCAAAGACATTACTTTGCTGACAAAGGTCTGTATAGTCAAAGCTATGGTTTTTCCAGTAGTCATGGATGGATGTGAGAGGTGGACTATAAAGAAAGCTGAGCACTGAAGAATTGATGTTTTTGAACTGTGGTGTTGGAGAAGACTTGAGAGTCCCTTGAACTGCAAGGAGATCCAACCAGTCCATCCTAAAGGAAATCAGTCCTGAATATTCATTGGAAGGACTTTGTTGAAGCTGAAACTCCAATACTGTGGCCACCTGATGCAAAGCACTGACTCATTGGAAAAGACCCTGATGCTGGGAAAGATTGAAGGCAGGAGGAGAAGGGGATGACAGAGGATGAGATGGTTGGATGGCATCACTGACTCAATGGACACGAGTTTGAGTAAACTCCGGTCGTTGGCAATGGACAGGGAGGGCTGGTGTGCTGCAGTCCATGGGGTCGCAGAGAGTCAGACACGACTGAGCGACTGAACTGAACTGTTCCTGTCAGTGGTGCCCACTGCTGTGACTCGGTGTCTGTCTCCTAAACTTCCTTCCAGAGCAGCCCTGCGCATTCCAGTCATCGGAGTCGGCTCTTCCCCTCCAGCTCTGCAAGCTGGAGGCTGCTCATCCAAATCCAGTGACGTGACTGGCAGAGGCTGGCACCAGGTTGAAGGTGGTCAGGAAGAGGGAATTCAGTGACCTTCTTCCAATCACTTTGCTCCACGAAGACTTGTATGTAATGAACTCCTCAGATGACCAGAAAATGCAGTTCCAGTTCTTTGAAAATTTAATCAGACGTGAATTACAACCCCGTTCTGTGTCTGCAGACTTGGAGTGACACTGGGTTTGTTCCCCTGGCGAATGGGGTCATGTTGAAGAGTCCTGTGTGTTTTGTTTTTTTGTTTTTTTTTTTTTTACCCTAATTGAAATCCAGTTGGGATGATTGCAGAGCGTGTTCAGAATGTAAGTGGCTCTCCTTTTATAATGAGGAGAAGAGGCAAACTACCTCTTCATTCCTGGTGGGCTGTGCCTCAAGACGGGTCGGGAGACAGAGATACCAGATAAACGCTGTCTGCCACCCAAGCTCTTAGAATCATGCAGAGGACAGAGGTATATATGAAAAGGAATCCCAAGTGAGGTCAGTGCCCTGGAGAGACCTCTCAGGATTTCCTGCAAACAACCTCTAGAGAATGAATAGAGCGAGTCAGGGGCAGAGAGGAGCTCTTTTAAATTCTCTTCCCTGCGCCTTGCCAGTTGCAACCTCTGGCAGCGCACAACTCTCTGCAGGGCTTAGGCTGGGAGAAGAGCGCGGCCCCGCGGGCCCGGACGGTGTCACTCACCGCCCAGCCCCGCCCTCGCGGGCCAGCGACCAATGGGCATAGGCCGGGCCCGGGAGCGCGACCAATGGGAGCCGGCGGGCGGAGGCGCGCTGCCCTTTAAGGAGTCGCTGGGCGCCGGGTCCCGGGAACCCGGCGCTTAGAGACAGGCACCGTCCAGGTTTAGCCGCCATGTCCCTGCAGGTGAGCTGGGTGTGCGCGCGCTGCTGCGGGCGGGGAGGAGCGTACGTCCCGGAGAAAAGCGCTCGAGTGGGGCGTGGGGCCGGCGTGACGCCCCGCCGGGGTCGCGGCGCATCTCTGACCCGGCACTTCGGGCCGCTGCTGCCAGTCCTCTTTGTCCCCGGTAGCTGTCCGCGGGGACCCCCGAGACACGCCCACCCCATCGCCAGCGCCCCCTTATTGCGCGTAATCCGCACCGGTGCATTCTGTTGACGGCGTGCCGGCCTCCCTATGGCAACTCTTGTGAACCCCGGGGACTGGTTAGACGCAAACCAGGCACCCGCCGCGGGAGGGCGGGCGCCAGGCTGCTGCCAGCGGACCCGGCGGGTCCTGCCCAGCCATCTCTTCCCATCCTGGAGAGGGAGGTGTGGGCGGCCTCCCCTTGCTCCTTGGCATGCCTAGGGGCTCTTCCAAGCTAGTGCAGAGATCTGGAAAACCACGATCTTAAATATACTGTTCTTGTGGTCTTTGGAGGGAAAAAAAAGTTTATGTTCAGGGTGGAAATTTGGGGGAAAGGGAACAAATGTAAAGTAAAAAAGAAAAAGGGGAAAGTGTTAGTTTCTCAGTCCTGTCCGGCTCTTTGTGACCCCGTGGACTGTAACCCGCCGGGCTCTTCTGTCCATGGAATTCTCCAGGCAAGAATACTGGAGTGGGTAGCCATTCTTTTCTCAAGGGGACCTTCCCAACCCAGATATGAAACCAGGCGGATTCTTTACCAGGGAAGCCCATAATATAAAGTAGAACATCAGACATTCCTTCACCCAAGTGATAACCACATTAGCACTAGGTTACTTTCTCAAGTGTTCGAGAAACATCTATGTGATATGTGAATGTATATGTTTATACACACACTTTGCTTTTTATATAATTTTGCTCTCTCGCTCTCTCTCTTTTTTAATTTGTACTATGAGCTTTCTGTCACCACTAAATATTCTTTAAAAAATTTAAATGTTTGCATTGGGTACATGGCAGGATGCACCCCATGTGACCGTGGTACTCCAGGGTCACTGCTACACTAGGGGCGGGGTCGGGGGGCCTTGCGAAAACAGGAACGGGAGAGGGTGTGAGGAGAGGTTTTAAGGCAGTTGTTTTGAAGACCCGTTAGGCACAGGCGCGGGGGAAATCCAGCAGGTCAGCTTTCAGCCAGGGTGCTGAGTACGGGCTCCAGCAGAGTGAGCTCAGCAGGCGTTGAAATTCCTCACCCAAAGCCGCGAGCCCAGCTCTGCAGCAGCACAGGAACATTATCCAACTTTCCCTTTGGCCCAGAGTGCTTGGAATTAAGTGTAAATGACTGTACCTTTAAGTCCCTGTTTCTGGGATTTCCCTGGTGGTCCAGTGGTTAAGACTGTGTGCTTCCACTGCAAGGGGTGTAGGTTCCATCCTTGGTCAGGGAACTAAGATCCTGCATGTGGTGAGGTGTGGCCAAAGATTAAAAGAAAAAAAAACAAAAAAATCTGTTTCTCACCTATTGCTGGGAGCCGTTATGGGAGGTCCCACCTGTGACGAGGTCATGAAGAAAATCAGGCAGGCAAGGCCGTCTGGGACCCCATCCATGACGAGGTCACGAGGAAAATACCTGACAGGCAAAGCCGTCTAGGATAAGGGACCCTCCAGGTTGGCCTCGGCCTCTACCCTACCCTATATCCTCCTCCCTTTTCTGCTGCTGTTCTTTTTTTTTTTTTTAATTAATTAATTAATTTATTTTTTCAGTGGGTTTTGTCATACACTGACATGAATCAGCAATAGATTTACACGTATTCCCCATCCCGATCCCCCCTCCCACCTCCCTCTCCACCCGATTCCTCTGGGTCTTCCCAGTGCACCAGGCCCGAGCACTTGTCTCATGCATCCCCCCTGGGCTAGTGACCTGTTTCACCATAGATAATATACATGCTGTTCTTTCGCAACATCCCACCCTCACCTTCTCCCACAGAGTTCAAAAGTCTGTTCTGTGCTTCTGTGTCTCTTTTTCTGTTTTGCATAAAGGGTTGTCGTTACCATCTTTCTAAATTCCATATATATGTGTTAGTATGCTGTAATGTTCTTTATCTTTCTGGCTTACTTCACTCTGTATAATGGGCTCCAGTTTCATCCATCTCATTAGAACTGATTCAAATGAATTCTTTTTAATGGCTGAGTAATATTCCATGGTGTATATGTACCACAGCTTCCTTATGCATTCATCTGCTGATGGGCATCTAGGTTGCTTCCATGTCCTGGCTATTATAAACAGTGCTGCGATGAACATTGGGATGCACGTGTTTCACAATTTGTATGGAAATACAAAAAACCTCGAATAGCCAAAGTAATCTTGAGAAAGAAGAATGGAACTGGAGGAATCAACCTGCCTGACTTCAGACTATACTACAAAGCCACAGTCATCAAGACAGTATGGTACTGGCACAAAGACAGAAATATAGATCAATGGAACAGAATAGAAAGCCCAGAGATAAATCCACGAACCTATGGACACCTTATCTTTGACAAAGGAGGCAAGGATATACAATGGAAAAAAGACAACCTCTTTAACAAGTGGTGCTGGGAAAGCTGGTCAACCACTTGTAAAAGAATGAAACTAGAACACTTCTAACACCATACACAAAAATAAACTCAAAATGGATTAAAGATCTAAATGTAAGACCAGAAACTATAAAACTCCTAGAGGAGAACATAGGCAAAACACTCTCCGACATAAATCACAGCAAGATCCTCTATGACCCACCTCCCAGAATATTGGAAATAAAAGCAAAACTAAACAAATGGGACCTAATGAAACTTAAAAGCTTTTGCTGCTGTTCTTGTTTGCCCTGCTGCAGATTCTTGTGTTGCCTGCCGAGAGCTCTCCTGCTCCTCTTTCACTGAATAAAGACCAACTTAAAACCCTAATTAATAAATCTCCTGGACGCTGGTACGCTATGAAGGGGCCAGGGATGAAGGAAATGCTTCACTTCAAACATTTTGCTGGCATTCTGGCTTGTTTGATAAATGTGTGATCTCATTGCACAAAATGCTCTTGATTGTTCTAAACATCCTAAGCACAGTACACTAACAAAAGAAACTATTAAGCATAGGCCCCTTCACAGGGTGAGAAAAGCTCCACAAATATGATAGCCACAAATGTGCCTAATAGAAAATACTTTAGAGAGAGATTAGCTGGCAACTTCTTGCAGGTAGTTAACTTTTAGACTGAGAGCCTGTTTTGTGCCATGTCTGCTGTTTCTGCAGTCCTTCGCATTTCTGTTCTGTAAAAATGTAATCCTATCTAGTTCCCATAGAGATGACACTTATTAGAAAGAAAATAGATTAATTATAAGAAAAACAGGGTCGGCTACTGAAGTTGCTTAAGTCACACCAGGTGCAAGCCATAAAATGTTAGCAGGCCTGAAGGCCAAATGATAAAAAAGACTCTTGTGAACGAAAAAGTATGTGGGTGACATCCAGTTTCTGTTGAAGGTCAAGTTGCTGTAATGTTTTGAGATGACCTGTGTGTAAACAATATGCACTTCCCCCCAAAAGATGTTGTTAAGGGTATAAAGGGGCCCTGCGAAAATAAACTTTAGACTTAGCCCCGAGCTTTGTCTCACTCTCTCTCTCATTCGCCGACGCCGTTCATCCTGAGGGTTCCCCTGGATCTTGCTGGGGCTAGAGCCTGGCAACCTATGATAATTTCAGACCCTCCTAATATCTACTCACTTTTCATTCATGTGTTCAACAAGGAGGTACAGGGCTCAGATGGGCTCCTCCCACCTGCCAGCACTCTGTAAGGCAAGGCTGTTGCTACTGAGATGAATGTTTGTGCCTATCCTCTGTTCTGGATACTTGGGGGGAACAAATACCTTCCCACCAGCCTTGTGCTGAGCCCTAATAAATACTGTTAGGTCTGCCTGGAACCCGCTTCCCTGTCACTGTCCATCCGCTAGGTACTGACCCCACCCCAGGCTCAACTAAGCATCATCTTCTCTGAGAAGGTGCCTTCCACCCTCACAACTGTTCCCTTCTCTGTGGTCCCAGGACACCTACTGCTCCTCTGCTTGAGCAAGTATCACATGATCACTGTGACCCACTCATCTCCCACAGGATGCTGAGCTTTGTGAAAGCTGGCTGCCCTGTTCATCCCTGTCTGCTCTCCCAAGGCCTGGCCCCTCAGAGGTGTTCAATACATATTGAATCAATAGTGTGATACAAGTGGTGAGCTCTGGGCTGGCAGAGTCAACAGAATGAAGTCAAGAATATTTACGGTCTTATTCTTGTTTCATCCTCATGCTTCCCGGCTAAGGTTGATGCCTTTTTTTTTTTTTTTAGCTGAAGCCAAATCTCATGGGAGCTCCATTGCTTACACAGAGTCCCAGGGCAGTGTGTCTCCAAGCTAGAATTAAAACCCAGGATCCTGACATGAGCCCAATGTTTTTCCCGCCACGGCTCATCGTAGCTGGGCTGGGAGAAGGCACACTGAAACTGCCACGTAAAACACGAGTGCATGACGTTGGGGTGCCAGGGAAGGGCATGCTGGAGAGAAAGACTGACACTGGGCCCTGCTCTGGAATGGGTTTTTCTCCTCTGCCTGGGGAGAGAGTAGAGAGGGGACCTCTGAAATTGCCTGGGAAATGGTCAAGGGCTCCACTTTTGGATAGAGAGGGTCCAAGACTTTCATGAGCTTGTTAGATGGTTCCATACCCCTCAAAACATGAAGCACAGTCTTCCAAAAACTCCTTCCTGGAAGGCAGGGACTTAGCAGGTTTCTGAGAAGCCTTAGAATTCGTATCAAGGCTTAGCTTGCCAAAAGGACTTGAGTTGCTGTCATTGGAAGATGGCACGAGACTTCACAGCAAATAGAACACCTGAGATGCCTGCCAACCCTGAAGGGAAGGATCCCTATACCTCCTGGACAGTCTTGCCCTGTCCTGCCCTTAGGAAGCTGAGGGAAGTAATGTAGCATTTTAACTTTGTCCTTATTATAGACACAATATGTGCATGCACATTATGGGAAATTTGGAGAGTATAGATGGTATTTAAAAAAAAAACAAACAGGAAACTTACCAATAGAGGCCATTAGTATTGACACATTTTAGTATATTTGGATGTCTCTTCAAGATACTGATTTCATTTCCTTTGGATAAATACTCCAAAGTGGGATTGTGAGATCACATGGTAGTTCTTTTTTAAATTTTTGAAGAAGCTTCATACTGTTTTCCACAGTGGCTGCACCAATTTACATTCCCACCAACAGTGTATGGGGTGCCCTTTTCGCCAAATCCTCATCAACACTGGTTATTTCTTGCCTTTTTGATCATAGCCATTCTTACAGATATGAGGAGATATGTCATTGTTGTTTTGATTTGCATTTTCCTGATGCTTAATGATGTGGAACATTGTTTCAGATCACTATGTATCTTCTGTGGAAAAATCTCCTGACTCTTTTTAAATCAGATTGTTTTGTTTTGCTTTTTTTTTTTTTTTTTTCTGTTCAGTCATACGAGTTCTGTATATATTTTGGATATTAGCCCCTTATCAGATAAACAGTTTGCAAATATTTTGTCCCATTCAGTAGGTTGCCTTTTCATTTTGTTGATGTTTCCTTTGCTGTGCAGAAGTTTTTTGTTTGCTATAGTGTCCTGTGTTTATTTTTGTTTTAACTAGTTTTACTTTTGGTGTCACATCCAAAAATCACTGCTAAGAATGATGTCAAGGAACTTACTTTCTATCTCTTTTTCTAGTTGTTTACAGTTTTAAATCTTATGTTCAAATCTTTCATTCGAGTTGATTTTTGTATGTGGTGTAAGATGGGGTCCAGTCTCATTTTTTTGCTCGTGTATTCAGTTTTCCCAGAATTGTTGACTGAAGACACTGTCCTTTCTGCAGTGTATATTCTTGGCTCCTTTGTCATAAATGAATTGACCATATATGCATGGGTTTATTTCTGGGCTCTTGACTCTGTTCCATGGATCTTTGTGTCCGTTTTTATGTCGGTACCATACTGTTTTGCTTACCATAGCTTGTAATATCATTTGAAATAAGGAATTGTGATGCCGCCAGCTTTGTTCTTCTTTCTCAAGATTGCTTTAGCTTTTATGGTTCTATACACATTTTGGGATTGCTTTTTCTCTTTCGGTGAAAAATGCCATTGGAATTTTGATAATGAAGTGCATTGAATTTGTTGATGACTTTGGGTAAGATGAACATTTTACTATTAATGTTTTCTATTGAAGAACAGGGACTATCTTTCCATTTATTTATGTATTCTTCAGTTTTTAAACATTTAGATAAACATTTTAAATATTAAGAATTTTATTTTGTTCTCTGTATCAGATATGTAGGTGCATTGTCCGTGTAACAGGTAAGGACCAAAGGAAGTATCCACAAATTAAAATAAGGATAATCCTGGTGGAACCAGAGCAGTAATAGTTCATTTCTGATTGAAAGCTTCCTGTCCTCTTTAAGTTCTCCTGAAGCAGATAAACCTGCCTAAAGTTGGCAAATGCACTGTCTTTTTGTTTTAGGCTGATTTTGACAAGGCGCCCAAAGACGTGAAGAAGCTGAAAACCAGGCCAGATGATGAGGAACTAAAAGAGATCTATGGACTGTACAAACAGTCTGTAACTGGAGACATAGATATTGGTATTGTGCTGTCATATTAAAAAATAACAGTACACTTTGTTGAACAGTATAGAAGCATAGAATAACAAGTAACTCTGTGAATGTATCTTTCCTTCTTTTGGCAGAGTGTCCAGCACTGTTAGATCTAAAAGGAAAGGCTAAGTGGGAAGCCTGGAACCTTCAAAAAGGTAGTTTTTAAGTGTTACACGAACCTTCTTAATTTCCACGTACATCGGTCGGTGAGTCAACCTGTTTGTATCTTTCTAGGATTATCAAAGGAAGATGCCATGAGTGCCTATATTTCTAAAGCAAGAGAGCTAATAGAAAAATACGGAATCTAGAATTCAGCCCGTGAGAGAATTTTCCTTTTGAAGCCTTCATAATGGTATCGTGACCTAATACTTAGGGGAGAAATGCACTGTAACTCTTGATGGATCATCAGTATTTTTGCTAGTAACATGACTTGTCATTCTGAATTAGAGGTATGCTGAAACTACATGTTTAATAAAATTTTACTTGCTAAAACCAGGCAATTTTAAAGAGTTATTTTTAAAGTGTTGCTCTTGTAGTCTGTATACAAAAACATTAGTTTTTAGTGTAGTGTGTGTGTGTACACAAAAAGCTTGTTCTTTTGGCTTCTCTGTTTTTTCTGCAGTGAAGTGGTCTTACTGGTATAATCAGCACAGTTTATTAAGAACTAATCACAAGGGTCAATTCATTCCTCTGTGTAGCTTTGGGATTCACACCAATGCAGAGCCTCGGCAATACAGACACATCTGGCTCCAGGCTCCCTTCAGTGACTGATTTATAGGTAACCCGAGGCAAGTTACTGAAGCTTTGGCTAAAGCTCATCTGTAGGGTAAGGGGAAAATGTCGATCTCAGCGGTTAAGAATTGAATGAGGTACCTGTATTTATCCTACCTTCATTTTAAAGTGTATACTGTATAAAAGACGAGAGCAAGCAACAAAATTTTTAAAAATAAACTTATGAGTCTATCTCAAGCTCTTCAAAGAAAGAAGAAAAGCTGTCATGGGCTATCAGCTATTCAAGTTTCTATGCTTAGGACAAATAAAAACATCAGGCTGAAATGTAGTAGCTGGTGATGACAGACTGTACAGTATGCCTCTAAAGTCCAGTTTTATCAGAGTGAAAATGAAGAATCTGGAATGTCTATTGGACCAGTTTGCAGTCTCACTTTGGTGTCCACAGGCTCTCTGAAAGAAGGTGGCCTCATTTTCAGAGTCCTAACATCCGTTTGAGATTCTACAGGCTAGAAGTCTTCCCAGAGAGAGTGCCTCTGTCCCCTGCTGAAGGGTGTAGGTTTGGTGTTGTGTGAGCACTGGGAGAGATTGATTTCATGTGACTTAAGAAAAAAATTTTTGGATTGACTAGATGAATTTTCAGGGAATTATGTTGGGTGAAAAAAAAGCCAGTCCCAAAAGGTTATATATTGTATGATCCTGTTTATGTAACATTCTTGAAATGGCAAAATTGCAAACCTTGAGGACTGAATAGTGATTGCCAAGGAGGAGGGGAATGAGGGAGGATGTTAAAAGGCCAGCAGGAGGGATCCAGTGGTGATGGGATGTTCTGTATCAATGTCATCCCCTGGTTGGGCAGTGACACTAGAATTTCGCATGATGTTGCAAAAATTTTGCACGATGTTGGGGAAGCTGGGGAGCTCTGTGTCATTTCTTAGAACCCCATGTGAATCTACAGTTCTCACAAAATAAAAAGTTTAATGAAAAACAAATCTAGCTTGATTTCTAATCTGGAAAACTTGGGAAAGTTAAAGGTGATTCTCCTCTCTACTAAGTGTTGCCTAAAGACAGAAGTCTTCCACGATGAAGTTGACACCCTCTTCCAGTGGAGGGCTCAGAAACTCTTTGAGCTGTTCCTGCGTGGACCTCACCTCCACCCCAAAAGGCTGGCATCGGCCGCATCATGAGATTCCTATTTGTGGACTGTAGTAACTACAGGTTGTTCAAATGAATAATCACAAATCTAGATTCCTTTAGCACCAATCCTTCTAGAACAGAGCCCTGTATCCTACCCAAGAGTAAAGCACAGTTCAGTGCACACTAAACGGTGAACATAGTTTCTCGAGGTTACCTTTAACTCAAATGTATTACATGAATTTTTACTCAAAACCCTCCCCCCTGACAATGAATTTTATATTATTTTCACTTTGTTAAAAAGAAACAATGGGGACTTCCCTGGTGGTCCAGTAGCTAAAGCTCAGAGGTCCCAATGCAGGGGCCCAGGTTTGATCCCTGGTCAGGGAACTAGATCCCACATGCTGCAACTTAGAGTTCACATTCTGCAACTAAGACCCACTACAGCCAAGTAAATAAATATTAAAAAGAATGATATATTCTAAAAAGTCCCTCTTGTGTGTATTTCCCTTAATCTTACTCACTAAGACTCTCTATATACTATTTTTAAACCAACAAAAACACGACCCCATATTATGTGATCCCAAACACATCCGTGCTTTAGAAGGTGACATTTTAGCGTGTCAAGCTGTGTTAAGCTTTGGAAGCCGTAAGGAAGAGACACTGGTTGCATGCAGTAGGGGCTTTATTGTGAAGAACCAAGGGAGATAACAAATCAAGGTGCCAGTTAAACAGCCAGGATTCCAAGAGACAAACACGGTTTGGGCCTCGGCAGAGATGGCAGGACCCACGTAGCCCTGGGGATATGGTGCCTCTCCATCCCGGGCAGTAGGCATCTGTGAATCCTACCAGTGGTGGTCTGCCGTTGCTCTGACTCAGATCAGTCTCCTACTTAATTTTTTCCCTTTTCTTTCCTGTATGTTTCCAACTGGTGTGCTTGCTTTCTCTGTCTGGTTCAGATGATCACACATGAAGCTGAGGCAGCCTGCTGGGTCTGGCATTTGTGCCTGACCCTCTGTACACCGAGGACTAGACTCCGGACAGTCACCCTGAGTCCCAGTTGGTCATTGCCTGAACAGCAGCGGGAACACACACAGACAGCAAGCAGTCCAGGTCGGAGGAACCCCTTAGAAGAGAACCTAAGAGGGCTACGGGCATTCCGGGGACTTGCCAGGACAGGCAGCAATGATTATTCAGGGCTGTCTTATTTTAACATTTCCTCATTGATTGGGGCAACCCTATATTTCAAAAGATGAGATCAGGCTTTGGGCCCCAGTGTGTTAATGAAACAGTCATTTCATTTCAAGCACTTCCCCTGTCTGTGATTTTCACTGTCAGAATAACCGAAAGGAAGAAACGAATCATTGACCAAGCAGGAACTTCATTGACAAACCTTCCACAGATGAGACCCAAATGCGATTCTAATACAAAGAAGAAAGACCCTCCCGAAAGTATTCTTGACCCATTCATCTTGCATCCCCCAGATATGTAAATGCTCTGTGGGGAAATACATTTGTAGATAACACATCACCCTGACAGCAGCAAATTGATCATTTTCCAATCTCTGAAACAAACTCCTAAGCTACTCTGAAACACCGAAGAAGAGTATCACATGATCAATGGGACTGTTTTAAGACCAAGAAGGGGAGGTATCTGTCAAGAGGCAAGCGCTGATATTTCTAGAGACTTGGCTATGTATTTCTTGATGAAGCTTGTGTTGGAAGGTTCCAGAAGATAGAAGTGGTGTCCTGGAAGCACAAAACTGTCAAAATTTCCACTGGTTACATCTTTCCAGGCTGAAAAAACAGAATTGTATTTAATAACAAATGATGCCACCACCCGCAGATTTACTTCCAGGTGTTACTTTTCTAAGAGCTGACACTGGTGGTAGAGTTACTCCCATGGTTTCATGTTCTGTGCATCCTGAATTTCTAATTTCTCAGAGACCTCTCAGTATACAGTGGTATTACCTGCCTTCTCTCATTTTACACAGAACTGACATCTCTCCATTTACACTAGATAAAACTGGGACCAGTTTTCTACTCCATGCAACTGCCAGTTGAGAGGTTTTTTGTTGTTGTTTTTAACTAATACTTTTGTATTAGTTATACTAATACTAATACTTTTAACTAATACTTTTGTTTGGCGTTTGTGCCCTGTACTGACCAGACCATTTTTATACAAGTGAATTTTTTCAAAAAGACACTTACTTGAAGTATGGCAATAGTTTAAGGATAAAAAAAGAAGCATGGATATTACACATCCCCTTGTAGTGTATGAAAAAAGGTGCATGGCTGGATTTATGTACTAGTACAGGACATTTTAAAAAAAATCAGATCTGTGCTGCAAGGCCTGCCAGCAACTCTGGCATGGAAATCATCAGATATCTCAATAAAACACCTCAAGCCATCAAAATCATTTCACCTTCCATATCCGCTGGTATATCTTCAGATCCAGAAAAGCATGTTATGTCACAAGAAAGACGAGTCTTAGAGTGTGTGTTACAGCTGCAAATATAAAGATGCCGGTTTGTAACATTTCGTAATAGACACCCCCTAGAATCTTTTCCTATTAATAACCTCATTTAAATCAAACAAGTCCTCACTTCCTTCCCTTTTGCTGTTTACAGCAATACAAACATTTTATTTTATTTTATTTTTATCCATGGCACTTTTACGTGTCAGCACCTGAGAGTCACTGTGGTCCAGGTTATTTTCTAAGATCTTCTGGCTTCTGGAACAGCCAGGTGCAGGCAGGTGGCACCTGGGCACCCAGTCCAACTCAAAATGGGGCTGGTTATATAGTATCTTCAACTGTCATTCCCCTGAAATGGCCACCTCTCTATCCCCCAGGCCTCCGTTGTTCGGCAGAGGGTTGCTGTGCGCAGAACAGATGCAGATTTATGGACAGAGGGCCCCTGAGTTGATTCTGCCGATTCTCAGTTTCATCAAAACAGCAGGAAACCATTTGCTGAGAGCTGGTGCTGGGGCTGTGTTAGTCCCTTAGGGACACTTGGGTAAGCACAGCCCCTCTCCTCCTGCCACTTAGAGACTGGCTGGGGAGACAGACATTAATGAAGTCGCCAGGCGATTGAACAGATTGAACAGATGGGTCACCAAGTTCAGGGTGATCTGTGAACACGTGACAAGTGGGGGTGGAGTGACATCAAGCAGGGACTCCCTGGAACATGGGGTTAGACTTGAGATCTGAGTAGATAGGAAAAACTCGGCAACGGGCAGAGATGGCAGGGAAAGAGGGGCCAGGTGAGCACAAACCAGGTGGCTTTTGTTCCATGAGTGAATGGAGAATTGGGACAAATTGCGGTAGAAGAAGCAAGCAAGAGGACTTCCCTGTGGTCCAGTGGTTAGGACTCTAAGCTTCCAATGCAAGGGGTGCAGGTTCAATCCTGGGTCAGGGAACTAGGATCCCACAGGCAACGTGGTGTGACCAAAAACCAGAATAATAAGCAAGCGAGGGTCACGTGTAGGTCTCCTGAAGGGATCTGGTCATCCTAAGAGTCAGGAAGCCACCAAGAGGATTTAGGGCAAGGCATATCATGACCAGACTTGACAGTCATCCCTTTTGGTACAATGTGTAGAACAGACTGAAGGGGACAAAGGGTTGTCTCTTTCAATAGTCCGGGCAAGAATTCCCACTTCTGCCTGGAATGTAGAAAACCAGGAGTGCCCCTCGCAGCCTAACAAGGAAAAATGCCTGACAAACTGCAAAACCATAAATTCTTGAACTCATCAGGAAGCTGAGTTTGCAAGGCAAACCAGATAGCGAACTCCAGGGAAGGCTGGGCCCCTCTAAGGAGAGGTGGGTCACACGGACTGTCTCATGTGGGCAGAGCACAGGATGAAGGGGTGTCTGCTGTCCATGTGGGTGAGAAGGAACCAGCTACAAATGCTCAAGTGCTGGGGACCAAGCGTGGGGTGATGTGTCAGAGGCAGTTCACACTGACTCACAGGCTCCTGTCCATGGCCCCCCACGAGGGGCTCACGAGAAAGAATAGGAACAGGCAGGAGGTCAGAAATAGCCCTCTCTGCTGGGCAGGTGGACAGCAGGAAATTGGATGCGACCATGAGATGGACACTAACCCCGCCCCCAGTCAAGTCCTCCCCTCCTACTAAGCAGAAATCTCAGTTGCTGGAGGAGGGGCATCAAACACCCCCTCCACGCCCCCCGCCCAGGGCACATGGGAAGATCCATGGATGTAGGGAATGGAAGCATTAACCCTCTACCCTGGGGGAAGGAATGGGAAGGGTCTTGGGCCCCCTGTGCTGTGCTTAGTCACTCAGTTGTGTCCAACTGCTTGCAACCCCATGGACTGTAGCCCACCAGGCTCCTCTGTCCATGGGGATTCTCCAGGCAAGAATACTGGAGTATGTTGCCATGTCCTCCTCCAGGGGGTCTTCCCAACCCAGGGGTCAAACCCAGTTCTCCCACAGGAAGACAGATTCTTTACCATCTGAGCCACCAGGGAAGCTCAAGAATACTGGAGAGGGTAGTCTATCCCTTCTTCAAGGGATCTTCGTGACCCAAGAATCAAACCAGGGTCTCCTGCATTGCAGGTGGATCCTTTACCAGCTGAGCTGCCAGGCCCCCAGTTCTATACAAAAGCCAAGGGAAAGTCTTCTACTTCTGGGGAGGGAATGGAAACTTCCACCTAATACCCACCAGACCCACCCACAAGGCCTAGACACAGAGGACCTGGCTAAGACTGAAGCTGAAGATTGGCTCGGATATCCAAGAGCTCCCCGTGTTACCCCAGATGCTAGCATCACACATAGGGGGCCAAACAACAGCTGTCAGTGGGGGAGAGCCTGGAGAGAGACAGAAAAATTGAGAAAAATCCTCCAGTCTAGTCTCCACAGTAAGCACACAGTAACTTGGGAGAACCATTGCCCTGAAATGTAACCATAGTAGCAACAAAACCGAAACTCAGCTCCTCTCCAGTCTGGACTGACCCAACTCCCCACATTCAGGGCCTGCCGGAGGAGATGTGCTCAAATCATAAAGTATATTTATGTCAGTTCCATGCATGATATCCTTCAATAGAATATCTGTTTTATGCATGATACCTAGCTTTCAATAAAAAAAAAATTATCAGACACAAAAAGCAATATATAACCTCCATTGTTAAGAGGCAAAGTAATTAAAAGAATAAGACTTCCCAGGTGGCTCAGTGGTAAATTACCAGCCTGCCAAAGCAGGAGACATAAAAGACTCCGGTTCAATCCGTGGATGGTGAAGATCCCTTGGAGGAGGGCATGGCAACCCACTCCAGTATTCTTGCTTGGAGAACCCCATGGACAGAGGAGCCTGGCGGACTACAGTCCATAGGGTTGCAAAGAGTCGGACACGACTGAAGTGACTTAGCACACATGCACAAGGCTCAAATAAGACCCAGATGTTGGAATTGTCAGAGAAGGGCTTGACAGTCGCTATGATGGAGATGCCAAAGGATTTCATGGAAAAAATGGACATATGTGAACAAATGGGGAAGTTCATTAAAGAGGTGAAGACTGCAAGAAAGAGTCCAAAAGAAATTCTAGAAATAAGCAGTAGCAGCAACAGGGCATTCCTTTGACAAGCTATTCAGTAGATTTGATAACGGCTGAGCGAAGAATCAGTCAACATGAAGATGGTTAATGGAAATTATCGAAACTGAAACGAAAAGAAAAAAAAGTTTTAAAAAAAGGAGAACATCTGAGAGCCCTGGGACGATGACAGCCAGCCTGACCTGTGTGTCGTCAGGGTCCCAGAGGGAGAAGAGGACTGTGCATTCGTCCGAGTAGGACAGGAGGGCAGCTTGAGTGAAGTGAAGCTGCAAAGCCTTCCCTCCTGCCTCGGATTTTCCTTTTGACCTCCAGGCTTTGAGCCTTGGGGGTGGGTGATGGGCAAGGAGAGGGTGGAGAGACATTTCAGGTCTGATTTCATGTATATTGGGAAAAGCTGAGTGCTGCGGAGAGCTGGAGAGAGGAGAGCAGACCGAGGAAGGGGAAGGAGCGGAAGCAGAAAGGGGAGAATCCAGAACAAGCTTAGGACATTTGAGATTTGGAGAGAGGAAGTGAATCCTTATAAGTAGCTCCTGAGGTTTGATTTGCTGGGGAGAGGGTGAGACTATTAAAAAACTTTTTTTTTTTTTTTTAATTCTGCAAGTGGAATATCCTTGTGAGTGACTTTTATTTTCAGTCTGGGGGAGGTTTCTTTTGAGAGCTCTTGAGAGTTTAGCTAAACTGCTTTATAATATTGGTGCCTCAGCATCCATGCTGTGTGGCCAGGCAGCTTGTGAGAGTCTGGACCTGACCCTCGGCCTTCCTGGAGCACGTGCAGAGTCACAAACACAGGTGAGTTCCTGTTGTGACCCTCCCCCAGCGGCCTAGGTGACAGCTGCTCCGGGCCCCCCAGAGCCTTCCCTTGTATACCTTTTAGGTAAACCTCCCATGAAGTTGACCAAAACCTGCTCTTTGGGGTTCAAGTTGACCAATCCGGACTTAGCCCGGGAATTCCAAAGCCCTCCACCCACGCCTAAGGGCATGTCCATCAGGTCCGGCCACCTCTCTGCCTGCAGTCGGCCTTGACCTCCCCGTGTGGCCCCACGAGGTGCGCCGTGGACCTCCTCCATGACCCGTGAGTCATGAACTTCTCTATTTCAATTTCTCTCAGGGTCTGTGGTTGAACCTCGGCTCCCTTTCCAACACTCAGGGTTCTTCTTAACAAATGTTAATTCCCCAAAGTCACCAGAGCCTCTGGTAGTGAATTGTTGGGTTGGATTTTTAAAAATTGAGGGTGGTTTGTCATGTGCCATATCCACGCCGTCTCCTAAACACGCCCTCCTGGCCTCCTCACCTACCACACCTTGAGGGGTTTACTCTCAGCATCCCTTCCTCTGAGAGGCGGGACCCTGGATCCAGATCTCACAGCCGCTAGGCCAGGGGTCTGGATCCTGGTGAACAGCCTCAACAGAAGGATGTTTGTGCGAGGCTTAATTAAAAAGCAGCTTTTGCCTACGCTATTTCACTGAATGTCCACAGTGCTTTGAATCACGTTTCCTTTGGTGGAAGTAGGGGATGTCGGACTTGGACTGGTGTTTCTTGGATTCTGACTCCATGCTAAGCCAGGAACACAGACAGCACAGCCCTGTGGGGACCACATTTGCTCAGACAGTTGGGGTAGAAATGGAGAGAGATGACAGACCAGGGCAGCTAGTGCCCCTAGTGGTGGAGTAGAGGTGGGCATCGGCGTGAACGCAGAGATGTGATAAAAATGAACCGGATTGTCTCTGTTCCCAAGGTGCTTCAAGTCTGCGCCACTTTTTCTTTTTTTAAAGCTATTTGTATAAACTTCTGCTCACAGGCACTGCCTGTGGAGGCTCTAGGTTCAGCTCCAGGCTTTGTGGCAGAAAGAAAAGGAGCACAGACCCATGTGTCCGGCTCCTCCCCAAAGGAGACAAGAGCCAGATGAAACTGAAGAAATGCATGATGGTGTATCATAGTGACTGAGGGCCAAATGCTGGCCCCACAGGACCTGCTGTGGGGAGGTTAGAAAAGGAAGAACCTTATGGTTTCAGTTTATTAGGGCCAGTATCTGGAACATTAGGACTTCAGTCCTATTAGAAGAATCAAATGTCAATGAGACCTCTCAGGAGACAGGAATAGTCAGGTGTCATGGAACCAAATGAGTTCTGGAACAAAATTCCCCCAAGAAGCAAACCACTCCCTTGTCTTGGATCACCTCCACATATTTAATAAGTAGGGATCCCCTTCTGCTGTTCCCCTAAGAAGATGAGCATCCTTTGACATTAGTAATTTATGCAACAAATTTTTTTTTATGTGATAAAGCATACTGGATTGGTCAAAAAGTTCATTTGGGGATTCTGTAAGATCTTATGGAAAAACTCGAACAAACTTTTGGCCAACCCAACACACATTGAACCACATTTTTTAAAAAAGATAAAGATGCCCTGTTCATCCTTGATTAATGTAATTTCCATGCCCAGGCTCCATTTTAAGGCAGCAAAAATATCACAGGTGGGCCTCAAAAGAAAACAAGTCAAACTCTGCCTTCCTGGATAAGCATCCTCAGAGAACGGCCAACCTGCATCTTCCATAGATAATTTTAAAAAAAAAAGAAAGAAAGAAAACATGCCTCAATGACTTACATGACATCTTTCAAAATGTGAAGATCTGCTAACACTTTGGTAAAGGATTCTTGACTCTGTTCCTCATCACCAACAAAATCGTCACGAATGCCTCCCATTTCCTTCAGTAAAAAGGCAATTTGTTCGACACACATATCATCTTTGAGGAAAGGAAGTCGGGCCTTTGACATGAAACAGTAAAAACATTACTCTGACATTTCATTTAAAGCACCTGTTCAGACCCTGAATGCTCTCTACTCTCCCTTTCGGTGATTTTGAGAGTTCTCTGATGAGGGCTTTCCTGGTGGTCCAGGGGTTAAGAATCTGCCTTGTGGGGAGTGCAAGATGGTGGAGACATAGGTGTACATGGAGTACATCTCTCTCCACGGATACATCAGGAATACACCTTCAGACACAGGAGTGCTCACAGAACATCACCTGATGGCAGACAGGAGTACCTGACCACCGGAAAAGAATCTGCCTTGGTGGTGCAGGGCACACTGGTTCAATCCCTGGTCCAGGAAGATCCCACATGCCGTGGACCAACTCAGCCTGTGTGACACGACTCCTGAGCCCATGTGCGACACCTACTGAAGCCTGTGTGCCCTGGAGCTCCGTTCCACAACAAAAGAAGCCACCGCAGTGAGAAGCCTGCACCATAACTAGAGAAGAGCCCTGGCTCTCTGCAACTTAGAGGAAGCTGTGCACAGCAATGAGGACCCAGCACAGCCAAAAATAAACATTTTTTATTAAAAAAAAAAAAAGAATGATCCAGTTAGTTTGCTGAAAGTTAAATTCTCTGCTGACTCAGAATGGAGGAAAATACACTTAGAATCAATAGTTTTCATCAGAGATGCCTGGGCCAGTGCAGGCACTGACCAGCAAACAGTTAAAGTGCATTTCAGAGCAAAGATGAGAAGATGACAGTGAAAGAGATTTGTGAGTGTTTCATTAACCAATAGTATCTTTTATTCATCACCATGTCTACTGGTGATCAAAACTCATCAGAAAGGAAAACAATGACTTGATTTCCCCACTGCACTTCCATCCTTCCCACCACCCTCCCTAAGGAAAATGAAATTACTTACATGAGGAGGGCTTACACTTGACACAAATAAATGTTCTGGTTCTAGATTATATTTTTCTTTCAGATGTAGTGCAGTAAAAAAAGCAATATAAGATCCCATACTACATTTGGGGAAGAAAAACATGACAATAACTATTCAATG
This sequence comes from Cervus canadensis, assembly GCF_019320065.1. Taxonomy (NCBI): domain Eukaryota; kingdom Metazoa; phylum Chordata; class Mammalia; order Artiodactyla; family Cervidae; genus Cervus; species Cervus canadensis. The sequence goes on along the minus strand of NC_057395.1, from coordinate 31,615,275 downwards.
AAATTCATAATACATCAGAAGTCCACAAGAACTCATAAACACAGCAATGATCATGAAACAGACCGAAGGAGAGCTTACATTAGTTGAATAATAGCTAACTTATTTGTAAATGGTAGGTTTTCAATGATTTGCAGCAACATCAGCAGTGTTTCAAGACATCCTAGATAATTCAGACTAAGATGGAATACTGATTTCCACCATGTCTTGAAATTAATTTAAATTTCCTTTCCTCCCTGAAAGATAGATGTCACTATGTATTTAATATTTATCAGCAGTTTTCAAGGTATAGTCTGGGGACTTCCAGGAGTTCCTGTCACCTTTTCAGGTGGTCTGTGAGGTTAAAGCCATTTTTAGAATATTGTTAAAATGTTTCCCTTTTAAACTCTCATTTTCTTTTTTTAGGAGAGCATAGTTGAGTTTTCCATACACCACGTGTGTCATGGGTTATCAGCACAGTTGGAATGCAAAAGAGAGAATCTTAGCTGCCTTCTAATAAGCCAGACATGTGTGCCAGAGTGTACCAAATGTGTGCCAAAGTGTAAAATAGTGCCACTCTTCTCACAGTGCTTTTTTGGGAAAATACAGTCTTGCATAAAGTATGTATTCTTTATAGCAGCATATAAGGGGATTATTAATGTTAAGTATCTTGAAAGTTTCATAGTTTTATTTTCTAATATGGTAAATATTGATGGATAAACCACACATAAAATCTCGTTGATCCCCTCAATGCTTCCAGAAGTATTGGGTTGGCCAAAAGGTTTGTCTGGGTTTCTCCATACCATGTTACAGAAACACCTGAACGAACCTTTTGGTCAACCCAGTATTAAAGCAATGCCAGGAGTAAAAAGTTTGTGAACTGCTGTAGACATTACGTAGTTATATTTTGTAGACAGTATTGATCAAGAACATTTTTTGCAACTATCTTCAAGCAATGAACAAAGGAAACTCAGTTCCATGGTCATTGCCGCTGGAGTGTAAACTGAAGGTGATTTGGAAATTTCTATCAAGTGCTCTATCAATGTGTATGTCATTAACCTAAATTCTGGATATGTGGTCCTTAAGAAATTTATAAGAAATGTATACTAAATTTTCTACAAAAATGTCACCAAAGTGCTTTTATAACAGAAAAAAAGATAGAAATAATTCTTCTCTTAAAAGGAATTGACAAAATCATCTTGCAGCGATTACAGATCTCCATAGCAATAGTTTAAGTGGGGGGAAAATTAGGAAGAAATATAAAATAGGATCCCAACACGCAAAAATACTATGGAGCCACATCAAAATTCTGAAGGATTATCTGGGATAATGGATACTTTGATTTTTCTTTTTTTTTTTTTTTTGCTCAATCGTATCTGTAAATATATATAATACAGGAGCCAAAATGTACTGAGTCCTTACCATAATTAATACCAAGTAATTTATGGTTATTATTCATTTAATCCTCAGAAATGGAGCCATTATCATTCCGGCTTCCCAGAGGAAGAAACTTAATTCAGAAACCCAAGGAAGTTGCCAAAGGTCAAACTGAGTAAGAGGCAGACAGAATTCTGATATTTATGATTTAACCTTAAAATCCTACAGATTAGCTTAAGAAATACATACTCTTTATATCCTTTTTAATTTTAAAAATAAATGGGATATACGTTGCTGCTAGAGTCTTGATTTTACAAATCTTAATGCTTTCTGCCTAAAAGGGAAAAAAAGTCAGATGATTGTACAGACTGGCCAATTGTAAGAGCCGTGGCTGGTCAGAGTTACCCAACATGCTGGGGCTATTTTCAAAAGAGAAGATACCAAGAGAAGCCTAGGATCTACACACTCCTGAAGGAGAGGTTTCCATTCATTTCAGCACTAGGCCTTTCCATCTTTTCGGTCCCTACTAGGACTTCTTTCAGTCTGACTTTCTCATTTGAGAAGAGCTCTAACCATACTGAATCAATCATTCTTTCAAGCAGTGGTGAAACATCAAAACCAAACTAAAACAAAGGCACACATCCCAGAAGACACAGAGGACAACGTTAACCATGGATCTGTGGTGGAAAAAAGTCCCCCAAATGTTTTTCAAAACAGAGGTTTAAAAACAACAACAATAAAAAAAAAATAAAAACGGAGGTTAAATACCTGTGACCAAAAAATGCAAAATTTTCACCCTGGATGATCGGCAGTAGGGCACAGGCAATTTCATCAACCACCTGATGCATGTCACTTGCAAAAGGTTCGTCAAGCCGACTTTCTCTCCCAGCAAGCCGTATGGCATGCACTGGAAGTAAAGGAAGACGGTTAATGTGTGCAGATGGTGGGAGGGTTGCTGTGATACTGTGAAAGGGCTTAAGTTAATATGGTGGGAAGAGTTTCAAAGATGTGAATAATATTAGTCAAATGTAAGGAGAGAAAAATTTTAGAATTTGCTGATTAAATAACACAAGCTATAGCAGACTACATATCTGAAAAATACTCTCCAACATTTAGAATTTTTTAAAAAACGTTTAGAAACACTGGATGAATCACATGCATGCAGAGTTTGGCTCACACTAAGGTAAATGGTATAACTAGAAAAGAGAAAAAATAAGAGGGAATTAAAAATTCCAGTCAGGAGCCCATTACACAGAGTGAAGTAAGCCAGAAAGATAAACACTAATACAGTATACTAATGCATATATATGGAATTTAGAAAGATGGTAACAGTAACCCTATATGCAAAACAGAAAAAGAGACACAGGTGTATAGAACAGACTTTTGGACTCTATGGGAGAAGGCGAGGGTGGGATGATCTGAGAGAATAGCATCGAAACATGTATATTATCAAGTGTGAAACAGATCGCCAGTCCAGGTTGGATGCGTGAGACAAGTGCTCGGGGCTGGTGCACTGGGATGACCCAGAGGGATGGGATGGGGAGGGAGGTGGGAGGGGGGGGTCAGGATGGGGAACACATGTAAATCCATGGCTGATTCATGTCAATGTATGGCAAAAACCACTACAATATTGTAAAGTAATTAGCCTCCAACTAATAAAAATAAATGAAAAAAAAAAACTGGAAAAAATAAAAATAAAAAAAATAAAAATTCCAGTCATGAGCCTATGCTAACAGAATGATTGTCTATGGCTTCTTGTTGTTCAGTCGCTTAGTTGTGTCTAACTCTTTGCGACCCTACGGACTGCTGCACACCAGGCTTCCCTGTCCTTCATCTCCCGGAGCTTGCTCAAACTCGTGTCCATCGAGTTGGTCATGCCATCCAACCATCTCATCCTCTGTCATCCCCTTCTCCTCCTGCCTTCAATCTTCCCCAGCATCAGGGTCTTTTCCAATGAATCAGTTCTTTGCATCAGGTGGCCAAAGTACTGGAGTTTCAGCTTTAGCATCAGTCCTTCCAATGAATATTCAGAACTGATTTCCTTTAGGATTGATTGGTTGGATCTCCTTGCAGAACAAGGGACTCTCAAGAATCTTCTCCAGTACCACAGTTCAAAAGCATCAATTCTTCAGAGCTCAGCTTTCTTTATGGTCCAACTCTCATATCCATACATGACTACTGGAAAAACCATAGCTTTGAAGAGACCGACCTTTGTCAGCAAAGTAATGTCTCTGCTTTTTAATATGCTGTCTAGGTTGGTCATAGCTTTTCTTCCAAGAAGCAAGCCTCTTTTAATTTCATGACTGCAATCACCATCTGCAGTGATTTTGGAGACCAGGAAAATAAAGTCTGTCACTGTTTCCATTGTTTTCCCATCTATTTGCCATGATGTGATGGGACTGGATGCCATGATCTTTGTTTTTTGAATGTTGAGTTTTACGCCAGCTCTTTCACTCTCCTCTTTCACTTTCATCAAGAGGTTCTTGACGAGGTTCCTCTTCACTTTCTGCCATAATGGTGGTGTCATCTGCATATCTGAGTTTACTGATATTTCTCGCAGCAATCTTGATTCCAGATTGTGCTTTGTCCAGCCCGGCATTTCACGTGATGTACTCTGCATATAAGTTAAATAAGCAGGGTGGCAATATACAGCCTTGATGTACTCCTTTCCCAATTTGGAACCAGTCCATTGTTCCATGTCTGTTTCTAACTGTTGTGTCTTGACCTGCATACAGGTTTCTCAGGAGGCAGGTAAGATGGTCTGGTATTCGCATGTCTTAAGAGTTTTCCACAATTTGTTGTTATCCACACAGTCAAAGGCTTTAGCATAGTCAACGAAGCAGATGTTTTCCTGGAATTCTCTTGCTTTTTCTTTGATCCAACGGGTGTTGGCAATTTGGTCTCTGCCTTTTCTAAATCCAGCTTGAACATCTGGAAGTTCTCGGTTCATGTGCTGTTGAAGCCTAGTTTGGAGAATTTCGAGCATTATTTTGCTAGCGTGTGAAATGAGTGCAATTGCGCGTAGTTTGAACATTCTTTGGCATTCCCTTTGTTTTGGATTGGAATGAAAACTGACCTTTTCCAGTCCTGAAGCCACTGCTGAGTTTTCCAAATTTGCTGGCATACTGAGTATAGCACTTTAACATCATCATCTTTTAGGATTTGAAACAGCTCAGTAGGAACTCCATCACCTACACTAGCTTTGTTTGTAGTGATGCTTCCTAAGGCCCACTTGACTTTGCATTCCAGGATGTCCAGGACTCTAGGTGAGTGATCACACCATTGTGGCTTGTATCAGGAATATAAGACACCAAGTTTCCAGGGTGGCTGAGAAGGACAAGGCATTGAAGTGCCTTAAATTTATGAGAAAGGCAAATAGACCAATGGCACAGAATAGAGAGCTTAGAGATAGACGACATACGTGTGGGAACTTACTTTTTGACTGTGTTGACATTTAAAATCAGTGGGAAGGAAAGTGTAGGTCTCTGAATAACCAAGTCAGCTGATTATTAACCTAGCTCTTACATGATATAGAAAAGTCAATTCTAGCTTGAATATGACAAAATGATTCATATCAATGTATGACAAAACCCACTGGGAAAAAAAAATTGATAGAAGAAAATATTGGCAAATAACTTTGTGACTGACAGTTAGGGTATACTTTTTACAGTAAGCCGTAAGAAGTGCAAACTTTAAGAGAGATAAACTTGACTATATTAAAATTTAAGACTTCCATGGATCAAAAGACAACATGTGAAGAAAGAAATGGCATAGACTGGGAAAGACATTTTAACCTCCACTACCTAAAAAATTAGGGTCATAAATATGTAAAGAATTTCTAGACATCAATAAAAAGAAGAGAATCAATTGGAAAAGTAAGCATAAGAATCTGATGAGAAACTCACAGGAAATGAAGCATAAATAGAAATATGAGTTTGAGCAAAATCCAGGAGATTGTGAAGGACAGGGAAGGGTGGCCTGCTGCAGGAGTCCATGGGGTGGCAAGGAGTCGGACACAACTGAGAGACTGAGCAACAGCAAGAATATATACATAAGAAAAACGCCCAGGCGCATCTATAGCAAGGATTGCTCCGTTTAAAATCAGAGGAATTTATCTTGTAATTGGAAGTTGTACCTTTTGACCACCTTCACCCCTTTCTTCCAATCACTTCTGTTCTCTGAATTTGTTCTTTTAGATTCCACATATAAGTGATACCATATAGTATTTGTCTTTCTCTGACTTATTTCACTTAGTACAATGCCCTTAAGATCCATCCATGATGTTGCAAATGGCAGGATTTCCTTCTTTTCAGCTCAGTATTAACTATTATTTCATTATCTGTCTATCTAGATATCACGTTTTCTATATCATTCATCCATCAGTGGACACTTAGGTTGCTTCCATGTCTTGGCTATTGTAAGTAATGCTCTAATGAACATGGGACGTGTAGCTATCTCTTTGAGATAACCAGTTTTGTTTCTTTCAATATATACCCAGAAGTGGAATTGCTGGATCACATGGTAGTTCTATTTTTAATTTTTTGAGGAACTTCCATACTGTTTGCCAGAGTAACTTCACTAATTCATATTCCTACCAACAGTGCACAAGGGTTCCCTTTTCCCCGTGTCCTCATCAATGCTTTTGTCATTTTGGGAACCAGCATTTTAACAGGTGTGAGGTGATACCTTGTGGTTTTGATTTGCATTTCCCTGATGATGAGTGATGTTGAGCATCTTTTCATGTACCTGTTGGCCATGTAAGTTGTCTTTCAGAAAACATCTATTCAGTTCCTCTGTTTATTCAATTTTAAAATCATTGTTTTTTGGTATTGAGTTGTATGAGTTCCTTATATGTTTTAGCTATTAACTCCTTCTTAGGGGTTTTATTTGCAAATATTTTCTCCCATTTGGTAGGTTGCTTTTTCATTTTGCTGATTCTTTTGTGGTGCAGAAGCTTTTTAGTTTGGAGTCATCTTGTTTATTTATCTTACTTTTGTGTTTGGGCTGTAGGTGTCATCTCTGAAAAATCGTAACCAAGATTAATGTCAAGGAGCTTTTTCTTTGTTTCCTTCTAGGAGATTTATAATTTCAGGTCTTATGTTTGAGTCTTTAATTCTTTTTGAGTTAATTTTTTGAGTGAGTGATGAGAGTGGTCTAGTTTCATTCTTCTGTGAATATCCAGCTTTCCCTGCACCATTTATTGAAGAGACTGTCTTTTCTGTGGGCTTTCCTGGTGGCTCAGCTGGTAAAGAATCCACCTGCAATGCAGGAGACCTGGGTTCGATCCCTGCGTTGGGAAGACCCCCTGGAGGAGGGCATGGCAGCCCACTCCAGTATTCTGGCTGGGAGAATTCCATGGACTGTACAGTCCTTGGGGTTGCAAAGCATCCAACAAAACTGAGCGACTTTCATATCGCTCTCGTCAAATGTTTGCTGACTATGTATTTGGGAGGTTATCTCTGGACTTTCAATTCTATTGCATTTGCCTGTGTGTCTGTTTTTATGCCAAAGGATACTATTTTGATTACTATGAATACATTCTAGGGATATAATGTACAACATGGTGACTATAGTTAACAATATTGTATTGCATATTTGAAAATTGCTAAGAGAATAGATCCAAAAAATTATCACAGGAAAGATAACTGAAACTATTTAAGAGGATAGATGTTAACTAAACGTACATGATGATCATTTCACAATACATACATGTCAAGCTATGTGGTTCAGCTTAAACTTATTCACCATGTGCAGGCATGTGTGCGTGTGTGAGTGCGCTCAGTCACTCAGTCATGATGACTCTTTCAACCCCATGGACTGTAGCCCGCCAGGCTCCACTGTCCATGGAATTTTTTAGGCAAGAGTATTGGAGCGAGTTGCCATTTCCTCCTCCAAGGGATCTTCCCAATCCAGGGATTGAACCTGCGTCTCTTGCGTTTCCTGCCTTAGCAGATGGATTCTTTACCACTGTGCCACCTAGGAAGCCCCAAGCTTCTTCAGTCATTTACATCTCAATAACATTGGAAATAATAGAACAAAATCAGAATAATTTCATGCACAGATTGGCAAAAAATTTAAAGTCTTGGCAATAACAGTGTTGTCAAGGGTATAAAGGGATTCGAATTTTCATGTGCTGCTTTGGCAGTATAAATCTTTGCAGTTCCTTTGGAGGACAGTTTGAAGTAGAGACATTCCTATTCCAATACCCAGAAATTCCACCTTTAAGTATAGACTTTTACCCATGCATGCATGAACACATACAGTTGCCCCTTGAACAACAAGAGTTTGAACTGGGAGAGTCCACTTATATGCAGATTTTTTTTCAATAGTAAGTATACAGTACTACAAGAAATGCAGCTGGTTAATTCCACAGATGCTGAACCCTGAAAACAGAGGGCCAACTACTCATTATACATGGATTCTCAACTGTGTAGAGGTTCAGCATCCCTAACCCCTGCACTATTTAAAGGTCAACTGTATATGAGACTGCTCACAGAAGTTATTACACATAGCAGAAAAAGACCTTAATACCTATAAAGAGAAGACTAGACACATATAGTCACACAGTGGAATAATATATACGAGTTAAAAGTCAGTGAAGTAGAGAGTCACATATTCAAGGGATGAATCTCAGAAAAACAGAGGGGAAAAAAGCAAGCTTCAGAGGAACATTTACAGTATGTTACATTTATATAAAGTCAGAAAAATATGTGAAATATCTATCTTAGACTGTCAACTGTTGATTGAAAACCTCATACGAAATTACCTTCAATAATTTGTAAAATATATTTATATATTAGTAACAGGGCTCTCTTCTTCTAGTGCATGGGTTTTGGGGAGACCTCCATGGCAGAGTGTTGGTACCTGGAAATGGAGAGAAAGGGGCTTGGAAAGCATGAGGGAGCAGAGTTGTAGTGGCTGAGAAAGGCACCTTGGAAAGGGAGGAACATCCCTTGGAGGCCTGATGGCAAAAATAAAGAAGGAAGTGACTGAAGATAAGAGCGCCACAGATGCCAGGTAGCATCAAAGAATCAGAAGAATGAACCCCCCCAACTCCACAGTGTCATTTATTTATAAACTGCACTTCACTTATAGTGACAGAAGAGGGCACCCTTGAACTAATAAACAGAGTAAGCAACTAATTGCCTCGGGCTACCCCCTGCTGACGGAGAAGGCAATGGCACCCCACTCCAGTACTCTTGCCTGGAGAATCCCATGGACGGAGGAGCCTGGTAGGCTGCAGTCCATGGGGTCGCGAAGAGTCGGACACGACTGAGAGACTTCACTTTCACTTTTCACTTTCGTGCATTGGAGAAGGAAATGGCAACCCACTCCAGTGTTTTTGCCTGGAGAATCCCAGGGACGGGGGAGCCTGGTGGGCTGCCGTCTATGGGGTTGCACAGACGGAAGCGACTTAGCAGCAGCAGCAGCACCCCCTGCTGAATGACCTGGGTGGTTTTTCGTTTTTTCATACAGGATTTTTTTTTTTTTTTTTTTAAATTTCTGGGGTAGTTTAAACTCATACATGGTTCAATATTCAAGAGGTACAAAAAGGCTTGCAGTGCAAGAATCTCTCCAAATCTTGCTCTTAGCCACCTAGTTATCCAGCTGCTGCTGCTAAGGGCAATCAAAGGTATCAATTATTAATATAAGCCTTGAAAGGTATTTTATGCATATGTTAAATGTAAGTTCATTTCCTTCCTCATCCCCTCCTTACAAAAATGTAGTGTATGAGTCCCACTGTTTAAGAACATGAGTTAATTCCTCAAAACATCTCAAAGTTCCAGAATGACCTGTTTTTGTGGGTCAGGAAAATCCAACATACTTCATCATGAGTAGAAGCATAACACACAAAACAAAGTAAGAGTCAAACTTTTTCAGCTAATGATTGAAGATGCTTTTTAAAAAGCTCACAAAGCAAAGCAAACAATACAAAACTCTAATATAAATTCAAATGAGAAATTGCAGACATGAAAAAACACTATAACTCAGAAATTGAAAATCCTGAACAGAAATAGTCAGACAGTTGCACAAAGGGGTGACAGAATACTGGAAAGAAATTGATTAAAGGGACAAAAATTATTTTTAAAATGACTGAATGTTGTCTGCGAGGTAATAGATGCAATGTATTTAAATGGATATGGAGGACAGGAATAAAAGAGCTGGGAATAAGAAAACAAAGAAAAAAGGAAAAGAGCCCAAAAGAAGGTGATAATCACAAAAGTCAGAAAGTGTTCCAACACAGGAACAAATGGTGACTCTCAAGAAAGGTAAACAAACTAAAATACTGGTAAAGAACTAATATTTGAAATTATAATCCATGTAAATGTCCCTGAAATATAATGACATGAAACTGTGTGTTGAAGATAATTGAGGAAACTGGGTGAGGCATAGTTGAGAACAACTTTGCAACTTTTCCATAAATCTAAACCATTTTAAAAAATAGTTGTATTTTTAAAAGATTAACAGAGATCTTAATCAAAAGTAAAAATAAAATCTGAAGCAAATATTTCAAAAAGTAGTATTGAAAAGGCAGTAGTAATTGATACTTGATGGTTTCTTAGACTACGCTATTGAACCAACTTTCCAGGATCTAGGACCTAGAGAGTGTCATCTCTAGTGAGGATAACGCTTACTTACTTGAGACACTTCACTCAGAGATTGTCGTCTTCCCTGGTAGGGGAGATGACAATCTCTGAGTGAAGTCAGACACAGGAAGACAAATATATGGTATTGCTTATATGTGAAATCTAAAAAACTATAAATGAACTTATTTACAAAACAGATGTGGAGTCACAGATGGAAAAAATAAACTTACCAAGGGATAAGAGGGCTACAAACTGGGAGACTGGGGTTGACATGTATACACTACTAAATATAAAATAAGTAACTAATAAGAACCTGCTGTATAGCACGGAGACCTCTACTCAATACTCTGTAATAGCCTATATGTGAAAAGAGTCTATAAAAAAAGAAAAGAGTCCATATAGGTATAACTGAGTCCCTTTGCTACACACCTGAAACTAACACAGCATTGTAAATCAACTATAATCCAATAAAAAAATTTTTTTAATGTCTTACAGCAGAAAAATCCTCTCATTGAACAGGTAGGGAAGCTGAATAACACGCACGCACAGTACCTGTTTGAAGGCATCATTGAACTGCTGGGGCAACCTGGACCTCCCTGAAGAGAGGAAAACTCTGGAGAAGTGAAGTGCAATTTCTCCAGCCTCTTTCCTGCTGTAGAGATATGTCAATTACCTGGTACAGGTTGCAAGTTCTAGACTGCAGGTGGAGGTCTACTTTTTCTTTTTAAGTTTCTGTTAGAATATAATTGCTTTACTTTTAAGAGGCCAAGAAGTCAGCAGCACTGTATATATTCCCACAGGGCTAGAGAGGGAAAAGTTGGAAAAGTGCAAGTCGCTCAGTCGTGTCTGACTCTTTGCAAGCCCATGGACTATATGATCCATGGAATTCTCCAGGCCAGAATACTGGAGTGGGTAGCCTTTCCCTTCTCCAGGGGATCTTCCCAACCCAGCGATTGAACCCAGGTCTCCTGCATTGCAGGTGGATTCTCTACCAGCTGAGCCAAAAGCTGGAAAACAGTGCTGTAACGTCAGCCAAGAATTAGATGCTGTGACCTCAGATATAAGGGACTTCCGTGGTGGGTTAGACTATAAACCATCTATTGCAAGGTAGGAGATCTGGGTCTGATCCCTGGGTGAGGAAGATCCCCTGGAGAAGAAAACGGCAACCCACTCCAGTATTCTCACCTAAAGAATCTCATAAACAGAGGAACCTGGCAGACTACAGTCCATGGGGGTCCCAAAGAGTTGGACACAACTGAGCGACTTACAGTTTCAGAGAGGTAAGAGGTACAGTGTTTTGTCCCTCAAGGCTTTTGACTTATCTTAAGCTACCCATGTCCGGGAATAAGAAAATATAATCAGAAAATGACTTAAAAGAAGAGTGGTGTTTAATTCACTTTCATGCTGCTGTGAGAAAAAAAATTCAAGTTCACAGTCCACCAATAAGAAAGTACCTGGGACAGGGGCTTTCCAGGTGGCTCAGTGGTAAAGAATCCACTTGCCAATGCATGAGACGCGGGTTCGATCTCTGGGTCAGGAAGATCTTTTGGAGAAGGAAATAGCAATCTATTTCAGTATTCTTGCCTGGGTAATCCCATGGACAGAGGCTGATGGGCTGCAGTCCATGGAATCGCAAAAGAGTCAGACATGACTTAGAGACTAAACAACAACAACAATAAAAAAGGAAAGAAAGAAAATTCCTAAGACAGACAGGGTAATAGACAGAGAGACAAGGGGCGTAAAAAAGTTGAACAGAGTCTGAACAGAATCTCAGTGACCTATTGGCCTTAACAAATGGTATAACATGTTTAATTCGGTAACAGAAGATAGCAGAATTTCTTACTCTGGAAGTAGAAAAATGACAAAATTGCTCTTATTGAAGAGCAATCTTGAGTGTCTATTAATATTAACTATCCCCCAGTAAGGAAATCTGTATTGTTTGTATGTGCATGTTATCTGACCGTGCAAATTGCTGTAAAAGTTCACATACCTTCCACGGAATTAGGAATATCTTGGCCCCATTTGGCAAAGAAATTGGAGCCACCTCCTCCCCAAGGAAAGCAAACCAGCCTAAAAAGTGCATTACGATTCTGGTATAAGCAGTTCACAACTTTTTCATTCCTAGGGAGAAAATTCAAATATTTAACATGATGTAAAGTAAGTCCACCTGTCCTAACTGATTTAGGTGTGTTTTAACAGAAATTTTTATTCATTATAAGGAGACTGTATTCATATATAAAGGGATCACCTTTTTTTTTTCCCAACAAGAACAGCCAAAAAAATTTTTCGTGGATTCATTTTTAACAGTTAGTATATATAAACTTTGATAGATGTAAGTGAAATAGTCAAGTATCTATATGTAATATTTAGGAAATACATTTCATATGCACATTTAAAAGGGATAGACATGCTAATCTAGAAATCACCTTTTTCCCAATTCAGGGAATACTTGTATCTACACAGTTTTATCTCAATGTCTTCATGATTTCAGGTCATCTGTAAGTTTTCCAAAGCATGTAATTTTCACTCCCTTCTGAGTGTTAATTAAATACACCTTTTTGTATCTGCATATAATCATTGGAAATTTCACCACAGTGTCCAACTATCCTTCCACCTAGTATTCCAGATAATTGCTTTTTAAAAAATTCAATATATATATATTCAATATAAATATATGTACAAAACATTCAATATATATACGTTTGCATCATCCATAATTTAAACACTTCCTGTAAAGTCTTCACGTTGATCATTAAATTATTTACAAAGTTATATAGTCTTGCCAAATGTGAGATAATCAACCCTACTATCATGATTAAATCTCTCTTGCCTCTCTCTTTTTTAAGTTCCCATTTAGTCAGTTGATCTCTGTGCTGTGTTGTGCTTAGTCACTCAGTCATGTCTGACTCTTTGTGACCCCATGGACTGTCACCCTCCAAGCTCCTCTGTCCATGGGGATTTTCCAGGCAAGAATACTGGAGTGGGTTGCCATGCCCTCCTCCAGGGGATCTTCCCAACTCAGGGACTGAACCCAGGTCTCCTGCATTGCAGGTGGGTTCTTTACCAGCTGAGCCACCAGAGAAGCCCAAGAATACTGGAGTGGGCAGCCTATCCCTCCTCCAGGGGATCTTCCCAACCCAGGAATTGAACCAGGGTCTCCTGCATTGCAGGTGGATTCTTTACCAGCTGAACTACCAGGGACGCACCCCCAGTTGATCTCTACAAGCATCCAAAACTAACAATGATTGAGATTTTGTCAGGTTTACATGTATTCCTTAAAGAGGATTTTGGTTTTCATGATAAAAATAATAGAACGCTACTAATTATGAGAAACTTTACACAAACTTAAGCATAAGTTAAAACCTTTCTTGGGGGGAAGAATAACTTATGGAGAAAAACTCCTTGGCTTGTATTAGGGCATTTATGTTAATAATAGCTAATTTAAAGAGAAAAAAGGGCATTTTTTTTAAAGGTTTTTTAATGTGGGCCATTTTTAAAGTCTTGATTGAACTTGTTACAGTATGTTTTTTATGTTTTGGTTTTTTGGCAGCCATGGGACATGTGGGATCTTAGCTCCCTGACCAGGGATCAGGCCCACTGCACTGGAAGGCAATGTCTTAACTACTGGATGGTCAGGGAAGTCCCCTCAAAGGGGTAATTTTAATGTTTTCTTTTGAAGAGGGACATTTTGTACTTGAGGCTACATTCCTTCTAACTAAAGGAGATCAATCCTGAGTGTTCACTGGAAGGACTGATGTTGAAGCTGAAACTCCAATACTTTGGCCACCTGATGCGAAGAGCTGACTCATTTGAAAAGACCCTGATGCTGGGCAAGTTTGAGGGCAGGAGGAGAAGGGGATGACAGAGGATGAGATGGTTGGATGGCATCATCGACTCGATGGACATGGGTTTGGGTGGACTCCGGGAGTTGGTGATGGACAGGGAGGCCTGGTGTGCTGCAGTTCATGGGATCGCAAAGAGTCGGACACGACTGAGCGACTGAACTGAACTGAAATGATTATCAGCAAACTCACTGACCATGGATCAGCCCTAAATAAGAGCTTCATAGCTATCAACCATTTACTGGAAAAACACTAGAGTCATTTTTTAAAGGAGTACAAAACCTTCCATAGTGCCTTCCACAGTTTGGTAAAAACTGCATAGCTAATGGGTGAGTTTTCTGAATCTTATTTCTGGAAGCTATTGAAGAGTCTAGAAAAATGACTTGAATTCAACATTACTTTAAAACAAGTCCATGTTTTTTAAAGCCAAGGAGCCCTACTTCAGTCTATTTCAATGACTTGCATTCTCATGAACAAAAATATCAGAATAAGTATAGCCTTGCCATACCTGAAGACTATGTAATCAGCAGAAGTAGTTCTGCTGATTACAGGAGTTCTATAAGGAAAACAATACAAAGCCATAAACACAAAATTAGGTTTAGACACTTTGATCATTGCTGTTTTTTTTAGTTGCTAAGTCATTTCCAACTCTGCAACCCCGTGGGCTATAGCCCTCCAGACTCCTCTGTCCATGGGATTTCTCAGGCAAGAATACTGGGTTACCATTTCCTTCTCCTGGAGATCTTCCCCACCCAGGGATCAAACCTGTGTCTCCTGTGTTGGCAGTCAGATTCTTTACCACTGAGCCACCAGCGAAACCGTTTGATCATTAGTTTCAAGATAAAACCACCTTTCTTTGCCTTGGGGGTGGGGGTAGGAGCTGCTCTTCACTTATTTAGAGCCGGGCCAGTGTCGCAGTGGGTCCTCAGAACCCACATTGATGGGGTGCCTACCCTCCACAGCAAACCCACGGTGAAGATCTCACAAGAAGGTAGTGCCTGGGAGGGTATTGCTCATTGCTGTGAAGCCTGGACAGTTAGCAGAACATTCTCATTCTTGGGCTCTTGCCTGTCCTCTGCCTCCGTCCAATCTCCTGTGTCTCCTGAGAAAAACAGACGCAGACCAAGAAAAGCTAACCTTCCCAAGCCAATCCTCTGGGTGGAAGCCTTCTGCCTGCACTTGCCTTCTCTTTGTCTTCCCCTTCTTCAGTTTTGGTTTCGGTTAAATCATAAAATTCTAAGACTTTAGAGTTGAGAGGTATTAGAGCAATCATTTAACCCACTATCAACAGCCTGATAGCTCAGTTGGTAAAGAATCCACCTGCAATACAGGAGACCCGGGTTTGATTCCTGAGTGGGGAAGACCTGCTGGAGAAGGGATAGGCTCACTCCAGTATTCTTGGGCTTCCCTTGTAGCTCAGCTGGTAAAGAATCCTCTCACAATGTGAGAGACCTGGGTTCGATCGCTGGGTTGGGAAGATCCCCTAGAGATGGGGAAGGCTACCCACTCCAGTATTCTGGCCTAGAGAATTCCATGGACTCTGTAGTCCATGGGGTCACAAAGAGTCAGACACGACTGAGCGACTTTCACTTTCAACAGCCTAGTGACTAAGGCTGTGGAAACAAAGAGATCTGAATTCAAACCCGTTGATATGACATTAGGAAAATGACCTGAGTGACTGAAAATCTCAATGTCCTCATCTATAAAATGAGGACAATCATAGCGTCTTCCTTACACTTTGATTAAATGTCTCAAAAATACTCAGCATGGTTTTAGGAACCCACAAAACAAAAATGAATGTTTTCTATTAATCCTGGTTTGACAGTTGGAGAAATTGAGGTCAAGAGATGTTAGGTTACTCGCCCAGGGTCACCCGGCCAGTGACAAGTCAGGAATTAGAACACAAGTCCTGTTTATCCTAAGAGCTATTTCCCCACTTTATCCTTCTTCTTGTTTTCTCAGCATCAACAAGCAACAAGTGGACCCATAAGTGGCAGGGAGTGGATAGCATACCTGGGAGGCTTCAGATGACAGAGCCAGGGACACAGACCTCTACTCTACTTCTGGATGTAAATGGAATCTTACTTTCACATTTGTAGCCAAGTCATGGATTTACAGTTTCACATTAAGCTCACCACCAAGTCAGTACCATTTTACACAGTGAGTAGTTGGTACCATTTACTATACCTTACAGGACTTCCCTAGCGGTCCAGTGGTTAAGACTCTGCACTTCCAGTGCAGGGTTCGGTCCCTTGTTGGGGAAACTAGGATCCCACATGGTGTGGCAAAAACACAAATACCTTGCACTAGGGAGAATGGCCATCAAATGAGGTCTCTCTGAGAAGCCCCTTCCCATGTAAAAGGGCAACCTCCAGAGGCAGAGTATTAGAGCACCTGGGATTGGAAAAACCCAGACTGCACACAGTGACATACCTGATTGTCTCAGCTTTGTCTCTGCTCTCCATTTGTTGAGGAAATGGTACAAAATTGCTGCTCTCAGGAACTTTCTGGCCAGTGCCAAATTCAATACCTCTTTGGATATAAAACCTCTGATCAGCCTCGAGCACACTTTGAAATCTGTTGATTATTGCTCCAAGCCCTATTTGAAAAAAAGAAAAAAAAGAGGAGAAGAAATGGATTAGAAGCAACATGACAGATGTTATGTTGGAGTCGCCTGCCTCAGCTCACATTCAATCATCAGTAAGTGTTTCCATTAGCTGAACCCCTGGCTAGGACAGAGAAAGACAAAGATGCAACATTTCTAAAACTCTAGCTAGTAAATGCCCTGCAGCCAAATCAAACCAAGAACACTCAATACTGACTAGAAAATTGGGGTCTGAGGAGAGGTTTGAGTTTAAAATATTGGTGTCTTCATTTTCTAGATATTTACAAAATTTTAAAACTTAAGGAAGAATTAGGAGGTCTTAGAAAAACTTTACTGCTAATACCAAACTTCTGGGACGTCCCTGCTAGCTCAGTGGCTAAGAAACCACTTCCAAAGCAGGGGACATGGGTTCAACCCCTGGTCTGGAAAGATTCTATCTGCCATGGAGCATCTAAGCCCATGCCCCACAACTACTGAGCCCGTGTGCTCCCCAACAAGAGAGGCCACTGCAACAAGAAGCCCATGCACCGCAACAAAGAGTAGCCCCCACTCACTGCAACTAAAAAAATCGCACACACAGCAATGAAGACCAGTGCAACCAAAAATAAACAAATAAATAAAAAATGAAATATCAAACTTCCAACTCTGCAAGCTACAAATATTCAGAAAAGAAAGGAAGAATAATTACCCCCCCTAGTGGACTTTATCCTTTTACTTCCTAGAAGCTCCTTGAATCATGTCAAGGCCCTGGATCACTCAGCTGTGAGCCTCAGGAGTGTTCCCCGGAGACCAGGCTGATCTCTCAGTGTGCTGACTTCTTATAGTGCAGTGCAGAGCACCTGGAGGAACTGAAAGACCTGCTTAACTAGGGGAAGAGAGTTCCTGGCGGCGGGGATCAGCTTGTCACTCAGGTTGTTTTCTTAGTAAGAATGGCCTGGAGAAATTACAAATTCTCAAAAAACACCCCACCTGTATGATTCATTAGGATTCCACTGACTCCTTAAGTAAGGACATAAAATGCCAGAAGAGACGGCTTTGTCTACCAAGAAAAATTGGCAATCAGAGGTTGGATGCATATTTTTTGTGTTTATGACTGAAGGCTGTTACTGAGGGCTACAGAACGGCAGTAAAATGAGGCTAAATTCCACCAGCTGTTTTTAATAGAAATAAGTAAAACCTATTCTTCTTTCTGATATCATCTTATTTTTGACTTGGCACATTATAGGCAGGAGAAGTGTTTACTTTTACTTAATAGGTCTTCCCTGGTGGTCCAGTGGTTGAGAATTTGCCTACAAATACAGGGGACATGGGTTCAGTCTCTGGTCCAGGAAGATCCCACATGCCACAGAGCAGCTAAGCCTGTGTGCCGCCGGTGCCAAAGCCTGCACACGCTAGAGTCTGCTCCACAACAACAGAAACCACCACAACAAGAAGCCCATGCACCACAACTAGAGAGTAGCCTGCGCACAGCAACAAAGACCCATCGTAATCAAAAATAAATACAAATTAAAAATTTACTCAATAGACTTTTTTTTTGACATGTCAATTGAGTAAATGTCAATTTACTCAGTTGACATTTTACTTCAATAGATATCACTGAAGTCCTGGGTCATTTCTCAACATTTGGAGTTATCCTCAGATAAAAGTGATAGTGACTCTGTCCTCAAGAAAAAAACAATAGAAGTGTCTATTTGATTGAAATCCTGGAGGAGAGAAGAGAGGGATGAGGTAGGGACAATATTCAGGAGACAGTGGCTTAGATTTTCCCACAACTGATACATTATACCAGTCCAAAGAGTAAAGATGCCCAGCACATTCTGAGCAGAATAGACTAAAAAGAAAAAAATGTATGTAATGATGAAACTGGAAAACAAAGACAAAGGGCAAATATTAAAAGCCCAGAGGATGAGGGGATGGACTATAATCTGGAAGGAACAGCAGAGTGGAAAGCTAGCACTAATCTCTTCAAGTGCTAAAAGAAAAATTGCTAAATTGGGATTTTCAGAACAACTCTCAAGGCAGGGAAAATCAGAAGAATCAGACTTGAAAGAGATCAAAACCTGGAGCAGAAGGATGTAAAACTCACCTCCCCCCAAGTCTACACAATGTTGGAAAGATGGTCTCTGCAATAAATGGTGCTGGGAAAACTGGACAGCTACATGTAAAAAAATGACACTAGATCATTCTTTAACTCCATACACAAAACTATGCTCAAAATGGATTCAAGGCCTAAATGTGAGACTGAACACTATAAAACTCCTGGAGGAAAACATAGGAAAAACACTCTGACATAAAGTGTAGCAACATCTTTTTTGACTCGTCTTCCAGAATAATGGAAATAAAAACAAAAATAAACAAATAGGGTCTACTTAAAAGCTTTTGCACAGCAAAGCAAACAATAAACAAAATGGAAAAACAACCAACAGATTGGGAGAAAGTATTTGCAAATGATGCAACCAATAAGGGATTAGTCTCCAAAATTTGCAAACAGCTCATGACACTTAACAGCTTCAAAAGAAATAACCTACTCAAAAAATGAGGAGAAAACATAAATAGAAGACATTTCTCCAGAGAAGATATACAGATGGCCAATAGCACATGAAAAGACATTCAAGATCACTAAGTATTAGAGAAATGCAAATCAAAACTACAATGAGATATCACCTCACACCAGACAGAATGGCTATCATCAAAAAAGCCACAATCAATCAATGCTAGAGAGGGTATGGAGAAAAGGGCACCTCCTACACTGTTGAAAATTGCTAGTTTTCAGTTTAGCAAGTTGCATAGCATGGCCAAAAAAAAAAAACCCAAATAAACAACAACATCAAAATCCAGATGCGGAAAAATTCCTATTGAAAGCTAACTGGAAAATAGCAGAAGGACTCCTGTAACAATCAAGGCTGTAAGAAAGATACACACATATTTGGGTAAAACAGGAAGAAAAACATTGGGTCAGGACCTGTGTCCCTTGAAGGGGGCTAAGAGGAGAAAGGGGATTGGACGTGTGGACGCTGCCCCAGGGAGTGAGCAGGTCAAGGCTCAGACTGAGCATCCCTGTCCTGGGGTCCTATGTGGAGAGACAAGCCCCCTTGCCTGGTTGGAGAATCTCTGGCACAGGTAAAAAGGCTGGAGCAGCCCGGACACCACTTAGGAATGCACAGGTGCTGGCTGGCCCCCAGGTAGGATGGGGAGAGGTCTTCCCCGACCACCTTGCTGTGTTCCCCAGCCTGCATGGAGCAAATGTAACAACACTCATATCAGGCAAAATAGACTAAAACAAAATCTATAACAAAAGGCAAAGGCATTATAAGTAAATCAATACAAGAAGAGGATATTACACACATAATACAGGAGCACCTAGCATATAAAGCAAATACTGAGACATAAAGGGAGAAATTAACAATAGTACAGTAATAGTAGTGTATTATTAGTATATTATTATTATAATAATACAATAGTAGTAGCATATTAGTAGTATAGTATTATTATAATAATGCATTAATACCCTCTGACATCAATGAAGAGATCGTCCAGATAGAAACTCAGGCAATAGTGGTCTTAAGTGACGCAGTACAGCAGTTGGACTTAATCTATAGGATATTGCATCCAAAATCAGCAGAAACATATTCTTCTCTTTTCTTCCCTAAAATTTTATTTATTTATTTTTGGCTGTGTGGGCTTTCTTTAGTTGTGGTGAGCAGGGGCAACTTTCTAGTTGCAGAATGTAGGCTTCAGTAGTTGCAGCATCCAGGCTCTAGGACAAAGGTTCAATAGTTGCAGTGCGTGGGCTTAAGTTTCACTACAACAAATGAGATCTTCCTAGATTTTGGATTGTACCCATGTTTCCTGCATTGGCAGGCAGATTCCTTATGACTGAGCCTCCAGGCAAGTCCTCAGCATCACTAATTACTGCTGCTACTGCTGCTAAGTTGCTTCAATTGTGTCCGACTCTTTGCAACCCCATAGACGGCAGTCCACCAGGCTCCTCTGTCCCTGGGATTCTCCAGGCAAGAATACTTGGAGTGGGTTGCCATTTCCTTCTCCAATGCACACATACATGCTAAGTCGCTTCAGTCATGTCCAACTCTCTGCAACCCCATGGACAGCAGCCCACCAGGCTCCTTTGTCTAGAGACATGCAAATCAAAACAACAATGCAATATCACCTCACACCTGTTAGTATGGCTGTCATCAAAAAGTCTACAAATAATAAATGTCAGTGAGGATGTGGAGAAAAGGGATCCCTTGTACACTGTTGGTGGAAATATAAATTGGTGCAACCGCTGTGGAAAACAGTAGAGGTTTGTCCACAGAGCTACCATATGATCCAGTATATATATATCTAGAAAAATGAAAACACTAATTTGAAAAGCTGCATCTAACCCAGTGTTTATAGCAGTACTATTTCCAGTATCCAAGACATGGAGGCAAGCTAAGTGCCCATCAACTGAGGAATGGATAAAGAAGGTATGATACAGAGATAGATGGGCTTCCCTGGTGCCTCAGACGGTAAAGAATCTGCCTGCAATGCAGGAGCCCTGGGTTTGATTCCTGGGTTGGAAAGATCCCCTGAAAAAGGGGATCTCTACTCCAGTATTCTTGCCTGGAGAATTCCATGGACAGAGGATCCTGGCAGGCTACAGTCCATGGGGTTGCAAAGAGTTGGACATGACTGAGCAAATAACACTTTGACTTCATATATATAGATATCACAATGGAATATTACTTAGCCATAAAGAGGAATGAAATTCATGTTGCAATTTGCAGCAACACAAATAGACCTAAAGATTATAAAATAAGTTAGACAGAAAAAGACAAATACTGTATGATGCCACTTATATATGGACTCTGAAAAATAATACAAATGAGAGTATATTCAAAACAGAAACAGATACATACGTATAGAAAAAACTTGGGGTTACCAAAGGGGAGAGGAAAGGGGGAGGAACAAATTAAGGATCTAGTGGTAAGAGATACAGACAACTAAGTATAAAGTAGAAAGCAACAAGGATATATTGTAAAGCACAGGGGATTATAGCCATGGTCTTGTACTAAAAATGGAGTATACTCTGCAAAAATACTGAATCACTCAACTATACACATGAAAATAATATAATATTGTAAATCAACTATACTTCAGGAAGCAGAAGCAGGGCAAAATAAAGACATTTTCAAGTGTCTTTTCTAAGTTTGCCACCCAGAAGACATTCTCTAAATTAAATTTTAAAGGAAATATATACTTTGGGCAGAAAGTAAGTGACTGCAGATGGGAGATTTTGAGATGCAAAAAGAAATTTAAAAAGACAATGGTAAATAAGTGAGCCAATGTAAATAAACATTAATTGCATAAAGCAGTAACTGTAATTTCTAGTTGGCCTTAAAATATATATGGAATTAAAATATTGAACAAAATAATGTATATGTCAAGAGCAAGTAAAGGAATTTCTTTTTTTTTCCTTTGAGGTTTTATTAAGTTTAGACTGATAAGTATGCATGTTTTAATTTCTAAGGCAAGTTTCTTGAAAGAACAGAAACATACCATATGCCACCCAAACTGGAAGAGAGGACTGTTTAGTGAATCAAAAAGAGAAAAGTAAGGAAAAACATAGAAAACACAATAAACACAGGTAAACATAGAAAACACAGGTAAAACAAACAGAAAACACAATACAAGATAGCAGATTAAACCCCAAATATCACTGCCTGTGCTTTTTAAAATATTTTCATTTGTTTGTTTGACTATGCCAGCTTTTAGTTGTGGCACACAGGATCTTTAGTTGTGGCATGCGAACTCTTAGTTGAGGCACGTGGGATCTGGTTCCACGATCAAACCCGGGTACCCTGCACCGGGGGCGAGAAGTCTTAGCCATTAAACCACCAGGGAAATCCCAGTTTTATATTACATATTAATGGGCTAAATTCTCTAAGTATGATACAAAATTGTCAGGTTGAATTAAAAAGTAATCCAGCTATAATGCTGGGTATATAAGATGTATCTAGGAAGATATCATTCTTAAGATTTAAAAATAATTTCAAATGTAAAACAGTCAATGCCAGGCTCTGGCACAGAGGAAGCATGTTCTGAAATGTTTTGGCTACCAGCTAGGCAATGGAAAAGAGGGCCTGCGGAATGGCGTGTGAGAGAACAAGGCGGAAAGAGCAACAGGTGCCTGAGCCCCGGAGGTGAGCTGGTGCACGGTAACTGAGAAATCAAAAGGATTTGTGCACGGATGGAAGGCGGAGCCTGGATGTAAGTAGGAGGCAGATTGTGGACAGCTTTGTGAGCAAGCAATCTGAAGAATTTGGGGCTTGGTCTTAAGACAAAGAGAAGATGACCTGCGTCATCTTTCAGGGTGATGGCTCTGATGACAAGGTCACGGCGAAGAGCATGTTAGGAGGCTGTTGTAATAATTCAGGAGAGGAAGGATGATGCCTTGGGCTAACATTCTGACATTAAGAAACACTTACAGAACAATTATGAAGGGCCAGGCATCGCTCATACTTTTAATGCGCTGTCTTTTATTGTGGTTGTTAATTTATTAATGTGGCCGTGCTGGGTCTCAGTTACAGCACATGGGGTTTTTGTTGTTGTTGTTATTTTATTTATTTAACTTAGGCTGTGTTGGGTCTTCATTGCTGCGAGGGCTTTCTCTAGTTGTGGTGAGCAGGGGCTACTCTCTAGTTGTGGTGCACAGGCTTCTCATTGTGCTGGCTTCCCTAGGTGCAGAGCACAGGCACGGACTCTGGGTGTGTGGGCTCAGTAGTCGCAGCTACCTGGTTCTAGAGCACAAGCTCAGTAGTTGTGGCACATGGGATTAGTTGCTCTGTGGCAAGTGGGACTTTCCTGGATCAGGTATCGAACCTGTGTCTCCTGCATTGGCAGGCAGAGTCTTTACCACTGAGCCACCAGGTAAGCCCAGCACACAGGATCTTAACTGCAGTTTGCAGGATCTAGATCCCTGACTGGGGATTGAACCTGGGCCCCCTGCATCGGAAGCTCAAAGTCTTAGCTACCAGACCACCAGGGACATCCTGTGTTAAGTCTTTTAACTTTTACAGTTATGTGAACATTCTTCCCCCACATGATGAAGGTATTATTATTATATTATTTTTCTATTATAAAATTGTATTTGTGTATAAGTTTTTATATATGTCTCTACACACACACACACACACACACACACACACACACACATGCATATTGTGGCTGCACTGAGTGGCTTGTGGAATCTTAGTTCCCCAACCAGGGATTTTACCCACACCCTCAAAGTAGAAGCACAGAGTCCAAACCCACTGGACCACCAGAGAATTCTGAAGGTATTATTATTACCTACATTTTAATTTAAAGAAACTAAGGCACAGAGAGGTGCAGTGACTAAAAGACATATGTTGGCAAGCAGTAGACCCAGCTAGTCTGGCTTGAGAAGCTCTTAAACCCCAGTGCCCACCTCTACTGTGCGTTATGTGCCACGACAGCCTCCTTCCCTGGCATCTGTGGGATCTGGTGCTTTATTAGGCATGGTGAGTGTGGAAGAGCTACAAACAGTGTGACTCCCAGCTTTCTGACTTAACCAATGGATGGGGTATGTGGCGGTGCCGTCAGGTCTTGAGATGGAAAACAGGAGAAATGGTCTGTGGGGAAAGGCGAGGTGTTTAGTATCAGATTATTAAGGTTAAGTGTTAGTTGCTCAGTCGTGTCTGACTCTTTGTGACCCCATGGAGTGTGGCTCACCAGGCTCCTCTGTCCATGGGATTCTCCAGGCAAGAATACTGGAGTGGGTTGCCCTGCCCTCCTCCAGAGATCTTCCTTGCCTAGAGTTCAAACCCAGGTCCTACATTATCATTCCCAAGGTGGACTCCAGTATTCTTGCCTGGGCAGTCCCAGGGCCAGAGGAGCCTGGCAGGCTACAGTCCATGGGGTATCAAAGACTCCGAATGGACTCAACAGCAACATCTGTGAGGCACCCATGGAGGGATTTCTAGAGAGTATTCGACCACAGGGACTTGAATCTCAGGGGTGTGTCTGGGTGTACCTTAAATTCATACTACACTACTAAGTATTTTAAATGACCCAAGTTTGTTCCTTTTTTATGCCTGAGTAATATTCCAATCAGCAGCTTCCTGACAGGCATCACTGAGTACAATTTAATGGCAGAAACCAAACAGGTCTCTGGTTCCCAAGAGAGAAAGTTTGCCCCACGGTGCTCATTCCTACTGGGGATGCTGAACCACAGCTGCACCGTCTGGCCCTCTTGCAGCTTCAGCCTGAAACTGGCAGCTGTGTGTTAGAACAGCTATTCCCCATGGTCCATCGTGGAACAGGATTGGGCTTCTCTTGGCAGGGAGGCAGTTTCTACCACGGACCAAGGCCTATGAGCTGAGTCCCACTACAGAACAGATACCCTACAATGAGTGATTGCGAACACTGCTCTCTAGTACCGTGGCGGCCAGCTGGCACCAGCACTTATGAAGAGTGGCCAAGAAGGAAGTGGCTTTTGCATTTGTTAAGGAAGATTGGCACCATCTGAGCTTACCATAAAGCTTATGGGGAAAGTGCTGATCATGTGGACTCTGTGAACCAAAATTGCATGTCATAGTCCCAAGGGCCATGATTGTGAAATGAGTCTTGCTGCAGAGGTACTGTGGCAATTACTAATTACTAAGCTAATTACTAAGAGTTAATTACTCTAATTACTAAGAGCATTCCAGACAAAAACTGCTTGAGCAACTTCTTTGAAGTTTTTTTAAAAGTTTGGCCTCACTCCAAACTTTTTGAAGTCATGTGGGATCTTAGTTCTCCAACTAGGGATCAAACCCACGACCTCTGCATTGAAAGGCAGAGCCTTAACCCTTGGACAACCAGGGAAGTCCCCCTGGATTGAACCTTAACCTGAAACAAAATGTCAGAAATGGCACACCATGGATGGTTCAAGACTGTGTTTGTTACTGGCTTTATCTATGCTGTGTCAATGTCTGTTTCCTGAAGCTGCTGTAATAAATCACCATAAACTGGTGTGCAGAACAACATGAGCTTATTCTCTTACCGTACTAGAAACCAGAAGTCTAAAAGGGGTCTTATTTGGCAAAACCAAGTGGTTTGCAGAGCTGTGTTTCTTTTGGAGACTCTAGGAGGGGAGAATCAATTTTTGGCCTTTTCTAGCTTCTAGGGGCTTTATGTGGTTTTGGGGGGGCTTTTGGCTTCTGCCTTACCTCTCTCAGACCTCTGCTTCTTTCATCACATCTCCTCTGACTCTGACTTGTCTGCTGCCCTCTTTAAGGACCTGGGTGATTTCATGGGGTCTGCTGAGGTTTTTCAGGTTAATGTCCATATATCAAGTTCTTTATTTAATCACATCTGCAGTGTTTCTTTAGCCAGGTAAAGTGCCATACCCACAGGTTCCAGGGTTAAGGATGTGGCTGTCTTTGGGGTCAATTATTCTACTGTGGTAAATTTTTTAAAAAGCATGATTGGGTTCAGAAGACCTACTATGCTCAGCACCTACTGGTTTGTCAAATCTGGAAAATGATAGACCAGATTTGTGATCCTGACCAGAGAGGTACAGAAAAAGGACTTGAAACAAGTGGTAAATAAGATGACACCAGGCAGCGTGTGAAAGGCTTACAAGAGGCTTGCTAGTCTATTTATCCTTTCCATCATGTGTCTGTTCTGAAAAGGCACAACTTTGAGGAAAACTAATGGAGCTTCATAAGGACACATAGTTCTGGAAGAGGAGCCCTGGAGTTGAATGAATTGATAAATATGAGCTTGAGAGAGTCAGTTCCTGGGTAGGTTGATAAGAAGTCTGGGGTCCCTGAGGAGCAGATAGGAGTCTGGAGTTCTCAAGGAGGAGAAAAGGACACTTCTTTCTTTCTACATTGCTTTCTCATAGTTAATATAACATTGTATCCTGCTTGAGGACATGTTTCTCCTTCTTGAGAACCTTCTGACTAATCCTGTCATCTTAAAATGTATATTATGGGAGTGGGTCTGTTAAGACCTTTACAGCCTTGAGACATTCTCTTGATTTATTGTTAATAACCAGTTGAAAGGTATATAACTCTGTTGCGAAGACTAGCAAGGGGGGCACTCTCGGTCTCCCTTCTGATGTCTATGTCAGAAGCTTTCTCTGTCCCTCTTTATACTGTAAGAAAACTCTGCTACATATAAGCTCTTGAGTGACCAAGCCTGGTCCCTGGTCCCAAGCTAAATCTTCTTCTTCAGAGAGCCAACGTATCCAACATCGTTCATCTGTAAGCTATCAAGCTCATGACGTGAAATCTATTCAATGGTCAGAACTTATCATTGGAGACAGGTAAAAAGTCTTGTGCATGCATGCATGCTAAGTTGCTTTATTTGTGTCTGACTCTTTCCCAACCCCATGAACTGTAGCCCACCAGGCTCCTCTGTCCAGGGGATCCCAGGCAAGAATACTGGAGTGGATTGCCATGCCCCACTTCAGTGTATCCTCCCGACCCAGGAATTGAACCCAGGTGTCCTGCATTTCAGGTGGATTCTTTACCATCTGAGCCACTAGGGAAGCCCAGTGACAAAAATTTACAATAAAAGGCTATCTTTCATCTATTTAATTTCAAAGTCCTCAGGACTCACTGATCTGGGGGCACTTAAGTCTCCCAGGCTAATAGCCTTCCTTGTACTTGGGCTATTTCTGCAGTGATTAAAGGAAGCACTGGAACATATTTCCTGTGGTAGTGATTCAAGGGCGACCCAGAAGCTGACCCAGGACAAGGTTTCAAGTCCAAGGAAGTGACTCAGAGGGAGAGGACCAGCAGGGCAGTGCGAGAAGGGGTGAGGAAGAGAGATAACCAGTTGCCTGTGTCATCCAGTGAGATACTGTGGCACGTGACTAGAGATTAACCTCAGGAGATTAACGTTCCTCTAGAGGAAGCAGGTGGCTGACACCTCTCTGCCCCAGGCACCATCATTTCTTGGCAATTCAGTGAAAAGCAAAGGAATCTAGAGGCAAGAGAAAGCTCCCAGGCCACAAAATACAGATCTGGCAGTTCAAAGTGATGGTCTAGTGAAGTGGTAAAGGGTGGGGGGCTGGGGGTGGGCCTAACCTCTACACAGCCACTTGAGTGGTTTCCTGGGGAGGCTTTCTCTTCCCCTGCACAACTGTTAACTTTACCACAGTTAAAACAGGAAGAACCAGACTGAGGCGGGCATCAGCGGCATGCTACTGCAGTTATATTTTAGAACAAAGGGAGATGATTACCAGAGACCAACTTTTGATGTCTCAAAACATTCCATCAGAGTCTGCACTTGGGACTATTTTGTAAAATGACACTTACATGATGTCAAATGAAACAACGGATTTTTAAAAAAGATCATGGCAAGTAATACTGAGAAGAGAGGCTAGTAAGCATAAATTTTCACTTTGTGGACTTCCTTGTCGTCGCACTCCCTCTGTTTGTTGTAGTAATAGAAAGTATTGTCCCTTCTCTGAAGCTTCTTCACATATCCTGTCTCTGGCCAACGATCTACCTGTACATCCAAAACCAAAACACAAATATTGTAATGGTCCTTTTATATAATTGTTCACTATCAAACATTAAAAATTGCAAGTCACATCAAACAACAAGGCACAAAATTAAAAAATACTTGAGCTCTTAGTGATGTCTTACACTTGTAGACACATAGACACACATACATAAAAAACACACATACAACACACTTGTCTCACATTGTAACCTTATACTGAAGGACTATTAGTTCAATGCTTCTCCCTAGATCCCAATTTCTAGGTTTAAATTTCTACTCTGCAGCCAAGATAAAACTTTCAGAATAATCTAAACTTTATTCTTCTTATATTTACTAACTATTTTATGCATTATTACTTACTAACTTCTGAAAATAATACCTAAGGAGGGAATTAGGGCTAGGCCGAGGCAACAGGAAGAAGCTAGCCTGGATGTCTCTAAAGGTGAATGTGTATCTCATGTCCATATTTCAAGTGCACACCTTGAAACTCAATTTTTCATAGAAATTTGAGGTAATGAACAAAGTCTTCAGCAATCTCTTCTTAGCTTCTCCTCCTTAGTTTTTCTCATTTGCCGTACTGGTTTGCTTACTTGATTGTTTGGCTTGATCCAGTTTGGACCTTTTTTTTTCCCCTTCCTCTGTGAAGTCAATGCATTTCTGCTCTGGTTAGATATGTTGCTTCCGGATGGTGTGACGTCTACTCCATCACTGTCAAAACCCAAGCTGGAGGCTGCTCATCCAAATCCAGTGACGTGACTGGCAGAGGCTGGCACCAGGTTGAAGGTGGTCAGGAAGAGGGAATTCAGTGACCATGGAGCAAATACGGTGATCTACCAGAGCTTTCGCTTCACACAAGCTACAGTTCACGTGCCTCCGAATTCAAACAACAGGGAGGGACATCCCCAGCAGTCCAGTGATTAAGACTTTGTGCTTTCACTGCAAGGGGCAAAGGTTTGATACCTGGCTGGGGAACTAAGATCCCACAAGCTGCATGACCAAAATCCCCCCCACCCCCACCCCCGCCAAACTACAGTTAGAAGCTCTGGGCATTAGCTCCTCCTGTCTTCAGAATCTAGAGGGGGAGACCAGAGCCAGATAAGTAGAATCTCATGGGATATAATCCAGAACCAAAATGGGAACAAGTGACAGCGCTGGAGAAGGAGAAAATTAGGAAGGGCCTGCTGAGGTGCCTCTGGAGGCTTCTACTGCCCCAAAGATCAAGTGGAAACTTATTAAGGTGACATACAAGGGTCCCCATCTCCCCATCAGCCTTTATCCTTATGCCCCACCACTGAACCACTTACTATTTACCAAGGCCACCAGTCCAGCCTTCCATGGCCTTATACCCATTCCCTCTGCCTGGAAAATGAGTCCCACCCTCAGCACCCCCACCACCTGTCTTACTTAAACAAGTATTTGTGGGTTATACACACTGCACCAAGACAGAAAGATTATGAATTAAAAACAGCTACTGAACTCACTGGGCCTAATGTCTATGAGATAGACTCATCAGCAAAGCATGTGATGCACTTCAAGGTCAGGGCCCTGAGGCCTGACAAAGTTGAGGGGGTCAGGAAGGGCCTCGAGCAGGTGACAAATTTATTCATTTGGCTGCACTGGGTCTTAGTTGCAGCATATAGGATCTAGTTCTTTGAGCAGGATTCCAACAGGGGTCTCATGCGTTGGGAGAACAGGAGTGTCAGCCACTGAACCACCCTGGAAGTGACCTTTTAACCCACATCTAAAGAATTCCCACCAAAAGGAGTACCTATTCGGGAAGAGCATCCCAGGGAACTGCATTAAAGGAAATAATGTCAGTGTCGCTGGGGCATGGATGTGAGAGTAGAGAAATACTGAGAAAGGGAAGGACCAGATGGTGAAGACGCCTGCAACCCTTACAGTGGGAGCGGCTGTCACGTTCAAAGCAGAGGAACAGCACAGCTACAAAGACGGCATACAAAGACCTTGGTGGACTCGAGCCAGGAGGAATCTTTACCAAGACTGAAAGCAGCAAAGAGGAGTCGGAATAGTCCTGGGAAGACATGACAGTGACCTTCACCAGAGTTGCCGGTGGACGGAAACACATGCTAGTTGAAACAGGAGGTACAATCCGCCCGACTTAGTGATCAACTGGGAGTAAAGCAGGGAGGACTCAGTTTCCGGATCTGGTAATCGATCCCCGAGGTCATCTCTCTCTGGTCTGCCGTCTATCTAGTGCCGACCTACTATTCAGCACACACGACTGGAGTTATTTTCTTGTCGGCCTCCACTTCCAGGCTGCGGAGAACAGAAGGGCCGGGTGGGGCTTTGTCTGATTGCTTCTCGTATCCAAAAGACGCGCAACTCCAAACAGAGCAGAGCCTGAGCCCAGGCCGGGACGCAGGAAAACACGCCGGGACGGGGAAGCCCTAGGGACTGGGGGCCTAGACAACTTTGCGCGCGCCTGGCCGAGTCGCCGGTTCGATCCCAACCAGAGCGACCCCTCCGGATCTCACATCCCAGCGCAGAGCCCTCCACTCACGTCTGCCCCGGCACCGGCTCCACGTGGCCGCGCTGCGCGTGCGTAGAGCTCACTCCTTGCCCGGCCTTTGCCTTCCAATGCGGTGGGGCAGGGGATGGAACCGCTCAGAAAACACTTTACATTCTTTTGCATCCGACCACTCCCAAACCGGAGAGTCTGTCTGCCCAGGGCGTCACGACAGTTTCAGGAGTTTAGGAGCTGGGTGGAGGCGCTGGGAAAGGCCCTCCAGCGGCAGTGCGCAGGCGCAAGGTGTGTCTCGCGAGATCTCCAGTTGCCTGGTAACGGGCGGCCAGCTATCCGCTGTCTGTCCTGGGGACCACTGTACCCGTTAGACTCCGAAGGCTAATTCTCTCTCCAGTCGCCGCTCCTTTCTAACCCAATTTCTGCCTTTCAGCGCCTGGTAGTCTGAGCCCCTCTCGCTTTTCTGTTTTCGGCTTGCCAAAGAGACGCTAAACCAGTGCCCCCTTCACCGCGTCTCTGCCGAATCCCTGGCAATGTGGAAATAAATAAAGATAAAGGGGAGATGGGGAGGTGGTGAGGAAACCATGCACTTACAAGCAACGATGTAGACCATCTTGAGCCTCCGTAAAGAGGCGAATAAAGGCTATCTTGAATTCTGTGACAGCAGTTCAGAGAATTCCAAATACTGTGACTACTTCAGCCAATGGAGGCTTGAATGGTTACGAATGGAGTCGCTGGGAAGTCAGACAATTAATTGTAAGACAGCTGAAGAACATTTTCAAGATCAGGGATCTGAATCTGTTGACTTACTCTTGTCAAGACCGAGACCATAGTTTGCTTCTGACCTAATAAGCCTCCTCCCTCCTCATACCCTTTCTTTTCCTTTTCCAGTCTAACTTAGCACTTTTCTTCCTCTTCTAAATATCTTCCTGTTTTTCTCAATCGCTTCACCGCTCGTTTTGTGTCGCATCTTTGGTCTGTACAGCTTCAATTTTCATCACCTACATAGTACCCGGCTGGCCGTAAAGTAAACAAAACAAGGAGCTGTGCGTGTGGTCAGAGTATTGCAGGTTACGCGGGGTAAAGTATAGTGTGATTTTTTTTTTTTTTGTCAATTAGAAAAATTAAAAAAAACCACCTTAGGAGTTTGAGTGTAACAGGCTTTTGTTTCGTAAAATGAATAGTAACAGATCATCACGATGAACAGTAAACATGCAGTTGTAAAGCAATCTCAGATCACAATTTTTAGCAGCAACCTCTCATTGCCCAACAGAATCCCTCTATTCTTGAAATGTCACTGAATGTCCTGATTCAGCTCTAACCTGTTTCCATCATGTCTGTCGCCTTATTCACTAGAAACAAGATGGGCATTTTGGGTACTGGAAGGCAAAAAGTTCATGTCTCATGATTTTTTAATATAATACTTAAAATCTTCGGTGGCAGCTAGACTTTCTACTACCATTGGTAAAAGCTGTGACACTAGACCCTAAGGCAGGTCACGTGAAACAAGACCTGTTTGTAGACTCAATACTGTGTTAGGTTATAAGCTTCATAAATCATTCAACCCTTGAAAAACATTAATAAACTTTTTTATTCCTCTTTGGCTGAGCCACACAGCACAGCATGAGAGATCTTGGTTCCCTTGCCAGGGACTGAACCTGCACGCCTTGCATTAGAATCTGGAGTCTTAACCACTGGACCACTAGGGAAGTCTCCCAAATTGCTAGTTTTGAATGTAACTTAACCCTGGCTTTTGATTTGGTAAATTGCTGATTATGGCTATCTTTGTTAAATTTAAATTGAATTAGCTTAACTTGTGACGCAGTGATTTTTTTCCTGGCTTCTTATGTGGTCAATGCAATCAGTTATATTTAATGGTGGCAAGCTGAGATTAAAATGTTAAATGTAAGAGCCAATCACAAGGTTATTATTTTTTTTCAAAGTAATGAAAACAGTACTTTATCTACTGTAAAATTGCAGGTTAATGACTTAGTCCTACAGAGTGGCTCTCAAACCTTCAATGAACTCACTGATTTAAAAATTATAAAGTATCATTTCAAAGATTAAATAATAATGAGGATAAATCACATGTTAAGTAGTGCCGCCAAATAGAAGTTTTAAAATTCTCAGTAGAAATTTTTGGATAAAAAGATGAGAAATTATTCAATCAAAGTGGAAGGTAAATATAATTTTAAAAGAATGAAGTATTATGAGTCTTTTTTAAAAAAAAGTATTCCAATAAATATTTTAAAATCTAAAAAAAATAAGTCTCAGATCTAATTTTTAAGCTGTATGACAGAAACACGTCAGATTGAAGTGCTAAAGCAATGGGAAGGAAATATGTGTAAGTTTTTGTCCCTCTAAGGTTTCAGATTTATAGCTTGAGTATCATTTCAGTTTATATTTACTCTATGAAGATTTGCAGCCACTATATACATGTCTCTGGATCAAAACCAGCTAAGGTCAAGATCTTAACCTCATCATCACATGACTCTAAAGCAAACTAATTAACCCTGTCTATGAAGTGATAAAAATAGTACCTGTTGTGAGGATTAGAAGAAATAATCTACTTAAAATGCTTAGCACAGTGCCTGATACATGCAGAGTGCTTCATAAATAGAACTGATGGATCCAGTAGCAACCTGAATTCAGAGATAATAGGTTAATAAAAATTAAGCCTCTATGATTTTAGTGCCTTGTTCTGTTTGAAGACTAAGCAATAAAATTTCCACAAGAATGTTGCTAAAATGAATGCATTTCGAAGGTAATTTCTCTCCCATTTGTATCATACAAACACTGTAACAGAAGTGTTTTTAAAAAAATTTTCCCATGACCCAATAACCTCAAAACTCATTTCCTTTCAGTGTTTCCTTCTAATTTGTTTCACATTTAAGTGTGCACTTACATTATTAAAATAATATAAATTTTATATTCTGATTTTCTTTTCATATAACATTTTCCCCTATATTTCCCAAACATAGTTTTCAAGTTGTCACTTTAACATATATTTAGTATCTTATACCAATCAGTTTACTTTTTAAAAATAGCTGTTCCTCTGTTATTTTACCCTGTGAACTCAATTTGGTCTTTGAATAACAAAGTGTTCTTTTTATATTCATTCTAGAATTGGACTACAGTTAGGTTTATACGCTTGCCATGATATAAGAGCCATTTAAGAGACCTGACAATAAGTTTTGTCATTAACCACAATTTTTTGTTGAGAGAAAGTTACCAGCTGGAAAGTTTGTCAATAGAATGTAGGAGAATTGAGCAGCAGACTCTTCTTTCCCTCTGGGCATCCTCATCTTTGCTCTGTGTATGTGTGCATTGGAGTTCTCCAGAGAAGTAGAACCAGTGAAGATACAGATGTGAGTTATGGAGCCTGAGAAGTTCCACAGTCTGCTGTCTGCAAGCTGGAAACCTGGAAAGCTAGTGATGTCAATTCAGTCTAAACCCAACGGCCTGATAATCATGGGAGCTGAGTTTAAAAATCTCATTCCAAGGACATGAGAAGGTGAGATGGGATGTCCCAGCTCAATCAGGGTAGCAAGAAACAAGGGGGGCAATTCCTCCTTCCTCTGACTTTTGTTTTATTCAGGCCCTTCATGAATAGCGAAGATTGGCAGGCTGCAGTCCATGGGGTCACAAAAGAGCCAGACATGACTGAGCATGCAGACCCAGTTCGTGGATTGGATGGTGCTCACCTACACTGGGGAGGGGGGATCTTTTGGGTTGGCCAAAAAGTTCATTCAAGTTTTTCCCCATAAGTTGTTATGGAAAACCCCAAAGAAACTTTTTGGCCAACCCAATATTTTACTGAGTCCACTGATTGAACTGCTAATCTTTTCCAGAAGCACCTCCACAGTTCTTGTTGTTCAGTTGCTAAGTTGTGTCCAACTCTTTGTGACTCTATGGACTGCAGGTTTCCCTGTCCTTCACTATCTCCTGGAGTTTGCTCAAATTCATGCCCATTAAATCAGTGATGCTATCTAACCACCTTATCCTCTGCCCTCTTCTTCTCCTTTTGTCTTCAATCTTTCCCAGCATTAGGATCTTTTCCAATGAGTCAACTTTAATACTTTGGCTACCTGATTGAAGGAACCCCCACAGATACACCCAGAAACAATGAAATAATGTTTAATCAGGCCAGTCAAGTTGACACATAAAATTAACCATCACAGTATGATGGTCTCTGTATCATACATAATAATTGTTATATAAACGGTAACGTTATTTTAAAATCAGTGACTAGAATAACTTTTGTGATGAGCTACAAAATCAATGACCTTTTTAGTATGCAGTTAACAAAGCCTCCTACTGAAAGTGGTTAGTCAGTGGTTATTATCTGTCTTCAAAGTCTGGATCTTTTCCAAGACGGGCTCATTGGCTTACACAACATCTCCTCAAAATCCCAAGGACTTTCTGTCCTTCCCCTTTGCCATCCTCTGACTCTTGGCATTGGCCCTCAAGCTTGTCCTCTCAAGCTCACAGTCTAGTGGTGACAGCTCTGATCGTCACAATTCACATAACCACGTGGCAGGAAGCAGAAGTTTCCCTCATGCATTTCTTTCTATCAGAAAGAAAAATCTTCTTAAGAAGCCCTAACAGACTTCATTCTGTTGCTCACTGGACAGTATCAGTCACATGCCCCCACTGAAACCAGTCCCTGGCGGGGGTGAGTGAGTCAAACGAGACTTGCTGAGACCAGTTATGAGTCTTCTCTTGGAGATGGAGCATAATATGGCTCCATAACCAAATGAAAGTAGGATCATTGACAAAAATGAAGGGGGAAATGGCTGCTAGGTGGGGAACCAATACATTAATGTCTCCAGTAGGGAGACATTTTGTTTAGTGGAGTTCAGTTGCAGAATACGTTAATTGGACACTAATACATAAAACACATGCAATTTAACAACCAAATGATCAGGGTGGAAACAAAATGATGAGCCATTATAATTTAATTCAGCCCTATGTATTAGCATTGAAACCAAGCCTAAAAATGACACAAGTTTAACACAAGTTTAAAGAGGAATATTAAACTCACGAGAGGTTGTTGGCAGTGGTACCTGGAGAAGATAAAGCCCTGAGCTAGCCATTACATCTTGTTAACTGGGTAAAAGCTGGAAGGTATTTATGAACCTTGACTTCGAAAACTCTTTTAAAGTAACAGTCATGTCCAACTCTTTGGGACCCCATGGACTGTATAGCCTGCCAGGCTCTTCTGCCCATGGAATTTTCCAGGCAAGAATACTGGAGTGGGTAGCCATTCCCTTCTCCAGGAGATCTTCCCAACCAAGGGATCGAACCCATGTCTCCTGCATTGCAGGCAGATTCTTTACCATCCGAGCCACCAGGGAAGCCCAAAATAATAATAAATGTTAAACCAAACAAAAGTAAAAATGCGTCCTGTCAGACAGTCTTTTTCTGAAGCTAGTTACAGTGAAATCATTCTGGTTAGTTTTTTGCAAGGAGTTTTCAAACATATTAATTTTAAAATAATGTGAAATGTGATTTTCCTGGCTATGTTTACTTAGTTGTTTACTTTGGGAAGTGGTATTAGTTGTCTGTGGTTTCAGGGAAGTTATATTTATTAAGAGTTTGTTGTAGAAAATTATTTATCTAAAGTTGTGACATAGTCAACTGTACCTAACCTGTGACATAGTCACCTGACATAATCACCAATTCAGTGTTAGGACATCACTGACTTTATAACTTTACTAGTTTAGAAGTAACTTGACCTCATTGATTAGTCAGAAGGTACTAAGAATCCTGTTTTGATTTTCTTCCCATGGACCTGTTTATAATGAATTTGGTAGCACTAATAGACATTTCAAATAAATAACACAAGTATGAGTCTTTTCACTTCCTTCCTTGTGAATATTCATAATCAACAGCTGTTTAGGCCAATCAGACCTTGAGCAAATTCAGCCACTCACACAAAACCAGATATCAGAAATGGAGAACCATATCGTAATTGTTAATGTAATATTTAAAACCACTTAGATTTATGGAAAAAGCTTATATTTCTGATTAGTGACTAGTAAAATAATAAGGTGAATCTCACCATAGAAAATGTAATGAAGTAGGAAAAAAATGCAATGGGTAGAAAATTTTAGTCTATGTGTAAAAGAAAATCTTTGGAAAATGCAGTTTGCTTCATATATAACTTTTGTGTGTGTGTAGCCAATATGAGCTCTTCTAAGCCAAACATTACAACTTTTTAAGCTAGAAATGAAAAAGCCACTGAAAATGAAAAGCCTACAGGATTTAGTTTCTCCTAAGGTAAATGTTTATAACTATAACCATTAATCAAAAAACTCTCAGGGGATCCTCAATAATTTATTTAAAAGAATAAAGTGATCTAGAGTCCCCAAAATGAGAAAATGGGCCCGTTTCTTGGTACAGTCTCACAAGAGACCATCATAAAATTTCAGTTCTCTAACTCCCTGGCTGGGCTGCTTTTCGGTTCTTCTAGCTCAAGAAACTGGTTTTCAGTGACCAGAACTCTCACCAACGTTTCTTGTAGACACAGGGTTTTTGGCTGTTACTAATTTTTACTTTCATGTCCCCATTTTTCTTCGTTCTTTTTTCCTTCAGTTTTTAAAAACTCTTTTCTTCATTTTCATCTTTACTTTTTTCTTTTTCTCATGTTTTTTCCTTTTTAAAACTTTGTTTTCTCTTATTTAGATTTGTCAGTATTTGGTTTTGTTTATTGGCACGTCTGGCATTATGTTTTGGTTCCATTATAAAGATCAGTTCATCAGAGGATGTCGGGAAGTGATTTTCTTTTGAGGTGATTTGGGTCAAGTTCCTGACCAGCTTTCCTCAATTTTAAGTTGACCTTGAGACACCCTGACTCCCAGGTCAGCAGTAAGTCCAACACGCTCCTGGCCTCTCAGACATCTCTGTTGAGGATGACCTCCATATTGACAATCATTAACAGTCAAGACCATCACCATGGGCAACATGACCGAGCTAAAGCTGGCTCAGTACATCCTGACTTAGGAAAGAGGCAGTCATGAAGATCATTGACAAGACTTAGACAAACTCCTCCGGACTCCAGAGACGGTCCCTTGAGTGAGAACCATGAAAGACTTGAGTCCTCCCCAAACAGTTATTTGTAGCGATCCATTCTGCCTTCCTTGAGGAATTACTCAATGGAAGAGACATATTTGAGGACCTGGTGGCTCATGGAAATCCATAAGAAAAAGAGGTTCTGGCAAATTCCATCGGTGATACACTGTCACCAGAAGTGCATTGCTCATAGAGTTAAAGGCAGAGCGCCTGCTTTTGGGTGCTGATGTGAAGAAAACTTTGAAGACTATGGCTTTGGCGTTACATTCACCTTTGGCAACAAACTAGATATCTTCACTGGCTGTCCCCCTTTAGGCCACCCTGGAACTCTTCCAAGTCCAAATAAGATAGACCCACAGTAGACGTGTGGAATCTGAGAATCATCCTATATACACTGGTCTGCAAACCCCTTACCTGTTGATGGACTCCTGCCTTCAAGGAGCTGCAGGAATCAGTACTTAATGGAATAGACCATATGCCCTTTCACATGTCCAGGAAATGTGAACTGCTCAAGAAATTTCTCATTCTCAATCCCAGCAAGAAAGGCACTTTAGAGCTCATCAGGAAAGATCCGTGGATAAACAGAGGTCGTGAAGATGAACCAAACCTTGCATGGAGCCACTCTCTTGACTCCCAGGAACCCTGATGGTGGCGTCCAGCGTGACAAAAGGCAAGAAGTCCAAGGCTCACTGATGGCTGGAAGCACAACCAAGTGATGGCCATCTCTCTGCTTCTGAGGTACAAGAGAGCCGAGCAGGAGGGCCACATCATCGCCCCGAAACCCCAGACTTTGGTGGATCTAATCAACAGCAGCCCACCCAGGATCCACCCAAAGTTTCTGCTAACACACAGCAGTGAGGTGTCAGCAAGCTGGCAGCCCCTTCCACTAATTCCCATTCTAACAATACTCAGAGGGACAACACAGAACATAAGCCACCTGAGGAGGACCAAGTGTAGGGCAGAAGGGCAGTGGCAAAGCCAAGGAGGGGAAGAGACCACCTAGCCTCCAGCACAAATCAACGCAGGAATTGCCTGCTTTGGGAGTGAGCAAGCCCCGGCCAGGCCTCTATGCAAAGGGGCAAAGCCAGCCTAACCCTGCCAAGGTCAAGGGCTCTAAGGGCTCTGCACCCTTCCAACACCCCAGTCTCCCTGACAAAGCCACGCCTGCATAGAGATCCCCGCATTATGGCTCACCAAGGCCTCAGGGCCATGCCCCATTGGGAAGCTGGGCTGTGTCCCCAGCCCAGACTCCCAAGGGTGTCCTTTTCTTCCACCCACCCATCAGAAGTAGTGGCAGAGCCACAGAAGGAACCTGCGTCCTCCAGGGTGTGTCCAAAGGAAGCTCCATCCATTGAGGCAACCTCTGAAGGATAAGCCACCCCAGCCTTCCTTCCGAAGGACCAGCAAGGGCTTCTTCACCAGGTTCAAGTTCAAGTTCATACTGAAATTTCTGTGTTTCCGCTTTGTCAGAAGACATCTTGAAAGTGTGAGGCGGATGGGAGACAGTTCCCCCTCATGGAGTGGGAGCACAGGCGGTGAGAAAGAAAAACCGTGGGAAGGCCAGGTGGTGCTCACGACGCTTGAAGACCGCGAACCTCATGGAGCCCAGCGAGAAGGTGCAGGGCTTCAGCCAGGTGCTGGAAGCAAAGGGCGTCAGCGCGAACTGCGCCGGAGGCCTGCGCTGCTGTGAATGCCTGGCGCCGGGGCCAAGAGGACGGGGGTCCAAACGGTCACGCCCGCCTCTCAACGTAGCTTCTTTTCCGTGGCAAGCTGCGCTTCTGCGGATTTGGAAAGCATTGTGTCCACTCGCCCCGCTAAAAAAACAACATTGCATCTTCTACCTTCAAAAAGTGGCCAGTAGCCTCCAGGGAGACAAGAGGTGGGGCAATCCTTGCCCCCGCAGCTGACTGTTTGCATCCGGGCCGCCTGGCCGCGCATCTCTGCGGCG
Organism: Cervus canadensis; assembly: GCF_019320065.1. NCBI lineage: Eukaryota > Metazoa > Chordata > Mammalia > Artiodactyla > Cervidae > Cervus > Cervus canadensis. The sequence continues at coordinate 31,575,881 of NC_057395.1, read as the reverse complement.
TTGGCTCTGCGTTCGTGCTTGTGGGGGAGGGGAGCCAGGGTTGGTAACGTATCAGAACTCCTAACGGGTGCTTCCGGGGAAAATCTCTTGGGCGAATTTTACTGAGCAGGCCTGACTAGTATTAAGCGACCACTGTGAAAAGAGTTTGGGGTTGATCATAAGAGAGCTGGGATGAAACTGAAATGTGCGTGCAGCAGGCGCTCAGATGCTGTTTGGGCTATAGGAGCTCATTCTGGCTGCAGGTTAGAGACTCGATGGATAAGCGGCCAGGTTCTCTTTGTGTTTTGAAAGTGGCCTCTTACTGCAAGGACAGTGAGGGAGACAGCAAGAACAAGGTCAGCTCAACTCATTGATGGCTGAGCAACCTCTCGTTTGTAAATTTTTCCCCCATTCTACTTTATTTCTTCCGGAAGACAAAAACAAGAGGATGCTTCCCCAGCTTGTTGTATGTGCTAGAATTCCCATGCAATGACAAGAGAAATTCAAGAATCTTCTATGGAACTCGACTCATGGATGTTAAAATTTATATAGAAGAGCAAGGTGCCAAGGACAGGCCTTCCTGAAGAAGAACAAAATTGGGAGGCTTTAATAATTAAGACAATGTGATGTAGGTGGGGGGATAAACAAATGCAGAGCCCAAGAAACTATCAATATGTTAAGTCTCATGATTTCTCTTAAACCCACCCTAGTCAGGCTTGCCCCCCAACCCCACCCTCACGACTGCATTAAAACTTCCTATCAGGTCATCAGTGATCTGGACAATGACCTAAATCCAATTACTAATTCTCAGTCTTCATCTAACTTAACATACTTTGGACATGAACTTGGGCAAACTCCAGGAGATGGTGAAGGACTGGGAAGCCTGGCATGCTGCAGTCCATGCTGTTGCAAAGGGTTGGACTTGACTTGGCGACTGAGCAACAACAACAACAAAACATACTTTCTCACTCATGATGCTTCCTCAACTCTGCATTCTCTTGGTTTTTCTCTCACCTCAGTGATCACTTCTCTGTCTCCTTCGTGCTCTTCCCCCCAAACATTTAGTGTTGAAATTTCCCATGGCTCACTCTTCAGTTCTGTTTCCATCTCTCCTCCATACACACTGAGTTTCTAGGGCCATCCAAGTTTCAGAAATTGAACCCCTGAGTCTCAGATCTATACACCCAGCCCAGTCGAGACTTGAATATCTAACTGCCCATTTCACATTTCCACTTGGATGTCTGATATCTCAAATGCAGCATGTCCACGGTGGAACTTCTGATGTTTGTTGCTGTTTTTCAGCTTCTAAGTCATGTCTGACTGTTTGCAACCCCATGGACTGCAGCATGCCAAGCCTCTCTGTCCCTCACTATCTCCCGGAGTTTGCCCAAGTTCATGTCTGCTGAACCCAGTGATGCTATCCAACCATCTCATCCTCTGCCACCCTCTTTTCCTATTGCCTTCAATCTTTCCCAGCATCAGGGTCTTTTCCAATGAGTCAGCTCTTTGCATCAGGTGGGGAAAGTATTGGAGCTTCAGCTTTAGCAACAGTCCTTTCAATGAATATTCAGAGTTGATTCTCTTTAGGATTTGACTGGTTTGATCTTGCTGTACAAGGGACTCTCTGATCTTTGCCACCCCATCAGGCCAACTCCACCTATAGTTCTTCCAGTTACTCAAGGCAAACATCTCACAACTGTCCTGACTCCTCTCTTTCTTTCATACCGATACAGAATCTATCAGGGTCTCCTATTGACTTTACCTTCAAAATAAATGCAGAATCTGAACATCTCACTGCCTCCACTGCTGCCACCTGAGTTGGAGACACCCATAAGTTCTCTCCTGGATTATTATTACAATAAGACTCTTGCTTCCAATGTTGTTCTTTGTAGTCATCGTAACAGAAGAGAGTCTTAAAAAAAAAAAAAAAGATAAAGTAAGTCAGATCATGTCAGTCCTCACTGAGAACCCTTCGGTGGTTCTGTTTGACTCCCCCTTGAAGCCAAATGCTTTCAGGCAAGGTGTTATGTGATTGGGTCCCCATCTCCTATCCTCTGACCTCTTCTTCTGCTCCTCTGCGCCAGCCCCATGGGCACATCACACCTGCCAGGAAGCTCATTTCTGAGTGCCTTTGTACTGGATGCTGTTTTTGCAAGGGAATCTCTTCCCCAGGGATCTTCCAGGCCAGCTCCCTCACCTCCTTCAACTTTTACTCAAATGTTATCTTCCCATGAGGCCCATCCTGATGACATGTTTATAACTGCAAGTCACCTCCCCACTCCATATGCACAAGATTCTCCATCTCTTTGCTCTGCTCTTTTTGAAAACTGCACCTATCAGGGGCTTCCCTGGCAGTCCAGTGTTTGGGACTTCACATCCCAATGCAGGCGGCGCAGTTTCGACCCTTGGTCAGGGAGCTAAGATACCACATGCCTCATGGCTAAAAACCCAGAAAAACATAAGACAGAAGCAATATTGTAACAAATTGAATAAAGATTTTATTTTTTAATATTTATTCTTATTTTTGGCTGTGCTGGGTCTTCACTGCTGCGTGAGAGCTTTAGTTGTGGTGAGCAGGGGCTACTCTTGGTTGCAGTGCACAGGTTGCTCATTGCAGTGGCGTCTCTTGTTTCAGCGCACCGGCCCGAGGCACTTAGGTTTCAGAAGTCGCAGCTCACGGGTTCTAAAGTGCAGGCTCGGTAGTGGTGGTGCATGGGCTTAATTACTCTGCAGCACGTGGGATCTAGTTCCTGGACTAGGGCATACCTGTGTCCCCTGCATGGGCAGGCGGATTCTTAACCACTGGACCACTAAGGAAGCCCAATAAAGACTTAAAAAATGTTCCAAATCAAAAAAAATCTTTACAAAAGAAAATAGCACCTATCACCTAACATCTTTCAATAGATTGTATAATTTGCTTTTTGTATATGTTTATTATCTGTCATCCCCTGCCAAAATGTAACACAAGGATAGGGATTCTTGTTTGTTTTGCTGACTGATGTTTCTCAAAAGCCTAGAAGGGTGCCTGGCTCATTTGGCACTCAATAACTGTTGGATTAGATGAATGAAAGTGTGAGTGAATAAGGAGGATAGGATGGAATGGAACCAGGAGAGTCACAGAGGTAAAGAGGAATGTTCTATTTCTTAAATTGGTGGTATGCTCATAAATGCGCCCTTTATTTTCTAAAAATACTTATGTATGTATGCATACTGGTTTATAATCAATACTTAATAATAGTAAAAATAAAAATCTTTATTATCCAGCTTGACTGACTCCCTAAAGTTTCCACAAAACTGAGTTTTCATTGTACCTAGTATATGATGATCACTGAACAGAGGACATTGATGTTTCTGTTGTTTCTTTTTGCTCCTTGAGACAGGCCAGTCATGGCTCTGGCAACCAGTAGGAGGATGGCAACTCAAGAGAAGAACATGCTTTGGAAAGAGTGCTTAAAATAACATTCTAGACTTAGAGGATAAAATGGAGCACAGTGTATCGTCCCTCTCTTTTCCTCCTGATTTTTTTATAATGACTATAATATCAAAATGTCTCAACTGCAGATACACACCCATACTGGAGCTCACTGCCCCCAGCTGACACACACTGATAAACAGGACTTTCTCCAGTAGACAGAGCACTTGCTCTTCTTCAGCTGCTATTTCCATTGTGCCTTTTAGTGTGCTTCTCATCGCTGGGAAATTTTGAAAAAAGTTCTGCCCAGTACAGAAAAAAGAATTTCTTTTTCTTTTTCTTTTTTTTGACCATACCACATGGCTTGTGGAATCTTAGTTCCCCCACCAAGGGTCCAACCTGGCCTTCAGCAGTGAAAGCGCAGAGCCCTAACCACCGGACCACCAGGGAATTCCCCTTTCAGTATATTGTTCTAAAATTTGCTTTTTGTCCTTTATTTGGAAACTCATTGACTTCCCTATGAAAATAGTTTTGAGGAGAAAATAAAAAACCAAGGGATTTACATGAAGATGTAGCAAATAATTTTTAAGTGTAATCTTATGCAAAAACAAGGTAAAATGTTTCTTATGCAAAAACACGATAAACCGTTTTAGGGCCTTGAACTCCTGTATGTTGTTACATTGTTAGACATTTCAAATCAATAGCTTTCTTAAAACAGAGTTTGCCCTTTCTTCCAATCACTTTGCTCCACGAAGACTTGTATGTAATGAACTCCTCAGATGACCAGAAAATGCAGTTCCAGTTCTTTGAAAATTTAATCAGACGTGAATTACAACCCCGTTCTGTGTCTGCAGACTTGGAGTGACACTGGGTTTGTTCCCCTGGAGAATGGGGTCATGTTGAAGAGTCCTGTGTGTTTTGTTTTTTTGTTTTTTTTTTTTTACCCTAATTGAAATCCAGTTGGGATGATTGCAGAGCGTGTTCAGAATGTAAGTGGCTCTCCTTTTATAATGAGGAGAAGAGGCAAACTACCTCTTCATTCCTGGTGGGCTGTGCCTCAAGACGGGTCGGGAGACAGAGATACCAGATAAACGCTGTCTGCCACCCAAGCTCTTAGAATCATGCAGAGGACAGAGGTATATATGAAAAGGAATCCCAAGTGAGGTCAGTGCCCTGGAGAGACCTCTCAGGATTTCCTGCAAACAACCTCTAGAGAATGAATAGAGCGAGTCAGGGGCAGAGAGGAGCTCTTTTAAATTCTCTTCCCTGCGCCTTGCCAGTTGCAACCTCTGGCAGCGCACAACTCTCTGCAGGGCTTAGGCTGGGAGAAGAGCGCGGCCCCGCGGGCCCGGACGGTGTCACTCACCGCCCAGCCCCGCCCTCGCGGGCCAGCGACCAATGGGCATAGGCCGGGCCCGGGAGCGCGACCAATGGGAGCCGGCGGGCGGAGGCGCGCTGCCCTTTAAGGAGTCGCTGGGCGCCGGGTCCCGGGAACCCGGCGCTTAGAGACAGGCACCGTCCAGGTTTAGCCGCCATGTCCCTGCAGGTGAGCCGGGTGTGCGCGCGCTGCTGCGGGCGGGGAGGAGCGTACGTCCCGGAGAAAAGCGCTCGAGTGGGGCGTGGGGCCGGCGTGACGCCCCGCCGGGGTCGCGGCGCATCTCTGACCCGGCACTTCGGGCCGCTGCTGCCAGTCCTCTTTGTCCCCGGTAGCTGTCCGCGGGGACCCCCGAGACACGCCCACCCCATCGCCAGCGCCCCCTTATTGCGCGTAATCCGCACCGGTGCATTCTGTTGACGGCGTGCCGGGCTCCCTATGGCAACTCTTGTGAACCCCGGGGACTGGTTAGACGCAAACCAGGCACCCGCCGCGGGAGGGCGGGCGCCAGGCTGCTGCCAGCGGACCCGGCGGGTCCTGCCCAGCCATCTCTTCCCATCCTGGAGAGGGAGGTGTGGGCGGCCTCCCCTTGCTCCTTGGCATGCCTAGGGGCTCTTCCAAGCTAGTGCAGAGATCTGGAAAACCACGATCTTAAATATACTGTTCTTGTGGTCTTTGGAGGGAAAAAAAAGTTTATGTTCAGGGTGGAAATTTGGGGGAAAGGGAACAAATGTAAAGTAAAAAAGAAAAAAGGGAAAGTGTTAGTTTCTCAGTCCTGTCCGGCTCTTTGTGACCCCGTGGACTGTAACCCGCCGGGCTCTTCTGTCCATGGAATTCTCCAGGCAAGAATACTGGAGTGGGTAGCCATTCTTTTCTCAAGGGGACCTTCCCAACCCAGATATGAAACCAGGCGGATTCTTTACCAGGGAAGCCCATAATATAAAGTAGAACATCAGACATTCCTTCACCCAAGTGATAACCACATTAGCACTAGGTTACTTTCTCAAGTGTTCGAGAAACATCTATGTGATATGTGAATGTATATGTTTATACACACACTTTGCTTTTTATATAATTTTGCTCTCTCGCTCTCTCTCTTTTTTAATTTGTACTATGAGCTTTCTGTCACCACTAAATATTCTTTAAAAATTTTAAATGTTTGCATTGGGTACATGGCAGGATGCACCCCATGTGACCGTGGTACTCCAGGGTCACTGCTACACTAGGGGCGGGGTCGGGGGGCCTTGCGAAAACAGGAACGGGAGAGGGTGTGAGGAGAGGTTTTAAGGCAGTTGTTTTGAAGACCCGTTAGGCACAGGCGCGGGGGAAATCCAGCAGGTCAGCTTTCAGCCAGGGTGCTGAGTACGGGCTCCAGCAGAGTGAGCTCAGCAGGCGTTGAAATTCCTCACCCAAAGCCGCGAGCCCAGCTCTGCAGCAGCACAGGAACATTATCCAACTTTCCCTTTGGCCCAGAGTGCTTGGAATTAAGTGTAAATGACTGTACCTTTAAGTCCCTGTTTCTGGGATTTCCCTGGTGGTCCAGTGGTTAAGACTGTGTGCTTCCACTGCAAGGGGTGTAGGTTCCATCCTTGGTCAGGGAACTAAGATCCTGCATGTGGTGAGGTGTGGCCAAAGATTAAAAGAAAAAAAAAAAAATCTGTTTCTCACCTATTGCTGGGAGCCGTTATGGGAGGTCCCACCTGTGACGAGGTCATGAAGAAAATCAGGCAGGCAAGGCCGTCTGGGACCCCATCCATGACGAGGTCACGAGGAAAATACCTGACAGGCAAAGCCGTCTAGGATAAGGGACCCTCCAGGTTGGCCTCGGCCTCTACCCTACCCTATATCCTCCTCCCTTTTCTGCTGCTGTTCTTTTTTTTTTTTTAATTAATTAATTAATTTATTTTTTCAGTGGGTTTTGTCATACACTGACATGAATCAGCAATAGATTTACACGTATTCCCCATCCCGATCCCCCCTCCCACCTCCCTCTCCACCCGATTCCTCTGGGTCTTCCCAGTGCACCAGGCCCGAGCACTTGTCTCATGCATCCCACCTGGGCTGGTGACCTGTTTCACCATAGATAATATACATGCTGTTCTTTCGCAACATCCCACCCTCACCTTCTCCCACAGAGTTCAAAAGTCTGTTCTGTACTTCTGTGTCTCTTTTTCTGTTTTGCATAAAGGGTTGTCGTTACCATCTTTCTAAATTCCATATATATGTGTTAGTATGCTGTAATGTTCTTTATCTTTCTGGCTTACTTCACTCTGTATAATGGGCTCCAGTTTCATCCATCTCATTAGAACTGGTTCAAATGAATTCTTTTTAACAGCTGAGTAATATTCCATGGTGTATATGTACCACAGCTTCCTTATGCATTCATCTGCTGATGGGCATCTAGGTTGCTTCCATGTCCTGGCTATTATAAACAGTGCTGCGATGAACATTGGGATGCACGTGTTTCACAATTTGTATGGAAATACAAAAAACCTCGAATAGCCAAAGTAATCTTGAGAAAGAAGAATGGAACTGGAGGAATCAACCTGCCTGACTTCAGACTATACTACAAAGCCACAGTCATCAAGACAGTATGGTACTGGCACAAAGACAGAAATATAGATCAATGGAACAGAATAGAAAGCCCAGAGATAAATCCACAAACTTATGGACACCTTATCTTTGACAAAGGAGGCAAGGATATACAATGGAAAAAAGACAACCTCTTTAACAAGTGGTGCTGGGAAAGCTGGTCAACCACTTGTAAAAGAATGAAACTAGAACACTTTCTAACACCATACACAAAAATAAACTCAAAATGGATTAAAGATCTAAATGTAAGACCAGAAACTATAAAACCCCTAGAGGAGAACATAGGCAAAACACTTTCTGACATAAACCACAGCAAGATCCTCTATGACCCACCTCCCAGAATATTGGAAATAAAAGCAAAACTAAACAAATGGGACCTAATGAAACTTAAAAGCTTTTGCTGCTGTTCTTGTTTGCCCTGCTGCAGATTCTTGTGTTGCCTGCCGAGAGCTCTCCTGCTCCTCTTTCACTGAATAAAGACCAACTTAAAACCCTAATTAATAAATCTCCTGGACGCTGGTACGCTATGAAGGGGCCAGGGATGAAGGAAATGCTTCACTTCAAACATTTTGCTGGCATTCTGGCTTGTTTGATAAATGTGTGATCTCATTGCACAAAATGCTCTTGATTGTTCTAAACATCCTAAGCACAGTACACTAACAAAAGAAACTATTAAGCATAGGCCCCTTCACAGGGTGAGAAAAGCTCCACAAATATGATAGCCACAAATGTGCCTAATAGAAAATACTTTAGAGAGAGATTAGCTGGCAACTTCTTGCAGGTAGTTAACTTTTAGACTGAGAGCCTGTTTTGTGCCATGTCTGCTGTTTCTGCAGTCCTTCGCATTTCTGTTCTGTAAAAATGTAATCCTATCTAGTTCCCATAGAGATGACACTTATTAGAAAGAAAATAGATTAATTATAAGAAAAACAGGGTCGGCTACTGAAGTTGCTTAAGTCACACCAGGTGCAAGCCATAAAATGTTAGCAGGCCTGAAGGCCAAATGATAAAAAAGACTCTTGTGAACGAAAAAGTATGTGGGTGACATCCAGTTTCTGTTGAAGGTCAAGTTGCTGTAATGTTTTGAGATGACCTGTGTGTAAACAATATGCACTTTCCCCCAAAAGATGTTGTTAAGGGTATAAAGGGGCCCTGCGAAAATAAACTTTAGACTTAGCCCCGAGCTTTGTCTCACTCTCTCTCTCATTCGCCGACGCCGTTCATCCTGAGGGTTCCCCTGGATCTTGCTGGGGCTAGAGCCTGGCAACCTATGATAATTTCAGACCCTCCTAATATCTACTCACTTTTCATTCATGTGTTCAACAAGGAGGTACAGGGCTCAGATGGGCTCCTCCCACCTGCCAGCACTCTGTAAGGCAAGGCTGTTGCTACTGAGATGAATGTTTGTGCCTATCCTCTGTTCTGGATACTTGGGGGGAACAAATACCTTCCCACCAGCCTTGTGCTGAGCCCTAATAAATACTGTTAGGTCTGCCTGGAACCCGCTTCCCTGTCACTGTCCATCCGCTAGGTACTGACCCCACCCCAGGCTCAACTAAGCATCATCTTCTCTGAGAAGGTGCCTTCCACCCTCACAACTGTTCCCTTCTCTGTGGTCCCAGGACACCTACTGCTCCTCTGCTTGAGCAAGTATCACATGATCACTGTGACCCACTCATCTCCCACAGGATGCTGAGCTTTGTGAAAGCTGGCTGCCCTGTTCATCCCTGTCTGCTCTCCCAAGGCCTGGCCCCTCAGAGGTGTTCAATACATATTGAATCAATAGTGTGATACAAGTGGTGAGCTCTGGGCTGGCAGAGTCAACAGAATGAAGTCAAGAATATTTACGGTCTTATTCTTGTTTCATCCTCATGCTTCCCGGCTAAGGTTGATGCCTTTTTTTTTTTTTTTAGCTGAAGCCAAATCTCATGGGAGCTCCATTGCTTACACAGAGTCCCAGGGCAGTGTGTCTCCAAGCTAGAATTAAAACCCAGGATCCTGACATGAGCCCAATGTTTTTCCCGCCACGGCTCATCGTAGCTGGGCTGGGAGAAGGCACACTGAAACTGCCACGTAAAACACGAGTGCATGACGTTGGGGTGCCAGGGAAGGGCATGCTGGAGAGAAAGACTGACACTGGGCCCTGCTCTGGAATGGGTTTTTCTCCTCTGCCTGGGGAGAGAGTAGAGAGGGGACCTCTGAAATTGCCTGGGAAATGGTCAAGGGCTCCACTTTTGGATAGAGAGGGTCCAAGACTTTCATGAGCTTGTTAGATGGTTCCATACCCCTCAAAACATGAAGCACAGTCTTCCAAAAACTCCTTCCTGGAAGGCAGGGACTTAGCAGGTTTCTGAGAAGCCTTAGAATTCGTATCAAGGCTTAGCTTGCCAAAAGGACTTGAGTTGCTGTCATTGGAAGATGGCACGAGACTTCACAGCAAATAGAACACCTGAGATGCCTGCCAACCCTGAAGGGAAGGATCCCTATACCTCCTGGACAGTCTTGCCCTGTCCTGCCCTTAGGAAGCTGAGGGAAGTAATGTAGCATTTTAACTTTGTCCTTATTATAGACACAATATGTGCATGCACATTATGGGAAATTTGGAGAGTATAGATGGTATTTAAAAAAAAAACAAACAGGAAACTTACCAATAGAGGCCATTAGTATTGACACGTTTTAGTATATTTGGATGTCTCTTCAAGATACTGATTTCATTTCCTTTGGATAAATACTCCAAAGTGGGATTGTGAGATCACATGGTAGTTCTTTTTTAAATTTTTGAAGAAGCTTCATACTGTTTTCCACAGTGGCTGCACCAATTTACATTCCCACCAACAGTGTATGGGGTGCCCTTTTCGCCAAATCCTCATCAACACTGGTTATTTCTTGCCTTTTTGATCATAGCCATTCTTACAGATATGAGGAGATATGTCATTGTTGTTTTGATTTGCATTTTCCTGATGCTTAATGATGTGGAACATTGTTTCAGATCACTATGTATCTTCTGTGGAAAAATCTCCTGACTCTTTTTAAATCAGATTGTTTTGTTTTGCTTTTTTTTTTTTTTTTTTCTGTTCAGTCATACGAGTTCTGTATATATTTTGGATATTAGCCCCTTATCAGATAAACAGTTTGCAAATATTTTGTCCCATTCAGTAGGTTGCCTTTTCATTTTGTTGATGTTTCCTTTGCTGTGCAGAAGTTTTTTGTTTGCTATAGTGTCCTGTGTTTATTTTTGTTTTAACTAGTTTTACTTTTGGTGTCACATCCAAAAATCACTGCTAAGAATGATGTCAAGGAACTTACTTTCTATCTCTTTTTCTAGTTGTTTACAGTTTTAAATCTTATGTTCAAATCTTTCATTCGAGTTGATTTTTGTATGTGGTGTAAGATGGGGTCCAGTCTCATTTTTTTGCTCGTGTATTCAGTTTTCCCAGAATTGTTGACTGAAGACACTGTCCTTTCTGCAGTGTATATTCTTGGCTCCTTTGTCATAAATGAATTGACCATATATGCATGGGTTTATTTCTGGGCTCTTGACTCTGTTCCATGGATCTTTGTGTCCGTTTTTATGTCGGTACCATACTGTTTTGCTTACCATAGCTTGTAATATCATTTGAAATAAGGAATTGTGATGCCGCCAGCTTTGTTCTTCTTTCTCAAGATTGCTTTAGCTTTTATGGTTCTATACACATTTTGGGATTGCTTTTTCTCTTTCGGTGAAAAATGCCATTGGAATTTTGATAATGAAGTGCATTGAATTTGTTGATGACTTTGGGTAAGATGAACATTTTACTATTAATGTTTTCTATTGAAGAACAGGGACTATCTTTCCATTTATTTATGTATTCTTCAGTTTTTAAACATTTAGATAAACATTTTAAATATTAAGAATTTTATTTTGTTCTCTGTATCAAATATGTAGGTGCATTGTCCGTGTAACAGGTAAGGACCAAAGGAAGTATCCACAAATTAAAATAAGGATAATCCTGGTGGAACCAGAGCAGTAATAGTTCATTTCTGATTGAAAGCTTCCTGTCCTCTTTAAGTTCTCCTGAAGCAGATAAACCTGCCTAAAGTTGGCAAATGCACTGTCTTTTTGTTTTAGGCTGATTTTGACAAGGCGCCCAAAGACGTGAAGAAGCTGAAAACCAGGCCAGATGATGAGGAACTAAAAGAGATCTATGGACTGTACAAACAGTCTGTAACTGGAGACATAGATATTGGTATTGTGCTGTCATATTAAAAAATAACAGTACACTTTGTTGAACAGTATAGAAGCATAGAATAACAAGTAACTCTGTGAATGTATCTTTCCTTCTTTTGGCAGAGTGTCCAGCACTGTTAGATCTAAAAGGAAAGGCTAAGTGGGAAGCCTGGAACCTTCAAAAAGGTAGTTTTTAAGTGTTACACGAACCTTCTTAATTTCCACGTACATCGGTCGGTGAGTCAACCTGTTTGTATCTTTCTAGGATTATCAAAGGAAGATGCCATGAGTGCCTATATTTCTAAAGCAAGAGAGCTAATAGAAAAATACGGAATCTAGAATTCAGCCCGTGAGAGAATTTTCCTTTTGAAGCCTTCATAATGGTATCGTGACCTAATACTTAGGGGAGAAATGCACTGTAACTCTTGATGGATCATCAGTATTTTTGCTAGTAACATGACTTGTCATTCTGAATTAGAGGTATGCTGAAACTACATGTTTAATAAAATTTTACTTGCTAAAACCAGGCAATTTTAAAGAGTTATTTTTAAAGTGTTGCTCTTGTAGTCTGTATACAAAAACATTAGTTTTTAGTGTAGTGTGTGTGTGTACACAAAAAGCTTGTTCTTTTGGCTTCTCTGTTTTTTCTGCAGTGAAGTGGTCTTACTGGTATAATCAGCACAGTTTATTAAGAACTAATCACAAGGGTCAATTCATTCCTCTGTGTAGCTTTGGGATTCACACCAATGCAGAGCCTCGGCAATACAGACACATCTGGCTCCAGGCTCCCTTCAGTGACTGATTTATAGGTAACCCGAGGCAAGTTACTGAAGCTTTGGCTAAAGCTCATCTGTAGGGTAAGGGGAAAATGTCGATCTCAGAGGTTAAGAATTGAATGAGGTACCTGTATTTATCCTACCTTCATTTTAAAGTGTATACTGTATAAAAGACGAGAGCAAGCAACAAAATTTTTAAAAATAAACTTATGAGTCTATCTCAAGCTCTTCAAAGAAAGAAGAAAAGCTGTCATGGGCTATCAGCTATTCAAGTTTCTATGCTTAGGACAAATAAAAACATCAGGCTGAAATGTAGTAGCTGGTGATGACAGACTGTACAGTATGCCTCTAAAGTCCAGTTTTATCAGAGTGAAAATGAAGAATCTGGAATGTCTATTGGACCAGTTTGCAGTCTCACTTTGGTGTCCACAGGCTCTCTGAAAGAAGGTGGCCTCATTTTCAGAGTCCTAACATCCGTTTGAGATTCTACAGGCTAGAAGTCTTCCCAGAGAGAGTGCCTCTGTCCCCTGCTGAAGGGTGTAGGTTTGGTGTTGTGTGAGCACTGGGAGAGATTGATTTCATGTGACTTAAGAAAAAAATTTTTGGATTGACTAGATGAATTTTCAGGGAATTATGTTGGGTGAAAAAAAAGCCAGTCCCAAAAGGTTATATATTGTATGATCCTGTTTATGTAACATTCTTGAAATGGCAAAATTGCAAACCTTGAGGACTGAATAGTGATTGCCAAGGAGGAGGGGAATGAGGGAGGATGTTAAAAGGCCAGCAGGAGGGATCCAGTGGTGATGGGATGTTCTGTATCAATGTCATCCCCTGGTTGGGCAGTGACACTAGAATTTCGCATGATGTTGCAAAAATTTTGCACGATGTTGGGGAAGCTGGGGAGCTCTGTGTCATTTCTTAGAACCCCATGTGAATCTACAGTTCTCACAAAATAAAAAGTTTAATGAAAAACAAATCTAGCTTGATTTCTAATCTGGAAAACTTGGGAAAGTTAAAGGTGATTCTCCTCTCTACTAAGTGTTGCCTAAAGACAGAAGTCTTCCACGATGAAGTTGACACCCTCTTCCAGTGGAGGGCTCAGAAACTCTTTGAGCTGTTCCTGCGTGGACCTCACCTCCACCCCAAAAGGCTGGCATCGGCCGCATCATGAGATTCCTATTTGTGGACTGTAGTAACTACAGGTTGTTCAAATGAATAATCACAAATCTAGATTCCTTTAGCACCAATCCTTCTAGAACAGAGCCCTGTATCCTACCCAAGAGTAAAGCACAGTTCAGTGCACACTAAACGGTGAACATAGTTTCTCGAGGTTACCTTTAACTCAAATGTATTACATGAATTTTAACTCAAAACCCTCCCCCCTGACAATGAATTTTATATTATTTTCACTTTGTTAAAAAGAAACAATGGGGACTTCCCTGGTGGTCCAGTAGCTAAAGCTCAGAGGTCCCAATGCAGGGGCCCAGGTTTGATCCCTGGTCAGGGAACTAGATCCCACATGCTGCAACTTAGAGTTCACATTCTGCAACTAAGACCCACTACAGCCAAGTAAATAAATATTAAAAAGAATGATATATTCTAAAAAGTCCCTCTTGTGTGTATTTCCCTTAATCTTACTCACTAAGACTCTCTATATACTATTTTTAAACCAACAAAAACACGACCCCATATTATGTGATCCCAAACACATCCGTGCTTTAGAAGGTGACATTTTAGCGTGTCAAGCTGTGTTAAGCTTTGGAAGCCGTAAGGAAGAGACACTGGTTGCATGCAGTAGGGGCTTTATTGTGAAGAACCAAGGGAGATAACAAATCAAGGTGCCAGTTAAACAGCCAGGATTCCAAGAGACAAACACGGTTTGGGCCTCGGCAGAGATGGCAGGACCCACGTAGCCCTGGGGATATGGTGCCTCTCCATCCCGGGCAGTAGGCATCTGTGAATCCTACCAGTGGTGGTCTGCCGTTGCTCTGACTCAGATCAGTCTCCTACTTAATTTTTTCCCTTTTCTTTCCTGTATGTTTCCAACTGGTGTGCTTGCTTTCTCTGTCTGGTTCAGATGATCACACATGAAGCTGAGGCAGCCTGCTGGGTCTGGCATTTGTGCCTGACCCTCTGTACACCGAGGACTAGACTCCGGACAGTCACCCTGAGTCCCAGTTGGTCATTGCCTGAACAGCAGCGGGAACACACACAGACAGCAAGCAGTCCAGGTCGGAGGAACCCCTTAGAAGAGAACCTAAGAGGGCTACGGGCATTCCGGGGACTTGCCAGGACAGGCAGCAATGATTATTCAGGGCTGTCTTATTTTAACATTTCCTCATTGATTGGGGCAACCCTATATTTCAAAAGATGAGATCAGGCTTTGGGCCCCAGTGTGTTAATGAAACAGTCATTTCATTTCAAGCACTTCCCCTGTCTGTGATTTTCACTGTCAGAATAACCGAAAGGAAGAAACGAATCATTGACCAAGCAGGAACTTCATTGACAAACCTTCCACAGATGAGACCCAAATGCGATTCTAATACAAAGAAGAAAGACCCTCCCGAAAGTATTCTTGACCCATTCATCTTGCATCCCCCAGATATGTAAATGCTCTGTGGGGAAATACATTTGTAGATAACACATCACCCTGACAGCAGCAAATTGATCATTTTCCAATCTCTGAAACAAACTCCTAAGCTACTCTGAAACACCGAAGAAGAGTATCACATGATCAATGGGACTGTTTTAAGACCAAGAAGGGGAGGTATCTGTCAAGAGGCAAGCGCTGATATTTCTAGAGACTTGGCTATGTATTTCTTGATGAAGCTTGTGTTGGAAGGTTCCAGAAGATAGAAGTGGTGTCCTGGAAGCACAAAACTGTCAAAATTTCCACTGGTTACATCTTTCCAGGCTGAAAAAACAGAATTGTATTTAATAACAAATGATGCCACCACCCGCAGATTTACTTCCAGGTGTTACTTTTCTAAGAGCTGACACTGGTGGTAGAGTTACTCCCATGGTTTCATGTTCTGTGCATCCTGAATTTCTAATTTCTCAGAGACCTCTCAGTATACAGTGGTATTACCTGCCTTCTCTCATTTTACACAGAACTGACATCTCTCCATTTACACTAGATAAAACTGGGACCAGTTTTCTACTCCATGCAACTGCCAGTTGAGAGGTTTTTTGTTGTTGTTTTTAACTAATACTTTTGTATTAGTTAAATACTAATACTAATACTTTTAACTAATACTTTTGTTTGGCGTTTGTGCCCTGTACTGACCAGACCATTTTTATACAAGTGAATTTTTTCAAAAAGACACTTACTTGAAGTATGGCAATAGTTTAAGGATAAAAAAAGAAGCATGGATATTACACATCCCCTTGTAGTGTATGAAAAAAGGTGCATGGCTGGATTTATGTACTAGTACAGGACATTTTAAAAAAAATCAGATCTGTGCTGCAAGGCCTGCCAGCAACTCTGGCATGGAAATCATCAGATATCTCAATAAAACACCTCAAGCCATCAAAATCATTTCACCTTCCATATCCGCTGGTATATCTTCAGATCCAGAAAAGCATGTTATGTCACAAGAAAGACGAGTCTTAGAGTGTGTGTTACAGCTGCAAATATAAAGATGCCGGTTTGTAACATTTCGTAATAGACACCCCCTAGAATCTTTTCCTATTAATAACCTCATTTAAATCAAACAAGTCCTCACTTCCTTCCCTTTTGCTGTTTACAGCAATACAAACATTTTATTTTATTTTATTTTTATCCATGGCACTTTTACGTGTCAGCACCTGAGAGTCACTGTGGTCCAGGTTATTTTCTAAGATCTTCTGGCTTCTGGAACAGCCAGGTGCAGGCAGGTGGCACCTGGGCACCCAGTCCAACTCAAAATGGGGCTGGTTATATAGTATCTTCAACTGTCATTCCCCTGAAATGGCCACCTCTCTATCCCCCAGGCCTCCGTTGTTCGGCAGAGGGTTGCTGTGCGCAGAACAGATGCAGATTTATGGACAGAGGGCCCCTGAGTTGATTCTGCCGATTCTCAGTTTCATCAAAACAGCAGGAAACCATTTGCTGAGAGCTGGTGCTGGGGCTGTGTTAGTCCCTTAGGGACACTTGGGTAAGCACAGCCCCTTTCCTCCTGCCACTTAGAGACTGGCTGGGGAGACAGACATTAATGAAGTCGCCAGGCGATTGAACAGATTGAACAGATGGGTCACCAAGTTCAGGGTGATCTGTGAACACGTGACAAGTGGGGGTGGAGTGACATCAAGCAGGGACTCCCTGGAACATGGGGTTAGACTTGAGATCTGAGTAGATAGGAAAAACTCGGCAACGGGCAGAGATGGCAGGGAAAGAGGGGCCAGGTGAGCACAAACCAGGTGGCTTTTGTTCCATGAGTGAATGGAGAATTGGGACAAATTGCGGTAGAAGAAGCAAGCAAGAGGACTTCCCTGTGGTCCAGTGGTTAGGACTCTAAGCTTCCAATGCAAGGGGTGCAGGTTCAATCCTGGGTCAGGGAACTAGGATCCCACAGGCAACGTGGTGTGACCAAAAACCAGAATAATAAGCAAGCGAGGGCCACGTGTAGGTCTCCTGAAGGGATCTGGTCATCCTAAGAGTCAGGAAGCCACCAAGAGGATTTAGGGTAAGGCATATCATGACCAGACTTGACAGTCATCCCTTTTGGTACAATGTGTAGAACAGACTGAAGGGGACAAAGGGTTGTCTCTTTCAATAGTCCGGGCAAGAATTCCCACTTCTGCCTGGAATGTAGAAAACCAGGAGTGCCCCTCGCAGCCTAACAAGGAAAAATGCCTGACAAACTGCAAAACCATAAATTCTTGAACTCATCAGGAAGCTGAGTTTGCAAGGCAAACCAGATAGCGAACTCCAGGGAAGGCTGGGCCCCTCTAAGGAGAGGTGGGTCACACGGACTGTCTCATGTGGGCAGAGCACAGGATGAAGGGGTGTCTGCTGTCCATGTGGGTGAGAAGGAACCAGCTACAAATGCTCAAGTGCTGGGGACCAAGCGTGGGGTGATGTGTCAGAGGCAGTTCACACTGACTCACAGGCTCCTGTCCATGGCCCCCCACGAGGGGTTCACGAGAAAGAATAGGAACAGGCAGGAGGTCAGAAATAGCCCTCTCTGCTGGGCAGGTGGACAGCAGGAAATTGGATGCGACCATGAGATGGACACTAACCCCGCCCCCAGTCAAGTCCTCCCCTCCTACTAAGCAGAAATCTCAGTTGCTGGAGGAGGGGCATCAAACACCCCCTCCACGCCCCCCGCCCAGGGCACATGGGAAGATCCATGGATGTAGGGAATGGAAGCATTAACCCTCTACCCTGGGGGAAGGAATGGGAAGGGTCTTGGGCCCCCTGTGCTGTGCTTAGTCACTCAGTTGTGTCCAACTGCTTGCAACCCCATGGACTGTAGCCCACCAGGCTCCTCTGTCCATGGGGATTCTCCAGGCAAGAATACTGGAGTATGTTGCCATGTCCTCCTCCAGGGGGTCTTCCCAACCCAGGGGTCAAACCCAGTTCTCCCACAGGAAGACAGATTCTTTACCATCTGAGCCACCAGGGAAGCTCAAGAATACTGGAGAGGGTAGTCTATCCCTTCTTCAAGGGATCTTCGTGACCCAAGAATCAAACCAGGGTCTCCTGCATTGCAGGTGGATCCTTTACCAGCTGAGCTGCCAGGCCCCCAGTTCTATACAAAAGCCAAGGGAAAGTCTTCTACTTCTGGGGAGGGAATGGAAACTTCCACCTAATACCCACCAGACCCACCCACAAGGCCTAGACACAGAGGACCTGGCTAAGACTGAAGCTGAAGATTGGCTCGGATATCCAAGAGCTCCCCGTGTTACCCCAGATGCTAGCATCACACATAGGGGGCCAAACAACAGCTGTCAGTGGGGGAGAGCCTGGAGAGAGACAGAAAAATTGAGAAAAATCCTCCAGTCTAGTCTCCACAGTAAGCACACAGTAACTTGGGAGAACCATTGCCCTGAAATGTAACCATAGTAGCAACAAAACCGAAACTCAGCTCCTCTCCAGTCTGGACTGACCCAACTCCCCACATTCAGGGCCTGCCGGAGGAGATGTGCTCAAATCATAAAGTATATTTATGTCAGTTCCATGCATGATATCCTTCAATAGAATATCTGTTTTATGCATGATACCTAGCTTTCAATAAAAAAAAAATTATCAGACACAAAAAGCAATATATAACCTCCATTGTTAAGAGGCAAAGTAATTAAAAGAATAAGACTTCCCAGGTGGCTCAGTGGTAAATTACCAGCCTGCCAAAGCAGGAGACATAAAAGACTCCGGTTCAATCCGTGGATGGTGAAGATCCCTTGGAGGAGGGCATGGCAACCCACTCCAGTATTCTTGCTTGGAGAACCCCATGGACAGAGGAGCCTGGCGGACTACAGCCCATAGGGTTGCAAAGAGTCGGACACGACTGAAGTGACTTAGCACACATGCACAAGGCTCAAATAAGACCCAGATGTTGGAATTGTCAGAGAAGGGCTTGACAGTCGCTATGATGGAGATGCCAAAGGATTTCATGGAAAAAATGGACATATGTGAACAAATGGGGAAGTTCATTAAAGAGGTGAAGACTGCAAGAAAGAGTCCAAAAGAAATTCTAGAAATAAGCAGTAGCAGCAACAGGGCATTCCTTTGACAAGCTATTCAGTAGATTTGATAACGGCTGAGCGAAGAATCAGTCAACATGAAGATGGTTAATGGAAATCATCGAAACTGAAACGAAAAGAAAAAAAAAGTTTTAAAAAAAGGAGAACATCTGAGAGCCCTGGGACGATGACAGCCAGCCTGACCTGTGTGTCGTCAGGGTCCCAGAGAGAGAAGAGGACTGTGCATTCGTCCGAGTAGGACAGGAGGGCAGCTTGAGTGAAGTGAAGCTGCAAAGCCTTCCCTCCTGCCTCGGATTTTCCTTTTGACCTCCAGGCTTTGAGCCTTGGGGGTGGGTGATGGGCAAGGAGAGGGTGGAGAGACATTTCAGGTCTGATTTCATGTATATTGGGAAAAGCTGAGTGCTGCGGAGAGCTGGAGAGAGGAGAGCAGACCGAGGAAGGGGAAGGAGCGGAAGCAGAAAGGGGAGAATCCAGAACAAGCTTAGGACATTTGAGATTTGGAGAGAGGAAGTGAATCCTTATAAGTAGCTCCTGAGGTTTGATTTGCTGGGGAGAGGGTGAGACTATTAAAAAACTTTTTTTTTTTTTTTTAATTCTGCAAGTGGAATATCCTTGTGAGTGACTTTTATTTTCAGTCTGGGGGAGGTTTCTTTTGAGAGCTCTTGAGAGTTTAGCTAAACTGCTTTATAATATTGGTGCCTCAGCATCCATGCTGTGTGGCCAGGCAGCTTGTGAGAGTCTGGACCTGACCCTCGGCCTTCCTGGAGCACGTGCAGAGTCACAAACACAGGTGAGTTCCTGTTGTGACCCTCCCCCAGCGGCCTAGGTGACAGCTGCTCCGGGCCCCCCAGAGCCTTCCCTTGTATACCTTTTAGGTAAACCTCCCATGAAGTTGACCAAAACCTGCTCTTTGGGGTTCAAGTTGACCAATCCGGACTTAGCCCGGGAATTCCAAAGCCCTCCACCCACGCCTAAGGGCATGTCCATCAGGTCCGGCCACCTCTCTGCCTGCAGTCGGCCTTGACCTCCCCGTGTGGCCCCACGAGGTGCGCCGTGGACCTCCTCCATGACCCGTGAGTCATGAACTTCTCTATTTCAATTTCTCTCAGGGTCTGTGGTTGAACCTCGGCTCCCTTTCCAACACTCAGGGTTCTTCTTAACAAATGTTAATTCCCCAAAGTCACCAGAGCCTCTGGTAGTGAATTGTTGGGTTGGATTTTTAAAAATTGAGGGTGGTTTGTCATGTGCCATATCCACGCCGTCTCCTAAACACGCCCTCCTGGCCTCCTCACCTACCACACCTTGAGGGGTTTACTCTCAGCATCCCTTCCTCTGAGAGGCGGGACCCTGGATCCAGATCTCACAGCCGCTAGGCCAGGGGTCTGGATCCTGGTGAACAGCCTCAACAGAAGGATGTTTGTGCGAGGCTTAATTAAAAAGCAGCTTTTGCCTACGCTATTTCACTGAATGTCCACAGTGCTTTGAATCACGTTTCCTTTGGTGGAAGTAGGGGATGTCGGACTTGGACTGGTGTTTCTTGGATTCTGACTCCATGCTAAGCCAGGAACACAGACAGCACAGCCCTGTGGGGACCACATTTGCTCAGACAGTTGGGGTAGAAATGGAGAGAGATGACAGACCAGGGCAGCTAGTGCCCCTAGTGGTGGAGTAGAGGTGGGCATCGGCGTGAAGGCAGAGATGTGATAAAAATGAACCGGATTGTCTCTGTTCCCAAGGTGCTTCAAGTCTGCGCCACTTTTTCTTTTTTTAAAGCTATTTGTATAAACTTCTGCTCACAGGCACTGCCTGTGGAGGCTCTAGGTTCAGCTCCAGGCTTTGTGGCAGAAAGAAAAGGAGCACAGACCCATGTGTCCGGCTCCTCCCCAAAGGAGACAAGAGCCAGATGAAACTGAAGAAATGCATGATGGTGTATCATAGTGACTGAGGGCCAAATGCTGGCCCCACAGGACCTGCTGTGGGGAGGTTAGAAAAGGAAGAACCTTATGGTTTCAGTTTATTAGGGCCAGTATCTGGAACATTAGGACTTCAGTCCTATTAGAAGAATCAAATGTCAATGAGACCTCTCAGGAGACAGGAATAGTCAGGTGTCATGGAACCAAATGAGTTCTGGAACAAAATTCCCCCAAGAAGCAAACCACTCCCTTGTCTTGGATCACCTCCACATATTTAATAAGTAGGGATCCCCTTCTGCTGTTCCCCTAAGAAGATGAGCATCCTTTGACATTAGTAATTTATGCAACAAATTTTTTTTTATGTGATAAAGCATACTGGATTGGTCAAAAAGTTCATTTGGGGATTCTGTAAGATCTTATGGAAAAACTCGAACAAACTTTTGGCCAACCCAACACACATTGAACCACATTTTTTAAAAAAGATAAAGATGCCCTGTTCATCCTTGATTAATGTAATTTCCATGCCCAGGCTCCATTTTAAGGCAGCAAAAATATCACAGGTGGGCCTCAAAAGAAAACAAGTCAAACTCTGCCTTCCTGGATAAGCATCCTCAGAGAACGGCCAACCTGCATCTTCCATAGATAATTTAAAAAAAGAAAGAAAGAAAACATGCCTCAATGACTTACATGACATCTTTCAAAATGTGAAGATCTGCTAACACTTTGGTAAAGGATTCTTGACTCTGTTCCTCATCACCAACAAAATCGTCACGAATGCCTCCCATTTCCTTCAGTAAAAAGGCAATTTGTTCGACACACATATCATCTTTGAGGAAAGGAAGTCGGGCCTTTGACATGAAACAGTAAAAACATTACTCTGACATTTCATTTAAAGCACCTGTTCAGACCCTGAATGCTCTCTACTCTCCCTTTCGGTGATTTTGAGAGTTCTCTGATGAGGGCTTTCCTGGTGGTCCAGGGGTTAAGAATCTGCCTTGTGGGGAGTGCAAGATGGTGGAGACATAGGTGTACATGGAGTACATCTCTCTCCACGGATACATCAGGAATACACCTTCAGACACAGGAGTGCTCACAGAACATCACCTGATGGCAGACAGGAGTACCTGACCACCGGAAAAGAATCTGCCTTGGTGGTGCAGGGCACACTGGTTCAATCCCTGGTCCAGGAAGATCCCACATGCCGTGGACCAACTCAGCCTGTGTGACACGACTCCTGAGCCCATGTGCGCCTACTGAAGCCTGTGTGCCCTGGAGCTCCGTTCCACAACAAAAGAAGCCACCGCAGTGAGAAGCCTGCACCATAACTAGAGAAGAGCCCTGGCTCTCTGCAACTTAGAGGAAGCTGTGCACAGCAATGAGGACCCAGCACAGCCAAAAATAAACATTTTTTATTAAAAAAAAAAAAAGAATGATCCAGTTAGTTTGCTGAAAGTTAAATTCTCTGCTGACTCAGAATGGAGGAAAATACACTTAGAATCAATAGTTTTCATCAGAGATGCCTGGGCCAGTGCAGGCACTGACCAGCAAACAGTTAAAGTGCATTTCAGAGCAAAGATGAGAAGATGACAGTGAAAGAGATTTGTGAGTGTTTCATTAACCAATAGTATCTTTTATTCATCACCATGTCTACTGGTGATCAAAACTCATCAGAAAGGAAAACAATGACTTGATTTCCCCACTGCACTTCCATCCTTCCCACCACCCTCCCTAAGGAAAATGAAATTACTTACATGAGGAGGGCTTACACTTGACACAAATAAATGTTCTGGTTCTAGATTATATTTTTCTTTCAGATGTAGTGCAGTAAAAAAAGCAATATAAGATCCCATACTACATTTGGGGAAGAAAAACATGACAATAACTATTCAATGAAATTCATAATACATCAGAAGTCCACAAGAACTCATAAACACAGCAATGATCATGAAACAGACCGAAGGAGAGCTTACATTAGTTGAATAATAGCTAACTTATTTGTAAATGGTAGGTTTTCAATGATTTGCAGCAACATCAGCAGTGTTTCAAGACATCCTAGATAATTCAGACTAAGATGGAATACTGATTTCCACCATGTCTTGAAATTAATTTAAATTTCCTTTCCTCCCTGAAAGATAGATGTCACTATGTATTTAATATTTATCAGCAGTTTTCAAGGTATAGTCTGGGGACTTCCAGGAGTTCCTGTCACCTTTTCAGGTGGTCTGTGAGGTTAAAGCCATTTTTAGAATATTGTTAAAATGTTTCCCTTTTAAACTCTCATTTTCTTTTTTTAGGAGAGCATAGTTGAGTTTTCCATACACCACGTGTGTCATGGGTTATCAGCACAGTTGGAATGCAAAAGAGAGAATCTTAGCTGCCTTCTAATAAGCCAGACATGTGTGCCAGAGTGTACCAAATGTGTGCCAAAGTGTAAAATAGTGCCACTCTTCTCACAGTGCTTTTTTGGGAAAATACAGTCTTGCATAAAGTATGTATTCTTTATAGCAGCATATAAGGGGATTATTAATGATTTGGAAATTTCTATCAAGTGCTCTATCAATGTGTATGTCATTAACCTAAATTCTGGATATGTGGTCCTTAAGAAATTTATAAGAAATGTATACTAAATTTTCTACAAAAATGTCATCAAAGTGCTTTTATAACAGAAAAAAAGACAGAAATAATTCTTCTCTTAAAAGGAATTGACAAAATCATCTTGCAGCGATTACAGATCTCCATAGCAATAGTTTAAGTGGGGGGAAAATTAGGAAGAAATATAAAATAGGATCCCAACACGCAAAAATACTATGGAGCCACATCAAAATTCTGAAGGATTATCTGGGATAATGGATACTTTGTTTTTTCAGTTTTTTTTTTTGCTCAATCATATCTGTAAATATATATAATACAGGAGCCAAAATGTACTGAGTCCTTACCATAATTAATACCAAGTAATTTATGGTTATTATTCATTTAATCCTCAGAAATGGAGCCATTATCATTCCGGCTTCCCAGAGGAAGAAACTTAATTCAGAAACCCAAGGAAGTTGCCAAAGGTCAAACTGAGTAAGAGGCAGACAGAATTCTGATATTTATGATTGAACCTTAAAATCCTACAGATTAGCTTAAGAAATACATACTCTTTATATCCTTTTTAATTTTAAAAATAAATGGGATACACGTTGCTGCTAGAGTCTTGATTTTACAAATCTTAATGCTTTCTGCCTAAAAGGGAAAAAAAGTCAGATGATTGTACAGACTGGCCAATTGTAAGAGCCGTGGCTGGTCAGAGTTACCCAACATGCTGGGGCTATTTTCAAAAGAGAAGATACCAAGAGAAGCCTAGGATCTACACACTCCTGAAGGAGAGGTTTCCATTCATTTCAGCACTAGGCCTTTCCATCTTTTCGGTCCCTACTAGGACTTCTTTCAGTCTGACTTTCTCATTTGAGAAGAGCTCTAACCATACTGAATCAATCATTCTTTCAAGCAGTGGTGAAACATCAAAACCAAACTAAAACAAAGGCACACATCCCAGGAAGACACAGAGGACAACGTTAACCATGGATCTGTGGTGGAAAAAAGTCCCCCAAATGTTTTTCAAAACAGAGGTTTAAAAACAACAACAATAAAAAAAAAAAAAAAACGGAGGTTAAATACCTGTGACCAAAAAATGCAAAATTTTCACCCTGGATGATCGGCAGTAGGGCACAGGCAATTTCATCAACCACCTGATGCATGTCACTTGCAAAAGGTTCGTCAAGCCGACTTTCTCTCCCAGCAAGCCGTATGGCATGCACTGGAAGTAAAGGAAGACGGTTAATGTGTGCAGATGGTGGGAGGGTTGCTGCGATACTGTGAAAGGGCTTAAGTTAATATGGTGGGAAGAGTTTCAAAGATGTGAATAATATTAGTCAAATGTAAGGAGAGAAAAATTTTAGAATTTGCTGATTAAATAACACAAGCTATAGCAGACTACATATCTGAAAAATACTCTCCAACATTTAGAATTTTTTAAAAAACGTTTAGAAACACTGGATGAATCACATGCATGCAGAGTTTGGCTCACACTAAGGTAAATGATAAAACTAGAAAAGAGAAAAAATAAGAGGGAATTAAAAATTCCAGTCAGGAGCCCATTACACAGAGTGAAGTAAGCCAGAAAGATAAACACTAATACAGTATACTAATGCATATATATGGAATTTAGAAAGATGGTAACAATAACCCTATATGCAAAACAGAAAAAGAGACACAGGTGTATAGAACAGACTTTTGGACTCTATGGGAGAAGGCGAGGGTGGGATGATCTGAGAGAATAGCATCGAAACATGTATATTATCAAGTGTGAAACAGATCGCCAGTCCGGGTTGGATGCATGAGACAAGTGCTCGGGGCTGGTGCACTGGGATGACCCAGAGGGATGGGATGGGGAGGGAGGTGGGGGGGGGGTCAGGATGGGGAACACATGTAAATCCATGGCTGATTCATGTCAATGTATGGCAAAAACCACTACAATATTGTAAAGTAATTAGCCTCCAACTAATAAAAATAAATGAAAAAAAAAAACTGGAAAAAATAAAAATAAAAAAAATAAAAATTCCAGTCATGAGCCTATGCTAACAGAATGATTGTCTATGGCTTCTTGTTGTTCAGTCGCTTAGTTGTGTCTAACTCTTTGCGACCCTACGGACTGCTGCACACCAGGCTTCCCTGTCCTTCATCTCCCGGAGCTTGCTCAAACTCGTGTCCATCGAGTTGGTGATGCCATCCAACCATCTCATCCTCTGTCATCCCCTTCTCCTCCTGCCTTCAATCTTCCCCAGCATCAGGGTCTTTTCCAATGAATCAGTTCTTTGCATCAGGTGGCCAAAGTACTGGAGTTTCAGCTTCAGCATCAGTCCTTCCAATGAATATTCAGAACTGATTTCCTTTAGGATTGATTGGTTGGATCTCCTTGCAGAACAAGGGACTCTCAAGAATCTTCTCCAGTACCACAGTTCAAAAGCATCAATTCTTCAGAGCTCAGCTTTCTTTATGGTCCAACTCTCATATCCATACATGACTACTGGAAAAACCATAGCTTTGAAGAGACCGACCTTTGTCAGCAAAGTAATGTCTCTGCTTTTTAATATGCTGTCTAGGTTGGTCATAGCTTTTCTTCCAAGAAGCAAGCCTCTTTTAATTTCATGACTGCAATCACCATCTGCAGTGATTTTGGAGACCAGGAAAATAAAGTCTGTCACTGTTTCCATTGTTTTCCCATCTATTTGCCATGATGTGATGGGACTGGATGCCATGATCTTTGTTTTTGAATGTTGAGTTTTACGCCAGCTCTTTCACTCTCCTCTTTCACTTTCATCAAGAGGTTCTTGATGAGGTTCCTCTTCACTTTCTGCCATAATGGTGGTGTCATCTGCATATCTGAGTTTACTGATATTTCTCGCAGCAATCTTGATTCCAGATTGTGCTTTGTCCAGCCCGGCATTTCACGTGATGTACTCTGCATATAAGTTAAATAAGCAGGGTGGCAATATACAGCCTTGATGTACTCCTTTCCCAATTTGGAACCAGTCCATTGTTCCATGTCTGTTTCTAACTGTTGTGTCTTGACCTGCATACAGGTTTCTCAGGAGGCAGGTAAGATGGTCTGGTATTCGCATGTCTTAAGAGTTTTCCACAATTTGTTGTTATCCACACAGTCAAAGGCTTTAGCATAGTCAACGAAGCAGATGTTTTCCTGGAATTCTCTTGCTTTTTCTTTGATCCAACGGGTGTTGGCAATTTGGTCTCTGCCTTTTCTAAATCCAGCTTGAACATCTGGAAGTTCTCGGTTCATGTGCTGTTGAAGCCTAGTTTGGAGAATTTCGAGCATTATTTTGCTAGCGTGTGAAATGAGTGCAATTGCGCGTAGTTTGAACATTCTTTGGCATTCCCTTTGTTTTGGATTGGAATGAAAACTGACCTTTTCCAGTCCTGAAGCCACTGCTGAGTTTTCCAAATTTGCTGGCATACTGAGTATAGCACTTTAACATCATCATCTTTTAGGATTTGAAACAGCTCAGTAGGAACTCCATCACCTACACTAGCTTTGTTTGTAGTGATGCTTCCTAAGGCCCACTTGACTTTGCATTCCAGGATGTCCAGGACTCTAGGTGAGTGATCACACCATTGTGGCTTGTATCAGGAATATAAGACACCAAGTTTCCAGGGTGGCTGAGAAGGACAAGGCATTGAAGTGCCTTAAATTTATGAGAAAGGCAAATAGACCAATGGCACAGAATAGAGAGCTTAGAGATAGACGACATACGTGTGGGAACTTACTTTTTGACTGTGTTGACATTTAAAATCAGTGGGAAGGAAAGTGTAGGTCTCTGAATAACCAAGTCAGCTGATTATTAACCTAGCTCTTACATGATATAGAAAAGTCAATTCTAGCTTGAATATGACAAAATGATTCATATCAATGTATGACAAAACCCACTGGGAAAAAAAAATTGATAGAAGAAAATATTGGCAAATAACTTGGTGACTGACAGTTAGGGTATACTTTTTACCGTAAGCCGTAAGAAGTGCAAACTTTAAGAGAGATAAACTTGACTATATTAAAATTTAAGACTTCCATGGATCAAAAGACAACATGTGAAGAAAGAAATGGCATAGACTGGGAAAGACATTTTAACCTCCACTACCTAAAAAATTAGGGTCATAAATATGTAAAGAATTTCTAGACATCAATAAAAAGAAGAGAATCAATTGGAAAAGTAAGCATAAGAATCTGATGAGAAACTCACAGGAAATGAAGCATAAATAGAAATATGAGTTTGAGCAAAATCCAGGAGATTGTGAAGGACAGGGAAGGGTGGCCTGCTGCAGGAGTCCATGGGGTGGCAAGGAGTCGGACACAACTGAGAGACTGAGCAACAGCAAGAATATATACATAAGAAAAACGCCCAGGCGCATCTATAGCAAGGATTGCTCCGTTTAAAATCAGAGGAATTTATCTTGTAATTGGAAGTTGTACCTTTTGACCACCTTCACCCCTTTCTTCCAATCACTTCTGTTCTCTGAATTTGTTCTTTTAGATTCCACATATAAGTGATACCATATAGTATTTGTCTTTCTCTGTCTGACTTATTTCACTTAGTACAATGCCCTTAAGATCCATCCATGATGTTGCAAATGGCAGGATTTCCTTCTTTTCAGCTCAGTATTAACTATTATTTCATTATCTGTCTATCTAGATATCACGTTTTCTATATCATTCATCCATCAGTGGACACTTAGGTTGCTTCCATGTCTTGGCTATTGTAAGTAATGCTCTAATGAACATGGGACGTGTAGCTATCTCTTTGAGATAACCAGTTTTGTTTCTTTCAATATATACCCAGAAGTGGAATTGCTGGATCACATGGTAGTTCTATTTTTAATTTTTTGAGGAACTTCCATACTGTTTGCCAGAGTAACTTCACTAATTCATATTCCTACCAACAGTGCACAAGGGTTCCCTTTTCCCCGTGTCCTCATCAATGCTTTTGTCATTTTGGGAACCAGCATTTTAACAGGTGTGAGGTGATACCTTGTGGTTTTGATTTGCATTTCCCTGATGATGAGTGATGTTGAGCATCTTTTCATGTACCTGTTGGCCATGTAAGTTGTCTTTCAGAAAACATCTATTCAGTTCCTCTGTTTATTCAGTTTTAAAATCATTGTTTTTTGGTATTGAGTTGTATGAGTTCCTTATATGTTTTAGCTATTAACTCCTTCTTAGGGGTTTTATTTGCAAATATTTTCTCCCATTTGGTAGGTTGCTTTTTCATTTTGCTGATTCTTTTGTGGTGCAGAAGCTTTTTAGTTTGGAGTCATCTTGTTTATTTATCTTACTTTTGTGTTTGGGCTGTAGGTGTCATCTCTGAAAAATCGTAACCAAGATTAATGTCAAGGAGCTTTTTCTTTGTTTCCTTCTAGGAGATTTATAATTTCAGGTCTTATGTTTGAGTCTTTAATTCTTTTTGAGTTAATTTTTTGAGTGAGTGATGAGAGTGGTCTAGTTTCATTCTTCTGTGAATATCCAGCTTTCCCTGCACCATTTATTGAAGAGACTGTCTTTTCTGTGGGCTTTCCTGGTGGCTCAGCTGGTAAAGAATCCACCTGCAATGCAGGAGACCTGGGTTCGATCCCTGCGTTGGGAAGATCCCCTGGAGGAGGGCATGGCAGCCCACTCCAGTATTCTGGCTGGGAGAATTCCATGGACTGTACAGTCCTTGGGGTTGCAAAGCATCCAACAAAACTGAGCGACTTTCATATCGCTCTCGTCAAATGTTTGTTGACTATGTATTTGGGAGGTTATCTCTGGACTTTCAATTCTATTGCATTTGCCTGTGTGTCTGTTTTTATGCCAAAGGATACTATTTTGATTACTATGAATACATTCTAGGGATATAATGTACAACATGGTGACTATAGTTAACAATATTGTATTGCATATTTGAAAATTGCTAAGAGAATAGATCCAAAAAATTATCACAGGAAAGATAACTGAAACTATTTAAGAGGATAGATGTTAACTAAACGTACATGATGATCATTTCACAATACATACATGTCAAGCTATGTGGTTCAGCTTAAACTTATTCACCATGTGCAGGCATGTGTGCGTGTGTGAGTGCGCTCAGTCACTCAGTCATGATGACTCTTTCAACCCCATGGACTGTAGCCCGCCAGGCTCCACTGTCCATGGAATTTTTTAGGCAAGAGTATTGGAGCGAGTTGCCATTTCCTCCTCCAAGGGATCTTCCCAATCCAGGGATTGAACCTGCGTCTCTTGCGTTTCCTGCCTTAGCAGATGGATTCTTTACCACTGTGCCACCTAGGAAGCCCCAAGCTTCTTCAGTCATTTACATCTCAATAACATTGGAAATAATAGAACAAAATCAGAATAATTTCATGCACAGATTGGCAAAAAATTTAAAGTCTTGGCAATAACAGTGTTGTCAAGGGTATAAAGGGATTCGAATTTTCATGTGCTGCTTTGGCAGTATAAATCTTTGCAGTTCCTTTGGAGGACAGTTTGAAGTAGAGACATTCCTATTCCAATACCCAGAAATTCCACCTTTAAGTATAGACTTTTACCCATGCATGCATGAACACATACAGTTGCCCCTTGAACAACAAGAGTTTGAACTGGGAGAGTCCACTTATATGCAGATTTTTTTTCAATAGTAAGTATACAGTACTACAAGAAATGCAGCTGGTTAATTCCACAGATGCTGAACCCTGAAAACAGAGGGCCAACTACTCATTATACATGGATTCTCAACTGTGTAGAGGTTCAGCATCCCTAACCCCTGCACTATTTAAAGGTCAACTGTATATGAGACTGCTCACAGAAGTTATTACACATAGCAGAAAAAGACCTTAATACCTATAAAGAGAAGACTAGACACATATAGTCACACAGTGGAATAATATATACGAGTTAAAAGTCAGTGAAGTAGAGAGTCACATATTCAAGGGATGAATCTCAGAAAAACAGAGGGGAAAAAAGCAAGCTTCAGAGGAACATTTACAGTATGTTACATTTATATAAAGTCAGAAAAATATGTGAAATATCTATCTTAGACTGTCAACTGTTGATTGAAAACCTCATACGAAATTACCTTCAATAATTTGTAAAATATATTTATATATTAGTAACAGGGCTCTCTTCTTCTAGTGCATGGGTTTTGGGGAGACCTCCATGGCAGAGTGTTGGTACCTGGAAATGGAGAGAAAGGGGCTTGGAAAGCATGAGGGAGCAGAGTTGTAGTGGCTGAGAAAGGCACCTTGGAAAGGGAGGAACATCCCTTGGAGGCCTGATGGCAAAAATAAAGAAGGAAGTGACTGAAGATAAGAGCCCCACAGATGCCAGGTAGCATCAAAGAATCAGAAGAATGAACCCCCCCCCCAACTCCACAGTGTCATTTATTTATAAACTGCACTTCACTTATAGTGACAGAAGAGGGCACCCTTGAACTAATAAACAGAGTAAGCAACTAATTGCCTCGGGCTACCCCCTGCTGACGGAGAAGGCAATGGCACCCCACTCCAGTACTCTTGCCTGGAGAATCCCACGGACGGAGGAGCCTGGTAGGCTGCAGTCCATGGGGTCGCGAAGAGTCGGACACGACTGAGAGACTTCACTTTCACTTTTCACTTTCGTGCATTGGAGAAGGAAATGGCAACCCACTCCAGTGTTTTTGCCTGGAGAATCCCAGGGACGGGGGAGCCTGGTGGGCTGCCGTCTATGGGGTTGCACAGACGGAAGCGACTTAGCAGCAGCAGCAGCACCCCCTGCTGAATGACCTGGGTGGTTTTTCGTTTTTTCATACAGGATTTTTTTTTTTTTTTTTTTAAATTTCTGGGGTAGTTTAAACTCATACATGGTTCAATATTCAAGAGGTACAAAAAGGCTTGCAGTGCAAGAATCTCTCCAAATCTTGCTCTTAGCCACCTAGTTATCCAGCTGCTGCTGCTAAGGGCAATCAAAGGTATCAATTATTAATATAAGCCTTGAAAGGTATTTTATGCATATGTTAAATGTAAGTTCATTTCCTTCCTCATCCCCTCCTTACAAAAATGTAGTGTATGAGTCCCACTGTTTAAGAACATGAGTTAATTCCTCAAAACATCTCAAAGTTCCAGAATGACCTGTTTTTGTGGGTCAGGAAAATCCAACATACTTCATCATGAGTAGAAGCATAACACACAAAACAAAGTAAGAGTCAAACTTTTTCAGCTAATGATTGAAGATGCTTTTTAAAAAGCTCACAAAGCAAAGCAAACAATACAAAACTCTAATATAAATTCAAATGAGAAATTGCAGACATGAAAAAACACTATAACTCAGAAATTGAAAATCCTGAACAGAAATAGTCAGACAGTTGCACAAAGGGGTGACAGAATACTGGAAAGAAATTGATTAAAGGGACAAAAATTATTTTTAAAATGACTGAATGTTGTCTGCGAGGTAATAGATGCAATGTATTTAAATGGATATGGAGGACAGGAATAAAAGAGCTGGGAATAAGAAAACAAAGAAAAAAGGAAAAGAGCCCAAAAGAAGGTGATAATCACAAAAGTCAGAAAGTGTTCCAACACAGGAACAAATGGTGACTCTCAAGAAAGGTAAACAAACTAAAATACTGGTAAAGAACTAATATTTGAAATTATAATCCATGTAAATGTCCCTGAAATATAATGACATGAAACTGTGTGTTGAAGATAATTGAGGAAACTGGGTGAGGCATAGTTGAGAACAACTTTGCAACTTTTCCATAAATCTAAACCATTTTAAAAAATAGTTGTATTTTTAAAAGATTAACAGAGATCTTAATCAAAAGTAAAAATAAAATCTGAAGCAAATATTTCAAAAAGTAGTATTGAAAAGGCAGTAGTAATTGATACTTGATGGTTTCTTAGACTACGCTATTGAACCAACTTTCCAGGATCTAGGACCTAGAGAGTGTCATCTCTAGTGAGGATAACGCTTACTTACTTGAGACACTTCACTCAGAGATTGTCGTCTTCCCTGGTAGGGGAACCCAGGTCTCCTGCATTGCAGGTGGATTCTCTACCAGCTGAGCCAAAAGCTGGAAAACAGTGCTGTAACGTCAGCCAAGAATTAGATGCTGTGACCTCAGATATAAGGGACTTCCGTGGTGGGTTAGACTATAAACCATCTATTGCAAGGTAGGAGATCTGGGTCTGATCCCTGGGTGAGGAAGATCCCCTGGAGAAGAAAACGGCAACCCACTCCAGTATTCTCACCTAAAGAATCTCATAAACAGAGGAACCTGGCAGACTACAGTCCATGGGGGTCCCAAAGAGTTGGACACAACTGAGCGACTTACAGTTTCAGAGAGGTAAGAGGTACAGTGTTTTGTCCCTCAAGGCTTTTGACTTATCTTAAGCTACCCATGTCCGGGAATAAGAAAATATAATCAGAAAATGACTTAAAAGAAGAGTGGTGTTTAATTCACTTTCATGCTGCTGTGAGAAAAAAAATTCAAGTTCACAGTCCACCAATAAGAAAGTACCTGGGACAGGGGCTTTCCAGGTGGCTCAGTGGTAAAGAATCCACTTGCCAATGCATGAGACGCGGGTTCGATCTCTGGGTCAGGAAGATCTTTTGGAGAAGGAAATAGCAATCTATTTCAGTATTCTTGCCTGGGTAATCCCATGGACAGAGGCTGATGGGCTGCAGTCCATGGAATCGCAAAAGAGTCAGACATGACTTAGAGACTAAACAACAACAACAATAAAAAAGGAAAGAAAGAAAATTCCTAAGACAGACAGGGTAATAGACAGAGAGACAAGGGGCGTAAAAAAGTTGAACAGAGTCTGAACAGAATCTCAGTGACCTATTGGCCTTAACAAATGGTATAACATGTTTAATTCGGTAACAGAAGATAGCAGAATTTCTTACTCTGGAAGTAGAAAAATGACAAAATTGCTCTTATTGAAGAGCAATCTTGAGTGTCTATTAATATTAACTATCCCCCAGTAAGGAAATCTGTATTGTTTGTATGTGCATGTTATCTGACCGTGCAAATTGCTGTAAAAGTTCACATACCTTCCACGGAATTAGGAATATCTTG
Source organism: Cervus canadensis (assembly GCF_019320065.1). NCBI lineage: Eukaryota > Metazoa > Chordata > Mammalia > Artiodactyla > Cervidae > Cervus > Cervus canadensis. The sequence goes on along the minus strand of NC_057395.1, from coordinate 31,542,305 downwards.
GCCCCATCTGGCAAAGAAATTGGAGCCACCTCCTCCCCAAGGAAAGCAAACCAGCCTAAAAAGTGCATTACGATTCTGGTATAAGCAGTTCACAACTTTTTCATTCCTAGGGAGAAAATTCAAATATTTAACATGATGTAAAGTAAGTCCACCTGTCCTAACTGATTTAGGTGTGTTTTAACAGAAATTTTTATTCATTATAAGGAGACTGTATTCATATATAAAGGGATCACCTTTTTTTTTCCCAACAAGAACAGCCAAAAAAATTTTTCGTGGATTCATTTTTAACAGTTAGTATATATAAACTTTGATAGATGTAAGTGAAATAGTCAAGTATCTATATGTAATATTTAGGAAATACATTTCATATGCACATTTAAAAGGGATAGACATGCTAATCTAGAAATCACCTTTTTCCCAATTCAGGGAATACTTGTATCTACACAGTTTTATCTCAATGTCTTCATGATTTCAGGTCATCTGTAAGTTTTCCAAAGCATGTAATTTTCACTCCCTTCTGAGTGTTAATTAAATACACCTTTTTGTATCTGCATATAATCATTGGAAATTTCACCACAGTGTCCAACTATCCTTCCACCTAGTATTCCAGATAATTGCTTTTTAAAAAATTCAATATATATATATTCAATATAAATATATGTACAAAACATTCAATATATATACGTTTGCATCATCCATAATTTAAACACTTCCTGTAAAGTCTTCACGTTGATCATTAAATTATTTACAAAGTTATATAGTCTTGCCAAATGTGAGATAATCAACCCTACTATCATGATTAAATCTCTCTTGCCTCTCTCTTTTTTAAGTTCCCATTTAGTCAGTTGATCTCTGTGCTGTGTTGTACTTAGTCACTCAGTCATGTCTGACTCTTTGTGACCCCATGGACTGTCACCCTCCAAGCTCCTCTGTCCATGGGGATTTTCCAGGCAAGAATACTGGAGTGGGTTGCCATGCCCTCCTCCAGGGGATCTTCCCAACTCAGGGACTGAACCCAGGTCTCCTGCATTGCAGGTGGGTTCTTTACCAGCTGAGCCACCAGAGAAGCCCAAGAATACTGGAGTGGGCAGCCTATCCCTCCTCCAGGGGATCTTCCCAACCCAGGAATTGAACCAGGGTCTCCTGCATTGCAGGTGGATTCTTTACCAGCTGAACTACCAGGGACGCACCCCCAGTTGATCTCTACAAGCATCCAAAACTAACAATGATTGAGATTTTGTCAGGTTTACATGTATTCCTTAAAGAGGATTTTGGTTTTCATGATAAAAATAATAGAACGCTACTAATTATGAGAAACTTTACACAAACTTAAGCATAAGTTAAAACCTTTCTTGGGGGGAAGAATAACTTATGGAGAAAAACTCCTTGGCTTGTATTAGGGCATTTATGTTAATAATAGCTAATTTAAAGAGAAAAAAGGGCATTTTTTTTAAAGGTTTTTTAATGTGGGCCATTTTTAAAGTCTTGATTGAACTTGTTACAGTATGTTTTTTATGTTTTGGTTTTTTGGCAGCCATGGGACATGTGGGATCTTAGCTCCCTGACCAGGGATCAGGCCCACTGCACTGGAAGGCAATGTCTTAACTACTGGATGGTCAGGGAAGTCCCCTCAAAGGGGTAATTTTAATGTTTTCTTTTGAAGAGGGACATTTTGTACTTGAGGCTACATTCCTTCTAACTAAAGGAGATCAATCCTGAGTGTTCACTGGAAGGACTGATGTTGAAGCTGAAACTCCAATACTTTGGCCACCTGATGCGAAGAGCTGGCTCATTTGAAAAGACCCTGATGCTGGGCAAGTTTGAGGGCAGGAGGAGAAGGGGATGACAGAGGATGAGATGGTTGGATGGCATCATCGACTCGATGGACATGGGTTTGGGTGGATTCCGGGAGTTGGTGATGGACAGGGAGGCCTGGTGTGCTGCAGTTCATGGGATCGCAAAGAGTCGGACACGACTGAGCGACTGAACTGAACTGAAATGATTATCAGCAAACTCACTGACCATGGATCAGCCCTAAATAAGAGCTTCATAGCTATCAACCATTTACTGGAAAAACACTAGAGTCATTTTTTAAAGGAGTACAAAACCTTCCATAGTGCCTTCCACAGTTTGGTAAAAACTGCATAGCTAATGGGTGAGTTTTCTGAATCTTATTTCTGGAAGCTATTGAAGAGTCTAGAAAAATGACTTGAATTCAACATTACTTTAAAACAAGTCCATGTTTTTTAAAGCCAAGGAGCCCTACTTCAGTCTATTTCAATGACTTGCATTCTCATGAACAAAAATATCAGAATAAGTATAGCCTTGCCATACCTGAAGACTATGTAATCAGCAGAAGTAGTTCTGCTGATTACAGGAGTTCTATAAGGAAAACAATACAAAGCCATAAACACAAAATTAGGTTTAGACACTTTGATCATTGCTGTTTTTTTTTAGTTGCTAAGTCATTTCCAACTCTGCAACCCCGTGGGCTATAGCCCTCCAGACTCCTCTGTCCATGGGATTTCTCAGGCAAGAATACTGGGTTACCATTTCCTTCTCCTGGAGATCTTCCCCACCCAGGGATCAAACCTGTGTCTCCTGTGTTGGCAGTCAGATTCTTTACCACTGAGCCACCAGCGAAACCGTTTGATCATTAGTTTCAAGATAAAACCACCTTTCTTTGCCTTGGGGGTGGGGGTAGGAGCTGCTCTTCACTTATTTAGAGCCGGGCCAGTGTCGCAGTGGGTCCTCAGAACCCACATTGATGGGGTGCCTACCCTCCACAGCAAACCCACGGTGAAGATCTCACAAGAAGGTAGTGCCTGGGAGGGTATTGCTCATTGCTGTGAAGCCTGGACAGTTAGCAGAACATTCTCATTCTTGGGCTCTTGCCTGTCCTCTGCCTCCGTCCAATCTCCTGTGTCTCCTGAGAAAAACAGACGCAGACCAAGAAAAGCTAACCTTCCCAACCCAATCCTCTGGGTGGAAGCCTTCTGCCTGCACTTGCCTTCTCTTTGTCTTCCCCTTCTTCAGTTTTGGTTTCGGTTAAATCATAAAATTCTAAGACTTTAGAGTTGAGAGGTATTAGAGCAATCATTTAACCCACTATCGGTAACGGGCGGCCAGCTATCCGCTGTCTGTCCTGGGGACCACTGTACCCGTTAGACTCCAAAGGCTAATTCTCTCTCCAGTCGCCGCTCCTTTCTAACCCAATTTCTGCCTTTCAGCGCCTGGTAGTCTGAGCCCCTCTCGCTTTTCTGTTTTCGGCTTGCCAAAGAGACGCTAAACCAGTGCCCCCTTCACCGCGTCTCTGCCGAATCCCTGGCAATGTGGAAATAAATAAAGATAATGGGGAGGTGGTGAGGAAACCATGCACTTACAAGCAACGATGTAGACCATCTTGAGCCTCCGTAAAGAGGCGAATAAAGGCTATCTTGAATTCTGTGACAGCAGTTCAGAGAATTCCAAATACTGTGACTACTTCAGCCAATGGAGGCTTGAATGGTTACGAATGGAGTCGCTGGGAAGTCAGACAATTAATTGTAAGACAGCTGAAGAACATTTTCAAGATCAGGGATCTGAATCTGTTGACTTACTCTTGTCAAGACCGAGACCATAGTTTGCTTCTGACCTAATAAGCCTCCTCCCTCCTCATACCCTTTCTTTTCCTTTTCCAGTCTAACTTAGCACTTTTCTTCCTCTTCTAAATATCTTCCTGTTTTTCTCAATCGCTTCACCGCTCGTTTTGTGTCGCATCTTTGGTCTGTACAGCTTCAATTTTCATCACCTACATAGTACCCGGCTGGCCGTAAAGTAAACAAAACAAGGAGCTGTGCGTGTGGTCAGAGTATTGCAGGTTACGCGGGGTAAAGTATAGTGTGATTTTTTTTTTTTTTGGTCAATTAGAAAAATTAAAACAAACCACCTTAGGAGTTTGAGTGTAACAGGCTTTTGTTTCGTAAAATGAATAGTAACAGATCATCACGATGAACAGTAAACATGCAGTTGTAAAGCAATCTCAGATCACAATTTTTAGCAGCAACCTCTCACTGCCCAACAGAATCCCTCTATTCTTGAAATGTCACTGAATGTCCTGATTCAGCTCTAACCTGTTTCCATCATGTCTGTCGCCTTATTCACTAGAAACAAGATGGGCATTTTGGGTACTGGAAGGCAAAAAGTTCATGTCTCATGATTTTTTAATATAATACTTAAAATCTTCGGTGGCAGCTAGACTTTCTACTACCATTGGTAAAAGCTGTGACACTAGACCCTAAGGCAGGTCACGTGAAACAAGACCTGTTTGTAGACTCAATACTGTGTTAGGTTATAAGCTTCATAAATCATTCAACCCTTGAAAAACATTAATAAACTTTTTTATTCCTCTTTGGCTGAGCCACACAGCACAGCATGAGAGATCTTGGTTCCCTTGCCAGGGACTGAACCTGCACGCCTTGCATTAGAATCTGGAGTCTTAACCACTGGACCACTAGGGAAGTCTCCCAAATTGCTAGTTTTGAATGTAACTTAACCCTGGCTTTTGATTTGGTAAATTGCTGATTATGGCTATCTTTGTTAAATTTAAATTGAATTAGCTTAACTTGTGACGCAGTGATTTTTTTCCTGGCTTCTTATGTGGTCAATGCAATCAGGTATATTTAATGGTGGCAAGCTGAGATTAAAATGTTAAATGTAAGAGCCAATCACAAGGTTATTATTTTTTTTCAAAGTAATGAAAACAGTACTTTATCTACTGTAAAATTGCAGGTTAATGACTTAGTCCTACAGAGTGGCTCTCAAACCTTCAATGAACTCACTGATTTAAAAATTATAAAGTATCATTTCAAAGATTAAATAATAATGAGGATAAATCACATGTTAAGTAGTGCCGCCAAATAGAAGTTTTAAAATTCTCAAAAAAAAAAAAAATAAATAAAATAAAATAAAATTCTCAGTAGAAATTTTTGGATAAAAAGATGAGAAATTATTCAATCAAAGTGGAAGGTAAATATAATTTTAAAAGAATGAAGTATTATGAGTCTTTTTTTTTTTTTTTTATTCCAATAAATATTTTAAAATCTAAAAAAAATAAGTCTCAGATCTAATTTTTAAGCTGTATGACAGAAACACGTCAGATTGAAGTGCTAAAGCAATGGGAAGGAAATATGTGTAAGTTTTTGTCCCTCAAAGGTTTCAGATTTATAGCTTGAGTATCATTTCAGTTTATATTTACTCTATGAAGATTTGCAGCCACTATATACATGTCTCTGGATCAAAACCAGCTAAGGTCAAGATCTTAACCTCATCATCACATGACTCTAAAGCAAACTAATTAACCCTGTCTATGAAGTGATAAAAATAGTACCTGTTGTGAGGATTAGAAGAAATAATCTACTTAAAATGCTTAGCACAGTGCCTGATACATGCAGAGTGCTTCATAAATAGAACTGATGGATCCAGTAGCAACCTGAATTCAGAGATAATAGGTTAATAAAAATTAAGCCTCTATGATTTTAGTGCCTTGTTCTGTTTGAAGACTAAGCAATAAAATTTCCACAAGAATGTTGCTAAAATGAATGCATTTCGAAGGTAATTTCTCTCCCATTTGTATCATACAAACACTGTAACAGAAGTGTTTTTAAAAAAATTTTCCCATGACCCAATAACCTCAAAACTCATTTCCTTTCAGTGTTTCCTTCTAATTTGTTTCACATTTAAGTGTGCACTTACATTATTAAAATAATATAAATTTTATATTCTGATTTTCTTTTCATATAACATTTTCCCCTATATTTCCCAAACATAGTTTTCAAGTTGTCACTTTAACATATATTTAGTATCTTATACCAATCAGTTTACTTTTTAAAAATAGCTGTTCCTCTGTTATTTTACCCTGTGAACTCAATTTGGTCTTTGAATAACAAAGTGTTCTTTTTATATTCATTCTAGAATTGGACTACAGTTAGGTTTATACGCTTGCCATGATATAAGAGCCATTTAAGAGACCTGACAATAAGTTTTGTCATTAACCACAATTTTTTGTTGAGAGAAAGTTACCAGCTGGAAAGTTTGTCAATAGAATGTAGGAGAATTGAGCAGCAGACTCTTCTTTCCCTCTGGGCATCCTCATCTTTGCTCTGTGTATGTGTACATTGGAGTTCTCCAGAGAAGTAGAACCAGTGAAGATACAGATGTGAGTTATGGAGCCTGAGAAGTTCCACAGTCTGCTGTCTGCAAGCTGGAAACCTGGAAAGCTAGTGATGTCAATTCAGTCTAAACCCAACGGCCTGATAATCATGGGAGCTGAGTTTAAAAATCTCATTCCAAGGACATGAGAAGGTGAGATGGGATGTCCCAGCTCAATCAGGGTAGCAAGAAACAAGGGGGGCAATTCCTCCTTCCTCTGACTTTTGTTTTATTCAGGCCCTTCATGAATAGCGAAGATTGGCAGGCTGCAGTCCATGGGGTCACAAAAGAGCCAGACATGACTGAGCATGCAGACCCAGTTTGTGGATTGGATGGTGCTCACCTACACTGGGGAGGGGGGATCTTTTGGGTTGGCCAAAAAGTTCATTCAAGTTTTTCCCCATAAGTTGTTATGGAAAACCCCAAAGAAACTTTTTGGCCAACCCAATATTTTACTGAGTCCACTGATTGAACTGCTAATCTTTTCCAGAAGCACCTCCACAGTTCTTGTTGTTCAGTTGCTAAGTTGTGTCCAACTCTTTGTGACTCTATGGACTGCAGGTTTCCCTGTCCTTCACTATCTCCTGGAGTTTGCTCAAATTCATGCCCATTAAATCAGTGATGCTATCTAACCACCTTATCCTCTGCCCTCTTCTTCTCCTTTTGTCTTCAATCTTTCCCAGCATTAGGATCTTTTCCAATGAGTCAACTTTAATACTTTGGCTACCTGATTGAAGGAACCCCCACAGATACACCCAGAAACAATGAAATAATGTTTAATCAGGCCAGTCAAGTTGACACATAAAATTAACCATCACAGTATGATGGTCTCTGTATCATACATAATAATTGTTATATAAACGGTAACGTTATTTTAAAATCAGTGACTAGAATAACTTTTGTGATGAGCTACAAAATCAATGACCTTTTTAGTATGCAGTTAACAAAGCCTCCTACTGAAAGTGGTTAGTCAGTGGTTATTATCTGTCTTCAAAGTCTGGATCTTTTCCAAGACGGGCTCATTGGCTTACACAACATCTCCTCAAAATCCCAAGGACTTTCTGTCCTTCCCCTTTGCCATCCTCTGACTCTTGGCATTGGCCCTCAAGCTTGTCCTCTCAAGCTCACAGTCTAGTGGTGACAGCTCTGATCGTCACAATTCACATAACCACGTGGCAGGAAGCAGAAGTTTCCCTCATGCATTTCTTTCTATCAGAAAGAAAAATCTTCTTAAGAAGCCCTAACAGACTTCATTCTGTTGCTCACTGGACAGTATCAGTCACATGCCCCCACTGAAACCAGTCCCTGGCGGGGGTGAGTGAGTCAAACGAGACTTGCTGAGACCAGTTATGAGTCTTCTCTTGGAGATGGAGCATAATATGGCTCCATAACCAAATGAAAGTAGGATCATTGACAAAAATGAAGGGGGAAATGGCTGCTAGGTGGGGAACCAATACATTAATGTCTCCAGTAGGGAGACATTTTGTTTAGTGGAGTTCAGTTGCAGAATACGTTAATTGGACACTAATACATAAAACACATGCAATTTAACAACCAAATGATCAGGGTGGAAACAAAATGATGAGCCATTATAATTTAATTCAGCCCTATGTATTAGCATTGAAACCAAGCCTAAAAATGACACAAGTTTAACACAAGTTTAAAGAGGAATATTAAACTCACGAGAGGTTGTTGGCAGTGGTACCTGGAGAAGATAAAGCCCTGAGCTAGCCATTACATCTTGTTAACTGGGTAAAAGCTGGAAGGTATTTATGAACCTTGACTTCGAAAACTCTTTTAAAGTAACAGTCATGTCCAACTCTTTGGGACCCCATGGACTGTATAGCCTGCCAGGCTCTTCTGCCCATGGAATTTTCCAGGCAAGAATACTGGAGTGGGTAGCCATTCCCTTCTCCAGGAGATCTTCCCAACCAAGGGATCGAACCCATGTCTCCTGCATTGCAGGCAGATTCTTTACCATCCGAGCCACCAGGGAAGCCCAAAATAATAATAAATGTTAAACCAAACAAAAGTAAAAATGCGTCCTGTCAGACAGTCTTTTTCTGAAGCTAGTTACAGTGAAATCATTCTGGTTAGTTTTTTGCAAGGAGTTTTCAAACATATTAATTTTAAAATAATGTGAAATGTGATTTTCCTGGCTATGTTTACTTAGTTGTTTACTTTGGGAAGTGGTATTAGTTGTCTGTGGTTTCAGGGAAGTTATATTTATTAAGAGTTTGTTGTAGAAAATTATTTATCTAAAGTTGTGACATAGTCAACTGTACCTAACCTGTGACATAGTCACCTGACATAATCACCAATTCAGTGTTAGGACATCACTGACTTTATAACTTTACTAGTTTAGAAGTAACTTGACCTCATTGATTAGTCAGAAGGTACTAAGAATCCTGTTTTGATTTTCTTCCCATGGACCTGTTTATAATGAATTTGGTAGCACTAATAGACATTTCAAATAAATAACACAAGTATGAGTCTTTTCACTTCCTTCCTTGTGAATATTCATAATCAACAGCTGTTTAGGCCAATCAGACCTTGAGCAAATTCAGCCACTCACACAAAACCAGATATCAGAAATGGAGAACCATATCGTAATTGTTAATGTAATATTTAAAACCACTTAGATTTATGGAAAAAGCTTATATTTCTGATTAGTGACTAGTAAAATAATAAGGTGAATCTCACCATAGAAAATGTAATGAAGTAGGAAAAAAATGCAATGGGTAGAAAATTTTAGTCTATGTGTAAAAGAAAATCTTTGGAAAATGCAGTTTGCTTCATATATAACTTTTGTGTGTGTGTAGCCAATATGAGCTCTTCTAAGCCAAACATTACAACTTTTTAAGCTAGAAATGAAAAAGCCACTGAAAATGAAAAGCCTACAGGATTTAGTTTCTCCTAAGGTAAATGTTTATAACTATAACCATTAATCAAAAAACTCTCAGGGGATCCTCAATAATTTATTTAAAAGAATAAAGTGATCTAGAGTCCCCAAAATGAGAAAATGGGCCCGTTTCTTGGTACAGTCTCACAAGAGACCATCATAAAATTTCAGTTCTCTAACTCCCTGGCTGGGCTGCTTTTCGGTTCTTCTAGCTCAAGAAACTGGTTTTCAGTGACCAGAACTCTCACCAATGTTTCTTGTAGACACAGGGTTTTTGGCTGTTACTAATTTTTACTTTCATGTCCCCATTTTTCTTCGTTCTTTTTTCCTTCAGTTTTTAAAAACTCTTTTCTTCATTTTCATCTTTACTTTTTTCTTTTTCTCATGTTTTTTCCTTTTTAAAACTTTGTTTTCTCTTATTTAGATTTGTCAGTATTTGGTTTTGTTTATTGGCACGTCTGGCATTATGTTTTGGTTCCATTATAAAGATCAGTTCATCAGAGGATGTCGGGAAGTGATTTTCTTTTGAGGTGATTTGGGTCAAGTTCCTGACCAGCTTTCCTCAATTTTAAGTTGACCTTGAGACACCCTGACTCCCAGGTCAGCAGGAAGTCCAACACGCTCCTGGCCTCTCAGACATCTCTGTTGAGGATGACCTCCATATTGACAATCATTAACAGTCAAGACCATCACCATGGGCAACATGACCGAGCTAAAGCTGGCTCAGTACATCCTGACTTAGGAAAGAGGCAGTCATGAAGATCATTGACAAGACTTAGACAAACTCCTCCGGACTCCAGAGACGGTCCCTTGAGTGAGAACCATGAAAGACTTGAGTCCTCCCCAAACAGTTATTTGTAGCGATCCATTCTGCCTTCCTTGAGGAATTACTCAATGGAAGAGACATATTTGAGGACCTGGTGGCTCATGGAAATCCATAAGAAAAAGAGGTTCTGGCAAATTCCATCGGTGATACACTGTCACCAGAAGTGCATTGCTCATAGAGTTAAAGGCAGAGCGCCTGCTTTTGGGTGCTGATATGAAGAAAACTTTGAAGACTATGGCTTTGGCGTTACATTCACCTTTGGCAACAAACTAGATATCTTCACTGGCTGTCCCCCTTTAGGCTACCCTGGAACTCTTCCAAGTCCAAATAAGATTGACCCACAGTAGACGTGTGGAATCTGAGAATCATCCTATATACACTGGTCTGCAAACCCCTTACCTGTTGATGGACTCCTGCCTTCAAGGAGCTGCAGGAATCAGTACTTAATGGAATAGACCATATGCCCTTTCACATGTCCAGGAAATGTGAACTGCTCAAGAAATTTCTCATTCTCAATCCCAGCAAGAAAGGCACTTTAGAGCTCATCAGGAAAGATCCGTGGATAAACAGAGGTCGTGAAGATGAACCAAACCTTGCATGGAGCCACTCTCTTGACTCCCAGGAACCCTGATGGTGGCGTCCAGCGTGACAAAAGGCAAGAAGTCCAAGGCTCACTGATGGCTGGAAGCACAACCAAGTGATGGCCATCTCTCTGCTTCTGAGGTACAAGAGAGCCGAGCAGGAGGGCCACATCATCGCCCCGAAACCCCAGACTTTGGTGGATCTAATCAACAGCAGCCCACCCAGGATCCACCCAAAGTTTCTGCTAACACACAGCAGTGAGGTGTCAGCAAGCTGGCAGCCCCTTCCACTAATTCCCATTCTAACAATACTCAGAGGGACAACACAGAACATAAGCCACCTGAGGAGGACCAAGTGTAGGGCAGAAGGGCAGTGGCAAAGCCAAGGAGGGGAAGAGACCACCTAGCCTCCAGCACAAATCAACGCAGGAATTGCCTGCTTTGGGAGTGAGCAAGCCCCGGCCAGGCCTCTATGCAAAGGGGCAAAGCCAGCCTAACCCTGCCAAGGTCAAGGGCTCTAAGGGCTCTGCACCCTTCCAACACCCCAGTCTCCCTGACAAAGCCACGCCTGCATAGAGATCCCCGCATTATGGCTCACCAAGGCCTCAGGGCCATGCCCCATTGGGAAGCTGGGCTGTGTCCCCAGCCCAGACTCCCAAGGGTGTCCTTTTCTTCCACCCACCCATCAGAAGTAGTGGCAGAGCCACAGAAGGAACCTGCGTCCTCCAGGGTGTGTCCAAAGGAAGCTCCATCCATTGAGGCAGCCTCTGAAGGATAAGCCACCCCAGCCTTCCTTCCGAAGGACCAGCAAGGGCTTCTTCACCAGGTTCAAGTTCAAGTTCATACTGAAATTTCTGTGTTTCCGCTTTGTCAGAAGACATCTTGAAAGTGTGAGGCGGATGGGAGACAGTTCCCCCTCATGGAGTGGGAGCACAGGCGGTGAGAAAGAAAAACCGTGGGAAGGCCAGGTGGTGCTCACGACGCTTGAAGACCGCGAACCTCATGGAGCCCAGCGAGAAGGTGCAGGGCTTCAGCCAGGTGCTGGAAGCAAAGGGCGTCAGCGCGAACTGCGCCGGAGGCCTGCGCTGCTGTGAATGCCTGGCGCCGGGGCCAAGAGGACGGGGGTCCAAACGGTCACGCCCGCCTCTCAACGTAGCTTCTTTTCCGTGGCAAGCTGCGCTTCTGCGGATTTGGAAAGCATTGTGTCCACTCGCCCCGCTAAAAAAACAACATTGCATCTTCTACCTTCAAAAAGTGGCCAGTAGCCTCCAGGGAGACAAGAGGTGGGGCAATCCTTGCCCCCGCAGCTGACTGTTTGCATCCGGGCCGCCTGGCCGCGCATCTCTGCGGCGTTGGCTCTGCGTTCGTGCTTGTGGGGGAGGGGAGCCAGGGTTGGTAACGTATCAGAACTCCTAACGGGTGCTTCCGGGGAAAATCTCTTGGGCGAATTTTACTGAGCAGGCCTGACTAGTATTAAGCGACCACTGTGAAAAGAGTTTGGGGTTGATCATAAGAGAGCTGGGATGAAACTGAAATGTGCGTGCAGCAGGCGCTCAGATGCTGTTTGGGCTATAGGAGCTCATTCTGGCTGCAGGTTAGAGACTCGATGGATAAGCGGCCAGGTTCTCTTTGTGTTTTGAAAGTGGCCTCTTACTGCAAGGACAGTGAGGGAGACAGCAAGAACAAGGTCAGCTCAACTCATTGATGGCTGAGCAACCTCTCGTTTGTAAATTTTTCCCCCATTCTACTTTATTTCTTCCGGAAGACAAAAACAAGAGGATGCTTCCCCAGCTTGTTGTATGTGCTAGAATTCCCATGCAATGACAAGAGAAATTCAAGAATCTTCTATGGAACTCGACTCATGGATGTTAAAATTTATATAGAAGAGCAAGGTGCCAAGGACAGGCCTTCCTGAAGAAGAACAAAATTGGGAGGCTTTAATAATTAAGACAATGTGATGTAGGTGGGGGGATAAACAAATGCAGAGCCCAAGAAACTATCAATATGTTAAGTCTCATGATTTCTCTTAAACCCACCCTAGTCAGGCTTGCCCCCCAACCCCACCCTCACGACTGCATTAAAACTTCCTATCAGGTCATCAGTGATCTGGACAATGACCTAAATCCAATTACTAATTCTCAGTCTTCATCTAACTTAACATACTTTGGACATGAACTTGGGCAAACTCCAGGAGATGGTGAAGGACTGGGAAGCCTGGCATGCTGCAGTCCATGCTGTTGCAAAGGGTTGGACTTGACTTGGCGACTGAGCAACAACAACAACAAAACATACTTTCTCACTCATGATGCTTCCTCAACTCTGCATTCTCTTGGTTTTTCTCTCACCTCAGTGATCACTTCTCTGTCTCCTTCGTGCTCTTCCCCCCAAACATTTAGTGTTGAAATTTCCCATGGCTCACTCTTCAGTTCTGTTTCCATCTCTCCTCCATACACACTGAGTTTCTAGGGCCATCCAAGTTTCAGAAATTGAACCCCTGAGTCTCAGATCTATACACCCAGCCCAGTCGAGACTTGAATATCTAACTGCCCATTTCACATTTCCACTTGGATGTCTGATATCTCAAATGCAGCATGTCCACGGTGGAACTTCTGATGTTTGTTGCTGTTTTTCAGCTTCTAAGTCATGTCTGACTGTTTGCAACCCCATGGACTGCAGCATGCCAAGCCTCTCTGTCCCTCACTATCTCCCGGAGTTTGCCCAAGTTCATGTCTGCTGAACCCAGTGATGCTATCCAACCATCTCATCCTCTGCCACCCTCTTTTCCTATTGCCTTCAATCTTTCCCAGCATCAGGGTCTTTTCCAATGAGTCAGCTCTTTGCATCAGGTGGGGAAAGTATTGGAGCTTCAGCTTTAGCAACAGTCCTTTCAATGAATATTCAGAGTTGATTCTCTTTAGGATTTGACTGGTTTGATCTTGCTGTACAAGGGACTCTCTGATCTTTGCCACCCCATCAGGCCAACTCCACCTATAGTTCTTCCAGTTACTCAAGGCAAACATCTCACAACTGTCCTGACTCCTCTCTTTCTTTCATACCGATACAGAATCTATCAGGGTCTCCTATTGACTTTACCTTCAAAATAAATGCAGAATCTGAACATCTCACTGCCTCCACTGCTGCCACCTGAGTTGGAGACACCCATAAGTTCTCTCCTGGATTATTATTACAATAAGACTCTTGCTTCCAATGTTGTTCTTTGTAGTCATCGTAACAGAAGAGAGTCTTAAAAAAAAAAAAAAAGATAAAGTAAGTCAGATCATGTCAGTCCTCACTGAGAACCCTTCGGTGGTTCTGTTTGACTCCCCCTTGAAGCCAAATGCTTTCAGGCAAGGTGTTATGTGATTGGGTCCCCATCTCCTATCCTCTGACCTCTTCTTCTGCTCCTCTGCGCCAGCCCCATGGGCACATCACACCTGCCAGGAAGCTCATTTCTGAGTGCCTTTGTACTGGATGCTGTTTTTGCAAGGGAATCTCTTCCCCAGGGATCTTCCAGGCCAGCTCCCTCACCTCCTTCAACTTTTACTCAAATGTTATCTTCCCATGAGGCCCATCCTGATGACATGTTTATAACTGCAAGTCACCTCCCCACTCCATATGCACGAGATTCTCCATCTCTTTGCTCTGCTCTTTTTGAAAACTGCACCTATCAGGGGCTTCCCTGGCAGTCCAGTGTTTGGGACTTCACATCCCAATGCAGGCGGCGCAGTTTCGACCCTTGGTCAGGGAGCTAAGATACCACATGCCTCATGGCTAAAAACCCAGAAAAACATAAGACAGAAGCAATATTGTAACAAATTGAATAAAGATTTTATTTTTTAATATTTATTCTTATTTTTGGCTGTGCTGGGTCTTCACTGCTGCGTGAGAGCTTTAGTTGTGGTGAGCAGGGGCTACTCTTGGTTGCAGTGCACAGGTTGCTCATTGCAGTGGCGTCTCTTGTTTCAGCGCACCGGCCCGAGGCACTTAGGTTTCAGAAGTCGCAGCTCACGGGTTCTAAAGTGCAGGCTCGGTAGTGGTGGTGCATGGGCTTAATTACTCTGCAGCACGTGGGATCTAGTTCCTGGACTAGGGCATACCTGTGTCCCCTGCATGGGCAGGCGGATTCTTAACCACTGGACCACTAAGGAAGCCCAATAAAGACTTAAAAAATGTTCCAAATCAAAAAAATCTTTACAAAAGAAAATAGCACCTATCACCTAACATCTTTCAATAGATTGTATAATTTGCTTTTTGTATATGTTTATTATCTGTCATCCCCTGCCAAAATGTAACACAAGGATAGGGATTCTTGTTTGTTTTGCTGACTGATGTTTCTCAAAAGCCTAGAAGGGTGCCTGGCTCATTTGGCACTCAATAACTGTTGGATTAGATGAATGAAAGTGTGAGTGAATAAGGAGGATAGGATGGAATGGAACCAGGAGAGTCACAGAGGTAAAGAGGAATGTTCTATTTCTTAAATTGGTGGTATGCTCATAAATGCGCCCTTTATTTTTAAAAATACTTATGTATGTATGCATACTGGTTTATAATCAATACTTAATAATAGTAAAAATAAAAATCTTTATTATCCAGCTTGACTGACTCCCTAAAGTTTCCACAAAACTGAGTTTTCATTGTACCTAGTATATGATGATCACTGAACAGAGGACATTGATGTTTCTGTTGTTTCTTTTTGCTCCTTGAGACAGGCCAGTCATGGCTCTGGCAACCAGTAGGAGGATGGCAACTCAAGAGAAGAACATGCTTTGGAAAGAGTGCTTAAAATAACATTCTAGACTTAGAGAATAAAATGGAGCACAGTGTATCGTCCCTCTCTTTTCCTCCTGATTTTTTTATAATGACTATAATATCAAAATGTCTCAACTGCAGATACACACCCATACTGGAGCTCACTGCCCCCAGCTGACACACACTGATAAACAGGACTTTCTCCAGTAGACAGAGCACTTGCTCTTCTTCAGCTGCTATTTCCATTGTGCCTTTTAGTGTGCTTCTCATCGCTGGGAAATTTTGAAAAAAATTCTGCCCAGTACAGAAAAAAGAATTTCTTTTTCTTTTTCTTTTTTTGACCATACCACATGGCTTGTGGAATCTTAGTTCCCCCACCAAGGGTCCAACCTGGCCTTCAGCAGTGAAAGCGCAGAGCCCTAACCACCGGACCACCAGGGAATTCCCCTTTCAGTATATTGTTCTAAAATTTGCTTTTTGTCCTTTATTTGGAAACTCATTGACTTCCCTATGAAAATAGTTTTGAGGAGAAAATAAAAAACCAAGGGATTTACATGAAGATGTAGCAAATAATTTTTAAGTGTAATCTTATGCAAAAACAAGGTAAAATGTTTCTTATGCAAAAACACGATAAACCGTTTTAGGGCCTTGAACTCCTGTATGTTGTTACATTGTTAGACATTTCAAATCAATAGCTTTCTTAAAACAGAGTTTGCCCTTTCTTCCAATCACTTTGCTCCACGAAGACTTGTATGTAATGAACTCCTCAGATGACCAGAAAATGCAGTTCCAGTTCTTTGAAAATTTAATCAGACGTGAATTACAACCCCGTTCTGTGTCTGCAGACTTGGAGTGACACTGGGTTTGTTCCCCTGGCGAATGGGGTCATGTTGAAGAGTCCTGTGTGTTTTGTTTTTTTGTTTTTTTTTTTTTACCCTAATTGAAATCCAGTTGGGATGATTGCAGAGCGTGTTCAGAATGTAAGTGGCTCTCCTTTTATAATGAGGAGAAGAGGCAAACTACCTCTTCATTCCTGGTGGGCTGTGCCTCAAGACGGGTCGGGAGACAGAGATACCAGATAAACGCTGTCTGCCACCCAAGCTCTTAGAATCATGCAGAGGACAGAGGTATATATGAAAAGGAATCCCAAGTGAGGTCAGTGCCCTGGAGAGACCTCTCAGGATTTCCTGCAAACAACCTCTAGAGAATGAATAGAGCGAGTCAGGGGCAGAGAGGAGCTCATTTAAATTCTCTTCCCTGCGCCTTGCCAGTTGCAACCTCTGGCAGCGCACAACTCTCTGCAGGGCTTAGGCTGGGAGAAGAGCGCGGCCCCGCGGGCCCGGACGGTGTCACTCACCGCCCAGCCCCGCCCTCGCGGGCCAGCGACCAATGGGCATAGGCCGGGCCCGGGAGCGCGACCAATGGGAGCCGGCGGGCGGAGGCGCGCTGCCCTTTAAGGAGTCGCTGGGCGCCGGGTCCCGGGAACCCGGCGCTTAGAGACAGGCACCGTCCAGGTTTAGCCGCCATGTCCCTGCAGGTGAGCCGGGTGTGCGCGCGCTGCTGCGGGCGGGGAGGAGCGTACGTCCCGGAGAAAAGCGCTCGAGTGGGGCGTGGGGCCGGCGTGACGCCCCGCCGGGGTCGCGGCGCATCTCTGACCCGGCACTTCGGGCCGCTGCTGCCAGTCCTCTTTGTCCCCGGTAGCTGTCCGCGGGGACCCCCGAGACACGCCCACCCCATCGCCAGCGCCCCCTTATTGCGCGTAATCCGCACCGGTGCATTCTGTTGACGGCGTGCCGGGCTCCCTATGGCAACTCTTGTGAACCCCGGGGACTGGTTAGACGCAAACCAGGCACCCGCCGCGGGAGGGCGGGCGCCAGGCTGCTGCCAGCGGACCCGGCGGGTCCTGCCCAGCCATCTCTTCCCATCCTGGAGAGGGAGGTGTGGGCGGCCTCCCCTTGCTCCTTGGCATGCCTAGGGGCTCTTCCAAGCTAGTGCAGAGATCTGGAAAACCACGATCTTAAATATACTGTTCTTGTGGTCTTTGGAGGGAAAAAAAAGTTTATGTTCAGGGTGGAAATTTGGGGGAAAGGGAACAAATGTAAAGTAAAAAAGAAAAAAGGGAAAGTGTTAGTTTCTCAGTCCTGTCCGGCTCTTTGTGACCCCGTGGACTGTAACCCGCCGGGCTCTTCTGTCCATGGAATTCTCCAGGCAAGAATACTGGAGTGGGTAGCCATTCTTTTCTCAAGGGGACCTTCCCAACCCAGATATGAAACCAGGCGGATTCTTTACCAGGGAAGCCCATAATATAAAGTAGAACATCAGACATTCCTTCACCCAAGTGATAACCACATTAGCACTAGGTTACTTTCTCAAGTGTTCGAGAAACATCTATGTGATATGTGAATGTATATGTTTATACACACACTTTGCTTTTTATATAATTTTGCTCTCTCGCTCTCTCTCTTTTTTAATTTGTACTATGAGCTTTCTGTCACCACTAAATATTCTTTAAAAATTTTAAATGTTTGCATTGGGTACATGGCAGGATGCACCCCATGTGACCGTGGTACTCCAGGGTCACTGCTACACTAGGGGCGGGGTCGGGGGGCCTTGCGAAAACAGGAACGGGAGAGGGTGTGAGGAGAGGTTTTAAGGCAGTTGTTTTGAAGACCCGTTAGGCACAGGCGCGGGGGAAATCCAGCAGGTCAGCTTTCAGCCAGGGTGCTGAGTACGGGCTCCAGCAGAGTGAGCTCAGCAGGCGTTGAAATTCCTCACCCAAAGCCGCGAGCCCAGCTCTGCAGCAGCACAGGAACATTATCCAACTTTCCCTTTGGCCCAGAGTGCTTGGAATTAAGTGTAAATGACTGTACCTTTAAGTCCCTGTTTCTGGGATTTCCCTGGTGGTCCAGTGGTTAAGACTGTGTGCTTCCACTGCAAGGGGTGTAGGTTCCATCCTTGGTCAGGGAACTAAGATCCTGCATGTGGTGAGGTGTGGCCAAAGATTAAAAGAAAAAAAAAAAAATCTGTTTCTCACCTATTGCTGGGAGCCGTTATGGGAGGGCCCACCTGTGACGAGGTCATGAAGAAAATCAGGCAGGCAAGGCCGTCTGGGACCCCATCCATGACGAGGTCACGAGGAAAATACCTGACAGGCAAAGCCGTCTAGGATAAGGGACCCTCCAGGTTGGCCTCGGCCTCTACCCTACCCTATATCCTCCTCCCTTTTCTGCTGCTGTTCTTTTTTTTTTTTTTTAATTAATTAATTTATTTATTTTTTCAGTGGGTTTTGTCATACATTGACATGAATCAGCAATAGATTTACACGTATTCCCCATCCCGATCCCCCTTCCCACCTCCCTCTCCACCCGATTCCTCTGGGTCTTCCCAGTGCACCAGGCCCGAGCACTTGTCTCATGCATCCCACCTGGGCTGGTGATCTGTTTCACCATAGATAATATACATGCTGTTCTTTCACAACATCCCACCCTTACCTTCTCCCACAGAGTTCAAAAGTCTGTTCTGTACTTCTGTGTCTCTTTTTCTGTTTTGCATAAAGGGTTGTCGTTACCATCTTTCTAAATTCCATATATATGTGTTAGTATGCTGTAATTTTCTTTATCTTTCTGGCTTACTTCACTCTGTATAATGGGCTCCAGTTTCATCCATCTCATTAGAACTGGTTCAAATGAATTCTTTTTAACAGCTGAGTAATATTCCATGGTGTATATGTACCACAGCTTCCTTATGCATTCATCTGCTGATGGGCATCTAGGTTGCTTCCATGTCCTGGCTATTATAAACAGTGCTGCGATGAACATTGGGATGCACGTGTTTCACAATTTGTATGGAAATACAAAAAACCTCGAATAGCCAAAGTAATCTTGAGAAAGAAGAATGGAACTGAAGGAATCAACCTGCCTGACTTCAGACTCTACTACAAAGCCACAGTCATCAAGACAGTATGGTACTGGCACAAAGACAGAAATATAGATCAATGGAACAGAATAGAAAGCCCAGAGATAAATCCACAAACTTATGGACACCTTATCTTTGACAAAGGAGGCAAGGATATACAATGGAAAAAAGACAACCTCTTTAACAAGTGGTGCTGGGAAAGCTGGTCAACCACTTGTAAAAGAATGAAACTAGAACACTTTCTAACACCATACACAAAAATAAACTCAAAATGGATTAAAGATCTAAATGTAAGACCAGAAACTATAAAACCCCTAGAGAAGAACATAGGCAAAACACTTTCTGACATAAACCACAGCAAGATCCTCTATGACCCACCTCCCAGAATATTGGAAATAAAAGCAAAACTAAACAAATGGGACCTAATGAAACTTAAAAGCTTTTGCTGCTGTTCTTGTTTGCCCTGCTGCAGATTCTTGTGTTGCCTGCCGAGAGCTCTCCTGCTCCTCTTTCACAGAATAAAGACCAACTTAAAACCCTAATTAATAAATCTCCTGGACGCTGGTACGCTATGAAGGGGCCAGGGATGAAGGAAATGCTTCACTTCAAACATTTTGCTGGCATTCTGGCTTGTTTGATAAATGTGTGATCTCATTGCACAAAATGCTCTTGATTGTTCTAAACATCCTAAGCACAGTACACTAACAAAAGAAACTATTAAGCATAGGCCCCTTCACAGGGTGAGAAAAGCTCCACAAATATGATAGCCACAAATGTGCCTAATAGAAAATACTTTAGAGAGAGATTAGCTGGCAACTTCTTGCAGGTAGTTAACTTTTAGACTGAGAGCCTGTTTTGTGCCATGTCTGCTGTTTCTGCAGTCCTTCGCATTTCTGTTCTGTAAAAATGTAATCCTATCTAGTTCCCATAGAGATGACACTTATTAGAAAGAAAATAGATTAATTATAAGAAAAACAGGGTCGGCTACTGAAGTTGCTTAAGTCACACCAGGTGCAAGCCATAAAATGTTAGCAGGCCTGAAGGCCAAATGATAGAAAAGACTCTTGTGAACGAAAAAGTATGTGGGTGACATCCAGTTTCTGTTGAAGGTCAAGTTGCTGTAATGTTTTGAGATGACCTGTGTGTAAACAATATGCACTTTCCCCCAAAAGATGTTGTTAAGGGTATAAAGGGGCCCTGCGAAAATAAACTTTAGACTTAGCCCCGAGCTTTGTCTCACTCTCTCTGTCATTCGCCGACGCCGTTCATCCTGAGGGTTCCCCTGGATCTTGCTGGGGCTAGACCCTGGCAACCTATGATAATTTCAGACCCTCCTAATATCTACTCACTTTTCATTCATGTGTTCAACAAGGAGGTACAGGGCTCAGATGGGCTCCTCCCACCTGCCAGCACTCTGTAAGGCAAGGCTGTTGCTACTGAGAT
The DNA here is from genome assembly GCF_019320065.1 of Cervus canadensis. Taxonomy (NCBI): domain Eukaryota; kingdom Metazoa; phylum Chordata; class Mammalia; order Artiodactyla; family Cervidae; genus Cervus; species Cervus canadensis. Next base: position 31,521,700 of record NC_057395.1, on the reverse strand, counting down.
GAATGTTTGTGCCTATCCTCTGTTCTGGATACTTGGGGGGAACAAATACCTTCCCACCAGCCTTGTGCTGAGCCCTAATAAATACTGTTAGGTCTGCCTGGAACCCGCTTCCCTGTCACTGTCCATCCGCTAGGTACTGACCCCACCCCAGGCTCAACTAAGCATCATCTTCTCTGAGAAGGTGCCTTCCACCCTCACAACTGTTCCCTTCTCTGTGGTCCCAGGACACCTACTGCTCCTCTGCTTGAGCAAGTATCACATGATCACTGTGACCCACTCATCTCCCACAGGATGCTGAGCTTTGTGAAAGCTGGCTGCCCTGTTCATCCCTGTCTGCTCTCCCAAGGCCTGGCCCCTCAGAGGTGTTCAATACATATTGAATCAATAGTGTGATACAAGTGGTGAGCTCTGGGCTGGCAGAGTCAACAGAATGAAGTCAAGAATATTTACGGTCTTATTCTTGTTTCATCCTCATGCTTCCCGGCTAAGGTTGATGCCTTTTTTTTTTTTTCTTTTAGCTGAAGCCAAATCTCATGGGAGCTCCATTGCTTACACAGAGTCCCAGGGCAGTGTGTCTCCAAGCTAGAATTAAAACCCAGGATCCTGACATGAGCCCAATGTTTTTCCCGCCACGGCTCATCGTAGCTGGGCTGGGAGAAGGCACACTGAAACTGCCACGTAAAACACGAGTGCATGACGTTGGGGTGCCAGGGAAGGGCATGCTGGAGAGAAAGACTGACACTGGGCCCTGCTCTGGAATGGGTTTTTCTCCTCTGCCTGGGAGAGAGTAGAGAGGGGACCTCTGAAATTGCCTGGGAAATGGTCAAGGGCTCCACTTTTGGATAGAGAGGGTCCAAGACTTTCATGAGCTTGTTAGATGGTTCCATACCCCTCAAAACATGAAGCACAGTCTTCCAAAAACTCCTTCCTGGAAGGCAGGGACTTAGCAGGTTTCTGAGAAGCCTTAGAATTCGTATCAAGGCTTAGCTTGCCAAAAGGACTTGAGTTGCTGTCATTGGAAGATGGCACGAGACTTCACAGCAAATAGAACACCTGAGATGCCTGCCAACCCTGAAGGGAAGGATCCCTATACCTCCTGGACAGTCTTGCCCTGTCCTGCCCTTAGGAAGCTGAGGGAAGTAATGTAGCATTTTAACTTTGTCCTTATTATAGACACAATATGTGCATGCACATTATGGGAAATTTGGAGAGTATAGATGGTATTTAAAAAAAAAACAAACAGGAAACTTACCAATAGAGGCCATTAGTATTGACACGTTTTAGTATATTTGGATGTCTCTTCAAGATACTGATTTCATTTCCTTTGGATAAA